>NC_065447.1:235809728-236497228 GCF_917563875.1 Diabrotica virgifera virgifera
GTGATTTTTCTCTTAAATTGATTGTTGTCTAGTTATATGGCCATTTTCGCATTTTTCAAATTTTAAATCGCGTATAACTCGACAACCGTCAATTTTAGAGGAAAATCACAAGAGATCTTTTTTGCTCAGAATGTACCAATTTATCTAAAAAAAATTTGGTCGAAGTGAAAAAATTATTTTTGTGAATTTGTTAAAAAAAATTGTTTAAACAATTTTTTGACCACGGCAGAGCCCTCCACCCTATGGATATGTTATAAGGACCTCTTTTTGAGCGAGTTTGTGCAAAAAAATCGAATCGGAATAATTTTACTAACGGGGGCGACTATACACCTGGACTATAGCGCTAATTGTTAATAATTAAAAATAACAGCTTTGTAATAAAACAATGACAAAAATCTCTTCAGGACCTTGAAGAAGGGGTTTGAAGCTTGATTTGGTCACTTTTTGAACTTCATAATAATAATTTTTAATCGAGTTATTAAGCCTTGAAAATGGCCATTTTCGCATTTTTCAAATTTTTAATCGTATATAAGTGGACAACAATCAATTTTAGAGAAAAATGACAACAGACCGTTTTTGCTCAGAATGACCCAAATTCCCAGATAGCACAAGTACGTGTTATGGACATCCAATGGACGTACATCTGTGTACATTGGAACGTCCAATGGACGTCCCGCTAAGGTACAATGGACATCCGATGGACGTCCAACGAACGTCCAGAGTTCACAAAATTGGACGTCCATAGAACGTCCGCTACAAACGTACAGTGTACGTTGTTGAAGCTTTCAGTGTACATTTTATGTACATTCAATGTACGTCTTATGGACATTTTTATAGAGCACTTTTCAGAAAGCAATCTAGTGTCCATAGTTTTTTGAATACATACATAGCAAAAATCCTTTAGGTATAGGAAATAGTTCCTATAATACTAAACTTTAAAATATTACACAAAATACCTTTGCCGCAAATCGCCAGGAAATTTTGACATTCCTGTCAAAATTTCTTGAAGAAAAAGTCAGGACTTCCTTACTGTAAGGAAATGTCATTTCCTTACTGTAAGGAAATGATATTTCCGTACCGTTGTTAGTGTTCTACATAAATGATAGAAAACATTGTCAAGTTTGACAATTCAACCTCAATACGTTTCCATAGTAACCCAAGTAATTTTATTAGGAATTTCAAAGCACCATTTATTTGGGAATAAAATTATCGCGTTTTTTATAAATCAATCAATATCTGTCGAATTTTAAACAATTTGCGGAAAAATAGTATGTTTACCTCGTAGGAAAAGCCACATTCCTGGACTCTGTGTTGCTAAGTCTCGGCTTGCGCCTCGACTTAGCAATCTTCACAGTCGTCCAGGAATGTTAAGCTTTTCCTACCCGGTAAACAATGTACTATTTTTATTTCTCTTTATTATGTATACTTTATTATAGGAACTTCATTAATGCACGACTGCACTTGCACGATAAACAGCAAACACAAAGATATCACAGGACGTATTATATTGTATGTAATAACTTAATAAAGACAAAATTCAGATAATGGCGCCCTATGATGCATGCACATTAAGGGCCAATTTCTCATATCGAGTTCAACTCCAGTTTAACCTGAACTTCTAGTAAACGTCAGTTTAAAGTCAAAATCGTCTTTCTCAATTCGCACGTTCAACCGATGGCAGTTTAAACTTGAACGGTGGAATTCGGCCGTTCAAAGATTTCAGAACTCAGTTCAGATGATTCCATGGACTACGCATGCGTTGTATTAACACGAAACGCTGTCATAATATAAATATATCCTATTTTATTATATTAAGCCTAACGATAAACGATAACATTATTTTTGTTTTTATAACATTTATTTATAATTATTAAAATGACTATTTGACTATAAATACTTAAATTTAACTTTATTCAAAAACAGCATAAAAATGGTAGTTCAAAATGGCGACAGTTTTTTACCTTTTGCCATCTATTGGCATTTCTCGAAAGCTGTAGAACGAGCGCTGACATGAACGCGCAATGAGAAATGCATTTCAAACAAAACCACAGATCACGGGTGAACCTGGTTCAACTGAACTATAGATTAACGCAGGTATGAGAAATCGACCCTAAAAGGTTTATTTCTGTTCTGTTCCTTCCAAACATTATTTCTTAGAACTTGAGAGTCAGTACGATTGTATATTGCAAGCGGGTTTGCCATTCTGTGAGTTATCATAAATAAATCCTCCTTCAGTATTCCACAACAATTAACAGCGGTAATCCCCTAAAAGTACCTGCCTAGTACTACCTTTTACGACCGATAGCGTGAAGAGCGACAACGTTGTCAAGAAGATTCTCATTTAGTTTGGCGGGAAATTTAAGAGTTACAAAATGCACATTTAAGATTTAAATTGGTAGTGTTTAATTATTGTAAGTTCTATAATTACCGATGCGCGATGTAGCTCCGTTATTCTGAAAAAGTTTACCATCGTTTTATCATCATCTAATATTATATAGGTTTAATTGTTTAATTAAAATAATTTTAGTGGTTCAGTGTTTTAATTCGATGATGAAAAAATATGTTACTACATTTATTAGAAGCTTCTTGTATTCTACTAATAATATTGCTTTGATTAAAACAAGAAGCTATATATAACTACTCATGATAATAGTCGCATTTTGTGTAAAATCTCCATGGACCACGTTGAAATCAAACGTCCAATGGACGTCGCGTAATGGACGTACATAGTACGTCCAGTTTTGGTCCATGGACGTTTGGACTTTAAATGTACGTTATATGGACGTCCATCGGACGTTGTGTGCTATATGGGTTATCTAAAAAAGAAATTATTGTTCTAAATAAAAAAATTATTTTTGTGAATTTGTTTAAAAAATTTGTTTAAACAATTTTTCGACCACGGCACCGCCCGGCATCCAGTGGATATGTTATAAGAACCTCTTTTTGAGTAAGTTTGTGCAAAAAAAAATGTAAGTTTGTGCAAAAAATCTAATCTGAATAATTTCGCTAGCGGGGGCGACGATTCAGCCCGGTCTAATGTGTCTAAGTCTGTTCCTGGCTGAAGATGAGGAGTGTCTTTACTTTAGAGCGTTTTCTATTTTTATTGAAAAAAAAAATAAAGGGATAATCAATTCCTGATCAGGATTCATTCAGGAATTGATCAGGATCGTTCGTATTATAATTTAGAATACTATTTATTATAAATTATAATACGAACGATCAGGAATTGATTATCCCCTTATTTTTTTACTTTTCAATAAAAATAGAAAACGCTATATTTATAGTCAAAATTTACTAGAATAGTTAAAGTACCTTTTTTTAACAGCAGTGACATCTCTTTTCAACTAATCGTAATAAACAAATTACGATCTCCATCTGTCGGTCGTATGTAAACAATTCGTACTATTTTTATTTCTTATAGGGTCTACAGGTGGCGCCAATTGCGTTAAGAGAGTTCAAATAATATGTACAAAAAAAAATAGACTTTTTTTAAAATGTATTGCCGATAATATCTGTTAATTTTTAATAACTATATTTTTTATTGAATTTATTTTTGTCTATGGCAAACTATATATTTTGTTGTATAAATAATATTCTTTCTTCTGTAATACAAGCAGGTGCAAAAATTTAATCCATGACATAAATTTGCCATTTAATGCGACTTTTAAAACTGAGGACTTCATAGGTATCTCATCGTCTGAGAGCCCATCTGGTCGTTCGTTGGTACGCAAGTGAAATAAGGCAAAAATATACCATGTTCGGGACCGGAACCAGGGCCCCCGCAAGGCTGACTGGCGCCCGCGTGCGGGACATATATTAGCGCCCTTTAAATCTACTATATAAAACTAATACATATTTTTGAAACATTTAAACGCAGAATTAAAGACTACATTATTACTGAGGCCGAAAGTCCCTGAAAACTTCTATAATGTTTATTTTAATAAGTTACAGGGGTGAAAATAAAAGAGAAATTTAGTGTGATATTTAACCTGGGAGCAGTCGCGCTGTTAGAAAAATCTAACATTTTTTTCTTTTTCGTGATAACTCGATGAAAAATTTTGCAACATAACTTTCCACTCGGTAAGTGCTTCGAGGAACGGTGTAGTAATGCGTGGGTTTTTTTCTTTTTTTTTTTTTTTCATCTTCTTCTTTTTTTTTGGAATTTATGGCTTTGGTGAGAATTAATTAGCTTTAATAACTGTTAGAAATAATATTTCTAACATAAGTAAATAAAAATACTATAAACTAAAAGTTTGTTGTAAATTCGTATTTAAAATTCGTTTTGTTAGATAAAATCTAACGCGAGACCGATTACGCGACAGAAAAGGGGCGACTGTTCCCGGGTTAATTGCAAATATTTAATTCAAAAGAAACTTTTTATTTATTCTAAGTGACTGTCGGCCCTTGGCAATAACGTTATCTTTCATTCTGCGTTTAAATTTTTAAAAAATACTTTTTTCTCAGGATTCGAAAAAAATGAATAATTTTAAAACGAATACATTTTGCGCCTTTCCCCTTAAATTTTTTTGATACGTTAATAAAGCACCCCGTATATTAAATTTAAAATATGCATTTAAGTAAATAAACAATAATATTTGGTCATTTCAAAGTTTTCAAACAAATTTTATATAGGTTGTCTGCATAACTAGGAACCATATGGGAAACTGTTTTATTATTAATTTTACGAGAAAAAGTTATTCTTCATAAAAAGATCTGCATTGTCTAGAACTCAGAATACAACCGTCAAATATCAAATTTTAGGAATCTTATACGAGGCATTTCAAAAAATATGAGTTTCGGTCAAGAGCAAAGTACGTTTAGTTTTCACAATATTGAAAAGTTATTATGAAAAGTTGTTCAGCATTAAAAACTATGTTTCTATAATATGCAATTACATCCTTCTAATTAAAATATTGTGATCTAGAAAGGCACTTTACTCTTGATCGGAACTCATATTTTTTTACACCTACCTCATAAAAAATTGATAAAATTTGATAGGATTTGATGCTTGCATTTTAGATTTTAGACCATGCAAAGCTTTTTATAAAGAACTTTTGATCATGCAATAATTATTGTACTTTTCAACAACGACCTTTTCGTTTATTAGAAATAATGTGATAAGTCTTTTATTATTAATAATTAGCCCTTTTCATTTATTACAAATAATGTGATAACTCTTTTATTATTATTAATTAATTAATCATTAATAATAAAAGAGTTATCACATTATTCATAATAAATGAAAAGGATGTTAGGTGTCTGTAATTTGAGAAAAAAAAAATTTGAGAAAAAATAATTTAATTTCACGAGCCAAAGGCGAGTGAAATTATAAGGCGAGTGAAATTATAAGGCGAGTGAAATTATGTCAAAGTGTCACGAGGGCAAAAATTCTATATTAATTTTAGAGTTCGAGTGCAATTTGTTGCGATTATTTCATGAATAAAACTGTTCAAAACCAAAATTTTATTGTAATTTATTTATGTAAGTACAAATTAGTACAATTAAACACAAAGTTTTTATAAATATTTGACGATTGAAAGTCATCACTTTTATAATTTTTAAAACATTAATTGTCATTAATGTCACTGAATGTATTTTTTCGTAGTAACGAAGGGCATCTGACGTAATATACTTAACGACGGGCAATTATCAAAAATTATCGATTTAATTCAGATTTCTGTAGCTTTCTATTGGTCAGAATCTCCTATGAATGAAATAATCAGTAGTAATTGCACAAGACCTCTAAAATTGTTGAATTTTTCCCGAGTGACACTTTGACAGTTTTAATTGCACGAGCCGAAGGCGAGTGAAAGTATGTCTAAAGTGTCACGAGGGCAAAAATTCTATATTAATTTTAGAGATCGAGTGCAATTTTAGCGATTATTTCATGAATAAAACTTCAAAACCAAAATTTTATTGTAATTTATTTATGTAAGTACAAATTAGTACAATTAAACAAACAGTTGTTATAAATATTAATTTGACGGTTGAAAGTCATCACTTTTATAATTTTTAAAACATTAATTGTCATTAATGTCACTGAATGTATTTTTTCGTAGCAACGAAGGGCATCTGACGTAATATACTTGACGACGGAAAATTATCAAAAATTACCGATTTAATTTAGATTTCTGTAGCTTTCTATTGGTCAGAATCTCCTATGAATGAAATAATCAGTAGTAATTGCACAAGAGCTCTAAAATTACCGAATTTTTCCCGAGTGACACTTTGACAGTTTTAATTTCACGACCCGAAAGGGAGTGAAATTATGTCAAAGTGTCACGAGGGCAAAAATTCGATAATAATTTTAGAGATCGAGTGCAATTTGCTGCGATTATTTCATGAATTAAACTGTTCAAAACCAAAATTTTATTGTAATCTATTTATGTAAGTACAAATTAGTACAATTAAACACACAGTTTTTATAAATATTTGACGGTTGAAAGTCATCACTTTTATAATTTTTAAAACACTAATTGTCATTAATGTCACTGAATGTATTTTTTCGTAGCAACGAAGGGCATCTGACGTAATATACTTGATGACGGGATATTATCAAAAATTATCACCTTCATTTTTATTTCTGTAGCTTTCTATTGGCCAGAATCTCCTATGAATAAAATAATCAACTTCAATATAAAATAAAATTTTAAACCTTTCACTGCAGCAAACCACCCGTTCACCAGTAAAAGTAAATAATGTTTGTGCCTAATAGACGAGAAGGGAAAAGGTATTACCAAATACATAATCATAATTCATAGAGTATTTGTTTACTTCGAGTAAAAGATTCACTTTTTAGGAGTAACACTACTTGATCCAGCAAGTTGTGTTTTTGTAGGAGTAACCTGCTAAGTTGTGTTCTATGGGTGTTAATGTTTTATGTTTCTACTCGTGAAGGAGTGTGATTTGATGTTAATTTGACTATTTTGAGTGTCGCTTTAGTTTACAACATAAAATCGATTGGATGGTATGCCAAGCGTAATTCAATCTACTTCAAAGAAAAAAATTAGGAAGGAACAACAAAATATATTTTTGACGGAGTAAGTTCAACATTTCAGGACGGGAATATGTATTTTTTCAGTAATAACACAATATTTGATTTTTGAGATTTTTCTAGCTGTTCATGAAATAATTAAAATTGTGTATAAAAAATGATTATCTCATTTAAAATAAATATTTCTTATTTACCAAACCTTCCGTTTGGCGCCCCTTTGGGGTTACGCCCGCGTGCGCCGCACGCGTTGCACGCCCGGTTACGGGGGCCCTGACCGGAACATTTGAGCAGCCAGGTTCCAAATGGGTATTTTGGATACTATATACCTAATACATTATAAATACAAAAATGCCGGTCACAGTTCGGACGAGAATTTTAGTTATTAACAAATAAGGGTCAAAAATGGCAGTTTTTCGTTTAAACCGCTGCAGGTAAAAAGTGGGTAATTAAATATCTTATTTAGAGTATTCATCTTTTAGTAGATGAGCAAAGCTTTAAAATGTCAGTATTTGAATTTTGGTCCGATCATTTGTTGCTTCGAAAATTTCAAAATAAAACTAAAATTTCGAAAATAAAAAATTTGCTATAACCTTTGCGAAAATGACCGTAAGACTTTTATATTGCACGAAAGGCTGAGTCAAACAGTCCGTACAATTCATAAATAAAATATAAGACGATTGGTCAGTTAGTTTAAATTTTATTCAATTTGTTTATCCCAAACAGCTTTTTTTGCAATGTCATTTTTCAGAAAATGATAACGATATAGCAATTCCGTGGAAACTGCATGAGATAAGAATAGTTATATTTTCAAAGTATTTAAAAAAAATCATCAAAAAGTCATTTTTATCATTCCGAAAACATTTTGCTAAAGTAGAGTCTTTTTAGCTCATAAACAATTTAAATAACTTTGTTAATATTGACTGTAGACTAAAACTACTTTGGGATTTGAAAAGCTGGTATTTTTACACGAATTTTCACTAGTAATACCACTAGAGGTCAAATTATTTCCGGAAATTTTTTTGAGATCATGAATATTTGGAAAATTTCCCGAGTCGCAGACGAGGGAAATTTTCTAAAAATATTCATGATCAAAAAAAAAATTTCCGGATATTAATTTGACTTCGCGTGGTATTCGGTAAGAAAATTCCACACCAAATTTGCATTTGAAAATCCAAACCTGCATGAACAGATTAATAGCGCGCCATAGCTTTGTCAGCAATTATTTAGGCTTTCAAATTCGTAATTTCTACTCATTGTAGTTGCATGGGAATACCATTTCAAGATAGAAAATAGTATATTCTTCAATTTTACATAAGTTTTGAGTAACTACAAGTGATAGAAAATGAATCAAAACTAAATTATGTAAACAAATAAAAACCAGTCTGTCAAAAATGTTCTGTTATTGTAAACGTCAAAAAATTTCCACTATAATTCGCTGTTGGGTACCCCACGGGCAAAAAATTTCCGATAAAATACCTCCGTTGCCATGGTGATCTGTCAAAATAACGTATTTTGATTGGTTCAAAATTACAGGTGTGGAATTTTCAATAGAAAACTTTTCGGCTAGGGTAATTACGGTCAAGGTTAGCCACTTTTTTTATTTAATTCGCAGCTACTTTGTTTATAACAATTAAACAACCTAACTTGTGCCATTTTGAAGTTCAAGGTATAGTTAATGCGTAAAGGTTTGAGTACACTTTGAACTTCAACACATTGGTTAATAAAGCTTAAAAAATTACGTCCTAACGAAATCGATTCGTGGTCGGTGGAGGGGAAATATTAAAATCCGTGCACTCAAAAAATGAAATCGATTCTTCAAACATATGCTGCGATTAATATCTCCGGAAGTTGTTGATGGATTTCGATTATAATTTTTTTAATTTGCATGTACTCGTAGTCTTGTAGAGTACGTTACGTATACATATCCCCACTAAACATTACAAAATTTTAGTTGGAACACCCCCTTATCACTCAGGGATATGAAAAGTAGATTACGACCGATTCTAAGACCTACCGAATATACATATATAATTTCATAAAAATCGGTCAATAAGGGTTGTATGTGTTTTTTAATGCTTCATTTAATAAAATTAAGATAGACAATTTTGCCCAAAAAAATTTAAAAAAATGTCAGAGGGGCAACCCCTCTTACAACTTATGGGTATGAAAAATAGGTTAAAACCTATTCTCAGTCCTACAGGATATATGTGTAAAATTTCATAAAAATCGGTCACGCCGTTTCGGAGAAGAATTTTATGTATACAGAAGTAACGGTGAATTAAATAATAAAAATGGCTAACTTTGAGCGTAATGAACCTAGGCAAAAGTTTTTTTTGTAAATTTGTGTAAAAATACTAGCTTTTGAAATCCCAAAGTAGATTTACTGTACAGTCAATATTAACAAAGCTATTCAAATTGTTTAGAAACCAAAAATGATTCTACTTTAGTCAAATGTTTTCGGAATAATAAAAATGACTTTTTGTTAATTTTTTTTTAAATTTTGAAAATGCATATAAGTAGAAGAACAAAGCAGATTCTGCCATCAAGATAGGGAAATCAATGTGTTAGAGAGAGAAGTACCTTTCCAATGAGTAAGAGTGAGATAGATGCTGACGTCACAAGGAATCTTCCATAATGGAATCTACCATAGTTATTTTCCGCTAGATGGCGCCACCAATTCGCCATTTTTATTCCATTTCAGTATTTTTAGATGGCGGCATAGCCAAAACGGCACTAAAGCATATCTCCGTTGTTATTGGTTCGACGTGTGAGGTATTGGAAAGGAGCGCGTTGGCTCGTGACGTACAAAGGGATCGTTGGAAAGCGACATGTTACATATACTATATTTTATCTACGACCATAACACAATATGTTATTTAAACCAATCACGTGCAGAAATCTAAGCTTAACGAGTTGCATACTATATTTTATCTACGACCGCAACATATTCGGCATTTTTATTCCAATTCGCCATTTTTATTCCAATTCACCATTTTTATTCCATTTCAGTATTTTTATTTAAATTCGCCATTTTTGATCCAATTTTCCTTGACATTACGTCAAAGAAATCTACCATAGTTTAGCTATTAGCCGCTAGATGACGCTATTTTTAAATTAAAATAGTAAATAAATTAAAAATAAAACAATTTTCCGTTCTGTGCTAGTCGCCACGCTCTTCTTCTTTTTGTCAACTGTCTATTCTTCTTCTTTTACATAATATGTTATTTAAGCCAGTCACGTGCAAAAATCTAAGCTCTACGTGTTGCATACTATATTTTATCTACGACCGATAATTTAGTATGTTTAAGCGATGGTGACATCTCGTTAGCATTGGTCTGATTGGAGATTGTCATACGTTAAAGGTGTGGGAAGTATCGAATATCATAAACTAACTCTTACGAGCTGCATACTATACTTTATCTACGACCATAACATAATATGTTATTTAAACCCGTCACGTGCAGAAATCTAAGCTTTACGAGTTGCATACTATATTTTATATACGACCGCAACATATTCGGCATTTTTATTCCAATTCGCCATTTTTATTCAAATTCACCATTTTTAATCCAATTTGCCTTGACATTACATCGAAGAAATCTACCATAGTTCAGCTATTATCCGCTAGTTGGCGCGACCAAATCGTTATTTTTATTCCAATTCGCCATTTTTAGTCCATTTTTAATCAAATTCGACATTTTTTATCCAATTTGCCTTGACACAGATATTACGTCGAAGAAATCTACCATAATTCAGCTATTATCCGATAGTTGGCGCTATACATCTCGTTAGCATTGGTCTGATTAAATATTGTGGTACGTTAAAGGTGTGGGGAGTATCGAATATGTTATTTAATCCATAAACTAACCGTTACGATCTGCATACTATATTTTATGTACGACCATAACATAATATGTTATTTAAACCAGTCACGTGCAGAAATCTAAGCTTTACGAGTTGCATACTATATTTTATATACGACCGCAACATATTCGGCATTTTTATTCCAATTCGCCATTTTTATTCAAATTCACCATTTTTAATCCAATTTGCCTTGACATTACATCGAAGAAATCTACCATAGTTCAGCTATTATCCGCTAGTTGGCGCGACCAAATCGTTATTTTTATTCCAATTCGCCATTTTTAGTCCATTTTTAATCAAATTCGACATTTTTTATCCAATTTGCCTTGACACAGACATTACGTCGAAGAAATCTACCATAATTCAGCTATTATCCGATAGTTGGCGCTATACATCTCGTTAGCATTGGTCTGATTGGCTATTGTGGTACGTTAAAGGTGTGGGGAGTATCGAATATGTTATTTAATCCATAAACTAACCGTTACGAGCTGCATACTATATTTTATCTACGACCATAACATAATATGTTATTTAAACCAGTCACGTACAGAAATCTAAGCTTTACGAGTTGCATACTATATTTTATCTACGACCGTAACATATTGTAGCATGTTTAAGTGGTGGTAGCATTACAGTGACTAAACGGCTTAACGTAGAGAGGCATAGACGTAAGGAGAGACATGGACAATAAAGGTTGTAGGTATGCCTAAATGGCTTAACGTAGAGAGACATAGACAATAAAAGTTGTAGGTATGTAGTGTCCACCAGTATGGACGCACAAAAAAAATGCCGTAGATCTACTGACAAACTGGGCATTTCGCAACATCTGGCAACAGCGCCTCCCATAAGAGCCTGTGTATTAGAGTTAGATAGAAAATCAATTTTTCCCCAGATGCTGGGGAAATAAAAAAAAATTAAGGTCCATTCTGCTCATTTTTGTCTCGTTTTGTGGTGGAGTCCCCACTTTTACGTCACGATAGGACCAATAAAACCGAAGATATAACTAATGTCCTTTTGGCTGTATTCTGAAAATACGTAACTAGAGCCTCTCATAACGTATAAGATATAATAGAAGCATTCTTTTGATATGTCCAATCCATCCCTCTCTGAGAGATATGCGAGGTATCATGTGATTTAACAAATTGAATAATATAGAAGAATTAAACATAACATCATGCCATACAGGCATTAGATACAAATGATTTTACCAACACACACAGAAAAATCAAATACAACAGAATGTTAAAAATGTCTTAGTTCTGTATCTTCGATCCTATTGGTCCAATCCAGAAAAATCAAACACAGCATCATGTTAAAAGGACCTTAGTTACGTATCTTCGGTCCTATTGGTCCAATAGTGACATACGAATTCTCAAATGATTTAACCAATAGAGTACAGTGACAGAAAAATAAAATACATCATGTCAAAAGATCCTTAGATACGTATTTTCGATCCAATCGTAACTTACAGTGCCTCAACCAATAGAATACAATGGCATAAAAATCAAATACATCAGTATGTCAAAAAGGCTTTAGCTACGTATTTTCACAATACAGCCAAAAGGATATTTATTAGTTATATTTTCGGTCTTATTAGCCCAATCGTGACGTCCAACGAATAAAATACGACATAAAAATCAAATACATTTTCGTCTCTACTGAGAAACACCCAAATCTTTCGTATATTATTATACACAGGCGTTCTTTCATTATGTCCAAACTAGTAAACCTCTTGTTTTTAACATGCAGCTCTCAATATTTACATTATCTCTCCCTAGATCCAAAATGTCAGTGTCTCAAATCAAATTTAACCAATAAAATACAATGACATAAAAATCAAATACATCAGCATGTTAAAAGAGCTTTAGTATTTTCGTTTCTACAGAGAAACATCCAACTCTTTCGTATACTATTATACACAGGCGTTCTTTCATTATGTTTAAACTAGTAAACCTCTTATTTTTAACATGCAACTCTCAATATTTACATTATCTCTCCCTAGATCCAAAATGTCAGAGTATCAAATCCAATTTAACCAATAAAATACAATGACATAAAAATCAAATACATCAGCATGTCAAAAGGGCTTTAGTATTTTCGTTTCTACAGAGAAACATTTAACTCTTTTGTATACTATTATACACAGGCGTTCTGTCATTATGTCCATACTAGTAAACCTCTTATTTTTAACATGCAACTCTTAATATTTACATTATCTCTCCCTAGGTGCAAAATGTGTATCAAAATGGAGCAGAAATATATGCAAACCACAAATTGCTAAATCTATCATTATATCGCTAATACCTACAATACATATCAGATAAATTCTTTCGCTAAGTCCAAACCACCAATATTTCTCATATTATTTTCAAACCAGATTTAGAGTTCTAGTCAGTTGGAGAATACATATTTTTGTTATAAAGTAAGTTCTAAATGTGATGTCAAATAAAAGCCCATACATAAAACAAATTGAATTCATCGATATGAAAAAGAACTTCGACTGAGTGCAATATAAATGACAAAGACAAAAAATATATCTAGAAGAAAGGTATCTAATAGAAATAGGTCGCAAATGTTCAAAGCAAAAGTCTTTTAGTATAATTAGAGTAATCTGATTGAGGTAATTACTTATTATGGGTATACACAAGTTAATAATAAGCAAAAATCGAACTTCTATTGATCCAATCAAAAAAATCAAATACATTTGTATTATGAGAATGATCTCCGAAAGGGAAATCGATAGGTCAAAATAAACTCATTTTAAAGTAAAATTGTGGCTTATTCACAATAAAAATAATAAATTGCATAAGGATTCTGCTTCGTAAACTAATATAGTTTTAAATATATACAGATTTAACACGGTGAATGTATCTTGCTCCTTAACTATTTTCGTCTTCTTGCGCTCCTTATTGTTTTACGAAAGATACAAAAAAAAACACGAAAAATACACGATACGTAGGTAGAAAATAATGACATTCTTAATTATGACTTAATCATTCTTTCGAATGTTTTTAGTACGCATGACTCTAAGAATTTACCCTGGTATGATTCTGGTTTCGAAGGATCTTTGGACGGTTTTAAAATAATTCGAACTAAATATATTCTTACCAACCATCTGGAAACTTGAGGTGTGTGTCGATATAATTCTTTATTTGCACTAACGCCATTACTACAATCGGAAATTTTCTTAATCATTCTATAATGAATATTGTCTGTTCCAGGTACAGTATTTTAATTGCATTTTAAACAGGTTTCTAATTCATTTATGGAAAAATTCATCAAACCAAAAGAAAGTAAGCATTTAGAACAATTAAAACTACTGATATAACATAAACAAAATCACTAAAAAATATCAAAGATACAGATATCAGAATCAGATTAGAACTTTCATATTATGATACATTTGTCTATGGAAGAAAATAATACGGTATGTACAAGATACAAAATTCAAGTATTGGAAAAGCCATACAAGAGGCGCACCAAATTCAAAAATCTTGACTATTTAGTCTAAACATGAATTAAAATTTCTAGTTCTATCTTCTGTCTTCTAGCTTCTCATCCAGCTTGAAATAGGATATTAGTATTCATATTTATTATTTCAAAAATTTTAAGATATCGTGTCTTTTGCTGTAGGTATACTGTCACATTTTCAATACATATTACCCAATTTTTAATTACCCATCATCGAGTTAATTTATAAATGCAATAAGTAACTCCTTAAGATATGCTTTCAAAAAACGCTACCAACCAATCTCCTTCATATTGGCTAGTTTCAAATGTATTTCTAAAATTACACCATTATTTGCCGAAATATTTATGCAGTGTTGACAACGTCTAAAAAACTGTGCATAATTTGGTACATAAATATCAAAAATGATGATCAAAATTGCTTTTATTGGATGATTATTAGCTCTCTTTATCCAGCTAAAATAAATAAAGAACTTATATCGTCATATCCATATCCTGTTTTGAAAACCAAGGACTTGGAAGCTCCAATACCTTTAAGTCATAACTCAAAGTTTGAAATAGTAAATAGTGTATCAGTGAATGTTTATGCTTTGGAATTAAATCAAGTGGAAAAATAATTTTACGAATTAGTGCCTGCTTGCCTAAACAAAACAAACTTGATAGACATGTAAATTTGAATCTTATTCAGGATAAATATTTTCTAAAGTTAAATGATTACCTACGACTCTCATCGTAGTGACAATGGAAATATTGAAATAAAATATCATTACTGCTGGAAAAAAAGATGTCTAGGTTGTTACACTATATAGCCAAAAAAAAAAACTAATTCACCCAGATTTATTGGAAAAATTTACTGTTTCACCGTATCATTAAAATCTTACAAAAAAAGAAATATCGAATTAAATAAACAATACATAATAGAACTAAGAGGTAAATTACGAATATCTGAGTGCATGATTAATTATTTATATGGGAAATAAGCCACAATTAAAATGAAAAAAATAATTTTATTAACGTTTCGACGCCCAAATCGGGTGCCGTTGTCAAAATACAAAATATTACTAAAATAAACTAAAGTGTTGTTGCTAAGCAAAAAAAATTCTTCTAATAATTTATTTAATCTCACTCATTTATATTGGCAATTCAGACATATATTATACATTTTAAGGTAGAAGACTTTAAAATGATATTGCCAATATTTATGAGTTGCGTTCCTGGGACGACTTACTGAAAGATAGTTCATTCGATTACATGAAATTAACCCCAACTCAAGAATATCCGTCATAAAAAATTATAGCATGTGATATGTCTTTAAAAAGACAACCAAATGCAACGACAGTAAAATTCTCGCGTTAGAGACTTCATAGTAAATCACAAGGGAAAACCAGGAAAAACCCTGTGATACTATCCCGACATCGTAAGTATTTGGTCTTACATTAATTTACTCTCAAAAAATAATACCAAATTCTGACTTGTAACATGTTTAAATTATAAATATTATTAATAATACTAGATATATAAGTAATACTAAAATATAAAATATGTACTAGCTCGATATTATTGACTTACTAATCTTGGTATTTTCTTTCTATTGACTTCCTCTTTCAGTATGGGTAACCACATCCTACTGCATTCTACCGAGGAATTTGCGACACAATTGGTTTCATTTAGCATAATTAGAGCCGCTTCTTTGATTTTTCTCTTTTTACTATCTGATTCTTTCAGGACTATACTTGAATCTCTCCACTGAACTCTATGTTCATTATCCCATGCGTGTTGACATATTTGAGATCTCTCAAATTCTCTATTTTTAATATAAGATTGATGTTCACTTATTCTAACGTCTAATGGTCTTGATGTCTCACCTAAATAAAATTGTTCGCATTCACAAGGTATTTTATAAATGCAATTTTTTGTTCTTTCTTGATCATTGTTAGGTTTAGTTTTAGATAGAATAGATCTCAATGTGTTTGTTGTTTTGAATGTTGTTGAAATGTTGAATTTATTTCCTATTGTTTTAAGTTTCTCGGATAGTCCTTTTATATATGGTATTGATATTTTCCTCGTATTATTTCTGGTGAATGTTGTAGGATCCCGTTCTAAGTTGTTCTGTTCCATTCGATCCAATCTTGACAATTCCTTATTTATAAACGATAAAGGATAATCATTTTTTAATAAAACAGATGTTAACAATTGTTTTTCTGCTAAAAAGGAATTTTCGTTAGAACAAGTAATTTTGGCTCTATCATATAAGGATTTAATGATTCCCTTTTTAACGTTGATGTTGTGATTTGACTTGTAATTGAGATATCTGTTGGTGTGTGTTGGTTTTCTATACACTTGAGTCTCATATCCAATATCCTTCTTTGAGATCAAAACATCGAGGAAAGGTAGGCTGTTATTGTATTCCTTTTCCATTGTAAATTTTATTGTCTCTTCTTGATCGTTTATAATATTCAGGAATGTATCCAACAATTCTGATCCATGAGGCCATATTGAAAACACATCATCTACATATCTCCACCATACTGTGGGTTTTAAATTTTGTTTAGAAATAATATTAGTTTCGAAATCCTCCATAAATATATTAGCCAATAATGGAGATAAAGAAGAGCCCATTGCTAGACCAAAATTTTGTTTATAGAATTCATTGTTTAGTTGAAAATAGGTATTATGGGTACATAATGTCAATAACTCCATTATAGCTGATACATTTAGTCTTGTCCTAGTTGCCAATGTATTATCATTCTCTAATTTCGTTTTGATTATGTTTAAAGTTTTATCTAATGGTACATTTGTAAATAAACTGTTTATGTCAAAACTTACTAAAATATTATTTGGATTAAATTCAATAGTTGATAATTTGTTTAAAAAATGTTTTGTATTTTTTATAAAAGTGTCATCATTATTAGCAAATGGTTTTAGAATGTTTAATAAGAATTTTGATAGTTCACTACAAGGAGAATTGATGGTACTACAAATGGGTCTAAGTGGTATGTTCGCTTTATGAATTTTCGGCACTCCATAAAAATGTGGTGTCTTACTGTAGTGAGGTGTCATTAATTTTCTTTGATAGTATGTTAGATCATTTTTAAATTTGAATAAAGCTCTATATATTTTGTTTTCCAGTGTCTTCGTTGGATCCTTCGTTAATTTGCTATAAGGTCCATTTGTAATTAGATCTGTAATTTTGTCCTCATATTGTATTTTATTCATTATTACAGTTGCATTGCCTTTATCCGTTGGTAGGATTGTTATGGAGTCATCATTTCTTAAAGTTTTTAAAGCCTTCATTTCCTCTTTGCTGATGTTCTGTTCAATTTGATTAGACTTTTCCAATTCAAGTTTACATAGTACCCTATATTGTTCTTTTTCATGAGTTGGTAGACACTGGGATATTTTCTCCACTGAGCTGATTATGTCTAATTTTGGAATAGATGGATGAGTAACAGCATAGTTTAAACCTTTTGACAATACCAAATTTTCCGTTGCATTTAAATGTCTATTTGATAGATTGACAACTGTCGTTAATATGTCATTATTTCTATTTAGGTTATCAAAAGTATGTAAACTATTTTGTTCTAAAAGATTATTAAATTTATTTAAATGTATATTTCTTTGTTTCTGATATGAATTTTCATAAATTATATGTAAACTAAAAATAATTCGATCAAAATCAGAATTTGATATCATTCCGAAAAGTAAATCTTCAATACTTACGATGTCTTGTTCGATAAAAAATAAATTTGACCTGTGAAATTGCAACCTTTCCCGGATCATCGACAAACTGGCTCTATGTAGAATATTTTGGAGTCTTCTGCTTGAGTATGCTGGCCGTAACCTCAAGCCCTTTGGTATTATGTTGTTATTTCTACATCTTCTTAAAAATTTTATTGAATTTTGACAATGTGCCAGTTTCTCGTAGAAGGTTTCCAATTTCCTAAAATTTTGACACACGATAGGCCCATACCGGTTTCTTAATGTTGTTCTGAAGCTATTTCCTTGTGGCATTTTTATGATTAATTATTTATATGGGAAATAAGCCACAATTAAAATGAAAAAAATAATTTTATTAACGTTTCGACGCCCAAATCGGGTGCCGTTGTCAAAATACAAAATATTACTAAAATAAACTAAAGTGTTGTTGCTAAGCAAAAAAAATTCTTCTAATAATTTATTTAATCTCACTCATTTATATTGGCAATTCAGACATATATTATACATTTTAAAGTAGAAGACTTTAAAATGATATTGCCAATATTTATGAGTTGCGTTCCTGGGACGACTTACTGAAAGATAGTTCATTCGATTACATGAAATTAACCCCAACTCAAGAATATCCGTCATAAAAAATTATAGCATGTGATATGTCTTTAAAAAGACAACCAAATGCAACGACAGTAAAATTCTCGCGTTAGAGACTTCATAGTAAATCACAAGGGAAAACCAGGAAAAACCCTGTGATACTATCCCGACATCGTAAGTATTTGGTATTATTTTTTGAGAGTAAATTAATGTAAGACCAAATACTTACGATGTCGGGATAGTATCACAGGGTTTTTCCTGGTTTTCCCTTGTGATTTACTATGAAGTCTCTAACGCGAGAATTTTACTGTCGTTGCATTTGGTTGTCTTTTTAAAGACATATCACATGCTATAATTTTTTATGACGGATATTCTTGAGTTGGGGTTAATTTCATGTAATCGAATGAACTATCTTTCAGTAAGTCGTCCCAGGAACGCAACTCATAAATATTGGCAATATCATTTTAAAGTCTTCTACCTTAAAATGTATAATATATGTCTGAATTGCCAATATAAATGAGTGAGATTAAATAAATTATTAGAAGAATTTTTTTTGCTTAGCAACAACACTTTAGTTTATTTTAGTAATATTTTGTATTTTGACAACGGCACCCGATTTGGGCGTCGAAACGTTAATAAAATTATTTTTTTCATTTTAATTGTGGCTTATTTCCCATATAAATAATTAATCATAAAAATGCCACAAGGAAATAGCTTCAGAACAACATCTGAGTGCATGAGATACGAAATAAACATCTTACAAGCAAAACTATCGATACAACAAATACATAGGTATTATATAAAGAATTCACCAAAATAACAAAAAGCAAATATATCAGAATCGTATTAAAACTTCTGACATGATACATTTGTGCATGGAAGAAAAGATACAAGATATAAAATTAAAGTGAATTTTGTTTAAAAATGATATAAAAATGTGTAACTAATACAATTTTACTTATAAAACTCTCAAATTTGCACAGCTTACCTCTCAATCACCTTACTAAACGATGTTTCATTCAAAAAAAATCTCAAGAATTTAATTCAAATAATACGATGTCTCAAAAAATGTAATTTTTGAAAACTTCATAGTTTTATAGAATTCCCACCATTTTAAGACGGTATTACTCAAGTTTGAATAAATCTAATACAATTTTTTGATATTGTTTTAAAGCTTAGGATGTAATCTTTAAAAACATTGAATTATTTTAGTTTAAAAATAAAATAAACAATTTCTTTTTGAGAAAACTAAGAAAGATAACAAAAATGTAATACAAAAACCGAAAATTACCAGCTGAAAAATGTATATACAGAGTGATCAAAACTTTTTTCTGCAAAACTTACCTAAAATACATTTAATAATAAGCATCAACAGTAATAAATGTTCAACAAGAAAATTTTTTTTTTAGTTTTTATACAATATGTCTGCGTAACTTGGAACCTATTGATAACTTTTTTAATATCAGTTTTACGAAAAAAGTTATTCTTTATAAAATACTCTGCATCGTATATAACATAAGATGCAACCATCAAATATCAAATTTTGTTAATTTTGTACGAGGTATGTCAAAAATATATGAATTTCACTCAAGAGTAAAGTACTTTTATATTTCACAATATCGAAAATTTTTATAAAGAAAAGTTGTTTGTAATTAAAAACTATGGTCCAATATGTAATTATATTCTTCTAATCGAAAATTTGTTTTTTTAAATATTGTTTCAAATTAATTATACCCAACATCATTAAATTTTCACTTATTATTTATGATAACTGTTTTATTATTAATTTTATGAAGAAAGTTATTCGTCATAAATAGTTGTGCATGGTCTAACACTTAATATGCAAATATAAAATATTATATTTTATCAATATTATACGAGGTATGTAAAAAAATTATATTTCGCATAAATATGGACTTTTATAGTTCACAATATTTCGATTAGAAGAGTGTAATTGCATATTGACACATCGTTTTTAATTCTGAACAACTTTCGATAATAACAATTTCCAGTATTATGAAAAATATAGGTATTTTACTCCTAACTGAAATTTTTATTTATTGACATATCTTGTACAAAATTGATATTTTATGATTGCATTTAAAGTTTTAGAATATGCAGAGCTTTTTACTAAGAATAACTTTTTTATTTATGATCCCATTGCAACAATTTTTGAAAAGGTAGAAGCACAATTTTCACATCATTACGAGTAAGGCCGAATTTAATTAAGAGCGAACCAAACGATTCATATTAAGAGCAAAAAATACATATTTTGTTCATCAATAGAAAAAATATTAAGATAATAATTTGTTAACGTTTTAAAGCGGTCCTTTTTGAATATATATATACATAGGTTTATCAAAGCTCTCAAAAATAAATATATGTAGAAATAAATACATTTTGTAAAGAAATTATGATTTTACAACTATTTTTTAAGTTATCCACCATTTTGGATCTGTCATTTTATAATTTAAATTCTTAAAATTTGATTCAGGTTCCGTAACCTCTCAAAAATATCCCACATATATTTAAACAAACACGTTTTATAAAAAAATTCGGATTTTACAACTACTTTTTAAGGATTTTAGGAAAAAATCCGCCATTTTGAATCCGCCCTTTTTTAATTTGCAAATTGTAATGTCAGATTCGGGTTCAGCATAATCAAAACTAAAATAAAAACATTTTTATCAAAATAAAATGTTGAATTCACCCATATTCTTAACACTATTTATACAAAACAATTGTTATTGTCTAAACAATTAATAAACAATTAGCGGCGAAATTTGTGAGTAGAACTTTTTACCTTAGTGTAAATTGGTCTTCTAATACTAAAATATTATAAAAGATAATAGAGTAAAGAGTAAAGCAATACAGGAGACTTAAAAAAGTGTTAAAATCTCATGATACAAAAAAGAATATGTCTCGAGTGTGAATGTAAAAATGGAGTTACTACAAAAAAGAAGATGGTACATACCTTTGAATATTAAAAAATATTTGAAAAATTTTAATTTTTTTTTACATAGTGTAGTTAATACTAAAAATTAGTAAGGAAATAAAAATGATTATAAATTAAAAAAAAAAATCTTCGACGTTTGTTCTTAGAGCATGTGAAACATTAATAATTACCAAAAAATTACGGTACCTTGAAATATTAAAAGCATTTGTTAAATTCTCCTCTATTCGTCATGTGCAGCTATTATAATGCCTTAAGTATTTACTGCGATATATTTAACTGCAGTTTAAAGCAACTGATTTCTATGGCCAAGATCTACCTGGGTGATTAATAATTTATTTCTTTAGATTCAAATTTAGTTTTGTAAAATTTTTGTTATTATCGATACCTGTGAATTACTAATATTTTATTTAATTTTTTATTTATGTAATATTTTGTCCTGTAAATGGATTCTGTTGGACAATAAACGCTATTATTATTATTATTATTATTATTATGATACAAAAAAGAAAATGTCTCGAGTGTGAATGTAAAAATGGAGTTACTACAAAAAAGAAGATGGTACATACCTTTGAATATTAAAAAATATTTGAAAAATTTTAATTTTTTTTTTTTAGATTGTGTAGTTAATACTAAAAATTAGTAAGGAAATAAAAATGGTTATAAATTAAAAAAAATCTTCGACGTTTGTTCTTAGAGCATGTGAAACATTAATAATTACCAAAAAATTACGGTACCTTTAAATATTAAAAGTATTTGAAAATTTTTAATTTTTTGTAGATTGTGTAGTTAATACTAAAAAATTAGTGTGGAAATAAAAATAAATATCAATTGAAAAAATCTTCAGCGTTTGTTCTTAGGGCGTAGTTCGAGTATGCCCGAACTTTCCCGATTCCCAATATTAGCTGTAGTTTTGGTATAGGACACCCATATCAAAAGCATGTAAAACGGAAAGTTTACCTTGGACAAGTGACATTTCTTTTTGAAAAAACTAAGAAAGATAACAAAAATGTAATACAAAAACCGAAAATTACCAGCTGAAAAATGTATATACAGAGTGATCAAAACTTTTTTCGTAAAACTGATATTAAAAAAGTTATCAATAGGTTTCAAGTTACGCAGACATACTGTATAAAAATAAAAAAAAAAATTTTGTTGAACATTTATTACTGTTGATGCTTATTATTAGCTGGTAATTTTCGGTTTTTGTATTACATTTTTGTTATCTTTCTTAGTTTTCTCAAAAAGAAATGTCACTTCTCCAAGGTAAACTTTCCGTTTTACATGCTTTTTATATGGGTGTCCTATACCAAAACTACAGCTAATATTGGGAATCGGGAAAGTTCGGGCATACTCGAACTACGCCCTAAGAACAAACGCTGAAGATTTTTCAATTGATATTTATTTTTATTTCCATACTAATTTTTTAGTATTAACTAAACAATCTACAAAAAATTAAAAATTTTCAAATGCTTTTAATATTTCAAGGTACCGTAATTTTTTGGTAATTATTAATGTTTCACATGCTCTAAGAACAAACGTCGAAGATTTTTTTTTTAATTTATAATCATTTTTATTTCCTTACTAATTTTTAGTATTAACTACACTATGTAAAAAAAAATTAAAATTTTTCAAATATTTTTTAATATTCAAAGGTATGTACCATCTTCTTTTTTGTAGTAACTCCATTTTTACATTCACACTCGAGACATATTCTTTTTTGTATCATGAGATTTTAACACTTTTTTAAGTCTCCTGTATTGCTTTACTCTTTACTCTATTATCTTTTATAATATTTTAGTATTAGAAGACCAATTTACACTAAGGTAAAAAGTTCTACTCACAAATTTCGCCGCTAATTGTTTATTAATTGTTTAGACAATAACAATTGTTTTGTATAAATAGTGTTAAGAATATGGGTGAATTCAACATTTTATTTTGATAAAAATGTTTTTATTTTAGTTTTGATTATGCTGAACCCGAATCTGACATTACAATTTGCAAATTAAAAAAGGGCGGATTCAAAATGGCGGATTTTTTCCTAAAATCCTTAAAAAGTAGTTGTAAAATCCGAATTTTTTTATAAAACGTGTTTGTTTAAATATATGTGGGATATTTTTGAGAGGTTACGGAACCTGAATCAAATTTTAAGAATTTAAATTATAAAATGACAGATCCAAAATGGTGGATAACTTAAAAAATAGTTGTAAAATCATAATTTCTTTACAAAATGTATTTATTTCTACATATATTTATTTTTGAGAGCTTTGATAAACCTATGTATATATATATTCAAAAAGGACCGCTTTAAAACGTTAACAAATTATTATCTTAATATTTTTTCTATTGATGAACAAAATATGTATTTTTTGCTCTTAATATGAATCGTTTGGTTCGCTCTTAATTAAATTCGGCCTTACTCGTAATGATGTGAAAATTGTGCTTCTACCTTTTCAAAAATTGTTGCAATGGGATCATAAATAAAAAAGTTATTCTTAGTAAAAAGCTCTGCATATTCTAAAACTTTAAATGCAATCATAAAATATCAATTTTGTACAAGATATGTCAATAAATAAAAATTTCAGTTAGGAGTAAAATACCTATATTTTTCATAATACTGGAAATTGTTATTATCGAAAGTTGTTCAGAATTAAAAACGATGTGTCAATATGCAATTACACTCTTCTAATCGAAATATTGTGAACTATAAAAGTCCATATTTATGCGAAATATAATTTTTTTACATACCTCGTATAATATTGATAAAATATAATATTTTATATTTGCATATTAAGTGTTAGACCATGCACAACTATTTATGACGAATAACTTTCTTCATAAAATTAATAATAAAACAGTTATCATAAATAATAAGTGAAAATTTAATGATGTTGGGTATAATTAATTTGAAACAATATTTAAAAAAACAAATTTTCGATTAGAAGAATATAATTACATATTGGACCATAGTTTTTAATTACAAACAACTTTTCTTTATAAAAATTTTCGATATTGTGAAATATAAAAGTACTTTACTCTTGAGTGAAATTCATATATTTTTGACATACCTCGTACAAAATTAACAAAATTTGATATTTGATGGTTGCATCTTATGTTATATACGATGCAGAGTATTTTATAAAGAATAACTTTTTTCGTAAAACTGATATTAAAAAAGTTATCAATAGGTTCCAAGTTACGCAGACATATTGTATAAAAACTAAAAAAAAAATTTTCTTGTTGAACATTTATTACTGTTGATGCTTATTATTAAATGTATTTTAGGTAAGTTTTGCAGAAAAAAGTTTTGATCACTCTGTATATACATTTTTCAGCTGGTAATTTTCGGTTTTTGTATTACATTTTTGTTATCTTTCTTAGTTTTCTCAAAAAGAAATTGTTTATTTTATTTTTAAACTAAAATAATTCAATGTTTTTAAAGATTACATCCTAAGCTTTAAAACAATATCAAAAAATTGTATTAGATTTATTCAAACTTGAGTAATACCGTCTTAAAATGGTGGGAATTCTATAAAACTATGAAGTTTTCAAAAATTACATTTTTTGAGACATCGTATTATTTGAATTAAATTCTTGAGATTTTTTTTGAATGAAACATCGTTTAGTAAGGTGATTGAGAGGTAAGCTGTGCAAATTTGAGAGTTTTATAAGTAAAATTGTATTAGTTACACATTTTTATATCATTTTTAAACAAAATTCACTTTAATTTTATATCTTGTATCTTTTCTTCCATGCACAAATGTATCATGTCAGAAGTTTTAATACGATTCTGATATATTTGCTTTTTGTTATTTTGGTGAATTCTTTATATAATACCTATGTATTTGTTGTATCGATAGTTTTGCTTGTAAGATGTTTATTTCGTATCTCATGCACTCAGATATTCGTAATTTACCTCTTAGTTCTATTATGTATTGTTTATTTAATTCGATATTTCTTTTTTTGTAAGATTTTAATGATACGGTGAAACAGTAAATTTTTCCAATAAATCTGGGTGAATTAGTTTTTTTTTTTGGCTATATAGTGTAACAACCTAGACATCTTTTTTTCCAGCAGTAATGATATTTTATTTCAATATTTCCATTGTCACTACGATGAGAGTCGTAGGTAATCATTTAACTTTAGAAAATATTTATCCTGAATAAGATTCAAATTTACATGTCTATCAAGTTTGTTTTGTTTAGGCAAGCAGGCACTAATTCGTAAAATTATTTTTCCACTTGATTTAATTCCAAAGCATAAACATTCACTGATACACTATTTACTATTTCAAACTTTGAGTTATGACTTAAAGGTATTGGAGCTTCCAAGTCCTTGGTTTTCAAAACAGGATATGGATATGACGATATAAGTTCTTTATTTATTTTAGCTGGATAAAGAGAGCTAATAATCATCCAATAAAAGCAATTTTGATCATCATTTTTGATATTTATGTACCAAATTATGCACAGTTTTTTAGACGTTGTCAACACTGCATAAATATTTCGGCAAATAATGGTGTAATTTTAGAAATACATTTGAAACTAGCCAATATGAAGGAGATTGGTTGGTAGCGTTTTTTGAAAGCATATCTTAAGGAGTTACTTATTGCATTTATAAATTAACTCGATGATGGGTAATTAAAAATTGGGTAATATGTATTGAAAATGTGACAGTATACCTACAGCAAAAGACACGATATCTTAAAATTTTTGAAATAATAAATATGAATACTAATATCCTATTTCAAGCTGGATGAGAAGCTAGAAGATAGAAGATAGAACTAGAAATTTTAATTCATGTTTAGACTAAATAGTCAAGATTTTTGAATTTGGTGCGCCTCTTGTATGGCTTTTCCAATACTTGAATTTTGTATCTTGTACATACCGTATTATTTTCTTCCATAGACAAATGTATCATAATATGAAAGTTCTAATCTGATTCTGATATCTGTATCTTTGATATTTTTTAGTGATTTTGTTTATGTTATATCAGTAGTTTTAATTGTTCTAAATGCTTACTTTCTTTTGGTTTGATGAATTTTTCCATAAATGAATTAGAAACCTGTTTAAAATGCAATTAAAATACTGTACCTGGAACAGACAATATTCATTATAGAATGATTAAGAAAATTTCCGATTGTAGTAATGGCGTTAGTGCAAATAAAGAATTATATCGACACACACCTCAAGTTTCCAGATGGTTGGTAAGAATATATTTAGTTCGAATTATTTTAAAACCGTCCAAAGATCCTTCGAAACCAGAATCATACCAGGGTAAATTCTTAGAGTCATGCGTACTAAAAACATTCGAAAGAATGATTAAGTCATAATTAAGAATGTCATTATTTTCTACCTACGTATCGTGTATTTTTCGTGTTTTTTTTTGTATCTTTCGTAAAACAATAAGGAGCGCAAGAAGACGAAAATAGTTAAGGAGCAAGATACATTCACCGTGTTAAATCTGTATATATTTAAAACTATATTAGTTTACGAAGCAGAATCCTTATGCAATTTATTATTTTTATTGTGAATAAGCCACAATTTTACTTTAAAATGAGTTTATTTTGACCTATCGATTTCCCTTTCGGAGATCATTCTCATAATACAAATGTATTTGATTTTTTTGATTGGATCAATAGAAGTTCGATTTTTGCTTATTATTAACTTGTGTATACCCATAATAAGTAATTACCTCAATCAGATTACTCTAATTATACTAAAAGACTTTTGCTTTGAACATTTGCGACCTATTTCTATTAGATACCTTTCTTCTAGATATATTTTTTGTCTTTGTCATTTATATTGCACTCAGTCGAAGTTCTTTTTCATATCGATGAATTCAATTTGTTTTATGTATGGGCTTTTATTTGACATCACATTTAGAACTTACTTTATAACAAAAATATGTATTCTCCAACTGACTAGAACTCTAAATCTGGTTTGAAAATAATATGAGAAATATTGGTGGTTTGGACTTAGCGAAAGAATTTATCTGATATGTATTGTAGGTATTAGCGATATAATGATAGATTTAGCAATTTGTGGTTTGCATATATTTCTGCTCCATTTTGATACACATTTTGCACCTAGGGAGAGATAATGTAAATATTAAGAGTTGCATGTTAAAAATAAGAGGTTTACTAGTATGGACATAATGACAGAACGCCTGTGTATAATAGTATACAAAAGAGTTAAATGTTTCTCTGTAGAAACGAAAATACTAAAGCCCTTTTGACATGCTGATGTATTTGATTTTTATGTCATTGTATTTTATTGGTTAAATTGGATTTGATACTCTGACATTTTGGATCTAGGGAGAGATAATGTAAATATTGAGAGTTGCATGTTAAAAATAAGAGGTTTACTAGTTTAAACATAATGAAAGAACGCCTGTGTATAATAGTATACGAAAGAGTTGGATGTTTCTCTGTAGAAACGAAAATACTAAAGCTCTTTTAACATGCTGATGTATTTGATTTTTATGTCATTGTATTTTATTGGTTAAATTTGATTTGAGACACTGACATTTTGGATCTAGGGAGAGATAATGTAAATATTGAGAGCTGCATGTTAAAAACAAGAGGTTTACTAGTTTGGACATAATGAAAGAACGCCTGTGTATAATAATATACGAAAGATTTGGGTGTTTCTCAGTAGAGACGAAAATGTATTTGATTTTTATGTCGTATTTTATTCGTTGGACGTCACGATTGGGCTAATAAGACCGAAAATATAACTAATAAATATCCTTTTGGCTG
This sequence comes from Diabrotica virgifera virgifera, assembly GCF_917563875.1. Taxonomy (NCBI): domain Eukaryota; kingdom Metazoa; phylum Arthropoda; class Insecta; order Coleoptera; family Chrysomelidae; genus Diabrotica; species Diabrotica virgifera. The sequence continues at coordinate 235,838,073 of NC_065447.1, forward strand.
TATTGTGAAAATACGTAGCTAAAGCCTTTTTGACATACTGATGTATTTGATTTTTATGCCATTGTATTCTATTGGTTGAGGCACTGTAAGTTACGATTGGATCGAAAATACGTATCTAAGGATCTTTTGACATGATGTATTTTATTTTTCTGTCACTGTACTCTATTGGTTAAATCATTTGAGAATTCGTATGTCACTATTGGACCAATAGGACCGAAGATACGTAACTAAGGTCCTTTTAACATGATGCTGTGTTTGATTTTTCTGGATTGGACCAATAGGATCGAAGATACAGAACTAAGACATTTTTAACATTCTGTTGTATTTGATTTTTCTGTGTGTGTTGGTAAAATCATTTGTATCTAATGCCTGTATGGCATGATGTTATGTTTAATTCTTCTATATTATTCAATTTGTTAAATCACATGATACCTCGCATATCTCTCAGAGAGGGATGGATTGGACATATCAAAAGAATGCTTCTATTATATCTTATACGTTATGAGAGGCTTTAGTTACGTATTTTCAGAATACAGCCAAAAGGACATTAGTTATATCTTCGGTTTTATTGGTCCTATCGTGACGTAAAAGTGGGGACTCCACCACAAAACGAGACAAAAATGAGCAGAATGGACCTTAATTTTTTTTTATTTCCCCAGCATCTGGGGAAAAATTGATTTTCTATCTAACTCTAATACACAGGCTCTTATGGGAGGCGCTGTTGCCAGATGTTGCGAAATGCCCAGTTTGTCAGTAGATCTACGGCATTTTTTTTGTGCGTCCATACTGGTGGACACTACATACCTACAACTTTTATTGTCTATGTCTCTCTACGTTAAGCCATTTAGGCATACCTACAACCTTTATTGTCCATGTCTCTCCTTACGTCTATGCCTCTCTACGTTAAGCCGTTTAGTCACTGTAATGCTACCACCACTTAAACATGCTACAATATGTTACGGTCGTAGATAAAATATAGTATGCAACTCGTAAAGCTTAGATTTCTGTACGTGACTGGTTTAAATAACATATTATGTTATGGTCGTAGATAAAATATAGTATGCAGCTCGTAACGGTTAGTTTATGGATTAAATAACATATTCGATACTCCCCACACCTTTAACGTACCACAATAGCCAATCAGACCAATGCTAACGAGATGTATAGCGCCAACTATCGGATAATAGCTGAATTATGGTAGATTTCTTCGACGTAATGTCTGTGTCAAGGCAAATTGGATAAAAAATGTCGAATTTGATTAAAAATGGACTAAAAATGGCGAATTGGAATAAAAATAACGATTTGGTCGCGCCAACTAGCGGATAATAGCTGAACTATGGTAGATTTCTTCGATGTAATGTCAAGGCAAATTGGATTAAAAATGGTGAATTTGAATAAAAATGGCGAATTGGAATAAAAATGCCGAATATGTTGCGGTCGTATATAAAATATAGTATGCAACTCGTAAAGCTTAGATTTCTGCACGTGACTGGTTTAAATAACATATTATGTTATGGTCGTACATAAAATATAGTATGCAGATCGTAACGGTTAGTTTATGGATTAAATAACATATTCGATACTCCCCACACCTTTAACGTACCACAATATTTAATCAGACCAATGCTAACGAGATGTATAGCGCCAACTATCGGATAATAGCTGAATTATGGTAGATTTCTTCGACGTAATATCTGTGTCAAGGCAAATTGGATAAAAAATGTCGAATTTGATTAAAAATGGACTAAAAATGGCGAATTGGAATAAAAATAACGATTTGGTCGCGCCAACTAGCGGATAATAGCTGAACTATGGTAGATTTCTTCGATGTAATGTCAAGGCAAATTGGATTAAAAATGGTGAATTTGAATAAAAATGGCGAATTGGAATAAAAATGCCGAATATGTTGCGGTCGTATATAAAATATAGTATGCAACTCGTAAAGCTTAGATTTCTGCACGTGACGGGTTTAAATAACATATTATGTTATGGTCGTAGATAAAGTATAGTATGCAGCTCGTAAGAGTTAGTTTATGATATTCGATACTTCCCACACCTTTAACGTATGACAATCTCCAATCAGACCAATGCTAACGAGATGTCACCATCGCTTAAACATACTAAATTATCGGTCGTAGATAAAATATAGTATGCAACACGTAGAGCTTAGATTTTTGCACGTGACTGGCTTAAATAACATATTATGTAAAAGAAGAAGAATAGACAGTTGACAAAAAGAAGAAGAGCGTGGCGACTAGCACAGAACGGAAAATTGTTTTATTTTTAATTTATTTACTATTTTAATTTAAAAATAGCGTCATCTAGCGGCTAATAGCTAAACTATGGTAGATTTCTTTGACGTAATGTCAAGGAAAATTGGATCAAAAATGGCGAATTTAAATAAAAATACTGAAATGGAATAAAAATGGTGAATTGGAATAAAAATGGCGAATTGGAATAAAAATGCCGAATATGTTGCGGTCGTAGATAAAATATAGTATGCAACTCGTTAAGCTTAGATTTCTGCACGTGATTGGTTTAAATAACATATTGTGTTATGGTCGTAGATAAAATATAGTATATGTAACATGTCGCTTTCCAACGATCCCTTTGTACGTCACGAGCCAACGCGCTCCTTTCCAATACCTCACACGTCGAACCAATAACAACGGAGATATGCTTTAGTGCCGTTTTGGCTATGCCGCCATCTAAAAATACTGAAATGGAATAAAAATGGCGAATTGGTGGCGCCATCTAGCGGAAAATAACTATGGTAGATTCCATTATGGAAGATTCCTTGTGACGTCAGCATCTATCTCACTCTTACTCATTGGAAAGGTACTTCTCTCTCTAACACATTGATTTCCCTATCTTGATGGCAGAATCTGCTTTGTTCTTCTACTCATATAAGTATTCTTCGTTCATGTGGTTTCCACAGAATTGCTGTATCATTATTATTTTCTGAACAATACCATTGCAAAAAAATCTCTTTGGGATAAACAAATTGAATATTTAAACTAATTGTCGAATAATCTTGAAATTTTTTGGGCATTGTATGTACTAGTTGAATAAACTTTTTATGCAATATAAAAGTCTTAAGTTCATTTTCGCAAAAGTTATAGCAAATTTTTTATTTTCGGAATTTTAGTCTTTTTTGCAATTAGCGAAGCAACAAATGATCGAATCAAAATTCAAAACTGCCATTTTACACCTTTGCTCATCAACTAAAAGATGAATACTGTAAATAAGATGTTTAATAATCCTACTTTTACCTGTAGCGATTTAAACGAAAAAACTGCCATTTTTGACCCTTATTTGTTTAACTAAAATTCTCGTCCGAACTGTGACGGGCATTTTTGTATTTATAATGTATTAGGTATATAGCTAGTGCCCAAAAAGCTCATTTACAACCTGGCTGCTCAAGTGTCCCAACAAAAACCTTATTTCTCTGGACTATGGGGTTTCTATGCTCCAAAGTTGTACATTTTGTGGAGGCCAGCCACACGCATCACTCATCAAAAAAACCAACGTTTTATAGTTCCTCCCTGGTTTGCCTTCTTTGTGGAGATCATTTCAGTGTCAGAAAAACCAGTAGTCCAAGTGATAATATAACTAATTCTGCTTAAGATTTTATCGTTTATAAACAATAATAGATTAAAAATGTTATTTTAATCGAATAGTGTATAAGGTCTGAAAACTACTAGACCTGGATCCCGCGTACCAAAAAAAAGTTGATTAATAGCAAGCTGAAAATGTGTTAATAGCTTAACAGTGTCTAGTCGGACAAACTTTGATGTATGGGAACACTGGAACAGGGGAAGTTTTAATTGTGGAACAGGTTAAAAATTTGGAACGTCAGACTACGAAAACGTTCCATGGATTTTGTCGGACAGAACTTCCAATTGATTTGTTACCATTTCATTAAACTCTCGTGCAGAAAACAGACTGGTGTTTATCTCCAACTGGTCATTTTAATGAGTGGAACACGAAGAACATGTCAAATTACAGGAATCGTGTTGGTTAATAATAGCGGTCTGATTATTGCATGAGCGTTTAATAAAAGGGTAACAAATCAATTGGATGTTCTGTCCGACAAAATACATGAGACGTTTTCGTAATCTGACGTTCCAAGTTTTTAGACTGTTCCACAATTAAAACTTTCCCTGTTCTAGTGTTCCTGCACATCAAAGTTTGTCCGACTAGACACCGTTAAGCTATTAACAAGTTTTCAGCTTGTTGTTAATCAACTTTTTTTTGGTACGCGGGATCCAGGTATATACGTGGTTAATATTGTTTCAAAACATTTCCTTATGTACAAGAAAAGCTATTATGATAACTCAGATCAGTTAAATTACGCAGTAACGATAAAAATGTTAATCTGCCTGTCTTTATCGACAAAGTTATCAAACATTCATTTCATCTTCCACCTCGATAGCAATTTTATACATCATTCCAACGAGTGTTTACTTTAATTAGGTCGAATGAATTTCAAATTGTTCTCATACGAATTTTAATTTATTCTATATTAAAAGGGCAACTGGACTTTGCAGTATCATAATTTTTTAAGTTTTCATTCAATTATATAATTTTTTTATTGTAATCGTTATTGTAAATTGCCCTTCAAAATATGTACACAAATTTTTTTATTTGTAAACTTATTATTTGCTCTTGAAAGCGATACTTACTTTACTTTTTTGAGTCCCAGACTTACATCTAATTTATTATAATTGAGGTTTTCGGTCCAGTAATGGGTCACGTGCATTGCTGTATCCTTGACCAATCAGAGCTCTTTGAGGGACATCTTGAACATGACAAGATACTCCTTATTTTGTTGTTCTCCACATTCGCACATATTGCCGTTAGTTATTTACAGCTTTCACTTTATTTTGTTGATCTTTGCTGGAGTTGCATCAGTTCTAATAGGATTTAATGTCTTCCAGTTCTTCCAGTTGAGGTTTCTATCGACCGACCTTCCTTCTTGGGATGGTGAATAGTCTTCTAGTAGGTCGAATGATACACAACGTAGCTAGAGAAACCCATTGCATAAATATGCGGTTATGCTCTTTGTGTTAGGACTCGCTCCACAACTTCCAGTCAGTTTTTTTTTGTAGAGCATCTCTAGTGGTGAATATTTATCTAATACTACTAATACTTCATAAAGAAGGAAGTAGAGCTGAAGGTAGAGATGATGTAGAACTAGAACAGAAGGAAACTGAGCTACCAAATTTAGAAGAAATAAATAAAGTAATTCAGACTCTAGCCAGAGACAAGTCACCTGGAGCAGACAACCTACCCGCAGAAATATTAAACCGTGACGATCAAACATTTGTAACCCTCTTTTAGAGACTATTAATATAGGTATGGCGAAGACTTATTTTTGCCAGAATATTGGAATACTGGAATTAATATGCCCTATGCACAAATAAAAAAGAAAACGTGCTTGACTGTTTCAAATTTAGAGTCTTCTTCTTTTTATACTTGTTGTAGATCTGTCGACCTGTTAATTCCGACGTTGAAGTATTTTATTTCTCCACGATTTTTTAACAAACTCACACTATTTTTTCATGTAAAATTTGAAGTTTTCAGCATGGAATTGGAATTCGAAATTTGGTAAAATTTCGGGAAAACTTTTAGAGAACTATTCGGCAACAAATATTTCTTGGGGATTTTTTGTCCGGGATTTTTTTGGGGATATTTTGTCCAAAAAAATTTGTAGAGATTATTCGTCCGGGATTTTTGTGGGGATTTTTTGTCCGGGGATTATTCGTCCGGGGATTTTTTGTCCGGGGATTTTTTGTCCAGGGATAATTTGTGGAGATTTTTTGTCCAGGATTATTTGTCCGGGGATTATTTGTCTGGACCCCCTGCTGGTTGACACCCAGAAAATTAAATACATGCTGACTATATCAGGATGCAATAAAATAACTTAAAGATGCAACATGAAACTATAGAAACTGTGGAAGAATTCTGCTACTTTAAGTCACTAGTGGAATGCATGCAAAGAAATAAAAAGGTCTCAACTAGGGGCGAAAAGCATATAAACAGTAAGAAAGTGCAAACTTTATAAAACAGTAATATGCTCAGTACTCACTTATGGATCTGAAACATGAGCAATGATGACGGGGGATAGAGTTACTACGAATCTTTGAAAGAAGGTTATTGCGTATTGAGAACCATATACGGCAAAATTAACGAACAGGGTCTATGGAGAAGGCGGATATATGTAATTTCAAACTCTATAGTAGGGATGGGAAAAACCTACCGGAAAAAAAAGAACCGGTTTTACCGGTTGTTTTTTGTCCCGGTTATAACCGGTTTTTTCTTTTTAAAGTAAAAACCGGTTATTAGGTTTTTACGCTTATTAGGATTAGGTTAGGTAAACCCCTCTGTGGCTCAGTGGTAAGAGCGCCTAACCTTTGGATCGAAAGTTCCGAATGGTAGTGAGTTCGAATCTCACCAGGGTTAGGAATTTTTTCATTTATTATAAATTAATAAATGAAAATAGTTTCTGTCCTTGTGGGATCGGTACTCACCGGAGGGACCGCAGACGTTCGGATACAAATTAGCGTCTCTTTGCAAAGAAAATGACGTCGACTTTGCAAAGTAACAAGACACTTACTCAACACATACATACTACACATTACACCTGAGTTAGTGATAAGTTATACAATTACGTGGCTAAAGGTTCTAGTTCTAAACCAAGGCCAGAATCAGAGAAAGAAAAAAAAGGTTAGGTATTATTTTGGATCCCAATCATAATTATTATTCTCAAGTTATTATTTCAAACAAAACCATAATTCAAATTTTATTTTATTTTATGCAGAAGCAAACTGAAAGTGCAATCTCACATCAGCCAGAAACAATTATTAAGTTTTATTATAATATTTCCTTGAAAAGGTATTTGTAATCATAATATTTACATAAGAAGTGATCTGGTTGAATTAGAAGCAAACATCATCTATTTTGCACACTTAACTCTTGACATTGAAAGTAAGTGAATGACTTTTTCTGATTACCAAAAATAATGCTCTGAATATGAATATCGAATTACTGATTACGAATAGGAATCTCCAAGAATTTCCCTACGTTTTCAAAACGATACACTCATACAGGAAGTATTAAATGAGTTAAAATGCACTATCGATGTATGTAACTATGTACATATTCTTTCGATAGTACTAATTTTGATCATATTGATATCGAGTCGAATGGAGTATCACAAACTAAAGTGTACTGTAAATGTAACTTTGTAACCTATTGGATTAAAAAAACCGAAAACCGGTTTTTCCAAAAACCGGTTTTTTTGGCCGGTTTTAACCGCCAGGTTAAACCGTAGGAAAAAAACCGGTATAACCGAAAACCGGTGTTTTGTCAAAAACCGCCATCCCTACTCTATAGACCATTGGTGATGAAGATATCGTTAATTCTATCAAAATAAACCGCCTAATATGGGTACGCCACGTTATGCGCGTGGATAAAAGTGATCCTCTAAAGTAGCTATGCTAAATATACCGGTCAGAAGAAAAAGAAGGAGGCGACCTGTACTCAGGTATTTGAACGATCTGCAGGAAGATTTAAGGGAGATTAAAGTAAGCGGATAAAGACGACAAGGAAAGGATGGAAGGTTGAAAGGTTTTGAGTTGGCCAAGGCTCACGAAGTGCTGTACCAGCAACTTACTTACTTTCCGTGTCCGGAACACCAACAACTTTAAATTATGTATTTCCAATGGTTGGCCACATAGATGGCCCTGTCATTTGCTATAATTAAGTCTTGTTCTGTGAAGTTCTCTCTCATCTCTGTGAATGATAGTAGATGCCGGCTGGTCTGAACCGCGCCACAGTCCCAGGTATCGTCCTCCTGGTATCCCCATTTTTTAGGTTACTAGCACAACGTGAAACGCCGGTTCTTAGTCTGTTTAGCGCTTTCCAAGTCGGATACGGTAAATTGTGTCCAGCAGCCATTTACTCTGATGGAGGAAAATGTGTCGTGGTAGCTGACGCTTGCCATAGGTATATTCGGCGCGTCTCTGGCGCTTCGGGGATGGGTCTTGATGTTTTCAGGAAGCTTTTCCGAGATCTTAGTCTGCTTGGCTGAGTTTGGTGGTCATATAAGGGGTGTCTTCGGTCCTACTCCTGCTTTTTTCGTTCTACCTCTGACGTGACCTTCCTCCTGATAGGTGGTGGAGCAATCCCAGCTATGGGGTATACCTCTTCGATAGGTGTCGGTTTCAGGGAACCCGATATTATATGAACCGTTTCATTTAGAGCCACGTCAACGTTCTTTGCGTGAGCAGAGTTTGCCCATACTGGTGCTTCAAACTCAGCGGCCGAAAAACATAATGCTAAGGCAGAAGTGCGGAGAGTGTGTGGTTGTGCTCCCCATTTTGTATTAGTTAGCTTGCGGATGATATTATTTCTGGCACATACTTTCTTCTTGACATCTTGACAGTGGTATCGGTAAGACAGAGTTCTATCCAGACGGACGCCAAGGTATTTTGGCGTCTCGTTGTGTTCCAGCATCTGACCACGCCATTCCACCTCCAGAGGCCTTCGGGTATGCTTGTTTCTAAAGTGGGAAGCACATACCTGGGTTTTTGTGGGATTGGATTGCATTACCGGCAACTGATGTGGATATAAATGTACATACCTAATAGGTCCAGTGAAAAAAAACTATATATAAAAAATAATCTTTTTTTATTCTATTACTTGACTACAACTATTAAAACACAGTTTTAGTATATACATACTTTTAGATCTGCATTATGTACAAACACTTGTCATAGATCCGAGAATATTTCCGAGAAAATATTCCAAGAAACCAGAAAGAAGATACTTATAAATATGCTCTTTTGTTCTATTGAGGAATATTTTAAAATCACTGATCATCAACATAGATACATAAACATAAACGTGAAGATAAAATATTTGTATGTTGTTCGAAATAAGTTGGTTGTACAGCGCACACTATTTTTTTTCTACGAGAACTCTTTAAACTTAGACAAAGATCAAATTTAGATCAGTTTTGTTACTTCTGTAGGTTCGTTAGATCATGAAGTATCATCAAAATTGAACTTTAAATAATTCCAAGCAAACTATTTTTTCCATTTTGACAGATCCATTTTACTTGTTTAAACAACCTCTTTGATGACAGCTATAGTTTTGATCTGCCCCGAATCACTAGAGACTTCTTGCGGTTCTTTTTCCTCTTCTTCGTTAATTATACTTATATCCCTGATCGATGGCCTGTGACTCCTTCTCCATCCTTCGGGTTCTGGCATGAATTTCGTTTTAGTTAGAAGTCTAGGACCTAGAATCGTTATGAGTATGCCTCCTGTTGGAGCCGTGACGACGATGGAGAGAACGCAGGTGGTAAGGAATTTTGAAGCCCAATCGTGTTCTTTGGAGTCAGCTGCTACTATGCTCAGAAGTACTGGACCAAGGGCAGCCTGTAAAGAAATTATGAGTTACTCTATTTGTCATATATTATGTAATATAATTATAAAAGTTGAAACGGTGCGAAAGAACGCAATCATTTTGCCTTATTCAGAAACCAAAAATCGTAAATGTCATTAATGCATATTTTTGTCTCACCCTGTAGACATAAGAATATCGCTTCATATGCCAAGTAAATTCAAGGATTTATTTCTTAGTCCATTCTTTCACGGTTTTTGCTCTAAATTTTAAAGAACCGCTTGTATTGACATGAAATTTGGCATACGTATAGCTTACATGTCAAAGAAAAAAAGTGATATTGTGCCGATATGTGCTTTTGCCCTGGAAGTGGCTTTATCCCCCTCTTGGGGGTAAAAAAATATATGTCCAAAATAAGTCCGAAAATGGGTAAACTGACTAATTTTAAGTAACTTTTGTTCTATAGAGCTTTTTCGCCAAGTCAACACTTTTCGAGTTATTTGTGAGTGAATATGTTCATTTTTCAACAAAATAACCACATTTTTAGACGGTTTTTCGCAAATAACTCAAAAAGTAAGTATTTTGTGAAAAAAACGTTCTTAGAAAAAATATAGCCTATAAAAAGCAAAAAAAAAATGGTGTACGCTTTAGGTCTCTGGATCTCGTAGAACCAGAGCTATAGCCAATGAAAAATATATTCATATTCACCAAGTTTGAAATAGAACATTTCGACGTGAAATATCCAAAAAATTAAGCACTTTTTGGGAAAAACCCATTATAACTTTTTTAAATGTTTAAAAAAAGCTTTATTTATGTTTTTACAAAAAGTTTCTAGTATTAAATTTAAGCAAGTTACGCTCAAAATAAAGTTGGTCCCTTTTGTTTTTGCAAAAAAAAAATCGGGAAGACCACCCCCTAATTAGCAACTTAAATGAAATTATTCGTTACCGCTCCACAAATTATTTTACTTATATTGTGTTTATATGATCTGTAAGTTTCATCGATTTAAAGTGCTTATTTTGAAAAAATTTGGTTTTAAAAATAAAATTTTAAAAAATTTAAATTTTGAAAAATATGCTTTTTTTTTCAAAATAACTTAAAAATTGTGAGAGATACCAAAAATCTCGTAAAACAAAAAAAGTCAGATTTGCTTTTCTGAATATCATGTATTTTTTTGTTTTTCTGTTAGACAAAAATTGATTGAGATTTGGTGTATCTAAATTTGCATACATTCGTGATCAGTGACTCGTTCAACCCCTTTTAACTACAGCCCTTTCAATAATAAGCCCTTTGAACCGATGAAACTTACAGATCATATAAACAATATATACACGAGTCAAGAAACTTGTGAAGTCGTAACGATTAAGTTCATTTAAGTTACTAATTAGGGGGTGATTTTCTCGATTTTTTTACTAAAACCAAAAGGGACAAACTTTATTTTGAGCGTAACTTGTTTAATTTTGATGCTAGAATTTTTTTTATAAAACAAAAATGAAGCTTCTTTTAAACACTTTAAATAATTTGTAATGAGTTTTCTCCGAAATGTGCTTCATTTTTGGTTAATTTCACTTTAAATTATTCCATTTGGCATTTGACGAGTATGAACCTATTTTTCATTAGCTATAACTCTGCTCCTACTAGGTGTAGAGACGTGATGTATACACCATTTTTTTAAATTTTTTACAGGCTATATTTTTGCTAAGAATCTTTTTTCGACAAAATACTTACTATTTGAGTTATTTGTCAAAAACCGTCTAAAAGCGTGTTTATTTTGTTGAAAAAATGAACATATTCACTGCAAAATAACTCGAAAAATATTGACTTAGTGAAAAAATTCTAAAGAACAAAAGTTACTTAAAATTAGCTAGTTTATCCATTTCCTGTCTTTCTTTGGACGAATATTTTTTCACCCCCAAGAGGGGATGAAAACCACCTCCAGGGCAAAAGCACATATCGGCACAATATCACTTTTTTTCTTTGACTTGTTAGCTATATGTATGCCAAATTTCATGTCAATCTAAGCGGTTCTTTAAAATTTAGAGGTTTTGCAATATTTTACCGTTAAAGAACGGACTATCTGTTCCGAAAAATACGTGAGGTATATGGGATTGTAGTTTATCAGTTTTGTTAAAGAAATTCGTTATAATATTTTGCAGTCATGTCTAATTTCGGTTTTCTGTGTTTATTATCGCTCGAAAATTGAACTTTTAACGTGCAGTTTGTGATGTAAAAAAAACAGTTACATTGTCTTGTAATGGTCTTTGGCTGCACAAATCTTGGGAGTTAGATACACAAACCTGCTACTTTGGTATCAGAGAAGCGCAGGTGTAGGATTGTGCACTCAGCAGTATTTTTCTTGAGAACTGTAGAACTAAGTGAGTTTCGCTGACTTGCGAAATGATTTTTGATGGTTCCCTACTAAGTAGGTTGGGCTTAGAATATATTTTGATTTTCCCTATTGGGCGATAATAAATGTAGGAAGCTTGGTTATTTTTTTATTAGTCAATGATAAAGGAAGGAAGGATATTGGTTGATTAGATGAGCAGGCTAGAGTGAGAGAAATGGAGTGGGTTTTTGGAAGGAAGCGTTTTGGTTTGATCTATTCTTATCCATTCGTCTTACATGGTTGTACCCTATCCTCTTGCGCTGCCTTCCCCATCTTAAAATATCTTGAATTTTGCATTGATCTCTAATGTCTGTATTTCTAACTCTGTCTCTTCTTGTTTTCCCCACTATTGTTCTTAGGGTTTTCATTTTGGCAACTCTTAGCATCTGTTTCGTTTTGTTGGTGTTTTCGCGTACTTCTATGCCATATGTATGTCATGATCGGTCGTATGCAAACCTTGTAGATTCTAATTTTACGCTTATTAATCTTACGCTTATTAATACGCTTACAAATGTGCGCATATACGGATTTGACCAGACTATCTTCCGCAGACATGCTCAGCTGATCTGCAGACATCTCCCGCAGACATCCGCTTTGTTGATCTGACTCCTCAGGTACTTTATGGGGTCGTGAGTGCTTGATATATCTATGCCCAGATATCTGAATTGCATCACCTGTTCTATGGGGTTGTTCTCAACCACTAACTTACATCTGAGATCTTTTACTATTGTCATACATTTAGTTTTGTTGGTGGAAATGTTCATATTTAGTTGGCGGCTTACTTGAAAGAACTGAAAGAGCTGTCTCTGAAGTCTCTGAAGTCAAACTATTTTATTATATTTACTATGTAGTTAGAACATTTAACCCAACCAGTGTTTGGCATTGTGGCAATTTTGCAAGGATAGGGAGTTCACTGATGATGGACTGATAAATCCGAAAACGTTATGCATATAATCCTTTTGTATTTTCTAAAATTTTAATTCTTCACTAAAAATTTTATACCAACTACACCAGGGAGTTTTTACTTCACGTTAAGTGATTTAACTAGATGGTATTCTTTTTCTCATTGACATCTTTCAGTGCGTCACAGTTTTTCGATTTCTTTTTAACGTATTAAATTGTATGTGACAAAAAAAAGGCACGTCGGTGATTACAGACATTTATACCATTAATTCTAGTTGTCGATAGATGGTGCTATAATCGAAAAAATAATAATTTACGAATTATATATAATCTACGAATATAACCTGTACAATTTATAAGACTATACAAATCAAAGATAATATCATTTTATAAATGCAATAAACACAATTGATTTGTTTTTATGCCAAATTGCAAATAAAATGTGACAACTGTCAGATTTAACTAAAATGTCATGTTAGAATAAATGTGTATTATCACGGACTTACCTTTTTTTCTATTATTTGTGACGCACTGAAAAATGCTCATGAAAAGGACCATTATACAGCCAACTTTCGGGAACTCTCCCGTTTTATTTATACAGGGTGTTTCATTGGGAAGCGGGAATACTTTAATGATGAATAGAGGTCACCGAGCCTGTTCTAGATATACTACATTTTTTGCCTTACTGACTTTTATAACCAAGTTACAGGGTGTTTCATCGATTTTGCCCATTTCTTTTTTAAGCCATAACTTTAGAACCACCCTGTATATTTTTTTGATAATTGGTACTCATATGTCTCATTTAAAACCCAAACGACCGACATACTAACCATAAGAAAATCCAGGTCCGGATTAAAAAAAATATATAAAGTAATTGTGACCTTAAAACAACACCCTGTATATTCAAATTTTGAAAATCTGTTTGCATATTTCAAAAGAGTACAAAAATCTAAGTTTAATGGTTCGCTTCAATTTTTCGCCCAGACAATTTTATGACTTTAATTTTGAAATTATATTGAATTTTTTAAGAACTCTGACATTAAAAAGCAGATATTATTAACATTTAGTAATAAATTATTAAAGTTAATGAATAAATACTCATTTTAAAAATAATCAATACTTATTTACCAGATTGGAACGACCCAATTACTAATGACAAGAAAAATCCAGGTCCGGATTAACAAAAAAAAATATAAAGTAATTGTGACCTTGAAACAACACACTGTATAATATTGAAATTTTGAAAATTGGTTTGCGTATTTTAAAAGAGCATCAAAAATTGCGTTAAAAGGTGCATGTCAAATTTTTGCGCAGATAATTTAATTACGGCAATTTTGAAATCATATTAATTATTTCTGTCAAGGTCACAAGAAGCTGCCAGAAAAATAAAGAAGAATCCCAATGTAATTAGAAAATCGATTCAAAATCTTTTGAAACGAGCAAGAAAATGCATTGAACAAAATGGCAGACATTTTGAGCAACTGTTATACTTTAAATATTTTTAAATTATTTTAAATTGTTGAATTGTTCAATAGTTATTTATGATATAAGTGTTAAAAGTACACGTTTAAGGCACACATGTGAAAGTTTGCAGAATGAGCGATAGCGAGTTCTGCAATTTACATGAGTGCCTTAAAAATGTACTTTTTAACACGCATATCATACAATATTTTTTCTACAAACGTAATTACAGGACAATATCTACAAAAACTTTTACTTCAACTTGACTGACATTCCATTTTTATATTTTTTTGACATTACATCAAAATTGCCTATACGGTCAATACGAACTGCAGTGCCTTAAAAATATTTTAAAGCACTAGTGCCTTAAAGTAGCATTTTTAACGCTCGTTTGAAGTGTTAAAAATTGCATTTTTAACACGGTTGTAGAAAAACGAATTTTATTTTATTAAATATAGCTGTTTTTTTAATTCTTTACTAAATCATTAAAATATCCCAATTCTCGCAATTCTAATTTTTAATGATGTGCATACAGCTACAAATCCAGAGAATCCATGAAGGCGTAGTAAATAAGTTAGATAAGTATTTTTAAAATAAGTATTGGTTCATTAACATTAAATTATTAAAAGTTAATAATACATGTCAGGTTTTTAATCTCAGAGTTCTTTAATTCAATGTAATTTCAAAATTGATGTAATAATTAAATCAACGTCGAAAAAATTGAAATAAACCATTAATCACAGTTTTTATGCTCTTTTAAAATGCGCAGACAAATTTTAAAAATTTTCATATACAGGGTGTTGGTTCAAGGTCACAATTGCTTTATATTTTTTTGTTATTCCGGACCTGGGTTTTTCTTGTCATTATAAATTGGGTCGTTCCAATGTTGTAAATAAGTATCGATTATTTTTAAAACGAGTATTTATTCATTAACTTTAATAATTTATAACTAAAAGTTAATAATATCTGCATTTATAATGTCAGAGTTCTTAAAAATTCAATATAATTTCAAAATTAAAGTCATAAAATTGTCTGGCAGAAAAATTGAAGCATACCATTAAACTTACTTTTTTGTGCTCTTTTCAAATATCCAAACAGATTTTCAAAATTTGAATATACAGGGTGTTGTTTTAAGATCACAATCACTTTATAATTTTTTGTTAATCCGGACCTGGATTTTTCTTATGGTTAGTATGTCGGTCGTTTGGGTTTTGAATGAGACATATGTGTACCAAATATCAAAAAAATATACAGGGTGGTTCTAAAGTTATGGCTTAGGAAAGAAATGGGCAAAATCGATAAAACTCGGTTATAAAAGTCGGCAGGGCAAAAAATGTTGTATATCTAGAACCGGCTTAGTGACCTCTATTCAGTGGCGGTCTCAAGGGGGGGGCGACGGGGGCGATCGCCCCCCCCCCAGAAACCTTAGTTTTCTGAAAAATTGAGAAGTTAATATACATATTAATCCGAAGTGTGAGATCGAACTAATGCATTGCTATTATTGGACAAAATAATCTAACAGTGTGAAAACGTCCGTAGACAGATTATTTTAATAGCCTACGGTTAGTTTTGATATAACGTAACAACATCAAATACGGTACAGTGACGTTTCTGTAATGTTGTCGTTGAAGTCACACTGGCAGTGGCAACACTGTATAAATCACAGAGAATAGAACAAATCTTCTTCAGTCAGACGTTGCTTGCTAGCCTTGCTAGTTGCTACATATTGGCCGTGTATCAATGCCTGGCAAAGTCAAAGGGCTATAAGTGTCAGTTTGCTCAAGCGTTTCCTTTTCCATGTGCAACTACAAAAGACGACATCGACATGGTAAGTTTGTTTTAATTATGTCCTTAACTCATTCGTATTTATATCTTTAGCTGCCTTGGGTTTAACTTAATGGTTTAAAAGAAAACCTGTAGTTTTGGTGTACCGTAAGCTATAGAGAATTATTCACAGGCCTACCGCTTAGGCTGTTAACTCACAAACAAACGTAACATTTTAAGAAAACTGAGTGCCTTTTGAGGGTACGGAGTACAACGTATTATGTACAGCCTATCAAATTTACCTTCATTATTTTGTATTTATCGTAAAATATTGCGATTTGCATACTAAAAGAGGCAAGTAGATATTAGTATTCCAAGAATATCACAAGTGCAGAAGAATCGAGCCAACCACGCAACTAAAGACCCAGAGACATATTTTAGAGTATCAGTGTTCCTTCCCATTCTAGACTCTGTAATAGAAGACACAAAGTCTCGTTTTCCTGAAGAAACATTGGAGTTGTACAATCTTCACGTATGCATGCCTGAATACCTGATAACCAACTCTGTTCAGGACATGTCTGAAAAAATTGAGTGTTTAGTAAGGAGGTACAGTGAACTTTTTGATATGTCTCAAGCTGAAATGAAATGCTTATTGAAAGGTGAACTACAGCTTTGGGAAATGCAATGGAAAGACACGGACGAATTTCAAAAAACAGCGCTGGACGCGTTAGACAGTTGTAACAGAGATTTGTTCCCTACAGTCAGCAAGCTACTTCTAGTCTTAGCTACACTTCCCATCAGCAATGCTTCTGCAGAGCGTAGCTTTCAATCTCTAAAGAGAATAAAGTCGTGGCTAAGAACACGGATGCGTCAAGACAGGTTGACTGGACTTGCTCTACTCCATGCCCATCGAGACATCCCTGTAGACCCAACGAAAGTTTTAGAACGATTCGCCAAAAGTGGCCATCGAAGACTTGAATTCGATTTGTAATAACATTCTTTTTAAAACCTTATAACTTGTTATTTTATTACTTATAACCTAATAAAACTATTACAATGTATAATGTGAACCTCCTTTTTTCCATTCTAATAGACTAATTTGTATTGTATATTTATTGTAAATTTTAACATTTTAAAAGGTAAAATGTGTTTTGAGCTCTTTCAATTCAAGCGTAAAACTAACATTGTCAGACCAAACCTCTGAAGTTTGACGTTTGTTCGTGATAAAGTAAAACCCCTAAATCGTCAAAGGTTTAGAAAGATAAGACTTGCTTCAGAGGCTTGCCATTGAAAAATACTATCACCCACAAACCTTTTCTATTAGACTTTGAGTTGTTTTCAATAGTTCTAAATTGGTTTTTGATACAATCACAAGAATACAAAATATATTTTGAATATTTTATTTGTAAGTTAGCCGAACAATATTTACAACAAGCTTTAGAGGCTAGTTTTTTATTTTTTATTATAGTGTAAAACTGTTTCCACTCATACTAATTGTAATAATAATAAGTGATTTTCCTTTTTCTCCGTTCGTCACAACCACTAAGTAACAGTCAGTCCATATTCGGTCCATCAACTGTTCAAATGAATAAAATGCCTTTAAAACTCTCAAAATCTTGCCATATTTTTAAAAATTTTCCGGACCCCCTTTCCGGCTGGGGGCTGCACCCCCCAGACCCCCCTGCAACAGACCATCGCCCCTCCCAAAATCTGACTCTGAGACCGCCACTGCCTCTATTCACCGTTAAAGTATTTCCGTTTCCCAATGAAACACCCTGTATTATTAATGCTTACATTATTCTGACTATTCAACAAAAATAATAGGTAAAAATTAAATTCTAACCTCATTTTAACCACGTTCAACTTGCTACACTTTCTACGCCATCCTCGACGGTGTATACTTGTCTCATAAATATGAGACATTATTGTGAACAGAACAAACAAGTTGCTTAACTGTTTTATATAATTAATTTTATACTTTTCGTTTCTTCTTAGAGCACAACTCGACAAATATAACTTAATTAGTTAAACGTCCATTTACTCTGAATGAAATTTAGACCATTCCACAAAACACAAGCTCAACAATAAACTTTAGTTCCCTACTCAGCAGTCATCTACTTGTTCTCTGCTACCGCCGAACTAACTTCTGAAATATCATTATTGTACTTAGTCCAGGCTGTATCGTCGCCCCCGTTAGGTAAATTATTCCAATACGATTGTTTTGCACAAACTTACTCAAAAAGTGGTCGTTATAACAAATCCATAGTGTGCCAGGCGGTACCGTGGTCAAAAAGTTGTTTAAACAATTGTTTTAAAACAAATTCACAAAAACAATTTTTTCACTTCGGATAAATTTTTTAGATCATTTGGGCCATTCGGGGCAAAAAGGTCTCTTTTGATTTTCCTCCAAAATTGATTGTAGTCGAGTTATACGCGATTTAAAATTTGAAAAATGCGAAAATGGTCATTTTCAAGCTCAATAGCTTGGTTAAAAATAATTACGAGTATTACGAAAATCAGATAGTCATCAAATCAAAGTTTAAAGCTCCCCCCTACAAGATACTGAAGAATTTTTTGTTATTATTTTATTACTAAGCTGTTATTTTTAATAACAGTCAAAGCTCCTTTTTCGCGCTTCCTTTATTCGCGTTTTTATTATTCGCGGCTTGAAAAAATGCGATCCAATTCCTGTATTCGCGGCCTAAGATTTCTTTATGCGTGGATCGAATCGATACATCGGTACATACATATACCAAAATAAAAAGCATTCGGTATCCTTTGTCAACGCGTCAGCAAGTGGACAATAAAAAAATAAAATTGACCTTATTACAACTACACCTAGATTGGCATAGGCTTTGATTCAAACTATGGACCAAAGAATAATCCAGGCCTTTAAGCTCTATTATATTAGACGAATCTTCAAAATGATACTGAATAACATGGAATGTGATCCTGATCTGAATGTTATGGAATGCTGGAAGGAATTTGCCGTAGCAAACTCAATCTTAAACATATGTAAAAGAATCATTGCAAGAACTGAAGTTTGACGTTCAAATCATTCTGGAAAAAACTGTGAACTATTCTGGCTGCCGGAAATGAAGACTCTGTGCAAGCTCAAACTTTAACTACAAACATTGCCGAAATCGCAAGTGAAAGGAACGAGATGGGTTTGAACAGATAGAATCAAGTGAGGTTCAGAAGATTCTTGAATCGCAAGTTGGAGGAAATGTTAAATTCACAATCCATTGAAGAAAAGGATTTAACATGCACTGGAAATGTAACATTTAATTTGAAAAAAAAAATTAGTGAAGGTTTAAAAATGGAAAATGAGCTTTGTGATTTTTTTATGAAAATTGATACATCTATGGAACGAAGCATTATTTTTAAGAGGCAAATTTTGGTAATGTCACTGCCAAATACCAGTCTGAATTGAAGGAGTTTAAACATTGCCAAGCAAGAGAAAATTACTAAATTCTTTAAACCATTGCTAAACCTGAAGATAATATGTAATTAATTAATGTGAATGGTCAAAAACTTAAATTAAACTGTTTTTTAAGTATTTGCTTTGGTATTACGTTACTTAGGAATGTATCCCTTATAATCACATATAAATTACCATTCCATATTCACGGTTTCTGTATTCGCGGCATATTTACAGAACATATACCCCGCGAATAAAGAGCTTCTACTGTATTAACAATGAGACCATTGACGGCCACCTAATACCTTAGCGCTCATTGTTGATAATTAAAAATAACCGCTTAGTAATACAATAAAGTCACAAATTTCTTCAGGATCTTGTAGCCGGGACTATAAACTTTGATTTGGTCATTTCCCGACTTTCATAATAATAATGTTTAACCTAGTTATTAAGCCTTGAAAACGACTATTTTCGCGTTTTTCAAATTTTAAATCACGTATAACTCGACCACAATCAATTTTAGATAAAAAATTTATGGCTCTCGGGTCGGGAGTGCCGACCGAAGTGAAAACTTCTGGCGAACCAAGCTCCTTCTGGCACACTCTATCCCTTCTCCAACCTTTATAACTTCGGTCGAACTTATACACAATTCAACTTATAGTATATAAATTACCAATATGTCGCCGTAGCGATAACGGTCGCAAGTTCAATGCTTTTTCCTCATCTAAAAAGAAGTGCTATACATATATATTATGTTCGCGTTTCTATGCTACTTATATATACAGGGCCGTGCGGTGCTATGATGCGGTGAGGCAGCCGCATCAGGCGGCATCATAAGGGGGCGGCATAATCAGTAAAATCAAAATACAAATTGAGCCATTCAATAATTAAAAGTATATATAGGACCAAGTGTCAGCCGAAAATATTTAACTGGTGAAGGTTTAACAGAACTTATTTTGACAAATTTGGAAAAAATAGTTCTTGATTTAAAACGGCTCAGAGGACAAGGTTATGATAACAAGGTTATATGAAAGGAATAAGAAAGGGTGTGCAAAACAGAATATTTGAAAAATATCCGAAGGCGTTTTACGTGCCCTGCGCATGCCACCTTAGTCATAAATGACGCAGCGTCTTCTTCTACAGAAACAACAAACTTTTTTTGTATTATAAAAGAACTGTACACTTTTTTTCTGGTTTTACAAAGCGTTGGGAAGTTCTGAAAAAAACATGTGTCACAACTAACACTAAAACCGTTGAGTACTACTAGATGGTTAAGTCGAATAGATGCATTGAAACCTCTCCTCTAATAAGATTTCAAATTTCTGAAATACATAATGCCTTATTCTAAATAATAGAAGACGTCAACAATTATTCAGAAACTAAAGTCAAAGCACGAGGATTAGTAAAAAATATTAAAAATTATAAATTTATATGCGGTGTAGTTCTTTGGCATGATATTTTATTTTATATAAATTCAGTCTCGAAGATGTTGCTAGATGTAACTATTTTGTCAGATTGTGTAAAAATGTCAGAAACTATGGAAAAAATCAAAATTTACTGACAATTTGGCTATGACCAAATGAAAATTACTGATAATGAAATTGCAGAAAATCTTGTAAATAAGTTCCGAATTTCCTGCTGAAAACGAATATTGAGGCAAGAGAAAAATGCGTCAATTTGATCTGTGGATTAGGTCTCAACGGAGAAAGATAAATTTAAAGTAAATTTTTTCACCTATATTTTAAACATTGCCTTTAATTATTTGATTGATCGATTTTCGTTTTTAGAAACTCATAATAAAAATTTTAAATTTTTATGTGATATTTTTAAATTGAAGGAAATATAAGAAAAAGGAAAGATGATAAAATACTAGAAAATACTAGAAAATATTCATTCAATACTTTTCATAGAAAAAGAATTGGATATAGAGGCAAATGATTTTCTAGAAGATTTATTGCATGATTTATTCCAAATGACACCATACTCCATGAAACCTTTAGAGGTTTTGAACTATTTGTGCCAAAATAACCTAATTTCTTTATACCCAAATATAGTTGTATCACTAAGGGCCGATATTATCTGTTCCGATTAAAACCCGGTTAGAGGAATTTTGTCATGCGAGGTGCAGAAAGTACCGGCCCTAAGAATTTTATTAACACTCTCTCTCTCTCTCGGTAGCTTGGGGAAAGAAGTTTTTCAAAATTAAAAATGATTAAAAACTATTTACGAAGCTCCTTAAGACAAAGAAAACTAAAAAAAAATTAGCACTTATTTCAATAGAGTCCTCACTAGCTGCTACTTTAGACTACACCAATCTGATTGACGAGTTTACCAAAATTAAAATCAAAAGGATTAAATTGTAATTTTCATAAATTTTATTTAATATTAATACATATTATTTCATTTAATTTAAAGTATGTTTTGTTTTTAAAATAAAAGTTTTCGTTCATTTTGTGTATTTTCATTTAATACAAATAAATACTAGTATTAAGTTTCAATAATATTTAGGGGGCGGCATTTCGAAGACTTGCATCATATTGAAAAGATGTACCGCACGGCTCTGTATATATACATATATATATATATATATATATATATATATATATATATATATATATATATATATATATATATATATAATACAACGTACAGAATTTATTTCGGTGAAGCGGTGACGGTCGCGAATTCAATAATTTTTCCCCATCCAAAAAGTGCACAACGTCGTTAAAGAAGTTTTCACTTCAAGAGAGATAGGAATAGTGCGGCTTCTCATGCACTTTCTTCGCAAGCACCTTCGGGCTCCCTACTCCAACCATTAAAACTTTGGTCGAACTTTTACGCATTTCAACCTATAGTATATAAATGACTAATATCTCGCCGTAGTGATGACGGTCGCGAATTCAATACTTTTCCCCATCCAAAAAGTGCGCAACGTCACTAAAGAAGTTTTCACCTAAAAAAATTTATTTCGCCGAGGCGATGACGGTCGCTAGTTTAATACTTTTTCCCCATCCCAAAAGTGCACAACATTCCTAAAGGTTTCACGTCAAAAAATTATTTCGGCAAAGCAATGACGGGCGCGATGACGGTCGCTGATTTACTAATTTTTCCCCATCCAAATAGTGCACAACGTCTCTAAAGAAGTTTTCACTTCAAAAATTTATTTCGCCAAAGCGATGACGGTCGTGATGACGGTCGCTAATTTAATACTTTTTCCCCATCGAAAAAGTGCACTACGTCTCTAAAGAAGTTTTCACTTCAAAAATTTATTTCGCCGAAGCGATGACGGTCGTGATGACGGTCGCTAATTTAATACTTTTCCCCCATCCCAAAAGTGCACAACGTCCTTAAAGAAGTTTTCACTTCAAAAATCACAAAATACCTTTTTTGGTCAGAAAGACCCATGTTACCCGGTACCGCCTGGCACGCTGTGGATTTATTATAAGGACTTTTTTTTAAGTAAGTTTGTGCAAAAAAAAACGAATCAGAATAATTTACCTATCGGGGGCGATCATACATCCTGGACTAAAGTAACTTCTGAAATATTATTATTGTACTCCGTTGGCTGTGTGTATTTTAAAGCTTTTATTGTTCCACAATGGAAATCTAACAAGCAAAACCTCTTCAAAATTACTCTAAAATTTAGAAAGCCACTTGCAAACCGATGGATAATGTTACCTTTCAAACAATTTAATCAAAAGAGGGAATATATCCTTACGTTCAACTTTTTGATGAATTCCAGGCCAACGGAGAAGGTCTGGAGGAATTTTTTAAATTACAATCGCCTTTTGTGTTCTTGGTGTTTTTCAGAAATGTATACATTGTACGCTTTCGCGGCATAGTGTTAGTAATTTTAGTTATTACCGTATACTATAATATATAAAGTTTTTTATGATTTTTCTGAAACACCCCCTGTTAAAGTTGCCTGAAATGGAGAAACTTATCAAATATATCATAGTTTCTCCAAAAATTTGTAAATATGTCGTTGTTTCTCCAAAAATTAGCAAATATGTCACTGTTTTTCCAAACATTTCATAATTTTATCATTGCATACTAATGTTGCATCTACGCACAACTGACAATCTGATTTTGTTGCACCAAGAGAACAGGTAAAAACGCAAATTCAACAACGGCAATAATGGACAATAATAAAGAGAACAGATACTTTTATATGACTTTTTTTTTATGATATAGGCTATTGATAAGGTATTTTAGAAAGGAACTACAACGTTAACAGGGTTTTATTGTTTCATATAGTCAATGGACCTCTATGTTTGAAAAAACCGCGGATTGCTACCATTTAAATTGGTGCGTTTTTGAGAAAGAGGTGAATTAGTCCCTAGGCACAGGGCGAATTAGGGAGTTCTATGCACATTTAGTGTAAACAAGTCTGTAGGAAAATCATTCCAGGTTAAATTTACTATTAAAATATCACATTTTAACGTCAAAAACTCTTGCATATAAGTCAAAAATTATTGATTTTTATTTCTAATATTCGTTTAGGGTAGTTAGCATTATTTAGGTTAGTTAGGGCTATAATATGTATCTTGTGACTGGCTGAATGACTAATGTGTATGCCAAAAAAAAAGTCAAAAACATGTTTTTTTTACAAAAATACATCCAAAAGAAAAGCAAGAAAAAACGTGAAAGATAGTAAATTGGTTTTTGCGCCATAACTTTTTTCCGCAGGGATATAGGTATAGGCATTGCTTCACAGAAACAAAACTTCCATCCTTTCTCTTTAAAATGGAGTTTGGTAGAAGTCCCCGTGATTTACAATTTCCAAAATATGATTTTTCAAATTTCGCCCCTCACAGCGATTTCAGGATATTTTCCTTGTTACTTCGCAAACATTGTTCTGTAACTTTTTTCTTCGCATTTCTAGGTATAAGCAATGGTACATTTGGTAGAAAGAGAAGTTAATTACCTTTAAAATTTTCTATCGTGGAAGGCCGTATGGCTATATTTAAGCAAGATATGGTTTTTTAAAATTTTATACTTTTGATTTTTGATATATTTTACGATTATTTTTAAATTTCTCATTATACCTTTTTTATTGTATATTTGGGTATATGTATTGTGCAATAAAAAGGAAAGCTCATTTTCTTTACTTTGAAATGGTGTAATGTAAAAAATTCTAGGACTATTTTTAAACAAGATATGCTTTTTCAAATTAACTATTTAGATGGGAAATAAGCAACAATTAAATTGAAAAAATAATTTTATTAACGTTTCGAAGCCCAAGTCGGGTTTCGTTGTCAAAATACAAAATACTACTAAAATAAACAAAAATGTTGTTGCTAAGTAAAAAAATTTTTCTAATAATTTATTTAATCCGACTCATTTATATTGGCAATTTAAATAAATTATTAGAAGATTATTTTTACTTAGCAACAACATTTTTGTTTATTTTAGTAGTATTTTGTATTTTGACAACGAAACCCGATTTGGGTTTCGAAACGTTAATAAAATTATTTTTTCAATTTAATTGTGGCTTATTTCCCATCTAAATAGTTAATCATAAAAATGCCACAAGGAAATAGCTTCAGAACAACATGCCTTTTCAAAGTGTGACTTATACACATGCAATAGTTGGAACCATATGGTAAACTTTTTTAGTATTAATTTTATGAAAAAAAGTTATTCTTTATAAAATGCTCTGCCTAGTCTGAAACCTAAAATGCAATCATCAGATATAAAATTCTATTAATAGTGTACGGGATATGTTAAAAAACATGAATTTTCTCAGGAGTATAGTACCTTTATATTTCACAATATCGAAAAGTGTTATTAAGAAAAATTATTTGGAATTAAAAATTCTATTATAATATGCAATTATATTCTTTTAATTTAAAAAAAAATAACAAATTTTAAATTTTTTTCAAATTAAGGATACTCTTGAATATCCTACCGATATCTTATTTAAAATTAGTCCTACATTTTTTTGGAATACACCATTTTAAAGTAAAGAAAATATGCTGTTTTCTATTATACAATGTATATCCCTAAATGTACAAGAAAAAAGTCATAATGAGAAATTTACAAAATGATCATAAAAAATATCAAAAATCATTAAAAGTATGAAACCTTGAAAAAGCAGAACTTGCTTCAAAATAGTCAAGCAACCTTATACAACAGACCATTTTAAAGGTAATTGACTCATCTTTATAATAAATGTTTAATGTCCATTGTATATACCTAGAAATGCGTAAAAAATACAGAATAATGTTTGCGAAATAATGGGGAAAATGGTCCAAAAATGCTGTGAGCGACGAAATTTGAAAAATCCTGTTTCGAAAAATGTAAATCCTAGAGACTTCTACTAAACGTCATTTTAAAGAAAAAGAATGTAAGTAAATTTCTACTACAGCAATGTCTATACCTATATCCCCGTGGAAAAAAGTTATGAGGCCAAAAACAAAGTTGCTTTCTTTCGTGTTGTTTTTTGCTTTTCTTTTGAATATATTTTTGTAAATAAAAATATTTTTGACTTTAAAATGTAGTCCTGTAGACCCCTTTGTACCAAAAATGCATAGCACTCACCCTAATTCACCCTGTGCCTAGGGACTAATTCACCCATTTCTCAAAAACGCACCCATTTAAATGGTGGCACTACGCGGTTTTTTCAAATTTAGAGGTCCATTGACTATATGAGACAATAAAATCCCGTTAAAGTTGTAGTTTCTTTTAGCTCTCTTATTTTGAACATAATCAATAGCCTAATAGTACCATCAGTAAAACAGCAAAAAAATTAATCAACATGGCACAAAACCGGTATATTGTATCTTTAAGCTTTAACTATCATAAAGTATACTAAGTAGTCAGTAAGTAGTCAATAAAAATACAATGATATAGAACTCTGACTCAATGTTTAAACAATGTATATAACCAATGCGGTTTCCATAAAGCAACTAAACGGAACTACTTACTTGAACTGTAGCTTTCGCCATCAACGAAATCGCAGCAAAAACTTTCTCCTTCAAATTCAATTTACAGCCAATACCCAGTAATATAGTCGTTAAGATTCTAATAACCGCCACAGTGATAATAATACCAATACTGTAGTACACAATACTCGCATCCAGCTGGTTCAGTTTTATGGAAGTACCCGTTATGCCGAATAGAATGGGCTCGAAGATCATCCAGAATATTTCAAACGCAGTCGCAGCCGGATTGTCTTCTATGTCCCAACCTTGTTTGGTCCAGAAACAGATCGAAGCAAACGCTGCCGTTACACATCCCAAGGGACCAGCGCCACCCAAACCGATCATTTCACTTCCGAAGACTGCGATCATACCGCCAACCAGCAGCAGCAGTACCCGTAAGGGTACGACGAAGGGGTCGTGTCGTTCTGGGGCAAAGTTGGAGAGAACACCCCATAGAGCACCAAAACCAATTCCTAAAATAATTATTTAATTTAACATAATAAATTATGCATCACTTACAACAGAGAAAAATATATTTTACAACGGAAGATATTTGGACCCGTTGCAGCGATGGTTCGTGTATAGGGTGGCCGCCGGAAAGTCCTTTTACAACAATGAACTGTTTTTATTATACTACAGAGGGAAAAAATAATAACACAATTTTGTTTGTACATTATTTATCAATTATTTATTTATCTAAAAGATAGGTGTGCATACCTCGGTACCCCGTCAAAATAGCCCCGTCAAAAAAGCTCCGACAAAATAGCCCCGACATAATATCCCGCACACAAAATAGCTCCGACAAAATAGCCTGCAGACAAAATAGCCGCGGAATAATAGCCCACCGACAAAATAGCCCCGACAAAATAGCCCCGACAAAATAACCCCGAAAAAAAAAGCTCCCTTCAGAACTCATCATGAAATAATTCCTTAAAAATACATTTTTTCGGAAATGGTAATTATCCTCTATTCAGATGTTGATCTTAACCACATTAAGTAAAAATTGTCTTTTCAGAGAACTCGAGTCCTGTTCTTCCTGCCTCTTGGAAGTTTGAACATTTAAGTTAAGCGAAAATCAATGTTAATTTATGATATAAACATTTTTTTCTGTTTTCGGGCAACAGTAAAATGCATTTTAAATTAAATAAATTAAATATATTCTTCCTTATTGTCAAATAATTTAAATTAAAAAAAAGTTTTTGGACACCTTGTATAAATAATTATGTAATTGTTTATAAGAGGCTGTTTTAACCGGGGCTATTTTAGCCGGGGCTGTTTTGACCGGGGCTCTTTTGTGTGCGATCCATTTTGTCGGGGCTATTTTGTTTGCGGGCTATTTTGTCGAGGCTATTTTGTGTTCGGGCTATTTTGACGGGGCTTTTTTGACGGGGCTGTTTTGACCGGGCTATTTTGACGGGTCACGGCATACCTCCATTGTCACAACACAACTTGGTACGACGGACGCCATGTTAGTATGCTCATCCGTCTCAGCATGTCCGGGGTTACTGACGTAAAAGCTTGGCGAATTCCGCTTAGCAAGTCGTCATTAGAACCATATCTGCGTTGTCTAACCTCCTCTTTAATGATATCCCACAGTGTATTGTTAGCGTTGTCGAATCTGGACATTTTGGAGACCAAGAAGTTGGAGAGCCTGTCCCAATCCATCGTTTCGGGAAGATTTCATTGAGGCGTTTGCGAACAACGAAAGCAAAATGTGGTGAGGTGCCATCTTGTTGAAAATAAACAGTGTTAGCAGTGCCCTGAGCGGTCAATTGTGGTAATAACCTTTCATTGATTATCTGCAGATAAGAGTGTTAAGTTATAGAGCCTTCAAAAAAAATATGGCCCAATCAGATAAGCTGAAATAATTCCAGCCCATATCATAACATGAGGAGGGTTTTTCACTTCCTCAAAGAAATGAGGGTTGTCCTTTGCTCAGAAATAAACAATTCGATTTCAAGAAATCGCACACTCATCGGTGAACAGAACATTTTGTTTGTCACATGCTCTCGGAAAGAGTTGAAACAGTAACTGACATGGTATAATTTTATACTCGCTTGTGGCCCCCATCATGTTTCAATCGCAACTATTGTTGTCTGTCTGTGAGACCAAAGAGGTGCCCTTGACCATGCGCATGCGCTGGAAGACAAATAAACGTTTGCCCGGTATTGAAACATGGGTATTATTAGTGTAAAGGGACTTTCAAGACACCCTATAGAATTAAAATTAACTACGAACTGGATGAACTAATGCGTAGCGCAGATATTGTTAGATTTGTAAAGGAATAAAGACTAAACTGACTTGGTAACTTAGAAAGAATGCCAGATAATCGAGCTGTAAAAGTAATCCCGAGTTAAAAGACCCAAAAGGAAGTAAAACAAGAGAAAGGCAACGTAAAAAATAGATAGACGACGTAGTGGGAGATCTTAAAACCGTGAACATCAAGCAGTGGAGAAGAAAAGAATCCTACAGGGCAGTATGGAAGAACATTGTTAAGCAGGCCAGGATTCACAAAGGGTTGTAGTGCTATTAGAAGAAGAATTTAAGATTTATTAAAAAAAAACAGTAGTTGTATATACTATTGGGAAATCTTTTTCACGTATATTATGAACATTTTGGAAGATGATAGAGGATGATGATGGAGTACGATGGAGGATCTAGGATCTAGGATGGAACTAGGATCTAAATATCACGGAAGGCTTTTATGACCTGGAAACCAGTTTTATGTAACAGAAGCCTGTCGATGAATATGCGAAAGAAGGTGCTGAAATGTTATGTGTGGTCTATCCTACTGTATGGTTGTGAGACATGGACGTTAAAAACCACAATGCTAAACAAAATAGAAGCATTCAAATTGTGGTGCTATCGACAAATCCTAAAGATATCGTGGGTTAGCACACTTCCAATGAAGATGTTCTTCAAATGCTGAATTCAGAACGTCTGCTCATAAGCATCATAAAGAGGAGAAAACCAGAATACTTCGGCCATATAATTAGAGGACCTAAATGCCATCTGCTTCGCCTTATAATACAAGGAAAAGTGGAGGGAAAGAGATGGATTGGTCGGAAGAAACTTTCATGGCTGCGTAATATTAGACAATGGTGTAGCTACACAGTAGAAGAATTATTTCGCGCAGCAGCCGACAGAGAGAGATTTCAGGAAATTGTAAACATGATGACGGCCAACGTCTGAATACAGACACGGCACCTAAAGAAGAAGAAGAAGAAGAAGAAGAAGGAGTATTTCGGACATATAACGAGAGGTCCCAAATTATAGGTTGCTACAAAATATTATGCAAGGGAAAATAGCGGGCAAAGGCAGGTCAGTACGAAGAAGAACTTCATGGAAGAATAACTTGCGGAATAGGTATGGTATTGATACCATGCTTTGACTAGGGTGACACTGAATAAAATTAAGATAGCTAGTATTATGGTGACCAAAGTTCTGAAAGGACATGGTGCATGAAGAACAAGAAGCCCATTTAAATCATGTTACAAAAAAATCACTGCTATTTCCATATCAGCTGTTAGTAAAATGTTTTATACTCGTTTTCTGTATTTCACAGAGACTTACCTCCTAATATAGATAGAGGAGCCGAAATGATAAGATTCGTTAGAGAACTATTGGAAAACATAATACTCTTAATAATTCCAAAAGCAGCGACTGATGCAGCATCGTCTACTCCAGCAATGGCTATAATAAGCGTAGGAATTCCTTTAGCCACACCGTAACCTTTTGATCTCAGTCTAAAAAGACAAGGAACCACAACTGCGGGAGATACTGCAGCTATAACAGATCCTAAAACAAAAGAAACTATTAATATTATTGATATATAAATAAAATTTTAACATGATGACAGACAGCTTATTGAGAGACAGCTTAGGATTTAATTTTTTTAGAGATCACCTCCATCGCTTTACGTACGTTTATTCCTCTAGGAGTCGTCAGAACGGCTTTGTGATGCGTTCTGAATCAAAGAGAAAGAGAAATCTAAAGTACAGAAGCACTATAGATTTCTTACACCGGAAAACAAATTGCTGGTAACAACGTACAATCCGAGCTTTCTACAAGCCCTCTCGTTGTTTAAAAATTTAACAGTCCACAGAAAAAAAACTCACTTTGTGATTTATTTTTATTTAGCGTATGGCTTAAGTACATCACAGAATATATATATTTAGATTGTAGATAAAGAACCGTTATATATTTTTTTATGAACCGTCATATTTTTTTAACCGGCGACCCACCGGTTAGGAAACGCTTGGATAGAATATCAAGCAAAAAGACGATAGATGGAGCAAAGAAGTGCCGCAATGGAGAGTCTACTACCCAAAGGAGAACCTCAGATGAGGTGGATAGATAATTTAAAACGACATACCGGTCCAAGACAGATGAAAATCGGAATGGAAAAATTTAAAAATCGAGGTCAGCGGGGGCTTATATCCGAGCTATGATATAAAAAGGGCTTTAAAGAAGTATATCAATAAACTATATTATTCGTTCTGCACTTAACGTTGTCTTAAGACCAAAAATTTTATATTTTCTTTAATATATTATTTATTGATGATGTGCTTAACGTTTATTTTTATCGCAATTCGCTATCGTTAACCACGTTAAGTGCATAGAATATTTACAACACGGAAAAGATTGGAACTCATTAAGTCGAATTTATTGGTTTTCCTGATTTCTACAAAACTTATTACACAACTGGAGGAAAACACATTTTTAAACATACTAGAGAATATATATTTTTTGTCTATCAGTATAACGAAAGTTATAAAACATCGCAACATAATTATATTAAGGCTATGGGTACATAATTCGCAAATATTTTACGTGTATCCCTACTTTTTCTGTCTTTACACGGCAAATTACGTGTAGTAAAATTCACACTGGTATGGATATGTAAACATTACTAGAATGTCATTCTACTTGAAAATGTCATCATTAATTTAAAGAGATGGGTTTTGAATGTTCTTGGATAACTGTTATTTTTATAATTGCAAATTATTAATTCAGTTAATAAATGTGATAATTTTTTCACTAACTATGTATTCAGTGATTGTAATAATCTATTTGTACAACAAAGACTAATACTCAATCGAGAAAAGAGGAAAAGTGTTAAAGTGATTTTTTAATAATATATTGTTATGGAACGCTTACAATTTTGAACATTTTTAACAACAAAATACTTGGATCACAGAATATATTATCCTGATGTATTCTCTGCTTGGATCTTCCACAAATAATACACAATAAATAACTTTTTATTAAGTTCACGTCTTAAATCAATTATTTATCAAATACACTATATATCAATAATATTTAATCAATAACTCAACATATTCCCGATGCAATGTCAAATATTTAAAATTGTCACTGATTGTCAGTGTCAGACTGACAATACATGCTGACAATATTATATTCGGCTGAGTGCGTTGTAAGAAAAAGATAGATTTGGAAAATATTACCACGGCATTGTGTTTATTTTTTTCGAATCCTGAAAAAACCAATAAATATTTTTGAAAAATTTAAACGCAGAATGAAAGACTAAATTATTACCGAGGGCCGAAAGTCCCTTAGAATAAATAAAAAGTTTATTTTGAATGATATATTTGAAATTAAAAATCACACTAAATTTTCTCTTAGTTTTTCACACCTGGAACTTATTAAAATAAACATTATAGAAGTTCTCAGGGACTTTCGGCCCTCGCTAATAACGTAGTCTTTCATTCTGTGTTTAAATTTTTCAAAAATATTTATTAGTTTTCTCAGGATTCGAAAAAAATGAATCCCCATTTGAATAGCATTGCAGCCGAAAATACGTACCTACCGATTCTCTTAAACCTAACATAAAATTCACTATTCATTACGGACAGTGGACACTTACTACTCGAAATGTAGTCAAGAGATCTGGGCCTGGATTCCGTGCACTGTAGATATCTACAGTCGCCTTCTATCGATGTCACGTGTCATGAAAATATTTGAATTTTTAGCTTTAATTGAATTATTTTCTAGTTTTGCTAGGTTATACTCTAATTGATGCTGAAGTGACACTTAGTAAAACAAGAAAATATTTGAATTAAAACTAAAAATTCAAATATTTTCATGACAATTGCCATCGACAGAAAGCGACTGTAGATATCTACAGTGCACGGAATCTAGGCCCTGGGGCTCTGGAGACTACCCCGGATGTCTTCTTCGAGAAACCCCGAAGAAGGCATCAGAAACCATGTCGAAAGCTGGGCGTAGTGAAAATCAACGCGGTTGATTTTCATTGATTAGATGATTGAAAAACTGAAGGAACAAAAATATACATACCTAACAATATTCCGTAACTCCATGACATCCCTAAGATATATACAGAAAACACAGCCGTCATTCCTGCTTCTATGGCCCATGGGCCCAATCCTAGTTTAACTACTGAAAATTTTAATCTCATTAAGGCATTTGGATCAAGATCCAATCCTGCTCTGATAAGAATTATGACCAGCGCTACATTTCTGAAAATAGGAAAATTAAAAAAAAAAGTATTATTTTAAAAAATCATTTTTGGAGAAATTAACATACATTTTCCGGCAGTTAAATTAAATTGATGCAACATACGTTGTAAATCATCTTAACTTTGAGAGATTATTAATGCATTGTTTTATTAATGTATTAATGTATTATTTTAAATTGTTTTTCTTCTATTTGGTATCCTTTTTTAGTTCTTACTTTTTTTATTATTTCATTCGTGGTCAGGTTGATCAATAGAAGGCTCATGGGATCCCCCTCTCTGTTCTAATTGTCAAGTTCATTTGGGTTAGTTTGGCTATTCTTGTACCTTTAGTTTTAATGCATTATTGTGGTGGATATTTTCGATCGTTAATATTATTCCTTAGACCTGAGAAACCTGATAAAATGGTTCAAGCAGCAAGCAAAGTTAGGATAGCCATGCTAATCACCAACATCCGGAACAAAAATATTATTCCTAGAGGTATATGTCTTGCATACAATAAGTGGATAACATCCTTTAATTTAATTAAATAATAATCCTGTTAATTTTAGGGCCAGTTGTTCGAATGCTAATCAAGAAGTTGATTATAGCCAGGGAGGTAGTGTCAAATTTGACCGGAGCATTTTAGCATGGCTGGTTTCTTATTATTTAGGTAGGTGTTCCAAAGCTTATTAACAAATGATGTGTCAGCTGGCCCAAAACCGGGGATTTTAGTCAAGAAAAGGTGAAACATGAAAGTTGATGGACCAACGCTACAGCTTAAATGTCAAGTATTTATATACGTTACTCAGAACATTTAATGGACTTGCTTACTTGGCACTTACCTTTCACTCAGGAGATCGAGGTTCAAATCCTGGCGCGGAAAATTCTTTTTGTTTTTTAAATTGACATTTTATTTTGAAAAATATTTATTTTTATAATACCACGTTTTTAATATTTATACGAGACAATATAAAAAAATCTGTATGTCTTTTATAGAATTATGCATAGAACTTATGAAATATACATTTGATCATAAATATTATGATTGACCTTAATAAGCAAAATTGTTGTACATGAACCCCTGAAACTTCCTGAGTTAGTACGACCAATCTAAGTGAAAAAGGGGGTTGGCCTCCCCACCCCCCTCCCGACATTTTTTTATCTTTTTAGACAAACTGTTTTTTGCATAATTTTATGTGATGTAAAACCAAAAGATACATACAACAATAATTTTTCACTTTTCTATCACCAACCCCCATTTTTTTAATAGCAATCTAATTATTTTCCTGTTCTCTATAACATATAAAAATGAATTTTTGTCTGTATGTCCCTTATAGAATCGTAAACTATGCATTTAATCATATGATGACCTCAAGCAAAGTTTTTGTACTTACATGAACCCAGGAAGGAGTTAATACTTAATAATAGATACTTAATAATAATTAATAGAGTTAAAAGAATTAATACTTTTTTATTATTAACTAGCTGACCCGGCAAGCTTCGTACCGCCTTAAAACTAAATAATGTTTGAATTAAATGTTTAATACCTAAAATTACCAGAAAGCCAAAAAATACTAAAAAATATTGCGTACCCATACTTTTTTCTACCAAATGCATAGTTTACGATTCTATAAGGGACATAGGTACAAACAAACATTAATTTTTATATATTATAGCGAATAGGGAAATATTTAGATTGCTATTAAAACATGGGGGTTGGTGATAGAAAAGTGAAAATGTAGTGTTGTATCTTTCGGTTCTACAACATATAAAATTAAGAAAAAACAGTTTGTCCAAAAAAATAACAAATAATATCTCCCTTTTCACTTAGATTGTTGGTCTTACCAACTCAGGAACCTTCAGGGGTTCATGTACAACAAATTTGCTTATTAAGATCAATCATAATATTATGACCAAAAATGCATAGTTGCGATTCTATAAAAGACATACAGATTTTTTTATATTGTCTCGTATAAATAATAAAAACGTGGTATTATAAAAATAAATATTTTTCAAAATAAAATGTCAATTTAAAAAACAAAAAAAGTTTTCCGCGTCAGGATTTGAACCCCGATCTCCTGAGTGAAACGTAGGAGCCAAGTAAGCAAGTCTATTGAATGTTCTGAGTAACGTATATAAATATTTGACATTTAAGCTGTAGCGTTGGTCCATCAACTTTCATGTTTCATCTTTTCTTGACTAAAATCCCCGGTTTTGGGCCAGCTGTCACATCATTTGTTACTAAGCTTTGGAACACCTACCTAAATAATAAGAAACCAGCCATGCTAAAATGCTCCGGTCAAATTTGACACTACCTCCCTTGCTATTATAATGACGTTCCCTTAATAACCATCAAATAGCAACACCCCTCATTCGTACGTCAATCACTTGATTGTTATCAATTATGTTAATTATCATTATGATACTTAACATAACAATTATTAACATAATTGATTAATTAATCTCATAATTATTGTAATCAATTATGTTTTCAGCAACCCAACAAAAGTTGACATTGACAGTTGGTGACAGTAATTAAATATTTGGTAATGATCAGTTGATTCCATTGTTGATTAGCGTTCGTACAACCAGCCCTTATTGTTGTGTTTAAAGGGAACGGAGCAAAATGCAAAATTTTGACGCATGTCAAAATTTTCAATGTGTTTTAAATGTATTATTTTTTTTTTCTGAGAAAACTAATAAGTATTTTTGAAAAATTTTAACAAAGAATGAAAGACTACTTTATTACCGAGGGTCGAAAGTTCCTTGGAATAAATAAAAAGGTTCTTTTGAATGAAGTATTGGCAAATAAAAATCACACTAAATTTTGTCTTTTATTTTCATCCCTGTAACTTATTCAAATAAACATTATAGAAGTTTTCAGGGGCTTTCGGCCCTCGGTAATAATGTAATCTTTCATTTTGTGTTTAAATTTTTCAAAAATAATTATTAGTTTTCTTACGATTCGAAAAAAATGAAAAACACATTGAAAATTTTGACATGCGTCAAAATTTTTGCATTTTGCTCCGATCCCCTTTATAAATTTATTCCGCTGTAGTTCTCTGGTCCTGATATGTCTCTCTTTTTGAAGAGAGGTATTATGATGCTTGATATCCATTCGTGTGGTATTCTATTATTTTTTTGATTAGTTTTAATAATTCTTTGGTCAGATCTGTTCCTCCGTACATGAGGAGTTTATTCGGTATCCTGTCCTCTCTCCTGGTGATTTTCTATTTTTTAATTTCCTTAATGCTTCTTTTGCTTTTCCCTCTTCAGTGTTTATTTCTTCGTCTGTAGTTTTATTCTGGTGTTGGTGGTTCATTATCGTCACCTTTAGCAAATAGGGATCGAAAGTAGTTGAATGTTTCCTACTGAACGCATCTTTTTCTATTAGTTCGTTCATATATTTTCTCTGTTCCGTAGAAATCATGTTCCATCTGTTCTGAGGTCTCCCAGTGTTCCCTTTTTATTTGTTTGTCTAAAGTATTCGTTTTATGTTAGACTCGTTTATAGCAGTTGTATGCCTTTTGTTTTTATTGTGTTCTCTATTGTAAAAAAGGCTTCCTTCTTTCATTTACATTTTGTCTTCTTTTCATCTCCAAACCATGAGGTTTTTTTTGATATTTTAGAAGTATATGACTCATTAGTTATAATTCTTTAATTACAACCGATTGCCTTTGTCAATTTGTTTTTTCATCTAACCTTACAAATCCTTTTTTCTTTTTGCAAATTAATATCAACACATTAGTTACCCATATCTTTGGTAGCAATTAAAGAGACGTTTTGAATGAAAAATACACTTACCTTAACTCTTTGCATATGTAGGAAAACGAATCATCTATATTTACAAATCCTACATTTTGAAACAGCAATCCCGTGAACAACATCCCTATCAGTGCTGGCAACGTAGTTAAACTCATCAACCATCCTCCTATATGCGCGCAAATAGTTAATAATATCAACTGAAACAATTTT
Organism: Diabrotica virgifera virgifera; assembly: GCF_917563875.1. Lineage (NCBI taxonomy): Eukaryota > Metazoa > Arthropoda > Insecta > Coleoptera > Chrysomelidae > Diabrotica > Diabrotica virgifera. The sequence goes on from NC_065447.1 coordinate 235,874,798, forward strand.
CCGTTAGGTGGCGCTGCCGTTTCACCTACCACAGAATAAAATATACACCACGTTAACACTCCTATAAGAGTTATAGTTATAATCCTTGTGAATTGTCTGTAGGTAGGACAGAACGGGTATGGACACAGTTTAGGCCAGAAGTCTGGTTTCCACGATTGCTGGCCGTCATCGGATCTACATTGAAGACAGAAAATGTACCACCACGACCTAAAAAAAAACAAATGTATTAAATTCGACAGGTCTATTTATAGAAATTTGATAAAAAAAAATCTCCGCTTTATTTATAATGCTATATATTCATAATTTTAGCAGTTTGTGCAAATTTTGAAATCCTATTTCAAGATTATTTTTTATTTTAACGTTTTTTATTTGTCGATCTTTTCCATTTTCCCTTCATTCTTTTCAAGTTCAAGAAATTTCTGGTTCTAACCTTGTAATTAACAACAATGGTTTAGAGAGGAAGTGAAGATAAAATATAAACAACACCTTTTGAAAATCTGAAATAAAACTAATATCTTGGTCAGACAAATAAAAACAGAACACTGGGAGAGCTTATGAAAACAGATGGAACACGGGACACAAAGAGAAATACAGAGCATCTTCTACGGGACACAAAGAGAAATATAGAGCATGAGCAGAGGAAAAGAAACGTGATTAACGAACTAATAAAAACGAGACACATTAATAAAGAAACATCAGAAGTGGCTACAAACGAAGAAATATACTTTCAGGAGGGAGGAGTAAATTATTAAAAATAAGGAAATTAAAAAATATAGAAAATTACCAGGAGAGGACGGAACACCGTCCTCTCCTCGAACAAACTCCTAAAGTACTCAGTTCTGTCAGATCTGGGGAGGACCCAGATCTGACAAAATAACTATTAAACCTAATACAGAAAGTAATAGAACAAACCACATTACCACAATCATGGAGATATACCTCTCTTCAAAAAGTGAGGCAAATCGGATCCTAAGATCTACACAGTAATTGCAAGGTGGAGAACATCGAGGACAAAGACGAAGAAGAAATAGAAGAGTAGAATGAAATATAAGCATAATGACAACAAACAGAGTAGTGAAGACGGCAAGAGATGCTTCCCCAACAGGAAGACGATCAGTAGAGAGACCACGAAAACGATGGAATGACAACTTACTGGAGACACACTGAAAAACAGACAGGGTCATATCTAGGGATGGCGGTTTTTGACAAAACACCGGTTTTCGGTTATACCGGTTTTTTTATTACGGTTTAACCTGGCGGTTATAACCGGCCAAAAAAACCGTTTTTTGGAAAAACAAAGTTACATTTACAATACACTTTAGTTTGCGATACTCCATTCGACTCGATATCAATATGATCAAAATTAGTACTATCGAAAGAACATGTATTACTTATAACACGTTTGTATATTTGTAGAATTTTAACATTTAATACTTCCTGTATGAGTGTATCGTTGTCAAAACGTAGCGAAATTCTTGGAGATTCGTATTCGTAATCAGTAATTCGATATTCATAGTCAGAGCATTATTTTTGGTAATCAGAAAAAGTGATTCACCCACACTTTCAATGTCAGGAGTTAAGTGTGAAAAATAGATTAATTCAACCAGATCACTTCTTATGTAAATATTATGATTACAAATACCTTTTCAAGGAAATATTATAATAAAACTTAATAATTATTGTTTCTGGCTGATGTGAGATTGCACTTTCAGTTTGCTTCTGTATTTTATAAAATAAAATAAAATTTGAATTATGGTTTTGTTTGGAATAATTACTTGAGAATATTAATTATGGTTGGGATCCAAAATAATACCTAACCTAATCCTAATCACCGTAAAAAACTAATAACCGGTTTTTACTTTAAAAAGAAAGAACCGGTTATAACCGGGACAAAAAACAACCGGTAAAACCGGTTATTGCGAAGTAAAAAAACCGGTTTTAGGTTTAAACCGGTAGGTTTTTCCCATCCCTAGTCATATCTACACAAGAAGAAATAGAACGTACTTTGTGTAAAGTGAATTTTAGCCATATTTACATCCGAAAAGCAGTGAGTTAAAAAAAAGCTTGAAATATAAGTCAATTCATTTTGATCATTTTTTGAGAGCTAACTTCGTTCATTTCTTTGTTTCATTTTCCAATTATTGTCTTTGATTCCATCTGCCGTCCTCAATATGTGAGAATGGTATTTAGAATGGGGCGATATATCGTCGAATTATACGAAAAGTATAAAGAAATAATAAATGGTAGAAATCTAATGTCTTTAAAAAAAATGGTAGGTTTAGATGGACTAGGTCTGTGTCAATATTACGCACCCAGACGAACCTTATTAGCGGTACCAGTAGAAAATAAGAGTAGAGATAGAGCAAGACTGAGATGGAGGGACGGTGTGGACTGTGTGGACGAGGTCGCGAGGAAGATTCGCGCAACAAATAGACAACGATTGACGATGGACAGAAACGACTGGCGAAATACACTGGGGAAAGTCTAGGCTTAAAATGGAGCGGTAGTACCACCAATGATGATAGTGATAACAAACTGTCAGATAAGACTTGATAACAATATTCTGAATTTGCTAAAGACGTACATCTACAAGTTTCACTTCCTTCTCTACCATCTGCGTACTTTGCGACCCTTCGTAATCTTGGATTAGTGTACTAAATAACTTAGCTAATTTTGCTACGTAAGATAAAAGCCAAAATAACTCAAGGACGTCAAAGGATATCGTATCTGATAAGTACCAGTAGAGGGGAATGACGACCGTGCATTTATTTAGAGCAGCTGTTATTTAGAGCAGAAAGTCTTCTTCTTCGTCTTCTTCTTCTTCTTCTTATTTTTATATAGACATTACTCTGTCTGTTTTTCAATGTGCCTCCAGTAAGTTGTCATTCCATTTTTTTCGTGGTCTTCCCACTGATCGTCTTCCTATTGGGGAACCGTCATTGTCATTCGGCTTATGTGGTCGTTCCATTCTACTCTTCTGCATTTCACCCAGTTATTAATGTTGTCCACCTTGCATCTCCTTCGTATATCTGCACTTCTAGCTCTATCCCACAGCATCTTACCATCGATTTTTTGCAATGTTTTCATCTCTGCTGTTTCTAGCATTCTTTTTGTCCTTTCTGTATCAGGTCGTGTTTCTGCCGCGTATGTCATTATTGGTCTGATGACTGTTTTGTAAATTCTGCCTTTCACTTCTTTTCCGATGTTTTTTTTTTTCTCCATATTGTTTCACTCAGGCAACCTGCGGCTCTGTTTGCTTTATTCATCTAATCTTCCACTTCTGTTTCGAGCTTTCCGTAGCTGCATAGTGTGATGCCTAGATATTTAAACTCCATGACTTTTTCTATTATTTGACCCTCCAGCTCTAATTTACACCTTATTAGATCTGCTATTATAACCATGCATTTAGTCTTTTTTGGGGAAATTAACATGTTAAATTTTCTAGCGGTTATATTAAATTCGTGCAGCATACGTTGTAAATCATCTTCACTTTGAGAGAATAGTATTGTGTCGTCTGTATAGCAGATTATTTTAAGTTGTTTTTCTCCCATTTGGTATCCTTTTTTAGTTCTTATTTTTTTATTATTTCGTCCATGATCAGGTTGAACAACACAGGACTCAGGGAATCTCCCTGTCTTATCCCATTGCCAGCTTCAATTGTTCAATTGTCTTGGTAGATATTTTCGATCGTTTTAATTATTCCTAGAGGTACCTTTCTTGCGTACAATAAATGGATAACGTCCTTTAATTTAACCCTGTCAAATGCCTTCTTAAGGTCCACGAAACATAAGTATGCCGGTTTGTTGTATTCTGACGATTTTTCTTGAATCTGCCTCATACGAGCAGAAAGTCGTGTGCACCAATATAATTTTCAACATCCACAGAGAATAAACAGCAACAAAAGAAGACAATATATTTATAGATGAAGAAGAAAAACTGAAGAGATAAAATCGAACTAAGCAAAGACGAAGAAGAATTTCCTTATTACGTTCGGTATTATAAGCACGTTTGGCGATTATATAGAAATATCTCTTTGTTGGTTATTTATAGAAGAGGGCCAGGCAGAAGAAGAATGTCATGGCTTAAAAATCTGAGAGAATAATTTATCAGATCCTCTGCATCCCTTTTCCGAGCTGCCGTCAACAAAATTACTATAGCCAATTAGATAGCCAAAGCTCGATAATCGAACACCGCGCGTGAAGACGAAGAAGAAGATTTTTAATACTGTAACGGCAGTTCCGTGAGATTTATTCCATTTATAAAAATTTCCTTGACGAAAAACAAGTAGTAGTAAAAAATTTATAACGTTCCAGATGCCATCAAAAAATCTCAAATTGTCTAGTAATGTCTGGAATGTCGGAAAATGTATAATATAAACGTAGGAAGTTTAACAGTTTAAAGAATAGTAATACTTGAGTTTTTGAAGTTGGTAGTTGTCATTGAGTTAAAGTTTTAATATTGTTGGTGTTGCAGTAAAAGTAATTTAAAGAAGAGTAATACATTTATAACACAGCCCAACAAAAAAAATTTTTGTCTTGCTGCCGAAAAAAAATCAACTGATTTTAGTTAATTCATCTGTGCTGATTCCAAAAATACAAACCTTTTCTTTGTATCAGCTCTAGTTTTCGAGATATAACATACTTATCAAATACTTAAATATTCTTACATTTCTGTATATTCCACCACTATAATTGCAATATGTTTATAAACAAAATTAACAAATTCTAAGACAAATGGGCAAATGAACAAAAGGGCCTATTTTGGTGTTCATGTATGAGATCAAATTAAATCCTGAGCTCCACCTGTAGTGTGCAAAAATTGTATTGAAAACTTGCGACAGTGGACGAAAGGACAACGAAAATGTTTAAATTTGGTTTTCCACTGGTATGGAGGGAACCAGAAAATCATTTTGACGATTGCTATTTCTGTCTTATGAATATAAAAGGCATTAATCGTAACAATCGACATACGTGAAGATACGTGGATTCAGCAATAAGACCAATTCCACATCAGCTTGAGCAGATATCCATTCCAATATTTAGCAGTCTACCTATGTTACCAGAGGATAATGCCGAAACGTTATTTGACGAACTGCAGACTAATAGATTTGAGGAAGACGACAGTGATTTTGAAGGGGATTCAACACGTCTTGAGTGCTTTACTCAGGAAGAGCTAAGCGATATTATCAGAAATTTGAACCTTCCAAAGGATTCTTCCGAGTTGCTTACCTCCAGAATAAAAGAAAAGAATGTTCTTCACCCAGACATCAAAATTACATACTACCGTAATAGAGATAAAATATATTTTGCCTTTTTTTCTCAGCAAGATGATATGGTTTTTTAAAGGACTGTTAGAAAAAATGGGTGTATCGGAGTATACACCAGATCACTGGTGTCTTTTTATCGACAGTTCCAAACGAAGTTTAAGGTGTGTCCTTCTACATAATGGCAACAAATATGGAAGTATACCAATTGGGCATTAGAGTGAAATAAATGCTCAACAATTTTAACAAACACGGTTGTCATATTATGAGTACTAAAATTCATTACCTCCACAGCCACTTAGACCGTTTCCCAGAAAATCTTCACCAAGATATCAAAACGATGGAAGTGGGGTATCAGGGAGATCGGGGTATCACATGATGGCGGATTACTGCTGGAGTCTTCAAAGGGACCGTACTTTTAAAGCCTTTGCAAGAAAATCATATAAAAGGAAGTTTTTAGGTGACACCGAATAACACATTTTTGTTGCGACGCTGCCGGTTAGGTTAGATGAAAAGTTAAGTTTTTTTGGCAGATATGTTTGATAATTTTTGTAGGTACATTATTGTACAATACATATTTTATTTTTTATTCGTATTTGGTTTATTTCATGGGTGGCAGCACTACATATGTAGGTGGTGCTGCGTTAAATTACCATATATGTTAGAAATGTGATATGTTATCGTATTTTCTGAAAACGATCTGATGGAACAAATCTGGTGCCATTTTTGGATTCAGCAGACCCAAATTACCTAGAAACAGTAAAAAAATTTCCGGCAGCAAACTGTGTGTTTACCAGTGTAATCTGTTGAATAGTGTTTTAAATTAGTTATTTCTGCTGAAGTATTTTCATCAATTCAAATTAAATACCTCGACAATTAGACCTGGATCCCGCGTACCAAAAAAAAATATTAATAGCAAGCTGAAAATTTGTTAAAAGATTAACGGTGTCTAGTCGGACAAACTTTTATGTACGGGAACACTGGAATAGGGAAAGTTTTAATTGTGGAACAGGTTACAGGTTTTTCGAACGTCAGACTACGAAAACATCTTATGTATTTTGTCGGACACAACTTCCAATTGATGTGTTATCCTTTCATTATACTCTGATGCAAAAATACCACCAACATAATTTCTGTCATTTGACATTATCTACGTGTCGGGCTTATTAAGATGCCTAACATATTTTTCGAACAAACATTTTTTCATATATTATATAAAGTTTGCTATTGAATAAACTTAAAAACAACCGCTAGTTTTCACAATCATAAACTGGTCAGGATGACAAGTTCCACAATTAAAATCACATTCCGCAATTAAAACCAGTCCTAAATACAAATTAGGAATTACTCTACTGTTTCCTCTGGTGTAATGGCCCGTTTTCACGTTACGTCTTATTGTACGTTTTGTGTGATAGGACAAATCCTATACAATAAAATGTGGCGTGTAAACAGCAAAACGTATGTCTTGTCGAATCGGAAAATGAAATCCAAGTATTGACAAAACGTACATTTTGTCGTACGTTTTGTATGACCCACAAAACGTACAAGAAAACGTAGCGTGAAAACGGGCCTATAAACTGACAAAATTGGAGCCTTGCTGAAAAATCCTAGAGTAAAACGATACGGATACAGATTTTCTACCCGTATTACTCTGGACACCGTAGATTTCCTTATACCAGTGGCCGCAGAAACAAGTCAAAAGGCCCATTTTCACGCTACGTTTTCTTATACGTTTTGTGGGTCATACCAAACGTACGACAAAACGTACGTTTTGTCCATACTTGGATTTCATTTTTCGATTCGACAAGACGTACGTTTTGCTGTTTACATGCCACATTTTATTGTATAGAATTGGTTCTATCACACAAAACGTACAATTAGCGTGAAAACGGGCCTTAATCGTCTTCAGGTCAAAAAATATGCTTGTCACGCTCTTCTACAACAAAACTATGTCGTGTAAAATTTGTCCCATTTTTCCTCACATTTACGATAAACTTATGGGTGAATAGTTTTTAGAAACAACAACTTTCAACAGTGACTTATCAAACTTGAGGCCCGTTTTTACGCTACGTTTTCTTGTACGTTGTGTGGGTTATACAAAACGTACGACAAAACGTACGTTTTGTCAATACGTGGATTTCATTTTTCGATTCGGCAATACGTACGTTTTGCTGTTTACACGCCACATTTTATTGTCTAGGATTTGTCCTATCACACAAAACGTACAATAAGACGTAGCGTGAAAACGGGCCTTTATATTAGTATTCGATCATCACATTCATCTTTTTGATTGAATTAATGTGGATAAATTACAGAGATCATTGACACATAATATAATACACTGAATATTATGCAAACGAGTACATAGAAGTTTTAACAGTACGGTAACGGATTATGAACATAAATATGCAAATTTTTATGAAACAATGTATCCATAATTAATTCGAATTTAAAATGAATTGATAACCTCATTACTTAATAAAATATAATATTTAATTCTAACTGAAACGAAAAGATATATACAAAGGTACGTGGATCTTTCCAGATGAAATAAAGGTAAATCAGATAGATCACGTTATGATTGAAGGTAACTCCATAAATATTATTTAAAAGGTAAGGTAGTTATACGAAAGGCAAAGACGGAAATTTAATTAGTGATCCAGTAGAATCATTTCGAAGAGATATTGAATGGTGGGGTGGAGCGCGAAGCAGTAGACAACTGTGTAGTTGGAGAAGATGAGATAGTTGAAAGGCAGCCTACTGAGGAGCAGATGGTAACAGCAATAAAGGAAATGAAAAATAACAGAAGCCCTGATCAAATTTTTCGGAGATCCTAATGCCAACGGATTGGTATGATGCCCGCATATTCCCGCTGCTTAAAAAGGGAGACAAACTGAAGTGTGACAACTATAGAGGCATAGCCTTACGAGATACTGTTTGCAAAATCTTGACGTATATTGAGAAAAACACTAAATTGTTATCAATCTTAGCCCTATTGAAATCACAGACAATATAAACGAAGCATGGGAAAAAATAAAAAATCATATAACTAGTAGTGCAAAAGAAGCCATTGGAGAAAGAACAATTGACTTAAACGGCGGCAGAAACCAAAAACCATGGTTCACACAGGAAGTCAAAGATTTAGCAAAAGAGAAGAAAGATGCATACGTAAGATATATTAACAATAGGACCCCAGAAGAGTATCAAAGATATAAATCAGAAAGAAATAGAACAACTAACAGAATCAAAGATCTAAAACAAATATATTGGGAAAAATTCTCAAATGACATGGAACATGATTTACGAGGAGGTCAAAGGAAGGTATGGAACATGTTGAGGAACAGGAAGAAGCCGGTTACCGAAGAATTACAAATTAACGCAATAAAACCAGAAGAATGGGTAACTCATTTCGAGAATCTATACAAAGACGATAACGACGATAATAATGAAGTACAAAGAAATGACCTACAGAACATTCACCAAGAAGAAACAGAGAATGACAACATCACCCAAGAAGAAGTAAACGAAGCAATCAAAAGATCAAAAAATAGAAAATCACCAGGTCCGGATAATATACCACATGAATTAATTAAATACGGATGTACAAAAATAATAGAAGAGATAACAACATTATACCAAAAAATTGTAAACAACATGACAGTACCAGAGGAATGGAGAGAGAGTATAACAATACCCATCTACAAGAAAGGCGTAAAGACAGATCCTACGAACTACCGAGGAATTACACTACTTAATTCTACATCAAAACTATTGACAAAAATTCTATCCCAAAAAATATATAAGAAATCCGGTGTATCGGAAGAACAACAGGGTTTTCGCCCAAACAGATCTACAATAGACGCTATTTTCATAATGCGACAATTAGTTGAGAAATCAATAAAATTCGACAAGCCCATGTTCACATGCTTTGTAGATCTGAAACAAGCATTCGATAGAGTACGATTAAAGGACGTGCTCAGTATCCTTGAAAAGAAAAACATAGGTCAGAGGTATAGAAACATAATCAAAGAGCATAGATCCAACAAAACACGAATTAAAACCACACACGGGCTCACGGAAGAAATCAAAATCAATGCAGGCATTAGACAAGGGGACAGCCTCAGTCCATGCCTATTTAATTTAATAATGGATGAAGTTATAGGTAGTGTTAACATAATGAATCAGGGATACAAAATGGGTAACCGAACCATGAGAATACTTTGCTACGCAGATGATGCAATCTTAATAGCCGAAAACGAAGATAACTTACAACGCCTACTACAAAAATTCAAAATAACCGCCGAAAAGTATAACCTGACACTATCCAAAGAGAAAACCCAATCGATGGTAATATCCAGGAACCCAATTAGATGTAAGTTAGTAGTGGACGACCATATAATTGAACAGGTAATGGATTGCAGATACTTAGGTGTGGAAATATCTAGCGACAGGCATCTGTGGCAAGAATCAAAACAGCAGGCAATGAAAGCAGCGAGAATATCTGGTTTCCTGAGGGATATAATCTGGCGGAATAAATATATGAGCACCGAAAGCAAAGTCCGCATTTATAAGACATGTGTTAGACCCGTACTGACATACGCAGCTGAGACAAGGGCCGAGACAACACAGACCAAACAGATAATGAAAACAACAGAGATGAAAACCCTAAGATCCATAAGAGGTATCACACTCAGAGATAGAGTACGAAACGAAGACACATTGACTAGGCGTTCAGGACGTAGTGAGATAAACAAGAGCGCGACGACGCATGTGGAGGGACCACGTAGATCGGATGGACCCTGAACGTATGGCGCATTGGGCGAAAACACAGAAGCCCAACACCAAGCGACCCATAGGAAGACCCAAAAAACGATGGTACGAGAGTTGGAGCTCCGGATCGCAGCAAAGACTGTAACAAAAGAAACAGGACATAGTCCTATTACAAGAAGAAGAAGAAGACTAAATTGTTATACGGAAATAATTCTACAAGAGCACCAAGCTGGCTTTAAAAAGGACACATCTAATATAGACCTAATATTCTCCTTACAGGAGATACAGACAACTTGTTATGAAAATAAAGTTCATGATAGAGTCGATAGAGTCAAAATGTATCGAGAAATGGAACATTTATGATAGAGTTGATAGAGTCATAATGTTTAAAGAACTGGAAAAAATTGATCAAACTAGTAAAAATACCCCTAAATAATTCTGACTGTGAAATTTCTTGGCACAGTCACATTTCAGATCAATTTACGGTTGCGAATGGCTCGAGACAGGGAGATTATTAATCTTCTTCTTCACGTGCCTTGTCCGTTCCGAAAGTGGGCAAATAACATGGCTATTCTGACTTTGTTTATGGCAGATATGAATAGTTTGGCAGATGACAATAATCGATCCCAAAAGAAAAGGTAGATCCAGAACCAGGTGGACTAATAAAGTGGAAGAAGACCTTAAACACGTGAAGGTAAGGGACTGAAAAAAAGCAAAAACAGAAGGAAATAGAGAAATATTGTTCATCAGGTCCTTTTGAGTAATTAAGAATTGTGCATGTACTTTTTTTTTTTTTTTTTTTTATTAATGGCTTTGACATAGTCAATTAGCCAGACTATTTGTTTTTTTTTTGTATGGTATTACAATAACAATTTTAAGTTAATATCTAAGCCTACTTATTATCTAAATTTACAGGGTGTTATAATATATTAATGAATACATTTTTCAATTTTGTGTGATATTTTTACAATTTTTAATTTTATTATCTAAGCCTATTTAAAATTTAAATTTACAGGACGTTACATATTCGTAAAGACATTTTAACGTCTGCTTATTTTTTGGAAAAAGAATTTCGTTTAAATTGACAGGTAAAGGACAATTTAGATCAATTAACTTTTCATACATCACTTTAATATTTTGTCTGTACTGTCCACACTCCAATATTAGGTGCTGTAGATCTCCCATTCCACCACAGGCGCAATATGGGTTATCACTGATACCTATGCTGTGTTTGTATGCTGGGGTGAGTGCGTGATTTGACCTCATTCTGTTTATTGTTTTTATAAATAGCCTATTTGATTCTTGTTTAAACCATCTCTCATTGGGAATTAGTGGTTGGCAATTTCTAAAATTTATTCCCGTTGTACTTTGGTTATATACACGTTGCCAATTTTGTTTGCAGTGGTTTTTACTGATATTATCTATATCGGTTACTGGTAGAAGTATGTTGTTTATGTTTCGTTTGGTTAAAGCTGCAGATTTAGCTAATTTGTCGACTTCTTCATTTCCAAATATTCCAGAATGTCCTTTAACCCAACAAATAATAATTGAACTGCCCGAGGAAGTAATATCATAATATAGACTCTTAATTTCTATCTCAATGTGGTTTAGACTTTTTGTCGATTGGATAGAAGTGAGTTTGTCCACAATACTTCTACAATCGGTGAAAATGATATAATTGTCCATACCAACAGAGGCTATATATTTTAGCGAAAGTAATAAAGCTGATAATTCGGCAGTATATATTGAAGCTTCATTAGGCAATCGGCATGATTCTTTGTATTCAGAATTCCAGTGATATATTGCACTTCCGGTTCTATTTTGAATTTTGGAGCCGTCAGTAAAAATATATTGAAACATAGGCCACTTGTCTTTAATTATTTTGTTGATAATACTGCCTGGAAGGTTTGAATCCATGTAATTTGTTTGTATTATCTTGGAAAAGAGAGTTTCAGGAGGTTTAGTGTAAATTGGAGGTATTTTATTTTTGTATATTTGGTGTTCATACATTGTCAATTTTCTATAGCTTTCAACGTATATGGGGGTTTTTTTAGTACACCAATATTTGTGGCTTAAATCTAATATATTCAAGTTACGAATAGTCCTTAAGTAGCTGACGTTTTTTGAAATAGCTCTAGCTACAAACTTATCTGTACAAAACTGTCTACGTAGAGTAAGTGGTGGTTCCTTAGCTTCAATCTCAATAATAGTAATAGGAGTAGATTTTAAGTAACCGAGACAGAGTCTCAAACATTTATTCCTTTGGATTTCAACTTTATTAAGATATCCTGTTGACGCAGACCCATATAAATGACAACTATAGTCGAAAATTGGTCGAATCATTGAGCGATAGAATAGCAATGCAATATTCGGGTCAGCTCCCCAACCGGTTCTACAAAAAGCTCTAAGGATATTCATAGAATTTTCTGATTTCTTTATAATATAATGAATTTGATCCTTCCATAACAATTTACGATCCAAATACGTCCCAAGATATTTAACACAATTTTTTATCGGAAATTCTATTCTATCTAATTTGAAGGTGCCTTGAGGAATTTGGCGTTTTTTGGAGAAAAAACAAATTTCAGTCTTTGTCGTTGATATGGATAAACCTAGAGAATGGTAATCATTTTTTACACAATCTAATGTAAATTCAAGTTGACGTCTACAAATGTCTAGAGAAGAATGGGAGGTGTACAACACAACATCATCTGCAAATTGTAAAATATTAGAGTGTGGAGGTACTATGTGTTCTAAATCTATATTGTACAATGAAAAAAGAAGTGGACTTAAAATACTACCCTGTGGTGTACCTATACTCGTTAACCTTGGTGGTAAAAGGTTCTCGTTTATTTTTAAGTAAGTCCATCTATTCTTGTACAAGGATACAATGAAATTTGAAATTTGAACTGGCATTCCAAGATCTACTAATTTTTTATAAAGAATGTCTAAATTGATGTTATCAAACGCTGAAGTTACATCTATAAATGCTGCAGCTGTCGACGCCTGATTTGTAAAATTGACCTGTAAAGAAGAGACTAGGGAAGTGAGAGCATCTTGTGTAGATCTGGATTTTCGAAAGCCGTACTGAGATTTGAGTTTTGTTTAAAATAATTGTAATTATGTAGTTAACGTTATGGTTATGTTTTAAAAAAATGCCCTAAATCTTAACGGCCTGTTGTGCGTATACATATATGCAGGGTGTTTCATAGGGAAACGGAAATACTTTAATTGTGAATAGAGGTCACCGAGGTGGTTCTGGGTATTCTATATTTTGTGCCCTACCGACTTTTACAACCGAGTTACAGGGTGTTATATCGATTTTGCCAATTTCTTTCCTAAGCCATAACTTTAGAACCACCCTGTATATTTTTTTGATATTTGGTACACATGTGTCTTATCCAAAACCCAAACGACCGACATACCAATCACAAGAGAAATCCAGGTCCGGATTAACAAAAAATTATAAAGTAATTGTGACCTTAAAACAACACCCTGTATATTGAAATTTTGAAAATCTGTTTGCATATTTGAAAAGAGCACAAAAACTAAGTCTAACCATTCGCTTCAATTTTTCGGCCAGACAATTTTATGACTTTAATTTTGAAATTATATTGAATTTTTTAAGAACTCTGACATTAAAAAGCAGGTATTATTAACTTTTAATTATAAATTATTAAAGCTATTGAATAAATGCTCATTTTAAAATTAATCAATACTTATTTACCACATTGTAACGACCCAATTATTAATCACAAGAAAAATCCAGGTCCGGATTAACAAAAAAACCTAAAGTAATTGTGATCTTAAAACAACACCCTGTATATTGAAATTTTCAAAATTTGTTTGGACATTTGAAAAGACCACAAAAGTCTGAGTTTATCGGTTTGCTTTAATTTTTTGTGAAGGAAATTTAATGACTTTAATTTTGAAATTAAATATATTGATACTTTTAAGAACACTGAAATTAAAAAGCAGATTTTTAAAGCATTTTTAACAAAAAATTATTAAAGTTATTAAATAAATACCCATTTTAAAAATAATCAATACTTATTTACGACATTCGAATGACCCACTTATAAATCACAACAATAATTCAGGTCCGGATTAACAAAACAATATAAAGCAATTGTAACCTTGAAACAACACCCTCTATATTGAAGAGCACAAAAAACTAAATTTAATCGTTCGCTTCAATTTTTTGGCCAGACAATTTAATGAATTTAATTTTGAAATTATGTCGAAATTTTCAAGAATTCTGGGAACTCATAATAAAAAAAATCGATATAATTTCAAAAGTAATATTATCATTAAATTGTCTGCACAGAAAATTAAAGCGGGACATTAAACTTAGTTTTTCGTGCTCTCTTCAGGTGTTTTATCAAGGGTACAATTACTTTGTATTTTGTTGTTAATACGGACCTGGATTTTTCTTGTGATTAGTAAGTGAGTCCTTCTAACGCAGTAAATAATAACTGATTATTTTTAGAATCAGCATTTATTCATTAACTTGAATGATTTATTATTAAAAGTGCTTTAAAAACCTGCTTATTAATTTCAGGGTTCTTAAAGTTTTGAATATATTTAATTTCAAAATTAAAGTTAATAAATTTTTGCACAAAAAATCAAAGTGAACCGATAAACTCGGATTTTTGTGGTCTTTTCAAATGTGCAAACAAATTTTGAAAATGTCAATATACAGGGTGTTTGTTTCAAGGTCACAATTACTTTAGGTTTTTTTGTTAATCCGGATCTGGATTTTTCTTGTGATTAATAGTTGGGTCTTTCCAATGTGGTAAACAAGTATTGATTCATTTTAAAATGAGTATTTATTTAATAACTTTAATAATAATTTATAATTATAAGTTAATAATACCTGCTTTTTATGTTGAGTTCTTAAACAATTCAATATAATTTTAAAATTAAAGTCAAAAAATTATCTGGCCGAAAAATCGAAGCAAACCATTAGACTTAGTTTTCTGTGCTGTTTTCAAATGTGCAAACAGATTTTTAAAATTTCAATATACAGGGTGTTTTTTTAAGGTCACAATTACTTTATAATTTTTTGTGAATCCGGACCTGGATTTTTCTTGTGCTTAGTATGTCGGTCGTTTGGGTTTTGAATGAAACATATGTACACCAAATATTAAACAAATATACAGGGTGGTTCTAAAGTTATGGCTTAGGAAAGAAATGAGCAAAACCGATAAAACACCCTGTAACTCGGATATAAAAGTCGGTAGGGCAAAAAATTTAGTACACCTAGAACGGCCTCGGTGACCTCTATTCACCATTGAAGTATTTCCGTTTCCCAATGAAACATCCTGTATAATAAAATAAAATTTAATTCTAAATATTACCTATCTTCGTGTACTGTGTCTGCAAATCGAGTCCTAGAATATACAGAATCTGTAGTTGAATGCTTTTTAAATCTATATTCTCCATTTTGTCTGCCGGTATCTAAAAAGAAAAAAATAATGATACCTTTATAACTGACATTAGAATTGAAGATCCTTTCTGAAGCTGTTTTTAAGATTGATATTAAACAACAGAAATGACCCAAAGCAGACGTTAGGTATCAATTTTAAATAAAAATATATAAAGAACGCATTAGGGGGCTATTTGGATGCCAGCACGTCCGCTCGTTCTCTACGTGTAAGAGTGTATACTAAAACTTTGCAGAAATTATCAGTAGCGTATACTCTCACTAACATTAAAAAGGGTCTATAAGGACCCATAAAAAAGAATATTTTACACATAATTACAAAACAAAATACGGAAAAATATTGTTATTTCATTTATAGAAGTGAAACTTCCGATTCTTGTTCTTTTAGTGACTACTGTGTAGCATTTTTGTTTTGCATCCTGTATAAGGTTTTAGTTTGGCGTCACACATTTAAATATTTGAAAGAGAGTTTTTCATAAATATTTGAATTGCATCAAAACAGCTTTAAACGAGAATAAACAAAATTTAAATGTTTATTTACTCAGCCCAAATTGCCTTGGGTAAATCTCGTCATTATTTTTAAATCATTTAAATCTATGTAAAAATTCTTATTTAACGCTTTTAGCATCTTTTAGCTTTTCTTGCATCTCAAGAATAAGCACAACAATTGTTAATTTACATTGACAAAAGCCAAGAAGCGGCATCAAATTTCCCATTAGGTGAAAATCGCCGGTTGGTAGATTTATTTTCCGGGAAAAGAGATAATTTTTTGGTCAGTCAAGTGGTACTGGGGTTGTCCCAGCAAGCTAGCAATATTTAGGATATCACCACGCTCTGACAAGGGCTTAAGAAATGAGGAGGATATGACTTTAAGCTATATAATATCTAAAAGCATGTGTGTAATGAAAAAGACATTAACTACCATTAAACGAAACCATTTAATGGGAATAAAATTAATTAAGATAGCTATGATGGTAACCAACGTTATGAAAGGACATGGTACATGAAGTAGAAGATCTAAAGGGAGCAAAATATGTAAACCAGACACTAGAATCAAATGCGATAAAAAAGTTATAGGCGTGCAACTGGTAGGTACCATAAAACGAGATAAGACTAAAGATTATAATAATATATGGTTCTCAAGTTATGTTTCATTTTCCACAAAATAAAAACAGAAACGTTGTTGAATGGGTTGCATATGTGAGTTCATTTTAAATGAAGTAAAGAAACACAGACTTACTCACAATAATTTAATAATACTTCGACGACCGGTTTCGATCTCTACAATATTCAGATCATCTTCAGGTCGTCGTTACAAGTAGTTAAATGCTACAATTAAAGAAAGCCAGAGATAGAACATTGTCAGGTTGTCTCAAAATGTAAATAAAAAGCCCAAAAATTTTTGAAAAGTATGCAACTGTTGGCATTTCAGAACAACAAACTGATACATACGTATGCACACATATGAGAAACAAGTACTCATAAGCACGCATACGCACATAGATGCATGCGGTTTATGACTATTTGTTGAATTAAGTTAAATTTTAAAATTATTAAAAACTTTTTTCTAAAAAACTAAGAAACTATATAATTTTGATCCACTTACATGCCGTTACAAGGGATGCTTTGTAAGTTCATCGATAACATGTTTAAACGTCCAAATTATGCTAATAGGATAGCTTGGTGAGAGACTGGGTAAGCGGACATGCTTCGTAAGTCAAAACACAGTGAATTGGAATGGATCCTGAAGGCAGATGTGTGTTGTGAAACAGAGACAGATGTATTAGTTATGGGAAAGACAACGTTCAGGTGGGAATGTTCATAAATGCAGCTGCATAAGTCTATTTACACCTCAGCTGCATTTATGAACATTCCCACCCGAACGTTGTCTTTCACATAACTAATACATCTGACTCTATCTCACAACACACATCTGCCTTCAGGATCCATTCCAATTCACTGTGTTTTGACCTACGAAGCATATCCGCTTACCCAGTACCTCACCTAGCTATCCTATTAGCATAATTTGGACGTTTAACCCATTTATGCCCACAACTATTTTTGTCAAATATATCAATGATTTTCTCAAGAAGGTAATAAAATGCCCTAAAATGCATTGAAAAATAACTAAAAAAAATTTTCAAAAACTGATTTTTGAAAAACATTCTTGGTCGTTAACGACCCGTTAGGCACATAGGGGTACAAAATAAAAATAATTACTTTTATGCAATAACAGTTTATTTTAGTTTATTTTTATAACAATGAAGCAGGCATAGATTAATTATATTAATTAAGGCTTAAAATAGTTTGTGTGATAATTTTGGAAGAATTTATCGTGGAGTGGAATTTCATATTATCGCATGCTTTTGTAGTTTTATTTGAACATACAGGAAATATCCTTCTTTGAGCACCAGTAATAATTAGATGCTGTGTTGATGGGGATGCAGCAGAAATTATTGCTATATTTTGATGTCATATAGAACGGATAGAACGACTTTTAATAGTTAGATAATAACATACGAACTATATTATATCTTCTAAATTCTAAGTTGCCATTTTTAAATCAAAACTGTCATGCTAGTGTCCAAGCATTAGTTAAACAAACATCCAGTACCCATATCCATATTGGAAAGTACCATTTTTTTCCACGCATTTTTATACTGTAGTTCGAAATGTTGTTGTCCATCAAGTCGACTACGGCCATAAATTTGTTGTATTACGAAATTACAAATGGTTGATCTATTTGAATTTTTAGTTTTTCTTTTGGTGAATATCCGCTTGCTTTTTGGATTGGCTCCGTTCCATGCTCATTAGATAACATGTCTATACAACAATTGCAGACATAAACCGTATGTACCAATAAAAGTAGTCGATTTTTTTGGTCCAGAAGGCATCAAAACATGATTGTTGTGAAATTCTGACTTAAGCCATTTCTCCCAAACATCAGAGATTTATCATCCGATCTAGTGTCACTATTTTCAATCTATTTCCTCCAGACTTTCTGGACTTTCTGCCGTAGATAATGGTTTCTTACTAAAAAACATTTTCTCATTATGATATGTCATGTGCCCAACGGGTCGTTAGCGACCCATCAAAATATAATATTATATTTATGACATATATCTAATTATTTTCATACTAAATCCACGAGGAAAATAAACTTCCTGTAGCTGGCTGTATACCATAAATCACAAAAATACCAAGTTTCTTGTAAAAGGTATATATTAAAATACCCTAAATAATTGTCACAATACAAAACGTTTTCGGATTAAGGAATCCATCATCAGTGTTTAAAAGTCCTAAAATTAAGTATAACCTAATGAAATGAGATAAAAGTTAAAATTGACAGAGGTTTTCAAGAACAAGAGGTCATACTTACAAAATTTGCATGCCTGAGCCACCAAAATGTATAGGGTAAAAACCCTTTAAATGTAAATAATAAAGATATTTTACATATTTATATAAAATTCATCGGATGTTATAGATAAACCTGGATGTTACCCAAGGCAACACAGGACTCTCCCCACGTGGTTGGAACTTTTTTTGGAGAAAACCTCACATATTGGATTTCAATGGCCAACTGACAAGTGAATTCAAGAGCAACCCGAAATGACATCAAGAACTGTCAATGTAACCTAGTTGTAATATTACTTCAGCCACAACGTTAAAGATTAATTTAAATGTTTTAAGATAAAAAACAGTATCAAATTTACAAATAGTAAAAATAAAAGATGTTCACAAAATATGAAAGATTTTTTTTCCCTAGAAATAATGCATTAATTAAGTATTCAAAATAGGGAAATGAAATGTTTACGTTACAGGAAGTTATGCAGTCAACAATACCAATAGGTGTTGTATTAGTGGTATGAAATTGTCAATACGATTAGACAAATAATGTATGTGTTCCTAGTATAAGGCCTTTACCATTATTTGTCTAATCGTATTGACAATTTCATACCACTAATACAACACCTATTGGTATTGTTGACTGCATAACTTCCTGTAACGTAAACATTTCATTTCCCTATTTTGAATATTTAATTAATGCATTATTTCTAGGGGAAAAAAAATCTTTCATATTTTGTGAACATCTTTTATTTTTACTATTTGTAAATTTGATACTGTTTTTTATCTTAAAACATTTAAATTAATCTTTAACGTTGTGGCTGAAGTAATATTACAACTAGGTTACATTGACAGTTCTTGATGTCATTTCGGGTTGCTCTTGAATTCACTTGTTAGTTGGCCATTGAAATCCAATATGTGAGGTTTTCTCCAAAAAAAGTTCCAACCACGTGGGGAGAGTCCTGTGTTGCCCTGGGTAACATCCAGGTTTATCTATAACATCCGATGAATTTTATATAAATATGTAAAATATCTTTATTATATACATTTAAAGGGTTTTTTACCCTATACATTTTGGTGGCTCAGGCATGCAAATTTTGTAAGTATGACCTCTTGTTCTTGAAAACCTCTGTCAATTTTAACTTTTATCTCATTTAATTAGGTTATACTTAATTTTAGGGCTTTTAAACACTGATGATGGATTCCTTAATCCGAAAACGTTTTGTATTGTGACCCCTATTTAGGGTATTTTAATATATACCTTTTACAAGAAACTTGGTATTTTTTTTTATTTTATTTTCATACTATTAATATTATAATGTGTTAATACAACTTATGTTTATCTATATAAAATGAATTTAAATAATAAAATGATTTATTTAAATGTACTTACACACGTTTGAATGAAGCCATGCTGCGAACCTTAGTCAAGTTCTATTTTGATGTACACTCTACGAACACTACGAGCGAAATAAGCGGTTTTGCACTAAATAAACTGCTTACTTGCATAGTCAGGAATGAATTTGTAAACTAACAGCGACTGGTAAATTCGACATATTTGTTTAGAACATATTTTTGTCAGTTGGGTCGTTAACGACCCGTTGGGCATAAATGGATTAAACATGTTATCGATGAACTTAAAAAGCATCCCTTGTAACGGCGTGTAAGTGGATCAAAATTATACAGTTTTTTAGTTTTTAAGAAAAAAGTTTTTAATAATTTTAAAATTTAACTTAATTCAACAAATAGTCATAAACCGCATGCATCTATGTGCGTATGCGTGCTTATAAGTACCTTTTTCTCATATGTGTGCATACGTATGTATCAGTTTGTTGTTCTGAAATGTCAACAGTTGCATACTTTTCAAAAAATTTTGGGCTTTTTATTTACATTTTGATACAACCAGACAATTTTCTAACTCTGGCTTTCTTTTATTGTAGCATTTAACTACTTGTAACGCCGACCTGAAGATGATCTGAATATTGTAGAGATCGAAACCGGTCGTCGAAGTATTATTAAATGATTGTGAGTAAGTCTGTGTTTCTTTACTTCATTTAAAAACAGAAATATTTACAGGTTACATAGTCGGTTCACTCATTATGACAATATCTTGACAGAGCCATTGTCAAAAACATACAACACAAAAATTCCTACCGCATACTGTTGCAGACTTCTTTACTAAAATCTTTAGAAAGAAACACGTTTAAAATTTGTTTTAAGCAAAGCAGTTGTTACAAAAAATAATAAAACGGAGGAGCAGAAATTTGGACAGCTTTTTAGCAACATAACTAGCGAATTAAGCATCAGAGTTTGCTGTGGGACTCTGAGGGCCTCACCTATTTGTCTATAATATAATATATAACTAACATTTCTAGGAAAGTGCCATGTGTCATCCACAGGGAATGTTGACAAAAATATATTCCCGGGATATCCAGCGAGTCCAAAGAACTAATTAGCCTAATAAAATAAAAAAAATCAAAATGTAATTTCGTACAGGTTGGAATAAATTTTATATCAAAGTTTAGATGAATACAAAAGATATTTTCAAAAAAGTATCCAAATCATATGAGGGGATCATAGTTTAAATAATTAAAAAGTGGTGATTTTTGCACAATATTTACTTTTTTAATTTCTGAGGTAATTTACATTTTAATGAAGGTCTTTAGGGTTTTTTTTCTACAAAGCTGACGGACAAATCTTTCACCTAAGACTTAATAAATTAAATTTGACCCCCTATTTATTTAAATAATTATATACAAAACTTTAAAAATCAAATTTGCAACAAAATTTTTTTTGCGTTTTCAATGAGCACTATAAATTTATTTTATTTAATAGGAGAAGTTGCACTATGTTACCAGTGTTAAGCAAAAAAAAATTGGTTAAAAAATATTTAATAATTTATGAGATATTGAATTTGTTTTTCAATTGTTACTATATTTTCAATTGCAAAAACGCGGTTGTTACTAAAAAAATATAAACCTGCTTAAAATCTCATTACTTTTATTTTTCTACATAATTTCGATAAATGTATCGATAAGTTCAACTTTCAATTTAACACCCCTCTAAAATGACATTTGAAAATTGTTCTAATTTGTTTATACATAATTTGTTTTTTAATAACGTCGCAGGGATTAAATATTTTGAAATTATTTTCCAAAAATCGGGTTCCTAGGAATTTTTTACTAATTAACAAATTTTTTTGTCGTTTTTTCTTCTTTTTTTCCTTATAGTAAAAGATATAATTTTGCTTATAGAGGGGGTTTCATTAAGAATGTCCAATCTCTGAGTTGTCGATTCTAGACTTCAAAATATTAAGATTTAACCAAAATCACTTAAATAAAATATGGTTCCTTATTGAGTTAGGTGTTTTATTTAAAAATTTAAAAATTATTTTTGCTCGGTATTTTAAAACTATTCGACATATCCTTTTCAGACTTGGTAGAAAGTGTAGGTATTATACACCCTATGAAACATGAAATTATGTTAAGTACAGGTTTCCGGCTATCACCAGAGGCGTACGACTGGCGGACAGGGGAAAGCAAATGGTTGACCCTTCCCAAATTCTACGTAACTGGTGAAATTTCCATTTTAGCATAATTTTTAAATTCTGCAATACTGTCTATGTATACTTGTCTAGTTTTCGATATATTTGAAGTTAAACATTTACAGGCACAGTTATTTAGTTATTTTGATTAATACATTGAGCCTCTTAATTTTTAGTTTCAAATATCTCAAAAACTAATGATTTTATCGTTAAGAATGAATAATATACTCTTCACTCTTAACGATAAAATCATTAGCTTTCGAGATATTTGAAATTAAAAATTAAGTGGCACAAAACCTTAATCAAAATAAAATAACTGTGCCGTTACATGTTTAACTGCAAATATCTCGAAAACTAATGACTTTATCGTTACGAATGAAGAGTAAGTTATTTACATTGAGAGTATGGGACAATCTAAAAATTGCGCTAAAATGGCAATTTCGCCAGTGACGTAGAATTTGGGAAGGCTCAACCATTTGCTTTCCCCTGTCCGCCTGTCGTACGTCTCTGGCGATAGCCGGAAACCTGTATTTAACATAATTTCATAGGGTGTATAGTACCTACACTTTCTACCAAGTCTGAAAAGGATATGTCGAATAGTTTTAAAATACTGAGCAAAAATAATTTTTAAATTTTTTAATAAAACACCCTGTAACTCAATAAGGAGCCATATTTTATTGAAGTGATTTTGGTTAAATCTTAATATTTTGAGGTCTAGAATCGACAACTCAGAGATTAGACATTCTTAATGAAACCCCCTCTATAAGCAAAACTATATCTTTTAATATAAGAAAAAAAAAGAAGAAGAAAAAACGACAAAAAAAATTTCTTAATTAGTGAAAAATTCCCAGAAACCGGATTATCGGAACAGAATTTCAAAATGTTTAATCCCTGTGACGTTATTAAAAAAAAAATTATAAACAAATTAGAACAATTTTCAAATGTCATTTTAGAGGGGAGTTAAATTGAAATTTGAATTTATCAATACATTTATCGAAAACAGACATAAAAAATAAAAGTAACAAGGTTTTACACAGTTTTATATTCTTTTGGTAACAACCGCGTTTTTGCAATTGAAAATATAGTAACATTTGAAAAACAAATGAAATATCTCATAAATTATTAAATATTTTTTAACCAATTTTTTTTTTGCTTAATACTGGTAATATAGCATAACTTTTTCCGATTAAATAAAATAATTTATAGTGCTTATATAAAACGCAAAAAATACTTTTTTGCATATTTGATTTTTAAATTTTATATTATAATTATTTAAATAAATTGGGGGTCAAATTTAATTTAGTAAGTCTTGAGTGAAAGATTTGTCCTTCAGCTTTGTAGGAGAAAACCCTAAAGACCTTTATTAAAATGTAAATTACCTCAGCAGTTAAAAAAGTAAATATTGTGCAAAAATGACCCCTTTTTAATTATTTAAACAATGATCCCCTCATATGATTTGGATACTTTTTTGAAAATATCTTTTGTACTCACCTAAACTTTGATATAAAACCAACCTGTACGAATTTACATTTTGATTTGCATGTAGTGTAATCTTATTTTACTAGACTAAATAGGTTTATTCGTAAAACGATCAGCAACCGTTGCCAACCGTCAGACGCATGCGAGTTCGTAGTCTACGAACTCTAACTGCTAACTGCGCAGCGCTAACTGTTAACTGCGCATGCGTCTGATGGTTGGCATAGGTTGCTGATCGTTTGGATCGTACTACGAACAAATCTATTGATAACTTACGAAACCCTCTTAGCAGCTGACCATTTCAGCCAAGAAACGGTTGACTGCGGAGCAGAGATGCGCAGACTTGGCAGACCTACGCCAGCGAGTAACCGCGAAGAGTAACGCGTTTGCTGACCGTTGACTAAAACATGATGGTGTGACCACTTCTCGGCAGTTTTTGGACATGATGAAGCCCAATCTGTCTAACATGGGCAAGACAATGAATCGTCTCGAAAGAGCATTATGACAATGGCAAAAATTCATGAATTTGGCTTCGACTTGCTTTCTGCTCCGGCACCCTCCGACCCTATTATTTATTCCCAAATCTGAAGAGATGGCTGTAAAATAAAAAATTCATCTCGAAGAAGAGACAATTGACGAAACAAGACCCTAATTTTCACAGCTTCCAGGGTCGTATTATTTGGACAACATAAAGAAGTTAGAAAATCGTTGGATTCGTTGTGTTGAGCTAGAAGAAGAATCCATCGAATAAAATAAATGACTTTTCTGGAAAAACTTAATTTTAATTGCAAACGAGATTACTTATCAGACTACCTATAGGTCTGGATCCCGCGTATGAAAAAAAAAGTTGATTAATAGCAAGCTGAAAATTTGTTAATAGCTTAAGGGTGTCTAGTCGGATAAACTTTGATATATGGGAACACTGTAAAAGGGGCAGTTTTAATTGTGGAACAGGTTAAAAATTTGGAACGGTCAGACCATGAAAACGGCACATTTATTTTGTCCGACAGAACAGACTTAAACTCTCCGAAGAGAGATTAAACTCTCATGCAAAAATCAGACCGCTATTTATCACCTGTCATATTTCCTGTCACTTGACATATTCTACATGTTCCACTCATTAAAACGCCCATTTGGTGACAAATATCAGTCTGATTTTTGCATGAGAGTTTAATCTCTGTTCGAAGAGTTTAAGTCTGTTCTGTCCGACAAAATACATGTGCCGTTTTCGTGGTCTGACCGTTCCAAATTTTTAACCTGTTCCACAATTAAAACTTCCCCTGTTCCAGTGTTTCCATATATCAAAGTTTATCCGACTAGACACTCTTAAGCTATTAACAAATTTTCAGCTTGCTATTAATCAACTTTTTTTTCATACGCGGGATCCAGACCTACTAGTATGATACGTACCAACAACAACATTTTTCCACGAAAACCAGTACAATTAGAAACTGTCAAATCTAGGTTATTATTAATTAATTAAAGTTGACGAAACTCATAGACCTGGATCCCGCGTACCAAAAAAAAGTTGATTAATTCATAGCAAGCTGAAAATTTGTTAATAGTTTAACTGTGTTGTCGAACAAACTTTGATGTATGGGAACATTTGAACAGGGGAAGTTTTAATTGTGGAACAGGTTAAAAATTTGGAACGTCAGATTACGAAAGCGTCTCATGTATTTTGTCGGACTGAACTTCCAATTGATTTGTTACCATTTCATTAAACTCTCATGTAAAAATCAGACTGGTGTTTTTCACCAACTGCGCATTTTAATGAATGGAACACGAAGAACATGTCAAATAACAGGAATTATATTAGTGGTAAATAGCAGTCTGATTTTTGCATGAGAGTTTAATGAAACGGTAACAAATAAATTGTTAGTTCTGTCCGACAAAATACATGGGGCGTTTTTTCGTAATCTAATTTTCCAAATTTTTAAACTGTTCCACAATTAAAACTTCTCCTGTTCCAGTGTCCCCGAACATCAAAGTTTGTCCGACTAGACACCGTTAAGCTATTAACAAATTTTCAGCTTGCTATTAATAAACTTTTTTGGTACGCGGGATCCAGGCCTATCACGCATATTGTCATTAAAAGCGACTACTTGTCTAGTAGCTTATAGGCCAATCAAGTTAGGTTTTTACTAGACATAACGGAAAAGACGAGGTTTGACAGTTGAAATGTGTAGTATGAGATATTACAAAAAGACTACCATCTTGGGATTCATCAATTTTTTAGTGGAACATTTTTTAAATGAACAATCAAAACGTCAAACTCCGTTTTTTGCTCATAACTTAAAAACTTGTTTATTTAGAAATTTGACGTCCACAGGTAACTTTTTCAGAAAAAAAGGATACATCGAATGAGATACGCTAGATGAAAATCGGTTAATAAATAAAAAAGTTATTGCAAAACGGATGACAAAATCACTGTTTTTGAATATTGTTAATAACAATTTTATTGTTTATTAAAATATGTTTTAATATACCTAAAATTGAGGGCATTATGGTGTTTGAATGGTGTGAAAAAAATGGTCCAGATCTGTTTAATAGATTTCGCAAAATTGAATTTGTTTATAAATTTTTTTGAAAAACGAGCTAATTTCTGAGGCTGGTCCAGTTAATATGGCTGAATGTATCTCAATAATCCGGGGCTCATTTCCTTCGTTAAGATGTATACTAATAGCCTATGAAAAAAAATCAGTGTGTGTACTTTGTACGCACGTAAGAAGTTATACTTCTATTATATGGTTTCAACGAAATCAATATACTTTAAACAGTTTCTCTACTATTTTCCAAAAATTTTTATTAAAACAATACCAAAAATTAAAAAAAAATAAAAGAATAACACACACAAACACATTGAAAAATGCCACAAATGATTTCTGAACAATAATTGTTGCCAAAAATTTTAATTAAATAGGTATTTTCTGAAAAAAATTATATAATAATATACTTACAATCATAAAATCTATAAAAAAAATAAAAAAATGATATAACTTGCATTGGGCTTGAACCTACTTCCCGTGTATCCCGCCGTACGAGAGTCGAAGCGATTTCAAACTGCACCACCTTCGCGTATACGTCATGTGGGAATATACACAAACTGAACAACTTTTTGACATTTTGTTTATATGAATTTTTATTAGTTTGATTTTTGTCGAATTAAAATACAGCAATATATAGAGTAAGAAAACGATACATTAGATGAAAATTTGTAGAAAGTTTGTTCGTAATCAGATTATGTAAATTAAAGCATTGCCTACTAGGGGTATTGCATAGCAAGTACTAGGTAAGTACATTATTTTTTTTACATTTTCCAAATAGGTATGAAGGTAATTTTTTATTGGAATACAACTGAAACATTTAGAATTACGTACCTGTGGCTTTTCAAAACTATTTAAAAAGTCACTATAATTATAAATTTGATTTTATTTCTGTCCTCACAACAATAAAAACTAATATATTATACAACATTTTTGTTTACCGATAATCTCCATATTGAACAATTATTGACAGATCATTTCAACACCCAATCAGAGCCCGTATAAAGACTAATACCAAACTGTCGGTGTGCGCATGCGCGCAGATCAATATAAATTCACCCTCATTCTCAATCGCGCCTAAAGAAGTATAACTTCAAAAAAGTAAAAAAAATTCCATATACGTACACAAAATTATTTGTTAATAAATAGCTGTTTAAAAACAATTACAATAAGTTCGTAGAAATTAGATCAAATTAAATGGCAATAAAAAATACGGAAAACTGGTTAAAATACACAACTTCTAAAAAAAATTTTAGGTCCTACGACCCTTGGGGTCTGAGATGGCCCCTTTTTTTGAAAAAATCACTGTTACGTTAATTAACAACACTAAGAGCTGAAATTAAACAATCTTTTATAAGAAAAGTCAAAGTTTTTAACAAAGTTTTTAGCAAGAAAAAATGTTAAAAATTGTTTAAACAGGAGTGTTATAAACAGAGAGTATTTTGCCTTCCGACTAAAGTAAAAAATAGCGGGCGTAGTCGACTTGCTGAATAGTGGGCGCGGTTGGCGACCGGCAGCAACTCCTAAAATTACGTTATACCGACCACAAAAATCAACTTTTAGGTGAATGACAAATTTTCATCATTCCTTATGTTTTCGATGTCTCTGAATCCGAATATCGAGTTTATTTTTTTCTAGAATTAGTGGAACATGTTCAAAAATCTAATTTTATGCAAAAATGCGAAAAATCAATTTTGATGATTTTTCAATTTTAACTCACTGTATTTTTGGTCGCTATAAATATTTCCTTTTGAAAATTTTAATGTGTTATCTTTGAAGCATTTAGATAACAATGAGATTTGTCCAAAATGATTAAACACATTAAAAGAGAAATTGTTAATCTTTAAACATTTTGTCGTCAAATTTCGTTAGTTTTATGTTGACTTAAAAAAGTTGAGTGACAAACTTTTTAGTTTATAATTTTAACTAACACAGAAATAAAATATAATTCATGAAGAACTTTTCCAAAAATAATTAATTTAAAATACGCAATAGGAAAAATGTCTTTACATTTACAAATTTTACAAATGATTTTATAGACGAGCGGCACACCCCAGAAAAGCTTATTTCTCGAGATAGGTACTGATACTAATTTTGGTCATACTTTATATTTTTGATGGTGCTGAAAACGAAAATTAGGGTTGTTTTGAATTTTACGTGGGCAACATTATCAAAATCGCAATTTTACCCTAAAAATAAAAAAAATCACGTTTTTTTGCGTTTAACTTGCTACAACTCTGTTCCATTGTAATATTTTTTTCTGAAATTTTTAGAGTATATACTTCTCACCTTTCTGAAGACAATGGGACCTGCTTCAATATTCAATATTGAATATTATCTTGCTATAAAGAAAGTTATAAATTTTTTGAAGTAAAAGGTGAAGATTCTTGAATTGCAAAGTTTATTCGCAAAAGTTGAGTGACAAAATTTGAAATTTAGCTGTTTAATTAATTTTATGTTAAAATCTAGAGTCTAGAGTACAGAGAACAAAATGTTTTATAGAAAAAATGTGGTGTAACTTTTAATTAAAAAAAAAAAAGTGATTTCATTATTTCTTATTTTTAGGTTAAAATTGCGATTTTGACAATGTTTCCCCATCTAAAATTCAAAATAAAACTCATTTTCGTTTTCAGCACCATCAAAAACATAAAGTGAGACCAAAATTAGCCATTCACTACACCGTGCTTGATATCTCGAGAAATGAGCGTTTTTTGGGGAGTACCACTCGTCTATAAGGTCGCGTAACTTTTTTTCTGTTGCATATTTTGACTTGAAATTCTCCAGAAAACTTCTTCAGGACCTATGTTTTAATGCTGCGTTGATTAAAATTATAAACTAAACAGTTTGCCACCCAACTTTTATAAGTAAACATAAAACTAATGAAAAAATTGTTTAAACAATTTTCCGGCCGCGGTAGCTCTTGGTACCCTCTGGATTTGTGATAAGGAACTTTTTTTTTGAGTAAGTTTGTGCAAAAAATACGAATCCGAATAATTTACCTAACGGGGTCGACGATACAGCATGGACTACACACGGATTCAAAATAGAGAAGAAAAAATGGCCTATACCTACCAATCGGTTTCTACTGTACCAAGTTTACTATTTTTTTTATCTATGATACCACATTAAGAGGATCGGAACGTATTTTCGGCTGCAATGCTATTCAAATGGGGATTCATTTTTTTCAAATCCTGAGAAAACTAATAGGTCTGGATCCCGCGTATGAAAAAAAAGTTGATTAATAGCAAGTTGAAAATTTGTTAATAGCTTAAGAGTGTCTAGTCGGATAAACTTTGATATATGGGAACACTGGAACAGGGGCAGTTTTAATTGTGGAACAGGTTAAAAATTTGGAACGGTCAGACCACGAAAACGGCACATTTATTTTGTCCGACAGAATAGACTTAAACTCTCCGAACAGAGATTAAACTCTCATGCAAAAATCAGACTGCTATTTATCACCTGTCATAATTCCTGTCATTTGACATATTCTAAATGTTCCACTCATTAAAACGCCCATTTGGTGATAAATAGCAGTCTGATTTTTGCATGAGAGTTTAATCTCTGTTCGGAGAGTTTAAGTCTGTTCTGTCGGACAAAACACGTGTGCCGTTTTCGTGGTCTTACCGTTCCAAATTTTTAACCTGTTCCACAATTAAAACTTCCCCTGTTCCAGTGTTCCAATATATCAAAGTTTGTCCGACTAGACACCCTTAAGCTATTAACAAATTTTCAGCTTGCTATTAATCAACTTTTTTTTCATACGCGGGATCCAGACCTATAATAAGTATTTTGGAAAAATTTAAACGCAGAATGAAAGATTACGTTATTAGCGAGGGCCGAAAGTCCCTGAGAACTTCTACAATGTTTATTTTAATAAGTTACAGGGGTGAAAAAACTAAGAGAAAATTTAGTGTGATTTTTAAATTCAAATATCTCATTCAAAATAAACTTTTTATTTATTCTAAGGGACTTTCGGCCCTCGGTAATAATTTAGTCTTTCATTCTGCGTTTAAATTTTTCAAAAATATTTATTGGTTTTTTCAGGATTTGAAAAAAATGAACACAATGCCGTGGTAATATTTTCCAAATCTGTCTTTGTCTTACAACGCACTCAACCGAATATAATATTGTCAGCATATATTGTCAGTCAGACACTGACAATCAGTGACAATTTTAAATATTTGACATTGCATCGGGAATATTTTGAGAAATTGATTAAATATTATTGATATATAGTGTATTTGATAAATAATTGATTTAAGACGTGAACTTAATAAAAAGTTATTTATTGTGTATTATTTGTGAAAGATCCAAGCAGAGAATACATCAGATATATCCTGTGATCCAAGTATTTTGTTGTTAGAGATGTTCAAAATTGTAAGCGTTCCAAAATATCAACATATTATTAAAAAATCACTTTAACACTTTTCCTCTTTTCTCGATTAATTATTAGTTTTTGTTGTACAAATAAATTATTACAATCACTGAAAACATAGTTAGTGAAAAAATTATCACATTTATTAACTGAATTAATAATTTG
Source organism: Diabrotica virgifera virgifera (assembly GCF_917563875.1). Lineage (NCBI taxonomy): Eukaryota > Metazoa > Arthropoda > Insecta > Coleoptera > Chrysomelidae > Diabrotica > Diabrotica virgifera. The sequence continues at coordinate 235,905,731 of NC_065447.1, forward strand.
CAATTATAAAAATAACAGTTATCCAAGAACATTCAAAAGTCATCTCTTTAAATTAATTATGACATTTTCAAGTAGAATGACATTCTAGTAATGTTTACATATCCACACCAGTGTGAATTTTACTACACGTAATTTGCCGTGTAAAGACAGAAAAAGTAGGGATACACGTAAAATATTTGCGAATTGTGTACCCATAGCCTTAAAATAATAACATTTATCTTATTTTCATTGCAAAATTATCCAAAACAAAGCAGCTAATGGGATGTATAAACCTTTTTTGAAGTGGCCTTATTATTGTTATTTTTTAAATTTATTTATTTAAAATATAATTTTACTAAATAAATGTACAACATAATAATATTCATAAAATTCAAGTTTCTACCAAAATATATAAATATAATATTAAGCTTCAAATCCGTTATACTGTCAATGTTAAAAATGGGCTGCAACGGTCTAGCGCTAGCAAATGGTAGTCCGCGAATTTATTCTCATTCGGCTACGCCCATTATTTTTTTTACTTTAGTCGCAACGCAAAATAATCTTTGTTTATAACACTACTGTTTAAACAATTTTTAACATTTTTTCTTGCTAAAAACTTTGTTAAAAACTTTTACTTTTCTCATAAAAGATTGGTTAATTTCAGATCTTAGTGTTGTTATTTAACGTAACAGTGATTGTTTCAAAAAAAGGGTCTATCTCAGACTCCAAGGGTCGTAGGACCTAATTTTTTTTTTTTTTAGAAGTTGTGTATTTTAATATTTTAACCTGCTTTCCGTATTTTTATTGCCACTTAATTTGATCTAATTTTTACGAAATTATTGTAATTGTTTATAAGCTTAAAAACTGCTATTTTTTAACAAATAATTTTGTGTACTTACATGTATTTTTTTTACTTTTTTTTTCATAGGCTAGTAGCATACACCTTAACGAAGGAAATGAGCCCTGGATTATTGAGATACATTCGGCCATATTAACTGGACCAGCCTCAGAAATTAGCTCGTTTTTCAAAAAAAATTATAAACAAATTCAATTTTGCGAAAACTATTTAACAGATCTGGACCATTTTTTGCACACCATTCAAACACCATAATGCCCTCAAGTTTAGGTATATCTAAACATATTTTAATAAACAATAAAATTGTTATTAACAAAATTCAAAAACAGTGATTTTGTCGTCCGTTTTGCAATAACTTTTTTGTTTATTAACCGATTTTCATTTAGCGTATCTCATTCGATGTATCTTTTTGTTTTAAAAAAGTTACCTGTGGACGTCAAATCTCTAAATAAACAAGTTTTTAAGTTCTGAGCACAAAACTAAGTTTGACGTTTTGATTGTTTATTTAAAAATTGTTCCATTAAAAAATTGATGAATCCCAAGATGGTAGCCTTTTTGTAATATCTCATACTACACATTTCAACTGTCAAACCTCGTCTTTTCAATTATGTCGAAAAACGGCTTATTTTTTACTAACTTGATTGATCTATTACCTAAATATTCCATCAGAGATAAACACTTTAATTTGTTATTGTCATTATAGTAAATCAATTTTAATAAGTTGTTTAATTTATTGGCAAAATTTTGTTGTTTATTAAGGCAATAAGGATATTAGGTCTGGATCCCGCGTATGAAAAAAAAGTTGATTAATAGCAAGCTGAAAATTTGTTAATAGCTTATAGGTGTCTAGTCGGATAAACTTTGATATATGGGAACACTGGAACGGGGGCAGTTTTAATTGTGGAACAGGTCAAAAATTTGGAACGGCCAGACCACGAAAACAGCACATTTATTTTGTCCGACAGAACAGACTTAAACTCTCCGAACAGAGATTAAACTCTCATGCAAAAATCAGACTGCTATTTATCACCTGTCATAATTCCTGTCATTTGACATATTCTACATGTTCCACTCATTAAAATGCCCATTTGGTGATAAATAGCAGTCTGATTTTTGCATGAGGGTTTAATCTCTGTTCGGAGAGTTTAGGGTTTAATCTCTGTTCGGAGAGTTTAAGTCTGTTCTGTCGGACAAAATACATGTGCCGTTTTCGTGGTCTGACCGTTCCAGATTTTTAACCTGTTCCAAAATTAAAACTTCCCCTGTTCTAGTGTTCCCATATATCAAAGTTTGTCCGACTAGACACCCTTAAGCTATTAACAAATTTTCAGCTTGCTATTAATCAACTTTTTTTTTCATACGCGGGATCCAGACCTATATTATTTATTTTGAAGTATAGCATACATTATCATAATATATCATGTGGATTTCCGTGAAAAGAGTTACGTTTTAGAATATTAACCGAAAAAATAAATTAAAGTTAGTATAATATGTAGGTATTGGATTTTAACAAGAGCTATGGGTCATGCCGATTTAGTACACAAGTTTATGTGAAATTTTTAAAGTCACAGCTCTTGTTAAAATGCATTACCTATAAGTACAGTATTTGCCCAAATAAACGGTACCGAAAGTTAACATCGTATTTATTCTTTCATTTACATTATCTACTTGTTCAAAATGTGCACCATTGCGGCGCAAACAAGCTTCATAACCATTTTGCAGATTATCCCTCGTATTATTTAATAAATAGTGGTTGCTGCATTTATTAAAAAAATGTTATCTTTTGTCTTAGCTCTCCAATATTTCTTGGCGCAACTTTTAACTTCCATACCTATTCCTTTATTAGCATACCCCAAATGTATGCATCAGATGTTGTTAGATCAGGTGAGTGAGATGGGTACACGAAGTGTGTTCCACGAGAAATTATTCTGTTTTCAAAATCTTTGTGAATAAGGCTATGGAACATATAGATGTAAGGCTCGTTGCGCTTTCCTGTAGGAACCATTACCTTTGCATCTGCAGATATTATCATCATCATTAGAGCTCGGGAAATATGCACTTAAAAACCCTAAAATATGCATGCAAATATGCACAAAAAACTGTTGAACCATGCACTAAAATATGCTTTTATGCATTTAATGCATATAAATAAAAAAAGCAGCAATATTTGTATTTAAAGTATTTAATTTATTTTATTATGTCTAAATCACAAAAATATTTATTGCAATTTCTACATCATTATATTCATATAATTATTCTTCATATTCATCAGCAGCATTATCATTATTCTTTATTATATTGTTATTAAAGTTAAAACTATATATTATTAAATGTTTTTCTAAATTTTCTAGAGAAAACTGTGCCGTATATCTGACAATAATTGTTTATATGCGGAAAAACTTCTTTCTATTTCACCCCTATTGAGCTGGCCCCCCACCTTGTAGAGATTAAAATACAAATAGCGCTAAATTACGAGCTATTTATGAGCTTTCATATACCGTAGAGTAGAAATTTAGGACTCGTTACACTAAATAGGAATTTAACATTTTTGTGAGGGCTAACGCAGCCCCACCCACTACTTAAAAATAGATATATTGAATTGATCTTTGCGGCGGAATTACGAGCTATTTATGGGCTTTCGAAGTAATATAGTTTAGATTTTGGAGCTTATCCCCTTAACCCTCGAACAACCCTTTAATTGATTCAACCCAAGAGAAAAATTAAAATATATCATATCGAGGAAATAATCCGTATAGCGTATAAATTCTAAGAATCAACTTTGAAAATACGGGCATTTCGATTATTGAGCTTACAACCCCTTCGCAAGAAAACCTCTCCATCTTTCCGGCTTAAGAAAGAATTGAGGCGCTGAGCAAAAGTGGCCTAAGCCACAAATTAGGGATTTTTTGATTAATATATCAATAAAAGCAGCAACGTTAAATCTTCGGATTAACAAGGGTCTACACCAGCGGTTCTCAACCACCGTGTCGCGACACACTGGTGTGCCGGAAGAACCTATCAGGTGTGTCGCGAGATTTACGAGCACGATATTTTATTTATATTTTTTTACTTGTTATAATATACCAATCATGCATTCAACCATTTTTTTTTAACTATTAGGTATATACCACGTTATACTAATCAATAAAGTGCCAATCCGTAATTGTTTCCTCTCTAACTGTTTTAATATATATTTTTTTAATATATTCATCTGTACTTACCTACCACTAGCAAAAATTTGTACATATAAGTGTGTCGCGAATCTGTAAGGAGTACGTTAGTGCGTCGCTGAGTAAAAAAGGTTGAGAACCGCTGGTCTACACAACCTACCTCTATATTTGGCTAAATGGCGATACATAATTTGTAGCGCCATCCCATAAACATAATGGAAATACGAATGCAATGATTCCATTTCTCTCAAAACTTCGTTTTTGGGGTTAGGCCACTGTTGCTCTGAGCGCCTCAATTGTACTTAACATTAAAAAAATTAATAATTTTGTGACTACATATCGTTTACTAATTTATGAGCTTGCAAAATATGCACATTTCGATTATTGAATTGCTATTTTTGTTCTATATTGCCGTCCCCAAAGTTAAAAATCAACCTCCAAAAACCTTTGATTTCGGTCAACCTCCATCAATTTTCAGGAAAATTGGTGAATGGTTAGACAATACCTTAATAAACAAGAGTGACATAGTGCCAAGTTGCGCTTTTACCCTGGGGTGGATGCCACACCCTTTTCGGGAGTGAAAATTACTTTATTAAAAATATCCCCACAAATAGATAGAGGGACAAATTTTAAGGAAAATTTGATATATAAAGTTAATAAAATACTTAAATCAATAGATACTTTTTAAGTTATCAAAGATCAAAGATTTTGATTTTTCGTGAAAAAATGCATGTTTTAAAGCGGTTTTTCATAAATAACTCAAAATATGCATTTTTAATAAATGCATATGCACTTTTAAAATTTATCCAAAATATGCAAATATGCACTTAATATGCGTTTTGCATATTTCCCGAGCTCTAACCATCATCATAAGTGAAGATCGACATTGAGCTCGAAAATCCGTTGTGGATCTTGGCCTGCTCGCAAAGAAGTCGCCACTCCTGTCGATTCCTGGCAACTTCCCTCCATCTTGTGACCCCTAGAATTTTTAGGTCTTCTTCAACATCATCAATCCATCTGCTTCGTGGTCATCCTCTACTTCTTGTACCCTCTGGTTTTGAAAATGTTAATCTCTTAGTGCTGCAGATATTATGCGTGGTAAACATTTCGTAAGTCTAGCTTCTTCTTCTTCTTCTTTTTGTGTGGACGTAACTCTTTTTTTCAATGTGCCTCTAGAAAGTTGTCATTCCATTGTTTTCGTGGTCTTCCTATTGGGGAACCGTCTCTAGCCGTCTGCTACTCTATTTGTTGTCATTCGCCTTACGTGTTCGCTCCATTCTACTCTTCTGTTTTTCACTTAGTTATTAATGTTGTCCACCTTGCATCTTCGTCGTATAACTGCACTTCTACTCTACCTTTCCGATATTTTTATTTCTCCATATTGTTTCATTCAGGCAACCTGCGACTCTGTTTGCTTTATTCACCTGATCTGCCACTTTTGTTTCGAGCTTTCCGTAGCTAGATAGTGTGATGCCTAGTTATTTAAACTCCATAACTTGTTCTATTATCTGACCCTCCAGCTCTAATTTACACACTAAATCTCTAACAAAAGTGGTAATAATGTTCTCTCCGTAGTGCACTGGGTTAACAGTAACTGGATGCTCTTTCTCAGCTTCTACATATTAAGGACCAATACTCCCGTGGACAGACACAGTACACCAAATGGTAACTCCTTCAGTGTGGAGTAGTTTCTCTATAATGACATCCTCCTCCTTCTCTATCTTTTCTCCTTCGTAAGGATGTAGTGGCGTCATGTAAGTCGTATAACTATTTCTGTCCAATTCTCTCTCTCCTGCGCGTGTTGTTTCGCTTCGGAGAATGACTAACCAGTCATGTCCTTTATTTGGTCCGACGATCGTAATGAAGATCTTCCTCTGGATCTTCTGCCTTATACGTTGCCTTCAACTATCATGCGTTCCATAGTTCCATGCCTTCTCTTCTTCTAGTTATTTGTCCAAAATATCACAGTAATAATGACATATCTGCGTTCAAATCCCAAGAAACCGAGTTGTTTGTCTATTTATATAATCGTTGAGGTAAATTGATTTTTGCTCGAAAACCACATATTTTTCAAGAAATCGGGACCTTTGTACACTAGACTAAACATTCATCCACAGTATACTTCTCGTGCACGTTTGTTTGCAATATTTTGTCTTTGTCTAATTTGAATTTGAATTCAAGAGATTTGAAGTCGACCTCTGGGTATTTCACTGCTATTCAGTTTATAAGCAGGACATCGAAGGTTTCATTTCAAGTGCAACGCAAAAGCTAAAGCAGAAGCTTATTCAAACCTATACGATCAACTTGATACCAGGCAAGGCGAAACAAAGATATATATAAAATAGCCAAACAGAGAGCAAATAAAGCAAAAGATTTTAATCAGATTAGATGTATCCGAGATGAAAATAATAAAATACTTCCTAATTCACGAAAAGGATGTCAAAAAGAGATGGAGAAAGTACTTTGACAGTTTATTAAATGAAGAATTTGACACACAGCCTGTTTAGGTAACGAAGACAGTAACAGCAATGGTCATCAAAATAACAAACGAGGTCTATTGAATTATGGAATTTTTTCTTACAAACTGACGATTTATTTATTGCTCTAAAACCGGTTGAGATATGCAAATGAAATTTGGTAGGTTTTAAGAGGTAGGTGCATACGGGTCATATTACCCAGTCATATTACTCGTATTCACGCCAATGGTGAATATAAAATTCTTAGTTGTATGTCAAATAATGCGCAATAGCTACCTCTTAAAACCTACCAAATTTCATCTGCATATCTCAACCGGTTTTAGAGCAATAAATAAATCGTCAGTTTGTAAGAAAAAATTCAACATCCCGTATCTCGGAAACGAAGCATTTGCGGACATATGTTTATAAAGCAAACGGTCCTGATTTTTTCATGCAGAATTACCCCTTAAAGTTTGTCACAATTATTTAGAAACACCCTGTATTGATGAAGAACGTTGCTAGTTGTTAAAGTATATAACGTTTTTATTATCCAACATAAGCGAATGAATCAAAAAGCAAAATGTTAAGAAAGCCTAAGGCTACAATTGAATTACAATTTCAATATTTTATATACGCTAGAATATTCCACAGGGTGTTCCGAACTTTGAGGAAAAAACACATTATCATTGTTACACCTGGTATACAATGACACTTATCTGTTTAGCAAGAATATTATTACATCGATATTCTTGAGAAATAAAGAATATTAAAACATATAAAACATATAAAACAAAATAAAAAAGTCACTAAAATCGGACAACAGGTTTAGGAAATATGAGACATCAAAAATGTCCCATTTTTAACAGTGACGGTTTAAGGCATCATGGGGTCCTAGGCGGCCATAAGAAGTAGGACCCTTTATATCGACCATTTACTTAAAACAAATTTACAGATATTTATGTTGTTCTGGGAAGTAGTTACTCCAAAAATAAATTACGACAATGTAAAAAAGATCATTTTTCTTTTTTTTTATATTTTTTTTACAAATTCCAAAGCAAATATTTCAACGTAAATTAACAGAAAATTAAGCATTTTCGGTGAAAAATCATCACAACTTTTTAAAGTGTTAAAAAAAAAAGTTTTATTTTTGTTTTTTTTAAACAAGTTTCAGGTACCAAAATTAAGCAAGTAAAGCTTAAAATAATGTTGATTCCTTTTTTTTTGGCAAAAAAATCTTGAAAATTTATGAAAATCTTGAAAAAACGTATAAGTATATTATTTATATGATCTGTAAGTTTCACCGGTTCACAGTGCTTATATTTCAAAACATTGGGATTTAAAGTAGAACAAACTTTTTGAAATTTTGAAAAAAAATGTCTTTTTTTCAAAATAACTTAAAAATTATTAGTGGTACCAAAAATCTTAAAGAGTAAATATAGGTTTTCATTTTCTGAATATTTCAGATATTTGCTTTTTGGATGATATAAATTGGTTAAGATATGACTGTTCAAAATTTGCATACCCTGATTAGAGAATTTTTCATTTATTAAAAATTAATAAATGAAAATAGTTTCTATTCTTGTGGGATCGGTACTAACCAGAGGGACCGCAGACGTTCGGATACAATTAGCGTCTCTTTGCAAAAACAATAACGACTTTGCTAAGTAACAAGACTTTTACTCAACACACACACTACCCACTACACTAGGTACCTGATTGGGAAAATCCACTGTACCATGCCAATGGCCATTTGTCGAGGCATTAAGCTAAATAAAAAAAAATTGCACACACTCGTGATTAGTGACTTGTTCAAGCCCTTTCTACTACAGCCCTTTTATAAATAAGCACTTTATACCGATAAAACTTACAGAGCATATAAACAATACATAAGTAAAGTAGCTTGTGAAGCGGTAAGGATTAATTTCATTTGGGATGCTAATTAGAGGGTTATTTTCACCAGTTTTTTTTTTACCCAAAAAATGGGATCAACTTTATTCTGAGCGTATCTTGCTTACTTTTTATGATAGAATTTTTTTTTAAACAAGAATCATGCTTTTTTAAAACATTTAAACAAGTTATGATGAGTTATCCATGAAAAGTGCTTCATTTTTTGATTATTTCACGTTGAAATATTTGATTTGGAATTTGACGAATATGAACCTACTTTTCGTTAGCTACAACTCTGCTTCTACTGGGTCTACAGACTGCACACATACACCATTTTTTCAATTGTTTAAAAGCTATATTTTTGCTAAGAATATTTTTTCGATAAAATACTTACTTTTTGAGTTATTTGCGAAGAACCGTCTAAAAACGTGTTATTTTTTGTTGAAAAATGAAGATATTCACTTGCAAATAACTCTAAATGTATTGACTTGATGAAAAACTCTTTTGAACAAAAGTTGCTCAGAATTAGTCAGTTTATCCACTTCCGGACGTATTTTGACGGTATATTATTTCACCCCCGAGAAGGGGTGGACTCAACCGTAGAGCAAAAACACACATTGGCACAATATCACTTTTTTATTTGACATGTTAGCTATGCTTATACCAAATTTCATGTCAATAGAAGCTCTTGTTTCAAATCCAAAGGTTCTTTAAAATCCGGAGGTTTTGCAATATTTTACCCTGAGTGAATGGACCATAAGGCCCATCGGTGGGTAAAAATTTTAAAAAATCGTACCATACCAAAATAAATACCAGCTTTTATCAAAATTTTCTTGCAAAATTGATTACCAAATTGAGGGAATGATTAGAACATGGAATATAAAAATGCTTTTGAAGATAACTGCTTAATTTGTCTTGAAGTCGGTTGTATTTGTCTGATATTTGACAAAAGACAAAGAAAAAAACTGAGTTTGATTGGAAATCATAAATTAACCATTTATTTTTTTTGTCTCAGTTAGCCCTATTTGATTTTTTTAACATTTTAATTTTTTTTTAATAACTGCTTAAATAATTAAATATTAATTAATGCATTTGTGTGGGATGCGGGCCCCATCAAGTGCCCGGGTCCTAGGCGGCCGCCTAGTCCGCCTAATGGTTAATCCGGCACTGATTTTTAAGGTGGTGCGTTAATTTTGATGCTTAGTGTATATCGGAAGCATATTATGAGAAGAGCACTTGAAGAATGGGAAAAAGGCACCTCAATAAATGGTCATAAAATAAACAACCTTCGTTTCGCAGATGACACAGACATTCTTGCAAATAGTCAAGCAGAGTTGATTGATCTTATACGACTATTATAGTTGAAAACGAAAGTCAAATATTTGGTGGTCTGCAGTTAAACATATCAACGGCAAAGATCATGATAGTGGATAGACTACATAACAATCATCCACACAAAACCAAAATTGACCGGTGTGAGGTTGTGAGCTCATACTTATATCTGGGATCATTATTCACAAACACAGGGTCACTACAGGAAGAAATAAAACGTAGATGTGATCTAGCAAGAGTTGCCACAACAAAAATGACCACAATATGGAGGGACTGTCAAATTTCACGAGCGTTAAATATGAGATTAATCAACTGCTTAATATTACAATACTGACCTAAGGATGTGAATATTGGACCCTGAGAAAATCGGAAAGAAAGAAGATAGACGCCACTGAAATGTTCTCTTGGAGACGAATGCTACGAATTTCTTGGGCCGACCATAGGACAAATAATTCAATTTTAAGAGAGCTAAAAATTAGCCAACGATTCTCCAGTAAAGGACATCTCACATCCAACAATTAAAATACTTTGGACATATTATGAGAGCAAACACAGAAACATGAAATGACTCATTATTATTATGCAAGGAAAGGTGGAGGGCCGAAGATCACGAGGAAGATCCCCAACAAGATGGATCGATCAGATTACAGGAATATGTAAAAGACCTATGCATGAGTTAAAAGAAATGACCAGAGACAGAGATTTTTGGAGACGGACAATACACGACATCACGTCGACGACCACTACACTCCCTTTGGGGGGTCAGGATTGAAGAGAGAGCACAAAATATATTACAATAATTACAACAAGAGTTGGTTCCTACCTCGTACAAAAGCTTGTGCTGCCTTTTTTACCGGAACTGAAACATCCACTGGCATAGTTCACACACAATTACCACAACACATGTGACAAACTACCTGAACTGTTACTTTCCAAATACATACTACTGATCGGTATTAGAATGCAGCGTTAACCATCAATTTTTATAATTGTTGGTGTAATTAAGATAAACATTTGTTTGTAATTATACACTTAGCATATTTTTATTTCGTTTAACTTAAATCCCCTGCACCAGTTAAAAATTCATTAATTTGTTATTAAGAAAATCAATAGTTTCCTTTATCAACAGGTTTTTACAATAAATAATATATAATTTATGTGTGTAATAAAATACACAATAGGTGAAAATATTTTTGTGTAATACTGATAATAAAACGATGCATTTATTCCTAACCAGGAAAAGATTTAGTCAATATCCTTATAAGTAGAGCTAATTAGTAGAGCTTTTTTTGTTAAAAAAAGGATGGACTACCCATTATCCTGCTGCTAATTTTATTTAGCGTATGGCCTACATCACAGAATAGGTAATTATTTAGATTTATGCATTATACAATGCATCACAAACAGATGTTCAGATTTTCATATATTCGATTGACCCTTCGGTTGCCATTACAAAGTTTATAGGGTTGCCTGTGTCAGGTCGCCTCTGCGCAGTGGCGGCTCGTACCACTTTAAGAAGGTAGTGCCAGAATTCGGACAGCCGCCAAAATTTTTAGTGACGGGTTCACGATATTGTCAAAAAAGTTATAAAACAAAAATTAAAAAAAAATAGGCGCTGATACTTTTACCTTATGTATCTTATGTATGTATTGATGTGATCTTGATTATTGATATGAGATAATATTCTTATATGTCACTTAATTTAATCAATGTATTAATATTAATCTAATTAATTAACCAGATCACATATCAATATGTTTTCAATCTCAGGGCGAATTATAAATTAATTACTTACTTTCGTGGCTTCTGAATATTTCTTAATGGTTCCTAATCGGGATAGAAAAGAAAAGAGTAAAAAAAAAATACACATATGGGTTACAATTATAATCAAAATATTTTTTATTTTATTTAAAAGGCAATCAATGCTTAATATTTGCTATTTCTTATTATTCTTAAACATAACATTTACAAATGGGAATCTTATTTCCTTTTGGTTTTCAATTGAAAGTTTTTATTAACATTTAACTATTAGGAGTTATTAGGAACAACCCTATTTAAGTTTGATGAAGCTTTTCTGATATTATTGATTATGTTATTCAATTTTTTATGTGGAATTTAATACGAAAAAACCCATACATTCATGTCCAAACAAATGAGACTGACCTTTTCCTGGTGAACTGAAAATGTCCTCACACAAGACCCGTTTCCTGCTATCCTTGGCTGCGATCAAACCTCGTCCTGGCTTCCAGTAATGTTCTCCTTTGAAAAACTAGCTCGAATAGCTCTCGTTCCTGCGTCTGTCGTGATGCTGTGTTCTACCTTTCTCGAAACTGCTATCAGCTACCGGGACACTCTTTGCTCAAGGAGGTTCTTTTACTCTCGACCTGGCCTACTTCTCGTTCCACGATAGATACTCCACACTCACGGAACTACACCGGCTTTCTCACTCTCCGTACACTACCGTCTACTACTCGACTTCACTTCTCGACAGCTCAAAACATTCTGCTCTCACTTTGTCATTCATTCCCCTACTTTCTAAATATCCCTTCCAAATTCACAAATCATTCTTCCACCACCAACTCTCATTCGCAGTATTCCCCAAAACCAATTTTTAATCTTTCTAAATATGCTTAATGGATTTCAAAAGAAAATATTTAATTCCCATTCTAACTTACTTTCTATTATTTACAAATTTTAATGACCTATTCTCTCTTTCAAATGAGTCTTATTCAGCATAGGCTAATGATCGAAACCTTCCGAGAAAAACGATAATGAACTATCATCTATTTGACTGAGTTTTATTTAGCATAGGCTAATGATCGACCTTCCGAGAAGAACGATAATGGTACGCGTCATTCACTTTGTTTATCTAAGCACATTGTTCCGAGTTTCGTACGCTTATTCTAATCACTTCTTAAAATTAAATATAACAATTTGTTGTATACAGGTTGTTCTAAATTTATATGCCCGAGGTTGAGAAAATTAAAAATATTTTATATTAAAGTGAATTTTGTTTATAATTATCAAATTTTAATTTTTATATCAAATAGAAATATAACAAATCCCCGCCTTGTATTCGATAAAATTTATCTGCATTTTTAAATAAATTTTCTCGAGGCAAAACCAACTCCCTGTATATTTCCTTACTTTAATCTACGTCTTATACCCCTTCTTCTTGTATTACTCTAATTAGTCCCACCTGTAGAGTAATTGTTTCCTTATTTTCAGTGTCCTCATCCTGTGTTAGAGTGTCGGCTATTATGTTGTCTTTCCCTTTTTCCCATATTAATCTTCTGTCTTTTTCCTCAGATTTTTCACATACTTTTATCGTGTATTCTGCATCCTCGTTTTCATATGCCTCCTCTTCAAATGCCACTGTTTCGATCATATCTTTTTCGCTTTCATTTTTTTGCTTTATTTCTTCTTCTCCTGAGCTCGTCTCTTCTTTTGAGGAATCCCAGGTTTCCTTTGTTTCTGATACTCTCAAATTTTCTTCTTCTGGGCTCAACTCTTCTTTTGAGGAGCCACATGTTTCATTTTCTTTTGTCTTTTTCTGACTTTTTCTCCCTTTTCTTCTTTGTCCTTGCTTCGTTGCCAAATTCATTTCCACTGTTTGTTCTTTACCTGATTCGTCCGTGTTTTGTTTCTCCTGTTCCTTGTCCTGTTCTTCTTCTTTTTCTTCTGTTAGATTCATCGTATTATTTTTAAAATCTATCACTACATGTTTTTCTGCCAATTCGTCAACTCCTACTATCATGTCATGTGACATGTTTGGCATTATTACACATTGTAGTGCATACATCTTCTTACCCAGTCGTACCATTACTCGTATGCCTTCATTTATAGTTGCCAATGTCCGTTTGTTTGCGCCCACTAAATTTACCCTAGGTATTTTGTAAATTAAATTTGTTAAGTTAACTTCTTCTATAAGTTTTCTGTTGACCAATGTTATTTCAGATCCAGTGTCTATCATAATTTTAATTGGTTTCTCGTTGATAAATCCATCCACAAATTTTAAATTAACTCCATTTTTCTTTTCGTTGTTTCTTGCCAATTTAATAAACTCCTTGGGGTTACAAAAGATTCCTGTTTGATTTTTGGTTTTTAGTGAGCGCCGTCGTGAAAAAACGCCGGTTGCTCATCGTTGTTTATATTTTCGTCATAATGTCTCTCTCCGTCATATCCATCTGTCTGGGTATTATTTACTTCTCTTCTATTTTCTCTTGGTCTGTCGGATCTGTTTCGGTTTTCTTGATATCCCTGTTCATTTTGTCTACCATTATTTCTGTTTTCTTGATTTGAGCGTGTGGTGTTTCTATTCTGGTATTCTCGATTTCTGTCCTCATTCCATTGCCTATTTCTTTGTTCATAATTTCCTCTTCCGTTGTCTCTATTTTCGTTTTCCCTTCTGGGATTAAAATCTCGTCTTGTATAGTCCCTCCTATTTTGATTTCTATCTCTGTAATCTTGTGTTTCTCGGGGCCTGTAATCTTCTCGCGACCTTCTTGATTTTCTTTCTCTTAGACGTGATTCTCTTATTTGTAGGAATTGGCATAAACTATCTATGTCTTTGTAATTTTGCAATGTGATATGGTCTTCCAGCGTTTCCTCGAAATGTCTTGCAATCAGTTCGACTAATTGTTCCGATGAGTAATTATATTGTAAATGTTTTGCATTATTGTAAATTTGCAAAGCATATGTCCTTTCTGATACACCCATCCTATCATTGTATTTCCCATTTTGCAATTCCTTGTTAATTTCCAATTGTTGGACTTTTCCCCAGAAATAATTCAAAAATTTTTGTTCAAATTGTTGCCAATTGCCGAATTCTTCTTCTTTACTGTCGAACCATAGGCTTGCTTCATATTTGAGATGGTTTCTGATAGTTTCTTTTGCTGTTTCGAAATTTCCGATGTGCTGTATTTTCTTTTTCAGGCTATTTATGAACGGCACTGGGTGTAATCTTCTTACGTCCCCGCCAAACCTTATCTTCACGTCATCTGTGCTATGTATAACCATTTCTCTTCTTTCTCCGACATTTTGTTGAGTATTGATTTCCGCAATCTTTCTTTCCACTTCTTCTATGTCTGCTTGAATAGCGTTTTGCAACTTGTTTTCCAAACTTTCCATTTCTTTTTTCTGGCAATTCGTTATCTCCTTTATTTTATTTTGAATTTTCATTTCTTGTTCTTTCATCTCGTTTTTCATTGTTGTCAAACATCCTTTTACTTCCTTTTCATACTTTCCTATGCGTTCCTCCATTTTCTTGTTATTCTCTTCTATTGCTTGTTTTGTTTCCTTCTGATTTTCTTGCATTATTCTTTTTGTTTCATCTATTGCTTGTTTTGTTTCTCTTTGATTGTCATCCAGTTTTTGTTGTGTTTCATCCATTTTTTGTTGTGTTTCATCCATTTTTTGGTCCACTTTATCCATTTTCTTTGATGTTTCATCCATTTTTTGTTTTGTTTCCTCCTGATTTTTATCCATTGTCCTTTTTGCTTCATCCATTGCTTGTTTTGTTTCTCTTTGATTGTCATCCAGCTTTTGTGACTGGAGTTGCATCAGTTGTAATAGTTTATCTATTCCTGATAATTCTTGCTGTTCTGATGCCATGATTGTCGTGTCTAAAATATCTTCTTGGTCTGAATGTTCTTTTTGTTTTTTGTTGTCCTTGCTTTGGCTTCTTGTCACAGACATTTGTTTTCAAGAAGTATTATCCCCGCCAAATATGAAATTTTACTAGTATGTTACCAAGACGACTTTTTTTTTACCCAAATATTATAAATTGTCAATAAATATATCAAATGTAAATATCGTAAAAATAAAATATTAAATCAGTTATGTAAAATTTGTACCTAAAGAGATCTAAAATTTTATATTATCAAATGTAAGTATCTCACTTTTTACCACAGGCATATAAATTTTCAAATACCGGCTTTACTCTTTCTATCCTTCAAATTTGCCACTAGAAATACTTTACAATGCTTTCCACGTTGGACGACAGTTGATGTGATCTTGATTATTGATATGAGATAATATTCTTATATGTCACTTAATTTAATCAATGTATTAATACTAATCTAATTAATTAACCAGATCACATATCAATATGTTTTCAATCTCAGGGCGAATTATAAATTAATTACTTACTTTCGTGGCTTCTGAATATTTCTTAATGGTTCCTAATCGGGATAGAAAAGAAAAGAGTAAAAAAAAATACACATATGGGTTACAATTAT
Organism: Diabrotica virgifera virgifera; assembly: GCF_917563875.1. NCBI lineage: Eukaryota > Metazoa > Arthropoda > Insecta > Coleoptera > Chrysomelidae > Diabrotica > Diabrotica virgifera. The sequence continues at coordinate 235,921,650 of NC_065447.1, forward strand.
AATCAAAATATTTTTTATTTTATTTAAAAGGCAATCAATGCTTAATATTTGCTATTTCTTATTATTCTTAAACATAACATTTACAAATGGGAATCTTATTTCCTTTTGGTTTTCAATTGAAAGTTTTTATTAACATTTAACTATTAGGAGTTATTAGGAACAACCCTATTTAAGTTTGATGAAGCTTTTCTGATATTATTGATTATGTTATTCAATTTTTTATGTGGAATTTAATACGAAAAAACCCATACATTCATGTCCAAACAAATGAGACTGACCTTTTCCTGGTGAACTGAAAATGTCCTCACACAAGACCCGTTTCCTGCTATCCTTGGCTGCGATCAAACCTCGTCCTGGCTTCCAGTAATGTTCTCCTTTGAAAAACTAGCTCGAATAGCTCTCGTTCCTGCGTCTGTCGTGATGCTGTGTTCTACCTTTCTCGAAACTGCTATCAGCTACCGGGACACTCTTTGCTCAAGGAGGTTCTTTTACTCTCGACCTGGCCTACTTCTCGTTCCACGATAGATACTCCACACTCACGGAACTACACCGGCTTTCTCACTCTCCGTACACTACCGTCTACTACTCGACTTCACTTCTCGACAGCTCAAAACATTCTGCTCTCACTTTGTCATTCATTCCCCTACTTTCTAAATATCCCTTCCAAATTCACAAATCATTCTTCCACCACCAACTCTCATTCGCAGTATTCCCCAAAACCAATTTTTAATCTTTCTAAATATGCTTAATGGATTTCAAAAGAAAATATTTAATTCCCATTCTAACTTACTTTCTATTATTTACAAATTTTAATGACCTATTCTCTCTTTCAAATGAGTCTTATTCAGCATAGGCTAATGATCGAAACCTTCCGCGAAAAACGATAATGAACTATCATCTATTTCACTGAGTTTTATTTAGCATAGGCTAATGATCGACCTTCCGAGAAGAACGATAATGGTACGCGTCATTCACTTTGTTTATCTAAGCACATTGTTCCGAGTTTCGTACGCTTATTCTAATCACTTCTTAAAATTAAATATAACAATTTGTTGTATACAGGTTGTTCTAAATTTATATGCCCGAGGTTGAGAAAATTAAAAATATTTTATATTAAAGTGAATTTTGTTTATAATTATCAAATTTTAATTTTTATATCAAATAGAAATATAACAGTATATTTATCTGGGGTGCCAAGAAATTGTTCAAAATTTATCAAAACAGTTCCGTAAATTCATTAACAATAAAAAGCTCTCAACTTACAACCATTATTTACTGCTAATATTACTTAGCTTGTATTACGATTTAGTCTCTATTTACAAAATTATAAAAATAATACTATTTTATTATTTACACACATGCACAAAGTTGTGTTAATACCACTTTTAAAGTTTACGATACATCCTTCTTTTTTTTGGTTGCAAAGTTTTCAATGACTTTATTATTAAAATTATCAATACCATTTACAAAATGCTTTTATGCAGATAACATACCTAAGTCGTTCTTCTTTCATTGTATTTTTAACTAATGTTTTAATTCGTTTTAACATCAAAAAACAGCGTTCTGCTTCTGATATTGATATAGGAATGGTAACTAAAATGCTTAAAAATTTAATAGTTTCTTCCAATGTGCTTTTTAAACCTTCCTCATTTAATAAAACTCATAGCGGAATAGCCCCAGAGGTAGTACTTAATTCTTCTCACTAATACGTACTACTAATTCAGTTTTAAACCGAGTTTTGTTTAAAAATTAAAATTGTCTAAATGTTTCATTAAAAAATGATTCGCGGGACCGACGCTTGTAAGCAGAAAACTTCTCCGACATAAATAAATTAGAAGCAACAAGCAACTACATGTCAGTAGACGGTAGACCTTTGAAAGATCTGGAACTTAAAATATTATGAACCTTTAAGTCGTTGTCTAATTCGGCCTTAAAATTGACCAGTTCCCTAATAGGCTATTGATTATATACTAGAGAAAGGAACTACAACTTTAACGGGGTTTTATTATTTCATATGGTCAATGAATCTCTATATATGAAAAAACCGCGGAGTGCTACCATTTAAAGGGGTGCGTTTTTGAGAAATGGGTGAATTAGTCCCTGGGCACAGGTTACATTATGGTGAGTTCTATGCACTTTTGGTACAAACACGTCTACATAAAAATTGTTTCTGGTTAAATTTCCTATCTAAATATAACTTTTTAAAGTCAAAGATATTTTTTTTTTACAAAAATATATTCAAAAGAAAAAGCACAAAGAAACCCAAAAGAAAGAAATTTTGTGTTTTGTGCCATAACTTTTGTCCACGGGGATATAGGTATAGACGTTGCTTCACAGAAAAAAAACTTACATATTTTGTCTTTAAAATGATGTTTGGTAGAGGACATTAGGCTTTACAGTTTTCGAAATATGATTTTTCAAAATTCGCCACTCACAGCAATTTTGGCCAATTTTCCTTGTTATTTCGCAAATATTGTTCTGTAACTTTTTTCTACGTAACTTTAGGCATAGGCAATGATACATGTAAGAGGAATAGAAATCAACTATCTTTAAAATGTTCTACTGTATAATGTTGTACGACTTCTTTTAAAGAGGTTATCTTTTTCAAGACTTTATACTTTTAACGAGTTTTTATATTTTTTACGATTATTTTTTAAATTTCCCATTAAAACTTTTTTTTCTACATTTAGGTAAATATTATATAATAAAAAAGAAAGCTTATTCTGTTTACTTTAAAATGGTGTATCATAAAAAATTCTAGGATTATTTTTGAATAATATATGCTTTTTCAAAATGTAATAAGTACTTGCAACGATTTTTGATTTAAGGATTATTTTTTAAATCCCTCATTATAACTTTTTATGTGATTGTGTGATATGATTGAATCTTATTTTTTATAGGTAATACTTTGGATCCACTTGACTCGGCCGGGCAAACTTCAAAATACGGATTAATTCCAATGTTTACTGTTAAAGCTCCTGCACCACAAGCTTTGCTTGAAAAAATAGCATGTAAATGTACCAAAGGATGTACAAAAGACTGCGGTTGTAGGAAGATAGGAATTAGTTGTTCAATATTCTGCAAAGGGTGCATGTACATGGGTACTAATTGTGGGAACTCTAAGGTAACTGTGGTGTCAGAGGAAGATATTGAAGCTAATGCTAACGAAGAGATGGACTTTGATTTTGAAAATTTTTTAAATATCAACGTTTAAATAATTTTAAATAAAGTGATGTTTTCTAAGACAAATGTTTATGTAATTTTTGTAAACGAAATAATTTTAAATAATACAGGTAAAAAAATATCAAAGAATCACTCGGTGTCCATTACATATTTAAATAGAGGGTGATACACCATTTTAAAGAACAGAAAGTAAGCCCTCTTTATTAAGCAATATATAGTATATTCATGTACAAGAAAAAAAGTTATAATGAGAAATTTCAAAAATAATCGTAAAAAATATAAAAAATAATATTTTTTTATATTAAGTAGGTACTATATAATATATTATATAATAATATATTACATTGTATATACTATATATAATGTAATATTATATAATATATAACATATTATATAATAATATTATTTTATTTTTATGTTATATTATAAAAAATCGTTAAAAGAATAAAACCTTGAAAAACCATAATCTCTTTAAAAAAAGTCGTACAACGTTATACAGTAGACCATTTTAAAGGCAATTGATTTCTATTCCTATTACGTGTACCATTGCATATATGGGCCATTCCACGAACATACGACTGTTTTGGATTACTTCGACAACGAATATTTTACTGTGCAGCATAAGTACGAAAGTAAATGGCGCTAATAATTATTCCAATAAACAACAATGTAATTTGCAATTTACTTTCGTTCTTCTTATTTTGCACAGTAAAATATTCGTTGTCGAATTAATCCAGAACAGGCGTATGTTCGTGGAATGACCCATACCTAAAGTTACTTAGAAAAAAGTTACAGAACAATATTTGCGAAATAACAAGGAAAATTGCCCAAAATTGCTGTGAGTGGCGAATTTTGAAAAATTATATTTCGAAAACTATAAATCGTAATTACCTCTACTAAACAACATTTTAAAGAAGAAATATGTAGATTTTTTTTCTGTAAAGCAATGTCTATACCTATATGCTCGTGGACAAAAGTTATGGGACAAAAAACAAAATTTCTTTCTTTTGGGTTTCTTTTTGCTTTTTCTTTTGAATATATTTTTATAAGAAAAAGTATCATTGACTTTAAAAAGTGATATTTAGACAGGAAATTAAACCAGGAACAGTTTTTATGTAGATATGTTTGTACCAAAAGTGCATAGAACTCACCCTAATGTAACCTGTGCCCAGGGACTAATTCACCCATTTCTCAAAAACGCACCCCTTTAAATGGTAGCACTCCACGGTTTTTTCATATATAGATGTCCATTGACCATATGAAATAATAAAACCCCGTTAACGTTGTAGTTCCTTTTAGCTATCTTATTTTTAATATAATCAATAGCCTATAAATATGCCTCTATTTTGTGATTTTTTTTTCGTCGTGACCTCTTTAAGCTAACTTGAAAGCTCCACAAAACCTTATAAAATTTGTAAAGAAAAACTACCAAAAGAGGTTTTTAAGATACAAATTTGATTTATTGTCAATTAATAAATTAAACTTATGAAATAATCAAATATTATTTATACTACAGCCACGATCATGATGCACTAAAAGTTTAATAATAATATTGTAAATACAAAAACTTTAACAGAAAATAGACATAACAAAAGCGACAAGCCAGCACTTAAAGAAACTCAAAATCTTGTGCCCGGCACGAGACTCTCATTTAAGGTATACTAAATAGTTCAATATAGCTCTTTCTCTGTCACTTATATAGGATGCTCGTAAAATCTTTCTCTTTTCAGCCGTGTCAGTACCAATTTTGGCTCAAGATTCTCCAGCCAATAAATAATCTCCGCTGTAAGTGGCAGCGATTGTACTACGCGCACAGTTGCCAGATTTTATATAATTTATGAGGATAAAAAGAAATACACACAAAAAATTAATAGGCATTAAAAGATTTTAAAAATAAAATTATGCTTCTGCATAGTTAGGAAGGTAGTGCCATGGCTATATGGCACTACCTCACGGGCCGCCACTGCCTCTGCGTAGGCAGTCCTGAACTATGTGTCTGATCGTCTGTCTTGCAGCTCCGCAGTCACAAGAACGCGAGGGAAGCTTACCCCATCTGTAGAGAGAGTCGGCGCGTCTTTCACAATTTGTTCTACCTCGATTAAGGGCTGCCCAAATCTTACGGAGACGTTCAAATTCGCCATGTTTTTCTATGATGTCCGGTAGACTATGGTAATGCGGATCTGTCTTACTTTCCCAATCTTCTCTTCGTCGGGTATTTAAGTCAAAGTTGTTTTGCTTCAGCGCTTGAGTAGATTTTAGAGGGGGTAACCTGGATCGGAGATGGTTTCCAAGAATACTGGTTATGTCGTTGTGGAATAGAAGCTGGCGACTGTCCTTTATTTTGTTATATTCTTTAACCAATGCATGTTCGCGGCGTAGTTAGGTGGTGCTATATTACTAAGCGTAGGTAGCTACATACACTGTAGTGTTGGGCTTAATGAACATCCTAAGTCTTGACGTCACAAAATTGGGAGGAGCTTATATTTGACTCTAAACAACTTTGTTTATAATGTTAAACACTCATAAGGACTTTTTAATTTATTGTTTACGTGGTTTGTGTGACAAAATAAGACTTTTCATTTAAGTATTTAGTTAAAGAAACGTGTCAATTAAGAGATTTTTATTCGTTTTTGCCCAGGTGAGTTAATTTAATGCAATAATTAGAACGTAAACAGTTTTAAAGTTATGTTTATTTTCAACCACTAAGGAATAAAAACCACCTGAACAAAAACGAATAAAAATCTCTTAATTGACACGTTTCTTTAACGAAATACCTAAATGAAATCTTATTTTGCCACACAAAGCACATAAATGAAAAATTCCTTATGCCCATTTAACGTTACAAACAAAATTGTTTGGAGTCAATATAAGCTCCTCCCAATTTTGTGACATTTGTGACGTCAGACTTAGGCTGTCCATTGTGCCTGTTATCATACGCATAGCACGGTTTAGTTGGGTGTCGACCAGGTGTGTATACCTGCTAATTAGCCACCCTTGTGCACAGTATTCTGACACCGGATAGATCAGGCCAAGAGCAGAGGATCTTAAATTTGATGCTGTTGACCCCCATGTAGTGCCGCAGAGTTTCTGTATTATATTGTTTTCAATTTTGCTGCTGTTTTCGTCTGGTGTTCTCTGAATGTGAGCGTTCTGTCTAGAGTAACCCCAAGGTATTTCGGGTATTTATTGTGTTTCAACAGTTTGTTATTAAAATACACTCGCAATTCTCTGTTTGCCAGCCTGTTGTTGCGATAAAAAGCTGATACTTCAGTTTTTGAAGTACTTGGTTCTGGTCTCCATTTCTTGAGGTATTCGCTGAGGATGGATAGGTCATTCGTAAGAGTGATTTCTGTAATTTCTAAAGATTGGTGGCTTGTTGCAAGGTTCCAGTCGTCAGCATATCCAAACTTCCGAGATTCGGTTTCAAGCATGTCGGCAATATAGAGGCTGAAAAGTAAAGGGGCAAGGACAGAACCCTGTGGAAGGCCATTGTTAAGTTTCATCTGTCTACTCATCTCCTTTCCCATTATTACCTGGAAGGTTCTGTTTGTCAGCATGTTGTCAATGAGGTTAATTATCTTTCTGAAGGAGATAATACAGGCCAGTTTATATATTAATCCCTGTCTCCCAGCAGCATCATATGCTGCTGCTAGATCTATGAATACTGTTGCTGTTAATTATTCTTGACGATCGGACAATAATTTATGTAAACAAAACTTTAAAAAATTAAAATGGGAAATCCCAGTAATTGGTCCTATATCATAGTGAAATAAAAACTTCGTGTGTAAAATAGTCCATTTTGTTTAAAAAAACTTATCATGAAAATGGATTACAACTTATTCAGAACGTTTTCGGTCTAGTCAGACCATCAACAGTGAAACATTCTACTTCCCACTTTATGGTTGTTAAAACCTTTGTGTTGCATGTTTATGATAATAAATTATATAATTGAATTGACACTAGGTCGATGTTAATGGATTAGGAAACATAGATGCCCCATGCCCCGCTCAAAAAAATGGAGCGTACTTCGCGCTGCGAGTGATACAGGCACTCACAATTATTGGTAACACACAAGGGTACTACTACTTGTAATGCGAGTTGACATAATTAATGAAGTATTCAAGGTTTCATATATCTGTATCATTAAATTAGAGATCAGCATAACAGTACCAGACGGGGACACGTTTGTAAATAAAAACGATTCATGAAAATAAACTATCGTACCTAATTAGTCTGAGGTTCATTGTACCAATCAAATCAAGGACCCTTGACAATTAATAGAATGGTAAACATCCGTCAAAAAATACAATTAATCAAGTCGTTAGAGACGAAAATTCCACAAAAACTCTAAAAACGAGACGAAAAAGGTGAATTTTGCTGTGGATGTCAATTTTATACGGAAAAAATTGATTTCTTAACAATGTGTACGCCATAGAAAAAGTGTTTTAAACAAAAAAGGTAACTGAGATTATTTTAAACGCACATATTTCTTAAGGGGATCGCAGCAAATTGCAAAATTTTGACGGGTGTCAATATTTTCAATATGTTTTAAATGTATTGATTTTTTTCGAATCCTGAGAAAACTAATAGGTGTTTTTAAAAAATTTAAACGCAGAATGAAAGACTATTTTATTATCGAGGGCCGAAAGTTTCTTAGAACAAATAAAAAAAAGAATGTGTGTGTACCTTGTACGCACGTAAGAAGTTATACTTCTATTATATGATTTCTTAAAAATAAATATACTTTAAACAGTTTGTTTTAATTTTTTTAAACACCAAACTAATTGTGTGCTTACCGCTTTCAAAAAAATAAAAAAAAAAGTATAGGATTGCTCCGGACTCGAACTCAAGACCTCTCGATCTCTGGCCGAATTATATACGAAATACGCTACGAGGACTGTGTCTGTATCGGTTAGGAAGTACCTAATGACAATTCACGGTAACAAACAGACAAGTATAATACATATACAATCAAATGTTTTAATAATACTCATCTTACTCCTGAGGAAGACAAATCCAAAGACACAAAAATTATAATAAATATATTTACTAAAAACACTAATATATTCTTTTCACACCTTTCCTTGCACTGATATATTTATACATAACTTGAAAGATTCAGCAACTAAACGCCATATTGTCTGTGTGCGCATGCGCGCAGTATTATGAAATTTTACTCTCAATCGCGCCTAAAGAAGTATAACTACAAAAATTTTCTTTTGAATGAAATATTTGCAATTAAAAAATACACTAAATTTCCTCTTTTGTTTTTACCCATGTAACTTATTAACATAAACATTATAGACGTTTTCGGGGACTTTTGGCCTTCGATAACAATGTAATTTTTCTTCTTCTTCTTCTTCTTGTGCCACTCCTATCGGAGACTGGAAATGACTTTGTTTACAGCTGACCTAAAAAGTTCATTAGTGGTGCAGCCAAACCACTTTCTCAAATTCCGCAACCATGACATTCTTCTATGGCCTGGATTCCGTTTTCCTTCTATTTTTCCTTGAATTATATTTTGAAGTAATGCGTATTTATGACCTCCCATCAGGTGACCCAAATACTCGAGTTTTCTTCGTTTTATCGTTAACAAAATTTCTGGGTCTATTCCTATCCTTCGTATTACTTTAAGATTTGTGATTCTTTCAACCCAACTTATCTTCAGCATTCGACGGTAGCACCACATCTCGAAACTTTCAATATTTTTATGTTGTCCTGTTTGAGAGTCCAGGCCTCTACACCGTATAATAGCGTGTTAAATACGTAGCCTATTAGCATTCTTAATCGTAGAGGAATGCTTATATCTCTGTTGCAGAAGAATTTTCTCATCTTTATGAAGGTGGCCCTGGAAATTTCGATACGTCTTTTTATTTCATTGTTTTGGTCTCCAGTTTCGTTTATTATAGTTCCCAAGTGTTTGTAACTTGATACTTTTTCAATTTGAATGCCGTTTATACTAATATGTGCTGGTTGTGTCATGATTTTACTGAAGACCATATACTTGGTTTTTTTGATATTAATGTTTATGCCATAGTTGTTGCAAGCAATATTTATGTTTGTAAGTAATCGTTGTAATTCTTCTACTGTTCTTGCAACTAGTACAGTGTCATCTGCGTATCGAATATTATTTACAACCTCTCCATTGATTATGATTCCTTCATTTGCTTGCAAAAGGGCTTCCTGACAGATGCTTTCACTATATACATTAAATAGCAATGGTGACGAAATGCATCCCTGTCTTACTCCTCTACCTATTTCTATTGCTTTTGATATCTCATTTTCTATTTTTATGTTAGCTTTCTTACTCCAATATAAGTTGAGAATTATTCGCAGATCTTTATTATCTATGTCTTTTCTTTCAAGAATGTCTCTTAGCCTATCGTGGCGTACTCTGTTAAACGCTTTTTCAAAATCGATAAAACATGCATGTACTTCTTGATTAACGTCTAGTCATCTTTGTGTAAGAACATTCAAACCGAAGAGAGCTTCTCGAGTATCTAGTCCTTTTCTGAACCCCATCTGCGTATTACTAATATCTGACTCCAACTTTTGATAAACTCGGTTGTGGATGATTTTTAGAAATATATTTAGTAGATGGCTCATTAAAGATATTGTTCGATGTTCTGAACATTCTTTTGCATTGGATTTCTTTGGCAGTGTAACGAATGTAGACAGCAGCCACTCTTGAGGTATAATACCAGTATTGTATACTGTTTTAAATAGGTGCAGTATTATACCTATTGATTCATCATTCAAGAGCTTTAGTAATTCAGTAGGAACCTCATCGGCTCCATTTGCCTTTCCAGTTTTGGAATTTCTAAGTGCCATTTCTACTTCACTGTAATTTTTCATTCTGGGTTTAAATTTTTCAAAAATATTTATCAATTTTCTCAGGTTTTGAAAGAAATGAATACATTTAAAACACATTAAAAATTGTGACATCCGTCAAAATTTTGCATTTTGCTCCGTTCTCCTTAACAGTTTTTAAGTAAGATGAATTGTTCTCTCAAAAACAACTCTTGAAGCGACCGGCGATTTTGGATCAAATTTTTATTATCTCAATAGTAAAATTTCGATATATTTTGATCAGGATGTCCCATCAACAAAAATCAGTATGCATTTTAAAGATGAAGAATGCACCTTTTGTATGCAATTTTTGCATTTTCAAAAATTTTAATAATTTTTTTAAGATAAATAGCAGGGTGTTTAAAATGGGTAACCATTTACAATTTCCTACTGTTTTTATTTTTTTTCCTTTATCTCTATCCTTAGAAAAGGACAAGACGGATCTTAATAATTCTTTTTGACCCCTAGCCATGAGATGATATTGAAAAACTGCATACAAAAAATACATTCTTAAAGTGCATCTCAAACAGACAATAAAAAAAATTCAGAACTAGTCAATTATCGGCGGAAATGAGTTCAATTTTGTTACTCGGGAGGTCTTTGGGGTCGCTGAAAACGAATATGACGTCGGAAGTAATCTTCGGAGTAACTGGTGCCCAGGGTACCTACTGTTTACCTCGTCTTGTGGAGTTTTCGCAAATCCATTAAAAAATTAGTCAAAAATCATTACTCGGGGAATTTTTGGGTTCTCTGACGACGAATATGAAATTGAAAGTGATCTCCGGAGTACCTGGGGCACAGGGTACCAACTGTTTATCTCGTCTTCTGGAGTTTTGGGCAAATTCATTAAAAAATTAGTTAAAAATCATTAGTCACGACATAAACAGTAGGTAGACTGGACAATAGGTACTCCTAAAATCACTTTAGACGTCATATTCGTTGTCAGCGACCCCAAAAACCTCCCGAGTAGTGAATTTTGACTAATTTTTTAATGAATTTGACGAGAAAACTCAACAAAACGAGGTAAACAGTAGGTACCCCGGGTACCAAGTACTCCGAAAATCACTCTAGATGTCATATTCGTCGTCAGCGACCCTAAAAACCCGATAAAATAATGATTTTTGACTAATTTTTTAATGAATTTGACGAGAAAACTCCACAATGCGAGGTAAATAGTAGGTACCCTGGGCACCATCTACTGCGAAAATTACTTTCGATGTAATATTCGTCGTCAGCGACCCCAAAAACCCCCGAGTAATGATTTTTGATTAATAGTTTAATGAGTTTGCCGAAAACTCCAGAAGATGAGGTAAATAGTAGGTACCATAGGCATCAGAAACTCCGGAGATCATTTCCGACGTCATATTCGTTGTCAGAGACGCCAAAAATCCCCCGAATAATGAATTTTGACTAATTTTTTAATAAATTTGGTGCAAACTCCAGAAGATTAAGTAAACAGTAGGTACCTTGGGTACGAGGTACTCCGAAAATAACTTTAGATATCATATTCGTCGTCTGCGACCCCAAAACTCCCCAAATAATGTTTTTTGACTAATTTTTTAATGGATTTGACGAGAAAACTCCACAATACGAGATAAACAGTAGGTACCCTGGGCACCAGGTACTCCGAAGTTCACTTCCGATATCATAATCGTCGTTGGCGACCCCAAAAACCCCTCGAGTAATGATTTTTGACTAATTTTTTATTGAATTTGCCGAAAACTCCACAAGATGAGGTAAACAGTAGGTACCCTAGGCACCATGTACTCCGGAGATCACTTACGACGTCATACTCGTTTTCAACGATCCCAAAATCCCCCGAGTAAAAAAATGAACTAATTCCGCCGATAATAGACGAGTTCGGAATTTTTTAATTGTTTTTTTGAGATGCACTTTAAGAATGCATTTTTTGTATGCAGTTTTTCAATATTATCTCATGGCTAGGGGCCATAAAGTTTCCTGGCGCATTCACGAATCGAATACAAAAAAATTATAAGATTCGTCTTGTCGTTTTTTTTTGTTCAGTGCTTTATTTCTTCGACTATAATTTTAATTTCTACTTCTCTTCAAATTTTATCAGTTTAAAATAATACCAGTATCATCTGCAAAAGATATTCTGACATATCTATTAGATCAGGGGTCTCCAAACTTTCCAGCCTTAGGGCCATACTGATTACTCCTGTAAGTTCCGAGGGCCAAGATGGCAACACTGCATATTATTAATTTTCCTGTATTTAATTTTTTCCCGTAAAATAACGAATAATTTAATTTTTTGTAAGTGTGGTAAGCTGTCAACATTATTAAGTATGTCAAATATTCACCTATTTTTGATATATTTTAATTTAATACAAGGTAGACATAAACAAACAAAATATTTCCACCAGTGAAAATCTCCAATCTCTACCGAGATTGTCCACTAATAACATAATTATTCTTTCTACTATTTTTCAACGCCATCGTTAGAAATTGTCACAAACACACTTAACTATCCGAAATAATAAGAAGTCTGAAAAATAATAGCCGCAAATCACTTAAGTGTTACGCCCCTGATAACTGGGAGGAGACTAAAGACCCCACCTAAGCCAGTAAGCAATTTTGGGTTTGTGCGCTCCGCCAAGTTAGCTGGCGATGACAATAGTGGCGTAACTACAAGTCAGTTCCTATGAAACTGTTGTGAAATAAAATAGGGCGTACCTCCTTAAAACAAGTTTGTGCAGTGATATAATTAAGAACAAATATGAAAACTCATCTTTGTTGGAATTTTATAAGAGTCTTCCACTGACACAATTTGATAATTTGCATAAATTTGCTCGTGGGCTGTTTTCCGTTTTTGGTACTACTTATTTGTGTGAGAAAACCTTCTCCAAAATGAAGTACACAAAAAATGTATACAGATCTAAATTAACTGACGAGCATCTTAAATCTCTTTTAATAATTGGTACAAGTAAAATTAGTCCACAACTACAAACTATTGTCGGTGGAAAATCTCAATTACATACATCTCATTAGCATTTCATATGTCATGTTTGTTATAAGGTGTGTGTTGTTCATTACTTACAATGTATAAAATGTTAGTTGGATTCATTTCAATAATTTGTTAGTTATTATATGCTGAAGTTAAATTTACTGCATAAATTATACATGTCTTTACTCATTACCATTCTGTGTTTCTTTATCCAACTTATCACAAACATTTTATTTGCTATAAAAAATATTAAGGAGTTTTCAAGTATGTCTCCGCGGGCCGGACAAAATCTGTCTGCGGGCCGGACAAAATCTGTCTGCGGGCCGGATGTGGCCCTCGGGCCGTAGTTTGGAGACCCCTGTATTAGATAATTATTAATCTATTAATAAATGGTAATGGATCCAGTATGGAACCTTGTGGAAAATATTTGCCTTTTATATAGGTTATACATCAGCATTGTTAACTATCACAAGCCAAATGGATTTTTCTATCCTTTTATAATACACTCTGGACCAAAATTAACCGGCCACCTTAAAAATGTGTCATTTTTGATATCTTATATCTCCTAAACCTGTTGTCCGATTTAAGTGATTTTTTTAATATGTTATAGCCTTTTTCCTTGAAAATATTGCTATAATAATATTGTTGCTAAACAGGTAAATTTTCATTTTATACCAGGTGTACGAATCAAACTGTGTTTTTTTTTTCTTAAAGTTTTCATCACCCTGTGAAATATTCTAGCATTTGTAGAATACTGAAATTAAAACCTGACTATAGCCTTATGCATTCTCAACATTTTGTTTTTTGTTTGATTCGCTTATGTTGGATAATAAAAAAGTTGGGTGCTTTAACAATTAGACATGTTTTTTATCAATACAGCGTGTTTTTTAAAAAATTTGGCAAAGTTTAGGGGTGAAAAAATAATGACAGTTTGCTTTATAAACTTATGTCCGCAAATGCTTCGTTTCCGAGATAGGGGCTGCTGAAATTCGGACAACAGGTTTAGGAGATATAAGACATCAAAAATAGCCCATTTTTAAGGTGGCCACTTAATTTTGGCCCAGAGTGTATATACAAGAATTAAAATATATACAAGAGGTTACACTCAGTAATACTTTTAATGTTTTTGCATCAATGTTATCGATAGCACTATTTTTAAATCTAATTTCGTATTGTCAACATTACTTCACTGGTATTAGTTGGTGTAATAAAGATAATATTGTATTTATTTGAGGCAATTTAATTTCAGCACCTTGTGGTATTTAAATTTTCTCACTGAGTTTAATTCACACATTTTAATATTGTGAATTACAAGAATTAGATGAATCATTTCGTATGACTCATTAATTTTAGTTATATTTTCATAATATACAGGGTGCGACATTAGTGCAAGGAATTCCAATTATTCGTTTGTCGTAAAAGACACGAAAAACATTTGTGCCTGTTCAAAAGAAAGGAGATCAAACAATATCCGGATCAGGACATAACTACAGAGGAATTACCCTCCTAAACGTGACCTGCAAAATATTGGTATTTATTATTTTATGGTCGACTCTCCGTATACTGTGAAAAAATAATATCAGTGTGAGTTCCGCAAAGAAAAATCAACTTTCCATCAAATATTCCTTCTAATAAAAGCTTTGGAAAAAACCGTACACTTATTGTACGGTTTTTTTAATAGCGTACAAGTATTGCAGTGACCAGTGAAGAGTGTAGTGTCTGGGAGCTCAGGAGTTATCAAACTAATACAAAAATTGAAAGAAATTAAAGCTCCTAGAGCTTTCAATCTGAGCTTCAAAAATCTAAGTTGTTGTATAAGTAGGCTAGTATAGCTGTTGTGTAGCAGGCAAAACTACCAGAAGGTTGGAACGTAGGTACAACTGGGCCTATTCAGAAAAAAGGAGATGAAACAATCTCAGGATCAGGAGATAACTACATACAGAGGAATTACCCTCCTAAACGTGATCTGCAAAATATTTGTCCATGTTCTTCATGATCAGCTATCGGGATATTGTGAAAACATAATAGCATTTTGAGTTCTGCAAAGAAAAATCAACTATCCATCAAAATTTGATTTAATATTTAATATTCCTTCTAAGATAAGCTTTGGAAAAAACTAGCATAGCCTGCAAATATTGCAGTCACCAGTGAACAGTGTAGTGTCTGAAGATGGCATCAGAAAGGACGTCGAAATCTCGACCCTGTGAATATCGATGCGGTTCAAGCCGGAAGCCTGGTGAGTTTAATTTTAATATTAATTCTTATTATAATATTGACTGTAGCTGTAAGTTTTTAACTTGGATTTTTAAAACAGATCTTGCTCTTATGTAGATCTTAATCTGTCCTAAATTGTTTTCTCCAAACATCTCTTTATTCTGTTGTTTTGTCCTATGGCTTTCAAACTACATTACTAATAAACATTTTTAAAAACGAACATTAAACACTTGATTTTTATCGGTTTATATATTTTTCAATAAAATTACGATCGTCCATTTTTGAAGTTTCTTTTCGTGATAAAAAACCTATAAATATAAAGGAGGAAGGAATACGATGTATCTAAGGAGCCAATATCGAACTAAAACTACTCACCACTCTTCCCCGAGTTGCTATCTATAACGAAATCGGTGTTTTTGTGCAATATGCTTTTTTTCCTGACGAGCCAGATTTCTGCTTATGAGACACTGGAGATTTTCCCGCTAGGGGATTCAAATACAGGGTTATTGTGGCCTCCATCATGGCCTCGATTGTGAGGATGTTGGTCCAAACGATAATAAGAGCTAGAATCACCAATGCAAAGATAGTCATAGGATAGTCATAACCATATGGCAAGAGGTAGCAACCGAAGTTATTGGAAGCCAAAAAAAGAAAAGCAAAAAAAATTCAAGCATATACTAGAAAGAACTAGCGAAGTAGAACAAACAAATAGAAACGCGAAAATTCTACAAGAAGGTTGTCCAGAAGAGAGAGGATTTCAAACCTAGACTATTAGACTAAGAGCCGCTATAGGTGAAATTTCTTAATCATTTTAGGCACGACGGGACCCTATAACTTAAATAGTAGAACCTAAAAGAAAACGTTTGAGCACTGTGCCGTCACTTTTCAGTGGCACATGCGTCTACAGTGGCGCATCAAACTTTCCACTTATGGACGGGATCCATAAATTAAAAAATACCCTCCCTCATTACCAGAATTTAATTTTTTCCATTTTTTTAAGTTCTATGTGATTAAGACACAAGATTAAAAGTAATTTTAACCCACCACCCCCTTCTCCCTGCCCCCCATCAAAAACTTTATTGATTTTATTTTTTTTTGGTGGGATGCAATCAATTTTAAAATTTCAAAAAATTCACACACATAGTTAGGGCTTTTATAAAACACGTCTATTTTTTATAGACCTGTAGGTTGAGTGTACATAACCTCAAAAAATTTTAAAAAAATTTTTTTTTGGAAAAAAGTATATAACTTTTTTTTGGGGATAGCTGCAGATCTAATTTTTTCTTAGTCTTGTGTATTTTATCAAACACTATATTTCCAATTTTTTTCAGATTTTTCTGTAACGCTGGTCACCTTCAAAAATCCAAAAAAAACTGTTTTTTAAGGGGGTTTTGGGGGTTTGAACGTGTTTTTCTGATTTTTAAATATTCTAAAGGACTCAGTTACTTCAAGTTACATATAACCTATAAAAACAAAATTGATTTGATATATTATGAAGTCTATAAAATAGGGAAAATCCCCAAAAACCCCCCAAAAAACAGTTTTTCGGGTTTTTGAAGGTGAGGAGCCTTACGGAAAAATCTGAAAAAAATTAAAAATATAGTGTTTGATAAAACACACACTACTAAGAAAAAATTAGACCTGCAGCTATTCCTCAAAAAAAGTTATACGCTTTTTTGAAAAAAAAAATTTCTTTTAATTTTTTGAGGTTATGTACACTCTACCTATGGGTTTATAAAAATAGGCATGTTTTATAAAAGCCTCAGCTATGCGTGTGAATTTTTTAAAATTGTAAAATTGATTGCATCCTACAAAAAAAAAAAACGAAAAATGAAGTTTTTGATGGTGGGGACAGGGAAAGGGGGTGGTGGGTTAAAATTACGCTGAATCCTATGTGTTAATTACATAGAACTTAAAAAAATAAAAAAAAATTAATTTTGTTAGTAAGGAAGGGTAACTTTTAATTTATTTATCCCGTCCATAAGTGGAAAGTTTGATGCGCCACTGTCGACGCATGTGCCACTGAAAAGTGACGGCACAGTATTCAAACGTTTTCTTTTAGGTTCTACTATTTAAGTTATAGGATCCCATCGTGCCTAAAATGATTAAGAAATTTCACCTATAGCGGCTCTTAGTCTATATGAATTATTAGAAACAGAACAGGAGAGACTAAACATAAGAAGTAAGATGAAATTGCAAGAAGGAGATATCTAGCTTGAAGGCATAGAAGATGAAAGAGAGGAAGATCCCAACAGAGGAAGAAATCATCAAAGTAATACAAAAATTGAAAGAAAAAAAGCTCCGAGGGCAGAGAGCTTTCCATCTGAGTGCAACACTTTAAACATTGCGCAAAAAATCTGAGTTGTACAAGTAGGCTAGTACAGCTTATATATGTATAGCAGCCATGATTATAACAGAAGACTGGGACGTAATAGAATTGTTCCTATTCAAAATAAAGGCGATCAAACAATCTGAGCATAGGAGATAACTAGAGAGGAATTGACCTGCAAAATATTGGTGTACATTCTTTATTATCGACTATCAGGATATTGTGAAAAGATAATAGCAGTGTAAGTTCCGCAAAAGAAAAATCAACTATCCATCAAATATTCCTTCTAAGACAAGCTTTGGAAAAAAACTATCATATTATACAAGTACCGCAGTGTACCAAGGTTTTTAACTTGAATTTTAAAAACGTGTCTTCCCACCAGAAAAGTTAAAATTACCGAAATTGAAGAAGTAACCAAAAACATAAATACAAAAAAAGCACCTGGATACGACCTGATAACAGGACTAATTCTCAAAGAACTACCTGAAGAAGCAATAAAGCTACTAATGTACATATACAATGCTCTCCTAAGATTGTGCTACTTCCCCTCCCAATGGAAGGTAGCACAAATCATTCTAATTCATAAACCCAACAAAGACACAACCCAACCTTAATCCTATCGTCCTATTAGCCTTCTGCCCTTACCCTCCAAAGTGTTTGATAGGCTTGTCCTGAAAATAATTGACACTGTCATTGCAGAAAAAACCTAATACCTTATTACCAATTCGGATTTCGACAACCACATGGCACAATCGAACAGGTCCATAGGGTAGTCAGAACCGCAAGAGATGCACTCGAGAACAAGAAGTACTGTACAGCAGCCTTCCTGGATGTCTCCGAAGCCTTCGACAAAGTATGGCATAAAGGTCTAATATCAAAACTTAAAAGACAATTGCCTCATCCAACCTGCATGCTCCTACAATCATACCTCACCGGCAGATCGTATCAGATAAAACTGGGGGAGGCCCTCACTACTCTGCATTCCATTCACTCTGGCGTACCCCAAGGAAGTGTCCTTGGACCCACACTGTACCTCCTGTTCACAGCAGATATACCAACTTCAGATCGTACAACAATTGCAACATATGCTGATGACACTGTCCTAATGGCTTGCCACCAAAATCCGACTCTAGCTTCACAGATACTACAAAGTCACTTAAATAAACTTGAAATATGGTTTAAACTGTGAAGAGTCAAAGTTAATAGCTCCAAGTCAACAAACATTACGTTTACAATAAGGAAGGGGATCAATCCAGCTGTAACCTTTAACAACACACCACTGCCAATAAGAAGTGACGTCAAATACTTAAGGATTTACTTAGACAGCCGCCTAACATGGCAAAAGCATATTTGGAACAAACGACTGCAACTGGGACTCATTTATAGAAAGATGTACTGGTTCATAAATCAAAAATCACGCCTAAGTCTAGACAACAAACTTCTGATCTACAAAAGTGTACTGAAACCCATCTGGACGTATGGCATCCAAATCTGGGGAACTTCAAGTAAAACAAATTTAATCAAGATACAGCGCTTTCAATCAAAAGTTCTAAGGCAACTGTGCCAAGCTCCTTGGTACATTTCCAACGATAATATACATAGGGACCTCCAAGTCCAAACCGTCAAAGAAGAAATTGTTTCTCTGTGCTCCAAGTACCACAATAGACTACAGGTTCACCCAAACATATTGGTCACCAATCTCCTGACACCCATACAGAACAGAAGACTAAAAAGAACAGAGACTCTTGACCTCAACACTAACTAATCATTCCGACTTATTACTATTATTGTACTATTCAAATTAATTCAATTAATTTATTAATAACTGTACTAATTCAATCATTATTGTACTCTTTTAGGTATTCACCAACGGGTGAATACTGACTGTGTCACACTCCTAACACTCATATGTATTGTTTATTATTTTTTATAAAATAGATTGCAATAAAATGGATGTCAAAAAAAATTTAAAAACATAGATCTTGCTCTTAAATCTGTTCTTTATTCTGTTCTTTTGTTCCATTTCTTTCAAACTACATTTCTTATAACCTATTGTTTTTAAAACCGAAGACTAAACACTTGATTTTTATCGTTCTATATCTTTTGCAATAAAATTACGATCGTCCATTTTTGAAGTTTCTTTTCATGATAAAAAACCTATAAATATAAAGGAGGAAGGAATACGATGTATCTAAGGAGCCAATATCGAACTAAAACTACTCACCACTCTTCCCCGAGTTGCTAACTATATCGAAATCGCTGTTTTTGTGCAATATGCTTTTTTTCCTGACGGGCCCGATTTCTGCTTCTGAGACACTGGAAACTTTCCTGCTCGGGGATTCGAATACAGGGTTATCGTGGCCTCGATCATGGCCTCGATTGTGCGGATGTTGGTCCATTACCGGCACTTGCTGAAAAATAAAAAAAAGTCTTAAAGCTTTCCCGTGGCTGAATTATGTAGACATTTTTGCGTTGGTGTAAAAAGGACATGATGAGAATTCAAACAATTTATCTACGAGTATAACTTGGGTTTCTTGCCGAGAGATAGTGGATTTTTAAGAGGGCCCGTATTTTTCATTGTCTTTTTTAGTAATAGTGACCACATTTTGCGCTGCGATATTACTTTTTCGTTAGAAATAATTTCTGCCAACATTTGTAAATAGTTTTTTCATGAAATAAAATCAGAAATAATATGAAGAGTGGAGATATACAACGAGCCAAGTGACAAAAATACACAAACGAGAAAAATAAATTTTTATCAGGAAACGGAACACAATACTTAATGGCGGACGCTATCTGTTGAATTTAATTAGAGCTGTTTACAATGCAACTGTCACTAGGGGAACATCCATAAACTACGTCGTTGAAAAGGGGGAGGGGGGACTTTGCTTATTACGACGGTATACGACAGGGGGGAGGGGCCATGAGTGCACATCCGACGTCGTTTAAAGTTCACGAGTATAAAAAATATATCCTATTTGAGAATTAAAAAAAAAATAGTATATTATTTTTATCGCATACTTTTCATATTTTGTTTTTATCAGTCACAGTCTTAATAATATTGCTAGCAGTTTTATACAGACTAACAAACAATAAAACATTGTCCTATGCCTTTAAACAAACGCTTCTTTTCAGAACAACGTCTGGAAGCAATAAATATTAAACTGTTCACTAATTTACTGAATACCCTGTGTGAAACAATTCTACGAGAATGAATAGAAATAAAATATTCTATTCTATTTAGTTATAGGTCTGGATCCCGCGTATGAAAAAAAAAATTGATTAATAGCAAGCTGAAAATTTGTTATTAGCTTAAGGGTGTCTAGTCGGATAAACTTTGATATATGGGGACACTGGAATAGAGGCAGTTTTAATTGTGGAACAGGTTAAAAATTTGGAACGGTCAGACCACGAAAACGGCACATTTATTTTTTCCGAAAGAATAGACTTAAACTCTCCGAACAGAGATTAAACTCACATGCAAAAATCAGACAGGTATTTATCACCTGTCATAATTCCAGTCATTTGACATATTCTACATGTTCCACTCATTAAAACGCCCATTTGGTGATAAATAGCAGTCTGATTTTTGCATGAGAGTTTAATCTCTGTTCGGAGAGTTTAAGTCTGTTCTGTCGGATAAAATACATGTGCCGTTTTCGTGGTCTGACCGTTCCAAATTTTTAACCTGTTCCAAAATTAAAACTTCCCCTGTTCCAGTGTTCGCATATATCAAAGTTTGTCCGACTAGACACCCTTAAGCTAATAACAAATTTTCAGCTTGTTATTAATCAATTTTTTTTTCATACGCGGAATCCAGACCTATTAGTACATTGTATCTATTTATACTTAATAAAAGAAATGGCATTGGAATCAAAACAAAATAAATATTAAGGTTTATCTGATGCAGTTAAGAAAGCATAGAAACTCCGATAAAAGTGTTGTCTTTTGTCCCAATAACTAAAGCTAATTATTAGTTGTACAGTGAATTGAGAGAAAAAAGTACGCGAATATTAATGAGCTACATAGTAATACTGATTTGGATACATTCGTAAATAAACTTGGAGAGCTAACTTAAGTTAAGAGATAAAAAATCCTGAAATAACATTGAATTTAAAAAAAAAATCTCTAAAAATGGTGGTCACGAGTTGCGTTGCAATTGCGAAGTCGGTATGAGGGAGAGGTCAACAACTGTAAACGACGCTTTACGACGGAAGGGGGGGAGGGTATTAAAAACTCCAAAATTTTTAAGACGTAGTTTATGGATGTTCCCTAGGCCCATAATACAGGTTGACGGCATTGTTGCATAGACCATTATAATGGAAAAAACAGAAATATTGATTTTTGTCACTTGGCCCGTTGTATATATCCACTCTTCATGTGGTATACTGGTGGGAAAAGTAAAACATCTGTATTGGAAAACATTGCATTCAAAAATTTATAATTATAATGAATAATAACCCATAAGGCCCTAAAAAATATAAGAATCTATTGAAGAGAAGTTACTGGAAATCTTGCAAAAACTAACATTGATTATTATCGAGATGTTCTATAGCTTGTTGCCTCAATTTAAATCTTGGTTTACGATAAAATAGAAAGAAATAAAAGAAACGTAAATAAAACTCGGATTATGTTAACTTCTTCTTCTTGTCCATTGTTCATTTTTGGATATAGGCCTTTCCCAAATCCTTCTGTCCATCTCTATCCTGAGCAACATACCTCCAGTTTGGTCTGGCTATTTTTTTTGATACCATATGCCTATCTCATCTGTAATTCTTGGTCGTCTACTTTATAAGATCTTCAATGTTGTATTGTTGTCGGATAGTAAAATATTATTGTAATTAATTATAGGTATTTGTAAAATATGTTTAAAAAAATATTACAAAAAAATAAAAATAATAATAAAAAAATGAAACAAAAAATAAATTTAAAAAAATGATTAAATTAAAAAAATCTACTCTCTAAAATAATCTAATGATTAAAAAAATACAAAAAAAATACAAAAAGAAATAAAAAAAAATTGAAGAAAAAAAAATAACTAAGAGGATTTAAATCTCCGAGGGGTTGAACCGGGTTGACACCTTATCGTAGTGACAAAAAAAACAAAAAGAATGCATTTTACATAATTAACATTAATATTTTTATTTGTAAAATGTATACACTATGTGTTCTTAAGTATAATACACATTAAGTATAATATATTTATAATATTTATTAACATAGTATGTACATTGGCTGTAATTAGTAGGTAAAACAGGAAGTAAAATGTAATATTATAATAATAATCATGTTTTACTAATTGGCAATATCTTTAACATTTACTTTTGATTGAGACTGGCTAAATGACTATAGTCCAAGCCAAAAAAAAAGTATTGTGGCTTTCCAACGTTGGATTTTTTGTCTAGCTAGCAGTCTTTTCTTAGAAGCTCCATTGGATGTTGTCAATTTTTGTTGTAACATTCTCGAATTTTTTTATTTTACCTAGTCGTTGTTCTTTCTATCTGACAGTCATATATCTAACCTTGTCCTTTACATTGAACTTTATGTTTTGGCTTGACAAAAATAATGCACTGATTGAACACTATGCTCCTCGAGTATTGAAGTATTTCGCAGTTCATAAATATCAACTGAGGTCCCCAAAACATGCCCAAGACTGTCTTGTGCTTTTAATGATTTCTGCATTTTGAATTTCTCTTTGTCAAGTTTCAGGATTTGGCCCAGGTAGATTTTTCAATTTGTTCTAAGTAACACTAAGTAAATATTTAGATTATGCTAAGTAGGACAGAGCCATTTTTTTTTATTTTAAGTTCTTAATGGAGAGGTCAATGTTGAATTTATCAGTCAAAGACAGAGTTTCAAATAAAATAGTCTGTAGAAAAACTGGTGCTATAGGCGAGCGGCAGGCACTCCCAAAATGAACAGGTACTGACTACGAAGAGGTGAATGGCCAATTTTAGTCATACTGTATGTTTTTGATGGTGTTGAAAACAAAAATGAGGTTTATTTTGAATTTTATGTGGGGGAACATTGTCAAGATCGCAATTTTAACCTAATAATAAAAAAAAATGAAATCACGTTTTTCTGCGTTTACCTCGCTACAACTCTGTTCCGTTTCAATATTATTTTCTGAAATGTTGACAGTTTATAGCTCTAGCATTGCTAACTACAACGCTACCAGTTTCAAGATCTTCGTCTAATTCTGATAAAGGTTATGTATTTTTTAAAATAGAATGTGCAGATTTGTGCATTGCAAAGTTTAATCCCAAATGCTGAGTGACCAACTTTGAAATTTATCTTTTTAATCATTTTTATGTTAAAATGATTACAAAGAAGCTTTCTGGAAAGTTTTCGATCAAAATGCTTTACAGAAAAAAAATAGTGCAACTTTTAATATCAATATTAGAAATCTCCAAAATAACGCTTATTTTTCGGGATACTGACCATGGCTGGTGAATGGCTAATTTTTGTTTTACATTATGTTTTTGATAGTGTTGAAAACGAAAATAAAATTTATTTTAAATTTTAGGGGAAATATTGTCAAAATCGCAATTTTACCACAAAAATAAAAAAATTAAATCACGTTTTTTTTGTATTTAACTCGCTACAACTCGGGTCCATTTTAATACTTTTTTCTAAAGTAACAAAATTCAAAATTTATCTGTTTGATCACGTTTGTTAAACTATAGAGTACAAAGAAATCTTATGGGGAGTTTTAGATCTAGATGTGTTATAGAAAGAAAATGGTGAAACATTTAATTTTAAGAAAAATGTGACTTATTTTTTTTTATTTTTATGGTAAAATTGCGATTTTGACAATGTTTCCCCACCTAAAATTTAAAATAAACTTCATTTTCGTTTTCAGTCCCATCAAAAGCATAAAGTAAGATCAAAATTAGAAATTCACCACCCATGGTCAGTATCTCGAAAAATTAGCGTTATAAAAGGAGTTAAGAATCTAAATTTCAAATTTCGTCACACAACTTTTGCGATTAAACTTTTTAATGCACAAATATGCATCTTTTACTTTAAAAAATATCAGAATAAGACTGAAAAGCAGGTACTGTTGTCTTTAGAAATGTTAGTACTAGACACTGTGAAAATTTCAGAAAAAAATATTAAAATAGAACAGAGTTGTAGCGAGGCAAATGCAAAAAAACGTGATTTAATTTTTTTTTAATTTTAGGGTAAAATTGCGATTTTGACAATGTCCCCCCCATATAAAATTCAAAATAAACCTCATTTTCGTTTTCATCACCATCAAAAAAATGCAGTATGACGAAAATTGGCCAATCACCTCTTCGTGATCAGTATCTCGAGAAATAAGCGTTTTTTTGGGGGTGTGCCGATCGTCTACTACAAACGCAGTTAAAAGAATTACAACAATAAAATAGAACTGGCCGTGACATGTCACTGGATTCAAATATGTAAGATAGGTCTAGAAAATTTTTAGAATGGAGACCTAGACATATCATAATCGAGGCCAATAAGATCGTCGGATGACATCAAGCGCATCCAGAACAACTGGATTCATGGTGCTCAAAATTGGATGCAATGGAATTATTTACGGGAGGCCTGTATTCAGCAGTGGACTCAAAGCAGCTAATGATAAGAAGATGATTAGTTTTAATAATTTGGTTTAGACAAATGGTTTTTGAATAGTATGATGTTAGTTTTTCCGTCATTGCTGCCCCACATTCGACATCTATTGTCCCACACTCAACATTGCAGTCTTTCAGATATTTTTGTACTTCTCCCTTATTTATATTAACTTCTTCTCTCTCTGTCAATAAAAATCGTATTTATTATCCCCAACATATTTTATATATAAAAAATAGTTTATTTTATATTTCGACCAATATATTCTGTAGAAAAATCTCTATCTTTTTCCTTCTAAAGAAAAACAACGTAGTCCAGGGACCGATTTACAAGAAGTTATTTCCGTTGAAACAGGAAGTGAATATATGATTACATAAAATAATCTTACTTTACTGCTCGGACGTTTTTGTCGTACATTTAAACTTTCATCCTTTTGGGACGATAAAGTCGTTCGTTTGTTTTTTATGGACATTTTAAGCTACGCTTGTCATAAAGCAGAAAGTGTGACTCTTTCTGCCGACGCGACGTATGCGGGACGAAATTTATAATGGGTGTTAGAGAGAAAAATATATATCGAAACTTTTCACACATATAAAATAGTAGAAGTTTTAGTTCGTTGTTGGATTTCCCCAATTATGCAATAAGTAAATATGCGAAATGGGGAGTGGGGAGGTTTTTATTTGGATCTTTCCCCACCATTTGGGAAAGGGGGATAATAATTCCTTTTCCCTAATTGGACATCGGCTAATTATTTAGGACCAATCCCGATAATTATAAAGATAACATTATCACATTATGGGGTCTTACTGACACAATATAAATGTCAATTCCAAGATATCGGAATGGAAGAATTATCCGAACATACACAAATAATTAAGATAACAACCCGAGAATTAAGCAAGACCCTCAAAAGATCGAAAAACGGAAAAGCAGCAGTACCTGGAGAAATCCCAATTGAGTTGGTAAAGTGCGGACCAAAAATATTATATGAGATGTTGGTTCAGCTATTTAATAAATACTTAAAAGGACAAAATATCTCTGATGATTAGAATGTTGGATATGTCGGCCCAACATAAAAGAAAGGGGATAAACGTATATGCTCTAATTATAGGGGAGTAACTATTAGCAGCTCAGTGGGGAGGTTTTACGGTCGAATAATAAAAGAAAGAATAGAATCAGAATACAAAGACACGAAAGAACAAAATTGATTTCGTGTAGGAACATCGTGCACTGATAATATATTCGTTCTGCAGCAGATAATAGAAAAACGGAAGGCAAGGAATCTATCTACCCACCTATTGTTTGCAGATTTAGAGAAGGCATACGATACGCTACCTTTGAAAAAACTGTTTCAAACATTGACGAAAGTGGGTCTCATTAGAGAGTATGTGGATGCTATCGCAAATATATACAAAAATGCAAGAAGTGTCGTTAAAGAAGGAAACTTTTTATCGGAATCATTTCCAATAACAAATGGGCTCAAACAAAGATGTCTGTCTCCGACCTTATTTAAAATATGTACTCAATCATCGCTAGGGCAGTGGAGGAAATAAGTATCTGGAACAGGAATAGACATAGGCGGTGGTAAATGTCTACAAGTTTGTTTTTCGTAGTCGTAGCGAAAGAAGAGGAAGACATGAACTGCATGTTTAGAAAACAAAAGAAATAATTTGAAAAATGGGGCCTCAATGAGAATATGTCAAAGACAGATTATCGTAAAATATAGGATGATGAAGAAGATCCAGAGTTAGAAATTACAACCATAAACACATGTAAATAATATAAATATCTCGAATCTATAAATAATACCTACCTAAAGAAGGCACTACCAAAAGAGACATCGAAAACAGAACGCAGCAGGGCAAAAAAGCGGTAAACATCCTAAGCTCTCTACTATGCTCTAAAGATACAAGACAAAAAACGAAATTGACAATCTATCGAACCTTGGTAGAGCCTATTATGAATTATGGTGCAGAACTTTGGCAAATCACGAAAAAATATAGAGAAAGAATAGAAGTAGTAGAAATGGATTATCTAAGGAGAGCGTGCGGTATATCCAAGAAAAAATCACATCAGGAATGAAGATAGAATGAGGACAAATACTGTATATTCCAGCATAGATAGAATTGAAACAAGGCAACTACTGTGGTATGGTCATGAGAAACGAATGGATAAAGGTAGTTGGCCAAGAAAGCTTTAAATTACATACCACAATAAAGAACAAGAAGGGGAAGGCCTTCAGTTGCCCAGGAAGAAAATGTACGGCACATAATGAGAGAGAGACCCATCAAAGAAGATGAATGAATGGACAGAAAACGATAGTGTTTTGCAGACGCGGCAGAAGCTGTAGGAACCCCGCTTATAGATGAATAGATATTGTCAAGGACCCTCACGTCCAAAACAACAAATGCCGATGTGGATGTCGAGCCCAAGAAACTATCCAACACAACGGCGGATCCAGCAACCTTGCAAGGAGGGGGCAATGAAATAAAAATTTTCTTGTCACTCGCGTACGCAGGATTCATTTTCGGTATGGGCTGTTACTTTATTTTTCTTCATGTACCATGTCCTTTCAGAACGTTGGTTACTATCATAGCTATCTTAATTTTATTCACTGCCACCCTAAATCAACCACGAAGTGCTTTTTCGTCCTGGACTGAGTTTGTCTTCTATTTTCACTTGCATAATATTTTGTAGCAACCTATATTTAAAACTTATCATTACATGTCCAAAATACTCCACTACTTTGGAGAAGGAATTCTGTTTTATGTTTCATTCCGTTATTCAGTCGTCAACAGGGCACAAAACTCACTATTTATTTTCAATCGTAATTATCTCTTTCTTAAAAAAGGCGACACCAGGCGAAGTCTCAAGGAGGGGGCAATTGACCCCATTGACCCCCCTTGGATCCGCGCCTGATCCAACATCTTAGCGGAGGCTGCCAGGCGTTTGTCGGTACTATTTTTTATAAAGAGCGCCGTGACTTAATAGGAAAAATCATTCACCCAACAAACTGGTACTTCTCCAAACCGATCATCTTGCTTATAAACAATAAGTCCATGATAGAGTGCTTGAAAACAACTACAAGCAATGCTGGGTTCGGTGAATACGGTAAATAATAATTTATATTGGCAGGGCAGGGTCGCTGTTTGGACACGTCTAGAGCTGGCGCTGGACATGACAACATGCAGGACGTCGATGGCAGGGTGTTGAAGAAGTCTAAAGGATTCTACATATTATCATGCACTCATCGTTTCCAGTACGTAGCGTAGTCTCCGAAAAACCTGATTTTACAAAGAGGTGTCTGATACCATACGTTCCGGACAGTATGAATTGTTCATATTTAAAAACATTAAAATCAGTATTTTTCGGAAACTAAACGCTACGTGCTGGAAACGATGAGTGCATGATAATATGTAGAATCCTTAAGTCTGTGGCCTGTTCCAAAGACACTCATTTAGTCAATTGTGGTTATTTATGTCTAATGATAAACTCCATATCCTATGGATCCCCTATCCTTTATTCCATAGGATGGATGTAAAAAATATATTTTATAGGAATAATAATATAAAAATTAGAAAAAAAATATAAGAAAAACAGAAACAAAGAAACAGCAACAAGAATAAGAAACAAAATTGAATGAAAGGAATATGTAAAAAACCGTTGAACATTATAGGCTAAGATCCAAAACATATTTTTTATTAAATTTCATACATAGACAAATATTTCTAGCATGGGTTGCCTATCAAAAGTGTGTCACAGCTATCCTTAAGGGGGACGAAGGGGTTGAAATCAATATTCCAAACACATTTTTTTAATTATGGTAGAATTATTTTACTTTTAAATTAAATAGACACATTCAGTACAATTCACAGATTACTCAAGAAAAAATTCAAGGAAAAATATTGAAAAACATGCCAACGGTGTGGACATCAATTTTGCAGTGGACATCAGAACTCATCATTAAATGAAGGTAAACAAAAAATTCAAAAAGATTTTATTAGCTTATGAGTTTTTCGAGGTAACGCCGTCGAGTTTTTTAGTTTTATCTAATTTTGACTTTTTGATTTCACTCAGAATTATAAACAAATAATTTTTTTGCAAAAAAGGGTGAAAATCAACATATTTATTATTGTTAAACAAATAATAAGCAGAAAACAAAAAATATCTCGACAGCTTTACCTCAAGGAATGTCTAAGGAAAATATGTACAAATTTCCAGGTAAGTTGGTCAACTAGTTTTTGAGTTACGATGTCTACAGCCTGAAAAAAGCAGTTTTGAGAAAAACGCATTTAAAGTATTGTCAACTTTTATTTTCAATTTCTTTTTTGTCGGTCAAATGGTAAAGTGATGCACACCGGATATGTTGTTAAATCGCGGAGTAATTTACAAGAGAAAATAAGAACAGCTGTTGACCGTTTCTCCCTACGCTCAAGCGTGCTGGCACGAACTTGCTGCAAAGCGAGTCGAAGGTAGTGAGGTAGGGAGATAGTGTTGATTAGCCCTACCTTTGACTCGATTAGCAGCAGATTCGCACCAGCACGCTTGAACGTAGTGAACAACGGTCAACAGCTGTTCTCATTTTCTTTAGTAAATTACTCCGTGATTCAAAAAGATATTCCGGTGTGCATCGTTTTACGATTTGAAAGTCAAAAATGAAATTAAAAATAAAAGTTGACAATACTTTAAACGCGTTTTCCTTAAAACTGTTTTTTTCAAAGGTTGTAGACATTTTAACTCAAAAACTACTTGACCGATCCACCTGGAACTTTGTATATATTTTCTATAGACATTCCTTAAGGTTACACTGTCGAGGTATTTTTTGTTGTATTCTTATTTTTTGCTTAACAATAATAAATATATTAATTTTCACCTTTTTTGCAAAAAAATTCGTTGTTCTGAATTCTGAGTGATATCAAAAAGTCAAAATTAAATAAAACTAAAGAAACTCGACGGCGTTACCTCGAGAAACTCATAGGCTAATAAAATATTTTTGCACTTTTTGTTTACCATGATCCAATGATTCGTTCTGATCTCCCCAGCAAAATTCATTATATTTTGAGGTGTGTTTTAAAAATTTGCCACCGTTAGCTTATTTTTCAGCATTTTTCCTTGAATTTTTTCTTGAGCAATCTAGGAATTGTACTGAATATGCCTATTTAATTTAAAAATAAAATAATTCTACCATACCTTAAAAAAATGTGCTTAAAATATTGATTTCAACTCCTACGGCGCCCCCTTAAGGATATCTATGACACGATTTTGATAGGTACCTAACCCATGCTGGTCGTGTTTGTCTATGTATGAAATTTAATAAAAAAAATTTTTCATCCGGTAAGCACATGGGTACATTTCGACCTCCTATTCGGATCCCGTACTACATATTACAAAATCATGTTTGTGCAATAACTGGTAAAAAATATTAAATTTAAATTAGGCAGCCTGGTACGACGAAAGTGGACAAAATAACAGGAATAAACTCTTATACTTACAGGAAAAATAAATATACAATAGTGAACGTAGATATACCTAATGAAACACATACTTAAACATTACGATTACACAAAAATGACACTTAACCTAAATGTCAACACAAAAAATGTCTAAAAATATCATTTTGTCCTAAAGGTCGCTTCTATGAAAATATTAGGTCACTGTAATTTTATATAAATGTACGCAATCCTCCAATAGCGTCCACTAGTCTGGATTACTGAAGATCAAAATCTGAAATCAGAAATTCGATCAAGAATAGAGCAATCTTGAGCAGCCTCTGGTATCAGCCATGGTAAAATGTTATATCCACTCTACTAACTCTTCTTTATGATGTCAAAGCTTAAACTGTTATTGTTGACTAAATTAGAAAGGTGAAAGCTTTTGAGATGCAGTTTTTTGGGAGAATTTGTCAGAAGAAATGGTGTTGCACAAAATGGGAAGAGGCAGAGAACTTTTGATCACATCCACACCCCTTTGGACTTTTGACCACACCAAGGAAGAAAAACATCATATTTTGGGGCACATACTTAGAAATGATAAGTACGAGTTATTTAAGCTGATTATTGAGGGTAAAATCGAAGGAAATGTTAATCCTGGCAGATGACATATATCCTGGCTGAAAAACATTAGCAACTGGACCGGGTTAAACACGCAAACGCTTTTAAGAAAAGGAGAAAATAGAAGTGAATTGACAATAGTTATAATTAACCTTCGTTATTGGAATCGGTACTACAATTCAACGTTATATCAAACATGGCGTGTGCTATGCTGAGGATTTTTTCTGTTCATTTATTATTTGTCATAAAGAAATAAGTTAGTCTAAAAGAAACATCTTAATGGTTAAGAAATTTTATTGCCGAAAACTGTGAATAAGGTAATAGGCATAAAATTACTTAAGATGTAAACTAATAATAATTTCCTATAATAAAATTTCTTAATGATTAGGTTTGCTGTCTCTTTTAGATTATATAAATAAATAAAATTACAATATCTCTGCTTCAATGTTTTACATTGGTTGTATTTTTCCTCTTGTTTTAGCTAAACAATATCTATTGTGTGACTTAATATTATACAGATTAATAATTAATATTTCATATACAAAAAGAAAAAAATTAACAAAGATGGTAGGATAAATAAAGCCATGTTTGAACTAAATATAATTGATTATTATTTGTTGACATGCCAAGAAATGTTTTTGGATTGTAGACTGTTTTACTGATACCTACCGTTCTTATACCAAAAAATTAATAGTTTTTTATGTGGGCGCGTGTATTTGTTTTTTTTTGTATTTCCTAAATTTGTCAAAATAAGTACAGTGAAACCCCGATAAGTCGGCCTCCGATAACCCGGAAGTTCAGCTAACCCGGACCGATTTTCATACGACAAAACAAACATTTTTTCAGTTTGACCGAGTTTTTTACCAAGAAATGACCAATACTGTATACAACTGTACGTAATTTAGAGGTAATGTGCATATGTATTTCATATTTTTGGAATTCTAATAGTTTATCTGTAAGTATACCGTACTTTATTTCTTTTTGCCATATTCTCCGGCTAACCCGGATTTTCGATAACCCGGATCGGCCGCGGTCCCGATTAATCCGGCTTAGCGAGGTTCCACTGTATATCTTTATAAAAATTTTTTTATAAAAATAAGTTTACTCCTCTACATAAAGGTTTTGTTTTAGTTAATTGCTGATATACAGGGTGTCCAGAAACTCTACCGACAAACGAAGACAGGAGATTTCTCAGATAATTTTAAGACAATTTAACCCAATTCACCTAGCCCGAAAATGCTTCCTAAGGGAGCTAGAGCTCTTTGAAGATGGCGTCATGTAATTAGTTTTTCTTAAATTCCTCCAGAACGCTTCTATTTAGAAAAACGAAAATTTGTATGCGTATTTACTTTTCAGAAATGAATCGATTCCATCTATTGCGAATTTCTAGTACCAGTCATAGGCGTCCGTTTTGGGTAGGGCAACGGATATTTTATCGCCTAACTTTTTTGTCTTGAATTTTTAAGCATTTTTGACTCTGAATTATTAAATTGTGAGTTATTCTAGTACTAAAAGGTACTTCTACTTTAAGTCGATAGGATACACAGTTTTCTAGAGAAATCCATTTGAAAATTTTTCGTTCTTTGAATTTAAAAAAAAATTCAAAAAAAACTATTTACAAAGATGAAAACTGGTACATTTACTTATATTCCAGAGATTAATCGATTTCATTAATGACGAATTTCTAGTACCGGCCATAGGCGTCCGTTTTGGGTAGGTCAACAGTTATTTTATAGCATAACTTTATTGTCTTTAATTTTTAAGTATTTTTGACACTAGATTATTCAATTATAAGATACTCGAGTACTAAAAGTTACTCTTGCTTTAAGTTGGTAAAATACATCTTTTTTCAATTTTTTTTTCAAATTCCCTAAACTAAAAATATCCAAATCGATTTTTCTAGAAAACGGTGTGTCCTACCAACTTAAAGTAAGAGTACCTTTTAGTACTAGAATACCTCCCCAAGTAGCAATTTTACGACCTGCAACCAATTTTGTCCTAATGGGACGTTAAATTTAAGGACAAAATTGGTTCACAATAAGCCTTAACCAAGGACAACGTCTGTTTTTCCTATGGACCAACGTTGCTGCTAATAAGTAATATAATTTGATGACCAACCGACATCGGGAATAACGACGTCAATTATTAGGATAAGGTTTGACGTTAAGCTGACGTCGGTCTTAACCTATCTGTAGTATAAGTGCAATTAAGTGGCATACATCAACGACTACTCAACGTCGGGAATTATAACGTATTTTTTAGGATAGATGCCAACGTTAAGAGGACGTTGGTGTTTTATCGAGTATGGTAGACGTATTTTTCGGGAAGACGACAACGACAATCCAACGTTGAGAATACCAACGTTAATTATTAGGTTAAGGTTTAACGTTAAGCTGACGTCGGGTATAACCTCTATACTACAATGTAATTTACTGGAAGACATTTAACGACTGCTCAACGTCGGGGATTACAGAGTATTTATTAGTATCGAACCCAACGTTCAGGAGACGTCGGGTGTTTTCTCAGTAGGTATATGGTAGATTGCTGCGTGTACTTGCAGGAAGGTGAGAACGACAATACAACGTAGGTATAACAACGTAGTACTTAAGTAAAGTTGTATACGTTAACCTGACGTCAAAGTTTTTTTTATAAGATACCTGTAATTTACTAAAAAAACGTCGACGACTATCCAACGTCGTAAAGTAAATTTTCGACAATTGGTTGTTTAGTTTCCAAGTACAAAACGACGTAAAAATTTGCTGATTAGGGCCTATCTGACTTGACTCATCTTGACTTATATGACTATAATATGACAGATATTACATTGCATAACATAACCTTACTTTTTTACACTTGGGTTTTCTAGTTTTTCTATAAACAGTAATATTAAGGCGTGTTCACGACGACGACCGGTCGTCGGGAGTCTGTCGTCAAGACCAGGTTGTTTGGGCTTACTTTAGGACGTATTAGGTATACCAATAGGTAAATTCGAGGTGTGCAAGGTAAAAATACGTTATACTAAAGGTCGGCAGGGGGT
This sequence comes from Diabrotica virgifera virgifera, assembly GCF_917563875.1. Lineage (NCBI taxonomy): Eukaryota > Metazoa > Arthropoda > Insecta > Coleoptera > Chrysomelidae > Diabrotica > Diabrotica virgifera. Next base: position 235,955,873 of record NC_065447.1, read on the forward strand.
GTCCTTGTCCAAATCAGTTAAAATGTAGTGCAATTTAGGTCGCGAGTCAAATCCGCCATTAAAGAAAGATCGCCATGGTTCAGCCATTTTTTGAAACAGAATGTTTGGCAATTTTTTTGCTAGATTTTAATGAATATTTGATTTTAATTAACGAATTTTGTTTATATATAAATCAAGGATAATTTTGTATGGGTCTAGACATAATAATGTTTTTTAATTACGATGGTTATTTCTATTTTTACCGTTTTGTTCGATTTAACCTGTATATTTCTGAGGCGCTTTCAGTTTTTAGCAATTTTTATACCTAGTTTAACAGTACACTTCCTTGCGTTTGTAAATTTTCGACCGCATCATGCAATGAGGCAGATGATTAATAAAATAATTATACAAGTCACTTAGGTTATATTCTGAATAGAGTAGAAGTATCAACAGGCCGTCAATCTTACTTTCTGATGATTTAATATCCTCCAAGATTATTAACCTATTTGGTAAAAATGAAGTGTATCGGCCGTACTTCTGTGGTAGAGAATTTTATAAGACCAAAGTCCTAAAAACTAACGTAATTTGACGATAAAATATCTCGAGCTGAGAAGTCGAGAGGGGGACGTCGAGGCAACCCGTATTTCTATTCCCCACTTAGGTGCAAATAGCGGTTTTCTGACCGTCATCGCAACGTCGCGTATTAACGTTGGGGCATTTAATCCAACGTTAAGACGTCGTAATATTACGTCCAATTGCTTCTTGGGTCATAATTTAATAATCCAGTATCAAAAATGCTTAAAAGTTGAAGACAAAAAAGTTATGCGATAAAATATCCGTTGCCCTACCCAAAACGGACGCCTATGACCGGTACTATAAATTTGCAATGGATGAAATCGATTCATTTCTGGAAAGTAGATACGCATACAAATTTTCGTTTTTCTAAATAGAAGCGTTCTGGAGGTATTTAAGAAAAACTAATTACATGGCGCCATCTTCAAAGAGCTCTAGCTCCCCTAGGAAGCATTTTCGGACTAGGTGATTTGGGTTAAATTATCTTAAAATTACCTGAGGAATCTCCTGTCTTCGTTTGTCGGTAGAGTTTCTGGACACCCTGTATAAACTGCTATTAAAAAAAGAAGGAAATATTAAGAAAGTTGAATTTACCTCTCCATCCGGTTATTGTTGTATAGAAGCCAGTGGTTTAAGAGTGAAGTAAATATTTGTATGTAATAATAACGTTTGATATCCTGTTTTTATTAATAAAGAATGATTTTACCTTAACACAATGATTTATTTCTCCGTATGTAATATCACTTTATTTTCAAGCAATGTAACTTAATTCTAAATATACGATTATATCTGCGAAATATATTTCTTAACATTAAAGACATTAATTAATAATAGTAAGATAACAATATTCCTTACTAAGAAATATTATTGCTCAGAAAGAATAGTTTTGTAATGTCAAGAAAATATATTCTTCTGAATAATAAAATCAATTTAACACCAAGTGTAATTTCTTTCTGATAAATGGGTTAGGAGTTGGCAAGAAAGTGATAGTTTAATCCTGTTTAAGATATATTTCTTTGGGTATATTAAAATTTATTTGAAATATTTTATAAAATTATATCTTACATACAAAGATATATTTCTTAGGCAATATGCCAAGTCGAACTTTCTTAAATATAAATAAAGTTTCTTTATGTCAAGATCTTTTTCTCTCGGTGTAGAAGAAGAAGAAGATAAAATTCCTATAAAAACACGTTACCTCCCGTACTACAAAACTACTTTCTAAATTTGCACATTTAAGTGACTAGTTTATTTTAATGAGTACATTTGAATCCACCCAACCTGAAAATTAAAATCGAAATAAAAATTCAACTATTCCTGGATTTCCTCTAATACTTTCGTAATTACCAATTGTATTATCTTATAAAACATCAGGATCCATGTAATTGTTTCGAATGAATTCGCTAATATCTAAGCTTTTCTGAAAGTTAGTACACTGAAACATTATTCGCTAACGACCTCCCCGTTGAGTTCGTTTAATGTGCACCGTAAAGTAACGGACCATTATATTTGAATAAATCACTATTAGGAGTCCAATTTAATGGAAACTGAAAACAAACTTTCAACTACGGTTATAAACTAACGTGAGTGTAATCAAAAAATTTCGCTTTCGCGGTTCCATTAGCTGGAAAAACATTCAGACTGGGATTAGTTCTATTAAAAGTAATAAAAGTAAAAGTTTGCCTATCAAAACTGTCTAGAACACAAAGATGTTTTCTTCTGATATACATCAGTTTTAATTCAATTCGATACTATGAAGCTATTAGCTCATTTTTCCAATTTTTCTCCATTTCTCTATACATTCTGAAATTCTAGTATATTCTGAAAATGGAACAACAATAGTGGAAATAATATAGTTCATTTATCGTGTGGGAGATCTACCTCAACTTCTTACTCCATCTACATTTCTCTAGTTTTTTTTTTCAAGACCATTTGTTCGAATCAAGTCTCCAAAATAGCCTATTTTTCTCTGATGTTTGTGTTCTTAGTCCATAAAGATCAAGAATTCCAATACATAAGTGAAAACTCGAAAATTTGCACTTTTTGCCAGTCTCATTTTTGCATCGATACTTATTTCATTTCATGACTTTTCCAAATCTTTGTTAATTTTGCAATATTACTGACCAGCGCTTTATTTCTGCAGTGCAGCCCCTTATAGTTATTAAAGAACCCAGATACACAAATGTATCTAAAAAAGCGATATTGTTTATCATCATTAGATAATTTTGATTGTTGTTCTCTGTCAATTATCATGATTCCCATTTTGTCTCTATTTATATTAAGACCCATCGTTACGCTTACTTCTTCGATCTGTTGTATCAGATGAACCAGTTCAACCTCGGAACTAGCAAGAATTTATATATCATCTACAATATCTCAAGTTGCAAATCATCTTCTCGCCGATAGTGACGCCACTGTATCACTCCTCACTCCTCGGTAGCTTTTTGCATTATCCCTTGACCATATTATATGTTGAATAGAATTGGGTTTAATATGCAGCCTTACCTCACACTCTTGGTGTCCCTGAAACTTTTGGTTAGTTCCCTATTTACTCTAACTCTGGCACGATTATTGTATAGGCTTTAATTAGCACTATCATATTTAGGGCTCCCATTTTAGACAATACCTACCCAATTTTAGTCCAGGTAATTAGCTCGAGAGTTTTACGTTAATATAATCTTTGAATCACATACTACATTATGTTGCGATATCGAATTCTCTGGATTTTTATATAACCTGTAAGGATGCCAGGTTCCGTCCTAAAACTGATATCTTCTTGTTGTAATGAAGTGTGGGTTTCTCATTCATTAGCAATCGTCCACAATATTTTTTCCGACTGTGTAATGTTTTTGGTGAGTAGAGTTCCGTTATCATCTTTGATAGCAAAGTGGTTTGGTGTAAAGGAACGTGTTATCTGGTCTCAGTTTTGATTTTATGCCCTTCCATTTCCATGCAGATTTTGTTCAAGTGTGTGTTCTCATCCCTTTTACATAGTCTTTTTATTTGAGCGTCCAGCGCTTTATAGGCCTCTTTGTCATGGCCATTGTTCAGTCCTGTGGCTTTTAAGCACTTCCTCTCCTATATTTTAATTCGTGTATAATCTGTTATCCATCGCTTCCTTCTTTCTTTTCTATCACTCTTAATATTTTTCGCGGCATTATGCAATATGGACTTTGTTTTTGTCCATATGTTGATTGAGGACTCTTCTTCGTTTAATGATTGTTTGAGGTCACATAGTTTCTGCGTTGCGGCTTTTTGTATGGATCGTTGTATCTTAAATGTCATTTAATTGAGATACGTCTTGTTTTTGGACTGTTTCTTAGCTTCATGCGGAATTAAGCTGATAAAAATTTATTTTCTCTATTATAAACTTTTTCTGAATAAGTCTGAACACCCTTAACAATACTCCTCCAACGGGTTTTCACCAGGGTCAAATCTATCTGATTTCTGTTTCTATTTCCTGATGATATCTAAATATATACTCATCTTAACATACCGTTTATATCTAAATAAATCGCTATTAGGAGTCCAATTTAATGGAAACTGAAAACAAACTTTCAACTACGGTTATAAACTAACGTGAGCGTAATCAAAAAATTTCGCTTTCGCGGTTCCATTAGCTATGAAAAATTTGTACCTATAATTTGTCACCTTTTGTGGTAAAAGCCACATGCCTAAAACAATTTCACTGTAAATTAAAAAACAATTATCTCCCGTTCTATAAGTTGTACAAACTTATTTTAAGATGTGTTTTTTCATAACATTGTGAAATAAGTATTCTTTAAATATTTGTATTGTTTATTTTCATAATCATAATTAAAAAAATTGCTTACCCTTGAGTTTAATTTGCAATACTTTTTTTTATTAATATTTTTTAATTTAGAAATCTCATTTTAACGAGAAAGTATTTTCAAGAAAATCTTTTGTTGAACGTTTTCATCTACAATATGGAGTTTTTTAACAATATTGAAATAAATAAACAAATCGTCTTTTTTGCTTAACTGGTAATAAAAAACCGGGGTACTTCTAATTGTAATACTCGTCGATTAATTTAAGAAATATTGAAGGCTTTATAACATCTATATGTATTATATGTATATTAATTTGTAGAATAGGTAACACTTTGTTTAACCACCAAAATTTTAATAGTTTAATTTCAGTTTAACCTACCACAATCCGCACATATCGACTAAACTCGTGCACCACTTACACAACTTGAACAATCCAAGCACTATCGATTTAACCGTAAAGTGAGAATAACGACAGTAAAGATTATGTCATTCACAGTGCTATGAAACCGAGAATGCTAAACATGAAGCTCAGCCATCATTTCTAATGCAATGAAGAAATAGAAAGACGATTCAAAAGTCCAAAAAATTGATAATGTTAAAATGGAACTGGCCAGGACACATAGGAAGAATGAAAGACAACCGATACACACGGCGAATTGTGGATTGTTGACCAATAACAAATAAGATAAGCAGAGGCAGACTTCAAATCAGATGGACTGATGATATCAAGTGAATGGCTGGTCACAAATGAATGCAAACACCTAAGGGAGGCTTACATCTGACGATAGATGGAATGGCGGTTAATGATAATGATGATAATAATGATGATGATTATGATGATAAAATTTACACTCATGGACAAAAATATGGAACATTTACGTCATGACATCACAACTTGCAATAATTACGAAATATCTGGCTAAACTTACTATTTACACTGACGAGATTATTAGTCAGTAATGACAGCCAAATGGAAGAAACTTCGTCTACAGAAGATTTGGTGAACGGTGTACCAGTTATAACCTGATACAGAACGTAAGTTTGAGTATTGGTGGTAAAATGCTATTGAACGGTTTAGCTTGGAAAGGACATACAACATTTGTGAAGGTAATTATACGAATGACAGGTGGCATGTACCTATGTTGAAAAGATTTTAGAAGATCCTGTTTTGTATTTGCTGTTCATATCGCTAATGCACGATAACCCACGTCCTCGTATCCCTAGAATTGTGAATGCTTACCTTGATGAGGTTCAATTTGAAAAATTATTACTGGCTACCATCATTGATTAATAAACACATGCTACATTTAGCCCCGATTTGACTCCGATCGACCATACGTGGGACACTTAAAACGAGTCCCGTTCCTATGACAGTGGGAGAGCTAAGGATTGCAGCACAAGAAGAATGGAATGCAATTCGTCAATAATATATTCAAGATTTATTTCAAAGTATTCCAAAACGGTTACAAGCAGCGGTCAAAGTTCGAGGAGGGAATACTCATTATTAATTTTATTGTTTTTGTAAACAAAACATTAAAATATGACGTCTTAAATACTACTTAGTTTTAAGCTATCTTTTGTTCTCAGTCTAGGAGTTTCAATGTTTAATATTGTTTTAACTTGGTGACTTAAAATGCGTTAATTTTTTTAATTTTTCACTTTAAATGTAGTAAATAAAGTTTTCTTAAAAAAAAGTAGACAATTTTAAACAATTTAAAAAAATGGTAACATGAACGCTTTATATTGAACGTATTTTACAATAATTTAAAATTCAAAATATTCCATACTTTTGTCCAAGATTGTATATTATATTATACAGTCAGTGCCGCGCCAGCACGTGTTAGCGCCTGTGTGCAAAACATTTAATGGTGCCCAAAAATACGCATTTTTTTTAAATCGTCTCGTTAAATTAAATAATGCGAAAATGAACAATTATTTATTGTAACCAAACAAAAATAACTAAAAATTCTCATATATGCAACGGGAAAATAAACTAAGTTAAAATAATTACAGTAGGAAAAATGAAAGAATACCCATGAACGAACATATAAAACACGCTGTATTTTTCTGTCACCGTGTCACACAAAAAATTGGCCAGCGCAAGTACATAATGTAATAATTATTATTACATGTACTTGCGCTGGGCAATTTTCTTTGTGACACGGTGACAGGAAAATACAGCGTGTTTTATATGTTCGTTCATGGGTAATCTTTCATTTTTCCGACTGTAAGTAAAAATAAATCTTTGGTGTAACAACATAAATGACTAAAGATACAGGTAAACTTGAAAATAAATATCTATTTTAGAAAAAAATTCACTTTTCGAGCCTTAACTCTGAAAGAATATTTATCGAAGCTTTGAACGAAACTGAGAAAGGAATTCTACTAAACGGGTACCTGCTAAATAACATCAGGTGTGCAGATGACACCATAATATTTGCGGACAACCTAGAAGATCTACAAGTCCTTATAAACAAAAGCACATATTACAGTCGACTCAATATAAACGTATAAAAGACAAAGCTTATGATCATTAGCAAGAAAAAGATAACAAAAGGGCAACTCTAAATCAACCAAACCCCCGTAGAAAGAGTGACGCACACAACTACCTCGGTACCATAATAAATGAAGAATGGACTAACAAAACAACCAAGAAATAGTAGCGCGCATTGAAAAAACTAAATCCACCTTCAACCGTATTGGGCTTTCTCCAAGAGTCACAACCTCTCTCCTGGTACTTATAAAAGTAAGAATGCTGCGATGCTACGTCTTCTCTGTCATTTTTTACCGGTGTTTTTTACATGGTGTTGAATCGTGGATATCAAGACCTTGAACGAAGATATGTGCAGAAAATTGGAAGCTTTGAGATGTGGCTATACCGTAGAATTCTTAAAATCTCGTGAACTGACCGGGTCACAAATGAGAAGGTCCTCAGAGAAATGAAGAAGAACCAAGAAGAACTGACCACCATTAAATCTTGAAGTTAGAATACTTTGTACACAGTATGCGAAATGAATCCAGATATGCTTCACTATAAGCCATCGTGCAAGGAAAAATATTTGGAAAGCGAGGTCCAGCAAGAAAAAACACCCTGGTTAAAATACCTCAGAACCTGGTTCAACACAACATATGTGCAACTTTTCCGCTCTGCATATCGCGGATATAGCTAAGATAAATATTGCAATGATAATCCCAACATTCGTCACGAATCAAGAAGAAGAAACCGTTAATCCCTTTTAATTTTAAAATTTTACAAACATCCTTATTTAATTCTTTTAACAAAGGCTGAAGCTGTATAATTCATATACCTAATTCTTTAAACAAATCGTCTCCCGCTATAATAGTCTATACTATAATATAGATGATCATTAAATCTCAGTTTTTTTCCAAATTTCTTCACAAACTGTACTGTCGTTAAAATTACCTATATAAAAATTTCAAAGAATTAACATGATTTTCCAATATGAAAATCTTTCGTTTACTGACATTAATGTTTACTCGAGAACACAATGAAAGAAATTAACTTTGTATGACATTTTAGAATCCCAAATCGGTTCGTTTTTATGTTCGTAATCAAACTGTCAGCTTTTTTCCGAACCCGTAACTGTGTGACTGGTTGATAACTGGGCTCCACATCCAGTTTCTGTGTAGTTTCATTTGCTGTAGTAATTACATCATTAAATTTGATATATTATGTCCAAAACTCCAGCAACAATTGTTTTAAATTTTGTAAAGCATTTAAGGCCCTCTGCATATTCATTGTTTTTGATTGAAAAATTTTGCTAACGAAGTTAACTTTCATCAGAACTTTATACCATATGCATGTAGACTGCGCAACTGAGCTAAACATATATCTATCAACTATCTAACAACTATCTCCTAAACATCTAGCTTGATAATTTCAACCACGATATTGATCCTAATGCGTTATATCACATAAATCATAATAAATTTCTGACAAATTTTTGTATAATGGCTTTAAAGCATCAATTCTGCTGGACCAGCGTGTATTACAATAGATAAATGCTTTAAAGCCAGACTTACAAAGTGCTGTTTTATGATATCCCGACGTTTGGTAGAAGCTGAAAAAAAAATGGGTAGGTGTTATTTTGATCCGCCTAAAATTTTTGTGAAAACTCTAGTGGCGCCCCTTAATCGCTGGCGCCTGTGTGCGCCGCACACATTGCACACGTGGACGGCGCGGCCCTGTATACAGTGTGGCAAAGCCAAATGGAGTAAATTCATTATTTCGTAAATCGGCGAGTTTAAGGAAAAATCCCGAAAAAAGTCGATTTTTGTTTTTAAATTATGATTTTTTGGAATATATATCATACTATTAGTTACGTCATCCATCTCGGCGTGATGACGTAATGGATGATTTTTTTAACTGAGAATAAGCATCGTGTACTAGCGCATTTGAAAGGTTATATTAAATTAATTGACATAAAAAGAAGAATGTGTGTAATTTATTTAATTCAAAATACATTTTACTGCTTGAAGAAATCGGGAAAAATGTTTATTTCACAAGTAAACATTGCTTTTCGCATAAACTAAATGCTGAGACTTCCAAGAGGCTGGTGGATAGAAGCTTGAACATTGAATTTAAGCGGAATATACGGAATATTGCGGACAGCAATAAAATGTATTTTGAATTAATAAATTACATACACCCTTCCTATTGTGTAAATTAATTTAATTCAAAAAAAATTTTGGACACCCTGTATGAATAATTATGTTAATGTTTATATTACTAAATAGAGAATTGAATAATATTTAAAGTGAGCTAGCACACGACCACTATTCTTATTTAAAAAAGTCATCGATTACATCCTCACGCCTAGATGGATGACGTCACTAGTATAATATATATGCCAAAAAATCATAATTTTAAAATAAAAATCGACCTATTTTGGAAGTTTTTCTTAAAGTCTCCGGTTTACGAAATAATGAATTTATTCTTTTGGCTTTGGCACAGTGTATATTATTAATTATATAGAACAGGTTACACTTTGTTCAATCACTAAACTTTTAAGAACTTTAATTTCCGTTTAACCTACCGCAATCCTCACATATCGACTAAACTCTTGCACCACTTACACAACTTGAACAATCCAAGCACTATCGATTTAACTATAAAGTGAGAGTAACGACAGTAAACATAATGTCTAATATCGAAAAGTAGCTTGATCAAATCAGAGATCACCTAATAAAAAAAGTAATGCTTACATGAGAAATCAATGCACAACAATGGCTGCATGCCCGCTCGTTAAAAGACAATAAACTTAATTGAAACCACATGGACCGTATGTAAACAGTCCAAATAGAATGCTCTGGAAGTGAATGAAACTCCACGATTACTTTTTATCATTCTAATTGAAAGATTAATAAACTTTTATGGTCCGTTGTAAAAAAAGCCACGTTGTCGTTTGATTAAAAAGTGATATTCTACAACAGGGATAAAAATGCACAACATCCGTAGATGATTTATTAAATAGTTCATATTATATCAACGATATTAGCAGAAAACACAAGCAACATCTAAGGAGCTCACGATGCCTTAACAAATTTAGCGATTAACAAAATTCATAAATACAAACAAAACCAAAAAAAGAAAAATCAAAAAATTAGGTATTCTTCTTCTTCTTCCCTTATGTATGTAAGCTTTAACGCCTGTTTTTTCTTCAATATTAGCCTCCTACTCTCCTTTCGGAAAATTTCTACAAAAATTTAAATTCTGGCTTCACCTAACCCTATATTAAATATAAAATGGATTCTCTGGATTAAATATAAAACACAACTGTTTCACCTCTTGTAGAAAAATTTATAATATAACCTACTTTCGGCGTAAATGACGTTCTGTTTATAGATCACTGAAAATTTATTTTTTATCAGCCCATAAAATTTTTTAAATTAAAAAAAGTAGCTGACCGGCATACTTTGTACCGCCTTAGATATAAATAATGTTTCAAAGTTCAATAAATAAAAATTAACCAAAAACCAAAAAATTCTTAAAAATGTTATGTATGATAAAAGAATTAATCTAATGGGTCAATTGTGTACCCTCATACTCTACACCTACTCAGTTCACCCTCCCTACTCTACAGATGTAGAGTACAGAAGAATCAATGTTATCAATGTAATTCTTTCTGACAAGCAATATTTTTTTGCGGTGCGTAAATATAAAACGATGGCGGTTTCATACATAGGTACTTCTTGCAATTATGATAACACTACCACTCAGTGATCTATTTAAAGGACTGGTCAAAATTAAAAACGCAAAAAATATATTTATAAAATGAATATTTTCATATTAAGAACGATATAACTGATATAATTATGTAAAAGCGAAATTTTGAATTTAAAAAATATTTTGGGCCTTAAGAGTGTAGGTGCAAAATTTCGAGTCAATGCCCTTTAAATGCATTAATTTTTTTTTCGAATCCTGAAAAAACTAATAAATATTTTTGAAAAATTTAAACACAGAATAAAAAATTGCATTATTACCAAGAACCAAAAGTCCTTTAGAATAAACAAAAAGTTTCTTTTGAATAAGATTTTAAAATTTAAAATCACACTCAATTTTGCCTCTCCTTTTTCACCCCTGTAACTTAATAAAATAAATATTATAGAAGTTTTCAGGGACTTTCGGCCCCCAGTAATAATGTAATATTTCATTCTGAATTTAAATTTTTCAAAAATAATTATTAGTTTTCAAAAGACTCGAAAAAAAAAATGAATGCATTTAAAAAGCATTGGCCCGAAATTTTGCTCGTACGCTCTTAATGGGTTAAAATACCACCGATTGGACAATTAAAAAAAAGTTAATAAACATTCAAAACATTAATTACCCTTGTCATGTCTGGCAGAATAAAAATAGCACAAATCAATAAAATCTAATTACAGATACAATCATGAATTAAAAATATTAAAACACAAATATTTATAGTAAATACAACTAGAAGCCTCCTATTGACAGAAAAAATCCATTAGAACCTTATCTTATCAACTAATTAAGAATTCGACGTGTACACGCCATATGTTAGAATGCCCTTATTGTCTCGCTATCTTAAGGAATTGTTCCAATATTTAAAAAAAATAATAATCTCAAGATATATTGACCATTTGCATTACTATCTGCTAAAATAAAAAATAGCGTGTACACGCCAAGTAAAAACATGATAAGAGATATGTGAAAACATACTTAATATCAATATTGGACTTTATAATTAGCACTTCAAATCAGACGTGTACACGCCAGAGTTATTGTGTTTAGATTAGCATCAATATAGAAAAGGTTTATTTTTAAAAATTTGCAATCCACAAGAAGCTGGAATGATATCTTTCAACAAGGTTCAATTAACGTATTTTAAATAATATTTCACAAATGGTATTAAAATGTTTATTGAAAAATAGTGTCAATAGTCTATTAGTTAAAGTAATTTGTGATTAGAATTGCTGTGTTCTTTGTGAAATGAACACTTGGTGTGATGAATATGGGGCAGGAAATATCGACGGTAGACTAATAAAAATAAAATTAGAAGCAAATCAGAAAATTTCATGTCATTCCGGTATATATTCCCACAACAGATGCCCCTGATGAAGATATTAACGACATTGTTGTTTATTAGACAGAATACATATTGAAGAGAATCCAACAAAACGAGCCAGAATATTATTATTGAAGATTATAAAGCCAAGGTGGAAAAAAACTGAAAATTAACCACATTTTAGGGATATTTTCAGTTTATTTGACTTATGGTAGGGGAGCAAAGTATGCTAAATGTGCAGTCACTCGAGCGCTTTGGGGACCTATTGGGTTGTGAAGAGTAGGTCCTAAAACTAAAAAAGTTAAGTAAAGTTTTCCATTTTAGTGGGCGCTTGCCATTTTTTAATTTAATTTTCCATTTCCAACAATCGTTTTTTCCGATTATAACGCCATCTATCCATAATTCAAAAAAATGTTTCGAATAAAAGTTACTTATTTTTACGTAAGGAATCCAAATCTGCAAAAAAAATGAGGGCTCCTATTTAAGATTTTAAAGTAACCCCCTACCCCACATCCATGGGGGGTCGTGTTTGGTACCATTCGATAGATTTTTCAAAAATATTGAATAAGTGTATTTTACAGTTTTTCGATCTGATGTTCATTTCGCGAAATATCGCGGGATTCGTATTTAAAATATTAAATTTACCCCCCACCCCTCTCCGTGGGAGGACGTGTTTGGTATCATTCGATAGATTTTTAAAAAATATTGGGCACATATTTTTTAGTTTTTCGATCTGTCATTCATTTCGCTAAATACTCGCTTTTTTCTTGTGAAACTTTGGGACTCACCCATTTCCTTACGCCAGGCTCAAATCGTCAGATTTTTGAAATATACACTCTTTTGCATGTACTTAACTTACCTTATCTTAATCTGACAATTTCGAGTTTTTTTAAGGATAGATTTTTTTTCGGGCCCCCCTTAACGAACTCCCCTGTGTTAAGAGCCAATATATGGTAGAGGTACATCTGCAGGGTACCAGGTTTCTCCCATATGCTAATCTGACGCGCTCGAATAACTGCAAAAATCCCCGCTTGGGCTCCCCTACCATTAGGCATTAGAAACAACACAGGAGAACACCTTCTACCAGTTTACCAGTGAAAACAATCTAGTGATGCCAAATACAGTTTATAAACACCACCCAAGAAGACTATCAACTTGGCTTAGTCCAAATAAAGAACACAAAAATCAAATAGAATACATACTCGTGCGGAAAGGATAGAAAACCTCAGTAATAAACGTAAAAGCCATGACTGCATCATACTGTGGATCAGGTCACAAGTTGCTAAAAATAAACTGCAGGCTCAAACTACACACAACTAGAAAAATACATCCGACAAAAGAGCTAAAGTTAAATAATGCAGAAAAATTCAAGGTAAAGCATCTCTCTCTCTCTCTCTCTCTCTCTCTCTCTCTCTCTCTCTCTCTCTCTCTCTCTCTCTCTCTCTCTCTCTCTCTTGTCGTTTCCCCATTACTGAGGATCGTGATTTCTTCCAATATTCTTAACAATGTTTCTCCATTGGTCTCTATCTTCAGCTGCTCTAAGAGCTTCGCAGAATAAGTTTCCAGCTGAATGCGTTATTTGGTCAGACCATCCAGTTGGTGATCGTCCTCTTGATCTTCTCCCCGGAACGTTTCCAGAAACAATTAATCTCTTCAAACTGTCGTCACCTCTGCGAACCACGTGACTAAAGAATTGCAGAATTCGTTGCAGACATATTGTGGACAGCCTTTTTTTAATATTGAGTTGGTTTAGAATGGACACGTTTGTCCTATGAGCTGTCCAAAGTATGTGCAGCATTCTTCTCCAGCACCACATCTCAAAGGCATCAATTTTTTGCGCTCGCATGCGCGAAGAGTCCAAGTCTCTGCTTCGTATAGAAATATTGAGAATACAAGGGTATTTACCAGTCTCATCTTGATATTTTGAGAGAGAGATCTGTCTTTCCAATCTTTAGTTAGGAGACTCATCACATTTTTTGCCATACCAATACGTCTCCGAACTTCTGCTTCACAGTTACCATCGTTAGTTACACTAGACCCGAGATAGATAAAGGTGTTTACTATCTGGTATTCCTGTAACATGTTAGTCAGTTGAATAGTGTCGAATCTGTCGACCACCATTATTTTTCTCTTAGCTTTATTGATTTTCAGACCAACTTTATTGCTTTCGTAATCAACTCTTCGCATAAGATCAAGCATTTCTTGCTCATTTGCTGCTATAAGTGTAGTGTCATCAGCAAATCTTAAATTGGAGATTTTCTTACCAGCTACTGTTACTCCACCGGCTCATCCTTCTAAAATCATCCTCTAAATTGGTTTGAGAACTTCTAATCTAATCGTACTCTCGCTATATTAAACTGGTACAGATTTTTAATAAGTGTCACCAGGTACATTGGTGCGCCCATTTCTATTAAAATTGATCACAGATTTATCCAGCTTACACAATCAAATGCCTTTTGGTAGTCAACGAAGCATATAATCATAGGTACTTGAAATTCTCTAGACTTTTTAATGAGTTGTCTCAGGTTCAGGATTTGTTCCCTTGTACCTTTACCCTTTACAAACCCCCAAGCATGTGTTATTAGTGACAGTGTGCGGTAGTTTTCATATCTGGTAGTAGTTACTTTTTTGTGTAGTGGGATATAAATTGAGGTACACCAATCAGATGGCCATTTTCCTGAATTCCAAACAGCGACACAGATAGAGTGGATGATATGTAATCCTTTGTCACCTAGTAACTGTAGTATTTCACATGGTATTAAATCAATGCCTGGGGATTTATTTCTCTTTAGTGATTTAATTGCATCTTTGACTTCAGCGAGTAAGGCAGTAGTTTCTCTAGCGTAGTCAGAAGGCCACTGATTTTCTGCTGATACCTTGTTATTTTTATATAGCTCGCCACAGTAGTTTCGCCATGTTTCCAATATTTCATCAGTATCGGTCTTTAAATTACCTTCCTTATCTACTACAGACCACGTTTGAGGTTTAAATTCTCTGGTAAGGAGTTTGATCTTCTGGAATAAGTCCCTCGGTTCATTTCGACAGCCATGTTCCATGTTCCTCTATCTCTCTGCATATTTGAGAGATGTAATCAGCTTTATCTTTGCGGCACTGTTTTATGATTTCTCTCGATAACGCTCTGTATTCACCGTTTGTTCCGTATCTAGTTTTATGTTCTTTTCTACGTTAAATCACAGTTCACGTATTATCGGATATATATGGCTTACGGCCAGTGGAAATCGCTGCTTCACAGTCTTTTGTAGCCTCGATTACCTTAACTTTGAGATAGCTCCAAATGCTCTCAGGATCACTATCCACTTGGTCTAAAGAAAGAGCTTCTTCTAGGTTTTGTTGGAAGTCATTGATTTTTGATGGATTTAGAGACATGACTTTTCTCTGGGGTCTCCTTTTGGGGACTTTAATAAAACGAAGTCGAACGTTCAATACCAGGAGTTGATGATCGCTTCCACAGTCTGCGCCAGGATATGTTTTACAGTTGATGGACGACGACTTTCATCTTGATCTTATTAGGATATAATCTATTTTTGATTCCTTGTTCGTCCATCTGGGCTGCGCCATGTGTATAATCTCCGTGGATGATGTTGATATAACGTGTTTGTAATTGTAAGATGTTGTTGTACACAGAACTCCACTAGACGGTCGCCATTCTCATTTCTCTGTCCCAGTCCATTTTTGCCCAGCATTTCTTCAATATTTTAATTAGAAGATAAGAAAGATAAAGCATGCACTCCGCGTAAATCCTAAGAGACCAAACATTGGATGTCAGGGAAAACCTTAGAATTAGTGGAAGGAAGAGTTATGGTACAACATACCACAAAAACAGGAAACAACATTCATGAAATATAGATAAATTTAGATAAGGTTATGTATATTAAATTCTCCAAAAATTTGTTTGGGTCCTTTTTTCTCCTTTATTCTTCAGATATTGAATTTGTCCATGATTACAGTTGTAGTATCCTTGTCTACTACTGTTAAGATTATTATGGACTTATCATTTTTATAGACTAAATAGCTGATGGACTAAAATATCAAATGCCAAAATACTCCAAAAACTTAACAAAGAGAAGAAAATAATGTGCACGGTGAAAAGAAGAAAATTAGAATATTTCGGCCACATCACAAGAAATGAAACAAAATATGTATAACCTGTTAAAATTCATTTTGCAGGGAAAGGTGAATGGTAAAGAGGTGTCGGAAGAAGAAGAATATCTTGGCTCAGGAACTTGAGGACCTGGTTTGCGACATCCACTACAGGGCTTTTCAAGGCAGCAGCTAATAAGATTATCATTGTATGAATAATTGCCAACATTCGTAACGGATAGGCACCAGAAGAAGAAGAAGAATAGCTGTAAGTTCCTGTTTACTTACATTTTCTTTGGATTTTGTGCTTTTTTCTAGTTTTCTTTTGCACAATACCCTGCACTCTTCTTTTTTGTGTATTGGTAGTTGTTGACAGACCTGGAATTAGTGCTGTTGAAAAGTGCATTGAATAATTACAGATTAAAATCATTAAGAGCAAACAGTAGCGATCAACAGGTAGCGAAAACGCGTTCCAAGATGGCGGCTGTAATTTTGAATATTTTTTCGAGATATTTGGCACACGTATTAGTAATATAATAAAGAATGGCGGTACAGAGCCAAATTTGAAAAATATATTTATATGTGGAAATTACTCTGTAATTAAATACAATATTAAAAAAACGAGCCTGTAACGCCATTAAGAAGAACAAAAAAATACACTTTCTTCAAGTAAACTTTTTTATCCGATGCCTAGATTTTGTGTCATTTTGGAACTACTAATGAAATAAAAAATTTTAGTATGTAGTTCCAAAATGACACGAAATCTAGGCATCGGATAAAAAAGTTTATTTGAAGAAAGTTTATTTTTTTGTTCTTGTTAATGGCGGTACAGGCTCGTTTTTTAATATTGTATTTAATTACAGAGTATTTTCCACGTATTAATATATTTTTCAAATTGGGCTCTGTAGCGCCATTATTTATTATATTACGAATACGTGTGCCAAATATCTCGAAAAAATATTCAAAATTACAGCCGCAATCTTGGAACGCGTTTTCGCTACCTGTTGATCGCTACTGTTTCCTCTTAATATATAATTTTGATTTTTAAAAACTAAACTTACGTGCATAGAAATTGGCGCACTTAAAAATTGGGTCATGATTGATGTCTCGTATTTCCTAAACCTGTTGGTCGATTTAAGTTATTTTTTTAATATGTTATAGCCTGGTAATATGATCGGTCATATTACGCGTATGCGCGCTAATGGTGAATATTAAATTCTTAATTGTATGTCAAAAAATCGGCAATAACTATCTCTTAAAACCTACCAAATTTCATTTGCATATCTCAACTGGTTTTAGAGCAGTAAATAAATCGTCAGTTTGTAAGAAAAAATTCAACATCCCGTATCTCGGAAACTAAACATTTGCAAACATATGTTTATAAAGCAAACTGTCATTATTTTTTCATGCACAATTACCCCTTAAAGTTTGTGACACTTATTTAGAAACACCGTGTATTGATGAAGAACATGTCTAGTTGTTAAAGTACCTAACTTTTTTATTATCCAACATAAACGAATGAATAAAAAACACAATATTAAGAAAACCTGAAGCTATAGTTGGGTTTTAATTTCAGTATTTTACAGATGCTAAAATATTCCACAGGGTGATGCGACCTTTGAGAAAAAAACACAGTTTGATTCGTACACCCGGTATACAATAAAAATTTGCCTGTTTAGCAACAATATTATCACAGTGATATTGCTAAAGAATCAGGCTATAACATATTAAAAAAATCACTTAAATCGGCCAAAGGTTTAGGAAATACGAGACATCAAATATCACCAAATTTTTAAGTGGGCCGATTTCTATGCACGTAAGTTTATTTCCCGATAGGAATTTGAAAGGTCAAAACAAGTATAAAATGTAATTCTGAGTATAATCAATTCGAGTTTAATCCCGTATAAAATAATATTTAGTAATATTTTATATTTTTCTTGTTTCATTTCACGGGCCTTGTCGGTCTAGAAGCAGACATTGTCGTACTTGCTGACTCAATTTACGTTGAATGGGCAACTACGAATATAAATACATCAGGTACATTTTACTCATCCTAGATTACACTATAGAGAGGTGTTATAATTTTGTATACATCGACTACAAAGTTCGATCTGATTTGTCTGATATAAACTTTACATCGTAAGCTTGAACAGGTTTTCCAGATCGATTCATGCTCGAATAAATTCAGTGTGAGAACTAGACGTAGGCAAATATGCAAATTGTATATTTTGCATATACTGCATAAAAAATGCAAAGATTTACAATTTTGCATATTTTATATAAGTGTGTATAAAGTGCATATAATTTTAAATTTTGGTTGTAACTATACATATATTTTTATATTACTGTAAAAACTAGCTTGAAAATCTCAATATTTAATTTTGTTTTATAATCTCTTGGTACATATTCAAATTTTGGGTACCTGAATGTCTGAACTAATAAAAGAGCGGCTTATTTTATGTACACAGTTTTATCACGTTTTGGTTACAAAGGTTCCAAAATCAGCCAGTTTATATCTCTTGGTAAAAATTTTTATTTTGACGGCCCATTTCGCTTTTGTTGTAAAATAAGCCTGTGTCTTCGTAATTGTGAATAATTATTGTGCTTTGAAAATGGCGCAAATAGACAGTTCAGTGTCGTGGTGTCATTAATAAACTCAAACTATAGTTTTGTTCAGAAAATTATTACTCAATTAAAATCCTAGTACATTTTAAATAAAATAATTTGAATCATTGTTTCAAAACGTTAAAAGTAATACATATCGGATAGGAAATTTTTCAAAAATTTAAAGCGACCATGAAAAAAAACAGTGGTTATTAACAGATTTTTTCTCAAGTGGTTCAAGTACCAGCTGGGACATTTTTACAAGCACTTAATTTAGAACCAACTATTATCGTAAATTTGAACAATGCCCCAATTACATCAGTTAATATCGAAAGAAGTTTTTCTATGTAATCAGTTAGAAGCCGTAAGTATTTGTTAGAAATTTTTGAACAGCGTTTGATAATTATTTATTTTTACCACAATTCGAAATAATATCAATTATTTATTTGTTAAAATACTTAAATATTTAATTAATTAGCTTAGTTAGTAAAATATATACATGTTAATTAATACACCATGTGAAGATATTGTAAATATGTTTGTAAATAAAAAATACTGTAAATATTTTTTAATAACATGCATATTTTCTAAATAAACGTGCATATTTTTGGGTAAAACACTGCATATTTATGCGCATATTTCATACCTTTTTATTTGCATATTTGCCTAAGTCTAGTCAGAACCCTTCCATGAGTCTTCCTGAGTCTTCCATTACTATTAAGAAAGTGATTAAATATGGTTCATTCCACCACCATACGCCTGTTTTGGATTATCGCGACAACGAATATTTCAGTGTGCAACATAAGAAGTACGAAACTAAATGGCTCTAATAATTATTCCATTAAACAGCAATGTAATTTGCAATTAATTTTAGTTCTTTATATTTTGCACAATAAAATATTCGTTGTCGAAATAATCCAACACAGGCGTATATTCGTGGAATAGGGATTACATATTTTAACTGTAATAACTTAAGGTTTAAACTAAGCTGAATTAACTAAGGTTTCGTTTTCTAACTTGCAATCATTGTTTCATAATGTTTATTATACCAAATAAACAATCAGTTTTAAGCTTTTTCTTAAGTTTTTGAGTACTGGGAACAAGTAGGTCATTTTCAATGATTCGGGAGAGGTAGAAATGTGTCTTTTAGTAACATGTCGAGCTTCAGGGTTCGCATGTTTTTGGTTGTGGCAAAATCTGTGATCCTTTGCTTGTTTGTGAGGAAGCTGGTCTTTTGTAGCTCATAGAATAATGAATTTCGTATGGTGTTAGGTTCTAGATCCAATAATGATTTCTTGGTATTCTTTGTGTGGCTGTTCTTCCAGCTGCTGGTATACACTAATTTTCTCGACAGTTTGATCATCTTTAGAATAGTTACGTATATTGACGTGATGGTCAGTTTTCATTTGATTAATTAGGCTACCTGATAATTGTTACCCTACTACCTTGCATCTGGAACAATTTAAACCGTCTTTGGAAATATAGTCAATATTATGATGTATTGTCGAATAAGATTAGGAATGAGTCAGGTGCATTTTCTAAATGAGTTATGAACATTTGTCTTCTAAAGCTGGTCACGTAGTTATATTCCGGGTCTTGTGTTTCTACTCGTAGACACGTCATATTTGAGGCGAATTTTATATCCATAGTGAGCTCAATTATTTTATTGGGTATAGTAGGACATTCATTAGATATTAATTACCGATGGACAGGAGTTACAAGTCTTCTTACTTCAATCTGGTTACCATCAATATTTATAGATTTATGGGAGCTAAGAAATTGGTTGACTACTGATTTAGACGAGAGGTAGATGCAGATGCAGTTGTTTGCGACTCTAGATGCCCAAACGACAATTTTGGGCTACACTATTGATCCAACAGCTTTTACATATTCAAAAATTTATGTATTTATTCTGTCCATTAAGCTTGTATTACTACGGGGTGGTACACTGCTACCCGTTGATTCGACCATAATAAGAAAATAATTAAATCCTTCCTTTTTATTCATAGGCTTGTTTTTTTAGCTGTACATACGATCGAGAAACACCTGTTCATTGTTAAGGTTCGCATACTACTTATGGTAAGGGAGCTCAAGCGGGAATTTTTGCAGTTACTCGAGCGCGTCAGATTATTACATGGGGAGAAACCTTGTACCCTGAAAATGTACCTCTACCATATATTTACTCTTAATGCAGGGGAGTTCGTTAAGGGGGGGCAGAAAAAAAATCTATCCTTAGAAAAACTCGAAATCGTCAGATTAAGATAAGGTAAGTTAAGTATATACAAAAACAAAACAGTGTATAGGATTCGAAACTGGTTTCTTAACTAGTAAACAGTGTTTCCGATTAGCTCTTAGTTTTTATCAAAATTAAGGTGGTTTTACTTGTTAGAAAATTATCAAAGTTGGTATAATAGTGTATTATATAGTGCTTAATCCGATTTTGGGATCAAACTGTAAGTTAGATCATCTTTATTACTATTTTTTAATCAACAAACAGTAAACAACGGTTATAAATACCAGTAACGAGGTAATTAAGTAGCTTAATTACTAATGAATCTGTCCAAGCACAAGGGCCGTAATCAGGCAACATAGGCCCAATATGCAGGAAATTTCAGAGGAGAGATCTTCTGAACTTCAAAATTCTCAAGATGTCATTAATCCATCCAATCAATCAAAATTATATTCAACCGCTCTGACTCAACCTAACAAAAAATTCGCAAGCAAAAACCAAGCCATTTTATTCAATTCACTTCCAAATACAAAAATTGAAGATTATTTAAATGCCATAGCAACTAAAGTCGATCCCAATAAAATTCTCGCCATTTCCAGGATTGTAAATGATCGTATTTGCGTATATTTTACTACTGAAGAAACAGTCACCGAATTTTTAAGAACAGATAATGGAACAATAGTAATCAATCAGGAACGTATCCAAGCCAGGAAGTTAGTCACACCAAGCGAAAAACTGATAATTTCTAATGTCCCCCCATCAATACCTCACAGTATTATAGAGACTCAACTACAAAATTTTGCAATTCATCAAATAACTCCATTGGATTTTCTAAGAATAGGTACAACTAACTCTTTATTTAAGCATATCTTGAGTTTCCGACGCTATACTTACATTTCTCCTAAAAATCTGGAAAATATTCCTGAGTCTATATTAATTAACTACGAACAAATCAATTATCGAATTTATTTTTCACTTGAAAAACAGTCTTGTTACATTTGTAAAGAACAAGGTCATCTAGCCTCTCAGTGCAAAAAAAATACAAACACTCAAACATCTATCGAAAATTCATCACCTACTGCTCAACCAAATTATATCCAAAATTGCCACCCTATCATAACAGATGCTCAGCCAACTATCCATCCTTCACAATCTTCGCAACAATCCACCGGTCCACAATCAAAAGAAACAACCAATACTTCTCTATTTGATTCAAATCCCATTCAAACACCTATCCAGCCAGATAATGTTGAAATGAATAATCACAGCCAAAATCAACCTCCTACACCCTCTGACACTCAATCGTCTAAACGAGCGGTGTCAGAAATAACGTCTCCTTCAACATCAGTAGACCAGAACCCATTTAAAGAACCTCTGCGTAAATCTAAGAAAGCAAAAACTATTCCTGAAGATAATAAGACTTTAGCAGAAGATCTTATTAAATGCACTAGTTCTTTTTTCCAAGATAATTCTGACAACGGATATTTAACCCAGGAAGAACTAATTGATTTCTTTGAAAATGTATACGGCTCTGCAGATCCTCTCAGCATTGCAAAAACGTATACAGAAGATATCGAAGGACTACTCAATTTTTTAACAAAAATCCATCCAGCATTAACTCCCAAGTATCTGAAAAGTCGCTGTACAAGATTAAAAACTAAGATTAATAAACAGCTATTATTATCCGCTTTCTCTACTGATCACAGTGAATACAGCAGCGACGCCTCTGCTGAAATTTAATACAACATTCAACTGTATACTGCAATGGAACCTAAATGGGTATTACACCCATTTAGAAGAACTTAAATTAATTATAGCTAAGTTTAAACCATCTGTAATATGCCTACAAGAAACCCACTTCAAAGAAGATAACTGTCATAATTTAAGAAACTATACTCCGTATTATAAGAACAGAATAACTGCTAGCCACGCTAGTGGGGGAGTAGTAATATATGTCCATAACTCATTTAATACCGAAGTAATACGTTTAAGAACTGAGTTGGAGGCAACAGCAGTATCTATAAAAGGCCCCCACAAAGTCAATATATGTAATATTTATTTTCCTCCGAACTTAGACCCGTCCATAAAAGAAATAACTGAACTCTTCAATCAAATTCCAGAACCGCGTATTATATTAGGCGATTTTAATGCCCACAATATACTTTGGGGAGGTAAAAAAACAGATTCCTTGGGACGTAAAATCGAACAAATTGTTACAGATTCTAATATGAATATCCTTAACGATGGAAGAATCACAAGGTTCAATATTTCCACCGGCAATGGATCCCCAATAGATTTATCCCTCTGTGACCCTGTCTTACAACCAACTCTGTCGTGGGATGTGACATCCCATTTGCATGGAAGCGATCATTTTCCTATCCTAATTACGAACAATAACCATATCTCCTCATCAATTCCATCCAATAAATGGTGTCAGAAAAATGCAGATTGGTCTCTATATTCCTCTTTAATTTCACAAAAAATTTCTCAGTTGGTTCAGCCCTTTGATACAGACATTGATATTAACTCCAAAGTACTCCATCTCGTACAGTTTTTAACGTCAATAGCTCACGAGTCCATAGGTTATTCAAAATTTCCAAAAAAACGTGCTCCAGTCCCGTGGTGGAATTCCCACTGCGAAGCAGCAATTAAAGAGTCAAAAAAGGCGTTTTATAAATTAAGAAGGCACCCAACTTTAAATAACCAGCTAGAATTCAAAAGATTAAGGGCGTATTGTAGATACACCTTAAAGAAGAGTAAGAGAGAAGCCTGGAAAAATTATGTATCATCTTTAAATTCATCTACCCCGACTTCTGAGGTTTGGCAAATGATAAGCAGAATGTACGGGAAAAAATCATTTAACACCATTCATTACCTAGAACATCATAACCTAATTTATTCAACTAAGCAAGAAATAGCCTCCGTACTAGCAAACGTATACCAACAACATAGCAGTGACGAAAATCTATCTACAAGTTTCCTAGCCCATAAAAATAAATTTAATAATGCATGTATAAATCTTGATGACCACAATAATTTACCTCTAAATGCCATATTTACGATGGATGAACTGTTAGAAACTTTAAACAAAGTTAAAGACACTAGCCCAGGGCCTGACAACATACCTACGACATTTTTAAAAGCTATGCCAACGGAAGGAAAACAATATCTTTTGGATCTTTATAATTTCATTTGGACAAATAATGTTTTCCCCATTGATTGGTACGATTCCATTATTGTACCAGTTCTTAAACAGGGCAAGAATAAATCGGACCCAGAGTCTTACCGACCAATCTCCCTAACATCTAATATGTGCAAAGTACTTGAAAAAATGGCAAGCAACCGACTAATGTGGTACCTAGAAGATCGACAGCTACTTAGCCCTATACAAAGTGGATTTAGAAAGTCCAGATCTACATTAGACAACATAGTGGATATTGAATCTGTAATTCATGAGTCATTTGGATGTGGTCAAGAATGTCTGGCTGTATTTTTTGATATAACGCGTGCATATGATACAATCTGGAGATCAGATATCATAAGAATCCTGTCAAGTTGGTCGATTAAAGGAAATATTATCAAGTTTATTAATAATTTTTTATATAGGCGAAACTTCAAAGTTCGAATAGACAACTTTCTTTCAGACTCTAAAATCCAATTAAACGGTATTCCTCAAGGGTCTACTCTTAGTGTTGCACTTTTCCTTATTGCCATCAATGACATCGCTAAGTCACTTAGCCCATTAGTCAAAGCCCGTCTATTTGCTGATGATCTTGTTATATTCTGTCGTGGTAAAAATATATCAACAATGACGACCCATATACAGCAAGCCATTCACAAACTAGAGAATTGGTCGAATACTACTGGCCTAGAATTTTCACCCACTAAAACGAAAGCAATGATCTTCAGTAAAACTCCAAAGAAACAAGTAAATCCACCGAAACTCTTCCTAAAAAATTTACCAATAAAGTATTCAGAATCGATCAACTTCTTGGGAGTAAAACTGGATAGCCGACTATCTTGGCAAGACCACATCCACTCTCTCCGTCTGTCAGTTCAAAACGGCCTTAACTTAATGAAAAGTATCTCTCATAAACAATGGGGTGCCGATTTCCAAACTCTTATGACTGTATACAAAACCCTAATTCGTTCAAAACTAGATTATGCTGCTGTTGCCTACAACTCAGCCAAAGGTTCACTATTGAAAGTGCTAGACACAGTTCATAATTCAGCAATTAGAATTGCACTGGGAGCACACTACACAAGCTCAGTTGAGTGTATGTATGTTGAATCAGGCGAACCATCCCTTCAACTCAGGAGAGAATACCTTAGCCTCATGTATGCCTTAAGAGTATCAACTAACCCACATTTACCTGTTTATAAAAACACATTTACAGATAGATTTCCATCGACATTTAATTGTGGGAAAAGATTGGATCCTCCGTTTTATCATCGAGTGAGAGCAACGTTACAGAGCTTAGACACAATAATTCCACACACTTACAATACTTTTAAAGTCAGCCAACACATATTACCATGGACAATTGCTCTCCCTGCTTGTAATACAAACCTATCTGCATTCAAGAAAGGTGACACACCAGCAAAAATCTTCAACCAGAGATTATTAGAGATATTAAATGGTTTTAATGATCACATCCATATTTATACCGATGCATCCAGATCTGCAAATGGAGTAGGAGCGGCTTTCACAACAGATAACTATAACAGTTCCTACCAGCTCCCTCCCCAAACCTCCATATTCTCAGCTGAACTCTTTGCTATCCTCCAGTCATTAAAGTTTGTTAACACACATGACATCAAATTCTCAATAATCATTAGCGATTCCCTAAGTGAATTAACGGCCTTGAGGCGGGTATACCCCAAACATCCTATCCTCCTCTTAATTAAGGCGGAACTCTTGATATGCCAACAAAATCAAAGATTAGTTCAGTTCCTCTGGGTACCATCACATTGCGAGATAAGTGGAAATGATAAAGCTGACACATTAGCAAAAAATGCGAGTGAGAATCCCTTAACAGACATCATAACTACTTGCGTTCATACTGATCTAAAGCAATATTTTAAAAACAAGATCATGACAAAATGGCAAACAAATTGGAACGAATCAAACTCTACATTAAGAACAATCAAACAAAGTATATCACCGTCGAAACATCCTACAAAGAGAAGAGACCAAGTGCTCATGTCCAGATTGCGACTTGGTCATACGAAGATCACCCACGACTTTTTATTAAAGAAGGAAGCCCCTCCGATGTGTTATGTGTGTGATAGTGAACTAACAGTGCAACATATAATAATAGACTGTCCCCTCTACGTTATAGAACGGCAACATCAACAGTTACCAACTACAATTAAAGATTGTTTAAGTGAAAGTAATTCATGTAAGACTCTTAATTTTTTACGTACTATAGGACTCATTAACCAAATTTAATATACCTAAATTTTGTAATTTGATGTAAGTACAGTTCATTGCTAATAACCCTTGTGGTTGAAGCAAATTGTAAATAAAAAAAAAAAACAGTGTATATTTAAAAAATCTGACGAATTGTGCGGGGCGTACGGAAATGGGTGAGTCAAAGTTTCACAAGAAAAAAGCGAATATTTCGCGAACTGGATGACAGATCGAAAAACTAAAAAATACGTGCTCAATATTTTTCAAACATCTATCGAATGATACCAAACACGACTTCCCACGAGGACAGGGGTGGGGGGTAAATTTAAAATTTTAAATACGTTTCCCTCGATATTTTGCGAAATGAACATCAGATCGAAAAACTGAAAAATACACTTATTCAATATTTTTGAAAATTCTATCGAATGGCACCAAACACGACCACCCACGGAGGTGGGGTGAGGGGATACTTTAAAATCTTAAATGGGAGCCCCCATTTTTTGGATTCCTTGCGTAAAAGTAAGTAACTTTTATTCGAAACATTTTTTCGAATTATGGATAGATGGCGCTATAATCTAAAAAGACGATTGTTGGAAATGGAAAATTAAATAAAAAATTTAAAGTTCCCTCCTTCTTCTTAAAGTTCCCTCTCCTATCGGAGGTTGGATATTATAATGGCTATGGTCACTTTGTTTGCTGCTGCTCTAGAAATGTCAGAAAGTCTTGGAAAGTCCCCACTGAAATGGAAAACGTTACTTAACCTTTTTTTGGTTTTAGGACCTACTCTTCACAACCCAATAGGTCCCCAAAGCGCTCGAGTGACTGCACATTTGGCATACTTTGCTCCCCTACCATTAGTTTTCAACTTCATCTTGTGCTGCTGTTTCCTTTAGTGGAGGTTAGCGACTACACTGGCAAATGTGTCTAGGTCCGATGCGGCTATAAACAAAAATGTAGAATCAAAGCCGGTTGAGTCTTGATATATTTAAGCCATGAAGTCTGGTATCTACCGGGACCACGTTTTCCTTTAATGTTACCCTGGATGATCAGTTGCGCGAGGCGGTACTTTTCATTTCTCATTATGTATCCTAAGTAACTAACTTTTTAAACTTTAATTATCTTTAGCAGCTCTCTATCTGCACCTATTCCCCTCAAGACATTTTTTTTGATCCAAGGTTTTATCAAGATATTAGTTTTTAACTAGTTTTCACAATAAAACTATTTAAAATAATTTTTTTTAATTTATTTAGCAAATGCCTCGACAACTAATTGCCATTGGCATTGTAGGTACGGTGAATTTTTGTAATTAGGTACTTAGTGTCATGTGTAGTGTGTGTGTTGAGTAAGTGTCTTGTTACTTTGCAAAGTCGACGTCATTGTCTTTGCAAAAAGACGCTAACTGTACCCGAACGTCTGCGGTCCCTCCGGTGAGAACCGAACCCACAAGGACAGAAACTCTTTTCATTTATTAATTTATAATAAACGAAAAATCTCTGCCCCCATTGAGATTCGAACTCACGACCATTCGGAACTTTCGATCCAAATTTAGGGGCTCTTACCACTGAGCGAGAGAGGGGGTGGAAAAAATAATTTAATTATAATTACATAATATTTAATATTTCAACTTAATTATTGTTTTTTTAAGTTTTTTGAGTTGAGCGTCGCACATAAATACTACGAGCATCTACATCTCGAACGTCATTAAGCGAAGGTGATTCGCATTTTATTTATAAACAAAGTAGTTCTATCTATCATGATGCTAATAGGATTCAATGACTTTAATAATATATATAATGGAAGTCGGTAATAGAAGAATTGACAACGTGTTTTATGTCTTCCTGCTTGACTATTAATTTAAGGAAGCGTTTCCCAATAATTTTACTATTACTGCATACACAGTAATGAACATTTAAATTTAGATGTAATAAATAAATTGTACAAGAAGTTTGGTTATATTATTTCTCACAATTACATATTATGTCTCACATACTGATTTATACTTCTATCTAAGAGCAGTTTGGTCTGGCAAACGTAGAAAACTGGTATGAGTAAGAAAATATAATTGTCAACGCCCAAAAAAATCAGTTGTCAACTTTACTAAACGACAAAAGCTATAGTATATATAGAGAATAAAGGGGGATATTGGTGTATACTGTCAAATAAAACTGTATACATAATGCAGCACAAGAGGCCATAGACTAAAAATCCAGAATAATGAAGAACAAACTCTTACTAAAATAATGAAGTTAAGAAAACTATGACTAAAAGAAAAAAACAAAACGTAAAACACAAAACGTGAAGAAATAAACAGTAATATGAGTGGAACTCGAGTATCTGAAGCATGGAAGTTTAGAAAAGAACCTCATTAAAGGTCAAAAGTGAGCACAAAGGCACAGGGAGTTTGATCTACATACATAAAAGTATGTCACAGAGGGAAAAATATTACAAATCCCTATTGACGTGGACAGTCGAGATATACGGGTTATTGTCAATCTGTACTGGAACCAAAAAGCAGAGGTTAAAATCGAAAATGTCGCAACTGAAACCATAGAAATTAAAAGAGGTGTTAGACAGAATTGCGTGTTGTCTCCATTGTTATTCAATCTGTACAGTGAAGCTATTTTTAAGGAAGCAATATCAGAGGAAGAACAGGGTATATCAATAAACGGAAAAATCTTAAACAACATAAGATTCGCAGACGACACCGTTATTTTTGCAGACAGTATAGAGGCACTGCAGCGATTAATAAATAGATTACATCTAGTCAGTATAAAATATGGACTACAAATGAACGTTAAGTTCATGATTATTTCTAAGCAACACACAGTAGGAAGGCTAGATATCGAGGGACATCAAGTAGAAAGGGTGAATACCTACAAATATCTGGGAACCTGGGTAACAGAAAACAACGACCACGGTAGAGAAATCAGGACACGGATCGAAATTGCAAGAAAGATATTCATAAAATTTAAAAAAATGTTTGTTAATCGAGACCTTCCTCTGGAGCTGAGAATAAGAGCCTTAAGATGTTACGTGTTCTCGACTTTGTTGTATGGAATGGAAAGCTGAACACTGAAAGTAGGCAACACAAAGAAGTTAAAAGCATTTGAGATGTGGTGCTATAGAAGGATTTTATGTATCCATGGATCCAACGAATTACGAATGCAGAGGTGCTAAGAAGGCTGCAAAAGGATTGCAAGGTGATAAAGAACATCAAAATAAGAAAGCTGAAAAATTTGGGCCACATTACTAGAGGTTCGAAATATGAGATATTGCGGCAAAGCCGTAAATCCGATCATAAGCAGGACAAAATTAAGTGGAAAAGATCCATAGGTAGAAAAAGAATTTCCTGGCTGAGAAACTTAACAGAGCGGCATAGTTGCAGCTCAGCCTTGTTACTTTAAATAATCATCAATTACGTTCATTCAACGAGGTAAAATAATTTGGTATTCATTTGGACAGAAGTTTCACATGGAGGAAATATATTTGGACCATGAGACAGCAACTAGGTCTCCAATTTAGAAATATGTATTGGTTAATGGGTCGTTCATCAAGTTTATCCTCGGATTTGGAAGTATGAGTTGGAACTATGGAGAACGAAATCATTCAACCGCAACAACGAAATCATTCAATGCTTCCAATCAAAAATCCTCCTAACTATCACCAATGCACCGTGGTACATCAACAACAGAATTATTCGTCATGATCCTAAAGTAGATATGGTACAGGAATTCATCAAAAAAAATTGTCCTGCATATATTACAAAGCTAGAAAATCATGAAAACCAGTTTTCACTTAATCTTCTAGACTCTAGACAATTCCCCAGAACAATATAGGTTAAAGAGGTTCAGACCACTGGAATTACCATAAAGAAAGAATCATATTATCATGCCCATGCCCGCACGTAGCGTTTCGTTTCCGAAAAATATTGATTTTAATGGCTTTAAATATGAACAATTTATACTGTCCGGAGCGTTTAGTATCAGACAACTCTTTGTAAAATCAGGTTTTTCGGAGACTACGCTACGTGCTGGAACGGTGCGGGCATGATAATATGATTCTTGCTTTATTGTACTGTGATTTTACCTGAGGGTAAAATCATTCTTGTTTGTAGTCAATGTTATTATTTTTATTTATTGATAATTGATGATACTCAATAGATTGCAAAATACTTTTAAATAAAAAACAAGCACTTCACAAAGCTCCAAACAAACAAATTGAAATGTTTTATTAAAACAATTAGGTAGTCCTGTTGCCTGTTGTTGTACAACGTTGCCATTTTTATGTATTTTGACCCGTAGAACACGAATAATTTTTTGGGTAACAGTTGATCCGGATGTCAATAAAATTCTTATAAACAAATAACTTGAGGAATTACATAACAGCAATTTTTCGCAAACTAGCATTTTTTGTATTTTTTGGGTCATTCTAAGCAAAATATGTTCCTTCAAGTTTTTCGTAGGATGCATAGTTTTCGGAATAGACCCGGTTGTACTTTCAAAAAATCGAAAAATTGCAATATTTTAACCCGAATAACTTTTGCTAAAAAAATAAAATAGCAATTCTGCTTACCGCATTTGAAAGTTCAAGTCCAATTCTATCGGTTTTGATTATTTGCATTGCTAAAATTTTTTTTATTGTTAAACAAAACAAAAACACATAGTGCTTGAGTGATGTTTTCAATGCATCTCTCATTTAAAATCTAACGAGTAGGCGCGCCTACAAACATGCAATTTCTACGTAGCATGCATTAAAACGCATACATTGGGCACGAGAAACACTATTAGTTTATAGCTTTGTTTTGACAACAAAAAAATTAATTTTTAGCAATGCAAATAATCAAAACCGGTATAATTGACTTAAGCTTTCAAGTGCGGTAAGCAGAATTGCTATTTTGTTTTTTAAATCAACAATTATTCGGGTTCAAAAATGTCAATTTTTTGATTTTTTTTAAGTTCAACCGCGTTTATCTCGAAAACTATGCATCCTACGAAAAAACTTGTAAGAACATTTTTGGCTTATAATATCCCAGAAAATACAAAAAAATGTTTTGTTTTGCGAAAAATAGCTGTTATGTAATTCCTCAAGTTCTTTGTTTATAACAATCTTATCGACATCTGGATCAACTGTTACCCAAAAAATTCGTGTTCTACGGGTCAAAATACATAAAAAAAACTTGGGTAAGTCTATCTGAAAAAAGGATGCCGTTGTAGCCCCCCTGGCGACAGGACTAAATACTTTCTAAATGTTGTTCTGAAGCTATTTTCTTGTGGCATTTTTGTAATTAACTAGTTTTGATGGGGAATAAGCCGCAATTTTACTAAAAAATGGTTTTATTAACGTTTCGACGTCCAAATCGGATGCCGATTTTCGAATATTATTTTTTGTATTTTGACAACGGTATCCGATTTGGACGTCGAAACGTTAATAAAATCATTTTTTTAGTAAAATTGTGGCTTCTTTCCCTTTAAAACTAGTTACTTAAATATTTTCTGACTTGTTTCCAAACTATGATTAAAATTATCAAATAGTGATATACCTCCAAAAATACGAATATCTGATTAATAAAACGCCCCAAAATAGATATGCAAATAAACAAAATATAATAGATAATCCTGGTTAAACCTTAAACAGTCATTAAACTATTAAATGCGCAAACTCTTCCGTACTAAGCATAGCTCATTAACAATCACAAAGTCATTACACTTACCAAATAATCCATGTCCAAAAACGCTTTTTTGCCGAACTTTTTCAACCGGTCAACTTTGTATCGAGACATGTAAAGTATTTGTTTTAGTTTTAAAGAATGGCATTTGTCTACTATGAATTACTATTTTATTAGATAATAGTACAATATTCATTCCAGTCTGAACGATGAAAATTTCGTAGGTGTCAGTTAAGCGTAGGCCGCTACCGAGACGGAATTATTATTAAATGAAGAACTGCTGATGCTGGTTTGTCGCCGATTTTCTAATATAAGTTCAATAAAAACGACATTAAAATTAAACCACGTACGATTAACCACTCTTCGAAACTAAAGGCCTAAGATATTTGTTCGTAAATCTTAACCTCCTATTTACCAAATACTTATATACACTTACACCCAAACTTATATGGAATCATCTGATATTTCATATAATTTCGTGCGAATTTTAAAAAACGAACACACGAAGTCAAACAATATTTATTTTAAAGCAATTTAGTGACAAATACATAACAATTAAATACAACAATTATTTAACAAATTATTTATTAAACAAGTATTTAACAAACAAATTGATTCTAGTGGTTTTACAGTCAATAGCATAAAAAATTTTAATATAAAACGAATAATGTTTAAATTGTTTTTATTTATTTTTTTTTTTTGTTTTTCTTGGTAATTTATTTATTAATAACAGATACAAACAGGTTTCCCTACTTACATCTATCCGTATCCCCAAGTAGCAATTTTTCGACACATTGGTTGTCAGTACAAACAAATGCACTGTATATAACGTTGCCCGAGAGCATTTTCAGTTGTTTCGGCCAACGTCCCCTATCCCGACTGACATTACGATGTTACAACTTTAAGTAATACCTTTAGTTATACGGGCAACTAATTTATTACCATTGTGACAACTACATATCACAGTTCAGTTTTTTCAACAATCGCAACGACTTAAAAACGTTATAATGCTAAACTAATTTACGCCCTGGCCGATTAGGGTTTTCTGGCCGACTCTGAAGTTGTCTGTCACGACCCTAGGTGTTGTTCTAGGTGTTTGACACCTTTGAGGCAACTTCAGAAGGAGAAAAAGAATTTACTTTATAACCTCATTTTTTTCTTATTATTATATGTGTTATTTTGCTGGAAATTTTCGATTTATTTAACAACCTGTTTGTTTGTATTTTTAATAGCTGATTTCCATTCCATTGTCCACTGTTTTATCAGTAGATTTGATCAGTAGATTAATCTTTCAATCTTTGTATCAGCTTTGCTAGACGGGGTTGCCAGGTCAGTTTTTACTCTTTCAGTAGTTTTGCTCTCACAAAATCAGTAGATTCTTTTTAGGCCATGTAAATACAGTATACTTATACAGTAATCTGCATATCCGTCTTAACTGTCCCAAGAGGAATTCCAAAAAATTGGAAACCTAATTATTCCAAAACAACAACTGGTAATTACCATTTTTTAGCTAAAATCTACTAAATCAAAAACTAAAATATACTTAAGGATTTTTGGGATATATTTGGGATTTTTGATAATAAAAACAACAGCTAACTTAAGGGGATAGGCGCAAAATGTCGCCCGTTAAAATGTTCAATGTATTTTAAATGTTTTCATTTTTTGCGAATCCTGAGAAAACTAAAAGTTTTTTGAAAAATTTAAACGCAGAAAGAAAGATTACGTTATTCCGAGGACAAAAAGTCCCTGAAAACTTCTATAATGTTTATTTTAATAAGTTACAGGGGTGAAAAAAAAAAGACAAAATGTAAAAAAAGACAAAATGTAGTGTCATTTTAATTCCAAATATCTCATTCAAAAGAAACGTTTTGGTTTTTCTAAAGCAGTCTTTCATTCTGCGTTTAAATTTTTCAAAAATACTTATTATAGTTTCCTCATGATTCGAAAAAAATGAATAGGTACATTTAACAACTAGAATATTTTGTCATCCACTAATTTTAACAGCTGCATGTCTGGATCAAATTCTTCAAACAATTGTTTCGCATTTAACATTAGAAACACGTGAACACAACATTTTGTGTTTTGCAAAGTTACATATGTTTAGATATTTTAGTTTTCCATCGTTAGGTTCTAATAGGCTCACCGAATGCCAGAACTCTTCAATAACACCTGAAATACTGCTTGCACTGTTACTTGAAATCTGCAAGTTTGTTACACAAGAATCCAGTTTCATTTCTCTCTAATATTCATCATCTACGTCCTGAATCTTATTTTCGGTAATGACCTATTTATTCTGAATCTTATTTTCGGATTGGGAAATTGTAACCAAATGTGTGAAAATTAATTTAGAAATGGGATAAATACTATTAAAAAGCAAATTTTATTTTAGTCATAACAAAATGTTAAAATATACCAAAAATCTACTAAAAAATATTACCTACTAGAATATTTTAAAAAATATCAAAAATCTACCAAAAAAGTAGAAATCTCCTAAATGTGGCAACGCTGTTAAGGATAATGCTACACTTTTGACACTGGTCACATGACCTCTCTGTCACCCAATAAGAGGGCGCGTTCTAAAATGGTTGGGATAGTCAGCGCGGCCGGGTTTGGTTGGCGATTGGACTTCTAAGTTGTCTTATCGGCCTAGAGTTGGTAATAAGGCATTTTTTTCGTAATATTGGTAATATTGTTTAATGCACCATTTTGGTTTTACTTGAGATTTTTGGGATGTAAAGAAAATGAAAACACAGAATATAAAAAATGCAGGCATTTTCTGATACCTTTAAAAGCACCATCAATACATTAAATTTATACAGAACATCTTTAACATAAATTTTGACTTTTATATTAAAATTTGATTTTTTTAAATTTGCATATTTTTTGTCAAAAATGTCGTAAAAAAGTAGCGCGTGTGTTTTTTTGGTGAAATATCCATATTTGACGGTAATCTGAGATGCATTTATAAATTTCAGATCATGTAATTTTGTTATGTCCTTTATGTATTTATATAAATGTAAATACCTAATACGATGTCAAAATAGTTACCTTTTTGGTTTTCGCATTCACCATACAGGTGTTAAAAATATAGGTAAAAAAACATAACTAGTCTGACTCCTTGAGCAACCATTGCACGCGCAGGTTCTTTTTATAGTCGCTTCAGTTGTCTTATGCAACGCTTACGAAACGATGTTGCTTCATAGGAGGTTGCCTAGGCAACGTCAAGACAACTCAAAAATCGTCCACCAAATTAGTGCAGAATAGGGTCGTCTTCTAGGCAATAACAACGTTGTAACAAAACGTTGCCACGCGGTAGACAACGTTGTCGCGTCGACAAATTGCTACTTGGGTCTACAATGACAACAGTTTAGTACAACATGCACATAATGTAATAATTCGAGGTAATAGAGACAAAAACGATAGATGTTAACCAGCAAAAACGTTAAAAATAATAATAAAAAAACTTCTCTTTCTATTATTCATGCAATAGACGTTTAAATAATTGCAAGTTTATTCCAAATAATTCCAGACAAGTGGTTGTTGTTAAATCGTTGTAAATTTGGCACATTTTATTAAGTGGGCTAGAAGTATTTACAAAAAATAATATGTTTCTTGGACGGGTTCTGTGATCCGGGATATAAAATTGTATTTGCCCCAAAAGATCAGGCGAGTCTATTAAGTGATTACATAGTTTATAGAGAAAAATTAAACAACGTGAAGTCTTCTCTGCTCTAATTTTTTTATATTAAATTCTTTTCTTAATGGTTGATACGAACCATATTCTGGCGATATTTTATGCTTTTTGTAAAATAAATATTTAATAAACTTGTTTGTAATCAGTGTTATCACCTCTAGTCCTCATGCAAGCTTCAGTTTGCGTGGGCACGCTCCTAATGAAATTATCAACATTTTGTTTTGGTAGGTTGCTCCATCCTTCAAGAACAGCTTGTACTAGCCGTGCGGTGTTTTGTGGATTATCTCGGCGAGCTCTAAATTTTCTCTTAGGTATATACCACAAATAATCTATAGGGTTAAGCTCGGGTGAGCAAGCAGGCGACTCCAAACAAGGGATACCTTCTGCTTCAATTTAGGGGTCGACAAGACAAGAATTCTTGTCTTGACAACAACTTCTTGTCTTGTCTAGAGAAAAATCAAGAAATTTTAAAAAATCTTGTTTTTACGTTTTCTTGTCATTTTATATCTTGTCTTGACTCAGGAAATTTCAAGATCTTGAAATTTCTTGATTACCCGGTTCGATGATTCCCCGGCGACCTTTTTATTGCGTTGCGTGCTAACACGGCCACTGGGGGGAGTCCCGATCGAAAATCTAAATAAATGCAAAAATATTAGATAAAAAATGTGTTCTGATCATTAAATTTTGTCAGTATCTGAGAAGCTTTAAAACACTTTCTTCCCACTCCCATTGGTGGTAATAAGAGTAAACTTACTTTTAGACAAACTAGAAATATTGGGCTCATTAACTTGATAATTAAATTGATAGAGACACTACCGACGAGTAATTAATTTACTTCATTCAAGCTGCGAGAGATAAAATAATGAAACACTATAACAAAACTAATTGGAGATATACTGTATAGTTCTTATTTTTGATTCTCGGCATAAAGTAGAGGAATTTTCCTCTTCATCTTGAAGAAAGCTTCTACAATCAGAGGCCGTACAAAAATTTGAAGAAATATTTGATGCCTATTATTTTAATAAATCCCAGAATGATCTACAGAATCCAATACCAGAGTACTTAATCTGAAAAAAGAAGATAACGAATTTGAGTTAGACATTACTTACGTATTTAAGAACGCTGACCGCTGACAATAAAAACTTACAATGTTGGAAGTATGAAATTGAAAAATACATAAATGAGCCTATGTCAGAATATACTGGTCTGATAATATACTTGATTCGTGGAGAAGACACGAAAATATCTACCCGTCATTATCAAAAATGGCCAAGGATTTTCTCGGAACGCCAGCAACATCTGTAAGTACCTGCGGAAATGCTATTTTAAAGAGCAGTTTTAACAATAACAAAGCCAAGAAATCTGCTAGGCGTTGACTCCATGACAGTGGCGGCCGGTCAGGGTCGGCAGGGTCGGCAGTGCCGACCCACACATTTATAGATATAATTTTTTTTAATATTTGTATCTGTGAAGTAAAAAAAGTCTGTCAGATAATACAGACTAAATTTTATTCATGGGTTTTAAAAGGATTTGATCAATCCGAACGTTAAAAGTGATCCCTGCGCATAACAGGACTTCTCAAAAAATGAATGATCCGAGCCATTCATCCGACTTTTCGGCTAGCCGTACCCAACGCTTGACGACACGTAAAACTCAACCACATAACAAGTCGATGAGCAAGCGAAAGCGAACATACATACATTCTCTCCGTGGGCATTGGACTGGGGACGACTGGGGTTTAAGCGGCCAAGTACGGCACATTTAAATCTGCCGGTCGGTGTTTCATTTGGAGCATCGCATCGCATCGGCAGAAATTGTCAAAAATAATCACGCAGTTTTACGTCGTTTGATATTGTAATTTTTTTAAGTTGTCAGAAATTATCATTTAGTGGACATGATGGATCGAAGCATTTGTTAAAAATCAAAGTAATTATAGAGAATTAATAAAATTGTTTTAGAAATATTTACTTTCTGGTTCGAAGTGTATTCGTAATACAGAATGAATTAATACATAATATAATCAAATAGTTACATTTTGAATAACGTTATTGAATCTGAGATTTAGAAAACCATTTGCTTTTCGCTAGAAGTAGATGAAACTTCTGATTATCATGTCATTCACAATTAACAATTATATTGTTGTTCGATACGCGTTACGTGGTAATATTTATGAGAGGTTTTTAGGTTTTAGAGACGTGAGTAAAAGCAATAAGGCAGAATATATTTTTGGTGTTTTAAAGAACAGATTAAAATTTTTTGATATCAAAAATAAATTGGTAGGTCAAACTGGGGCAATCTTATGACGGCGTTGCTGTGATTTGTGGTGAATTGAATGGTCTCCAGGTGAAAGTTAAAACTATTGCATCACAAGCTTTATTTACTCACTATGAACTATGATGCGCATATAATGAATTTATTTTTGCATGATACGTGTAAAAAAATAAAGAATATCGTCTTTTATTGCCAGTTTAGCTCACCTAAACGGGTTACTGCTTTAGAACAAAATTGTTTCGAAAAAACAGCGAACAGTTTGTCAGAAGCGATCAAATTTTAAATCTCGGTTAGTTTTATCTAAGCAGATTATCTCTAGTAGTTTTAGTAACTGTAGCAGATTTTCGTAACAGCTTTTGAAAGTTTTTGATTTTATTATCGAAGGCGACGATTTTGAAAGCGGCGATACCTCGATCCGTGAAGCAATCGGTTTGAGAACTTTATTGAATGATTACTCTTTTAATATTCTTTTAAATATTTTTAAGACAGAGTTGGCCCAAGATATTCATTGTTGTTCAAAATCAGTCAACTGACATTATTAATTCCAAAAATAGAATACGAAAGCTGGTGCAAAATCTCAGATATTTCCGTAATGATAGTAGTTTCCAATATATACGCAGTGACGTTTTGGATTCGCTTGATATTTCCGAACCATCCCAAAAAAGACACTGACATGATACATATCTCGAAAAACGAGTAGGTATATCTTGAAATTTTGGATACCTACTATTATATGCAAATAGGTAGTCGTTTTTCGAATTTTGAAGATTTGCAAATTTTTGACCTCTTTTACGATTCAAAATTTAAAAGTACCCTTTGCCAAAGAATTTCCAAGATATTTATTATTACAAGTTAGGTACTTAAAAATTATGCCGATCCAAATATTTTCAGAAAGTGAGATAAGTTACAAAATATGTATGTATTAATGTAGTAAGTACTGCAATTCATTACAACAAACTGTTCATCAATTTTCTTATTACCACCAGTTTCTGCCTCAAATAAACGGGATTTATCTTGTCTCAAAAGAATCAACACGTATTGTCGAAACACCATGAAACAAGAGAGAATCTCAAGTACATCAAATAAAAAAAAAACAAAAAACAACAAAATCTCCTATGATGATTTAAGCCTTTTAATTTGATGGTATACCTATACGAGAAGACAAAAAAAAACCTTGCCGACCCTGTCTCCAAGACCACGAGCCGCCACTGCTCCATGAGAAGTGTTATCTGCCTTAATTCATGGCTTATCAATTCCGATTTATGTGCTAAATTGGTTATTTATAAATAAAATCTAGTTTGCAATTTTATTTTCAACAGGATTAGGTAAGTACCATTAATTATTATTTTTTTTAATTTACATTTTTGTAAATCATTTTAGCAGAAAATGTGTTTAATAAATTAAAATATGTTATGTTATGTCAAAATAATGTTGTCTTTTTCACAAATTACGTTTTTAGAGTTTTCATTATTAGTCAAGATATTTCAAGATTTCTTGTTTTCTTGACAAGAAATCTTGGTATTAATATAAAATTTCTTGTCTTGTCTTGAAATCTAAAATTACTTCTTGTCTTGATCTTGTCTTGAAATCAAGACAAGATCAAGACAAAATCTTGAAATTTTCAAGAAGTTGGCGACCCCTACTTCAATTATGTCTCTAGCCAATCTAATGGTATGTGGCGGTCCACTATCATACAAGATAATTAAATTTTCTCCCGTTGCACCTTTCCAGAGCCTAACTACAGGTTATCAACATACCTGTGAGCAATTAAAGTTGATCGGATGAAAACTAACAGGAGTTTTTTTACGGATCACAATTCCTCTCCAGAACATTACACCTCCCCTTGTATATATGTGAACAGAACTGACAGTTTTCGTTCTTGCTTGTTTTCCTCGACCTCTAAGTACACGATTACGTGGGTCATATGATTTTACACAAATCCTGAATTTTTCTGAAAATAGCACATTTTGTCAATTCCCAATGTTCCAGTTTTGGTGGTGAAGACACCAATTTAGGCGATCAATCTTATGCTACCTGGGTAACTCGGGAACCCATAACTGTCTCCTGCTGTATACTTCTTGGCACGAACTCTTCTTCTTATCGTTTCAACTGAAAAAGTTACACCTGTAGCTTTCAAAAGCTGCCTTTGGAGCTACAGGTGAGAAATGGTTGAGTGTCTTCTAGCTGATTGGACAATTAAACGATTCTGGCGAGCCGTTATTACTTTGTGGTGACTTTCCCTTGCTTTATTTTTGAGCTTCCTTAGCCCTGTTACCTAGCATAGGTTTTGGACAGAACGCCCTGTGTTACGCCTAGGTCTACAGCTATGTCCCTCTGAGAACATTACTTGGTCCACAAGACCAATAATCTTTCCTCGTTGTAAGTTCTATGTATAACCATGTAACGTTACAAACGTCACATCTTTGATATTTTATTTTTAAATAATTATTTTACCTTATTTCCTTTAATATTTCATTGATAATTATCTTCTTCTAATTGGTTTACCCATTTTCCCCTTTAAAAATCGGTTGGCGCTCTCTTTTATTACCCTCTTTTATTATCTTCTATTTAATATATCTCTTTCATTTAAATCATCATACTGAACATACCTCGTATATTCATACTCTCCAAATATCTGTATTTTCAATACGGAACATGCCGCTACTTCATAGTACTTGGTTGTCATTTTAAACGTCGTTTTCAATGACAGTGTCACTTCATCGACTTGACCCCCTACTCCCTGACATACACTGGAAGGGAAAAATTAATCCTTAAAAAGGCATGTAATTCGAAAAATAAATCATTTTGTTCCATCAAATCATCTCTTGGGGTAAGGATAATAATATTGTAATTATATTTCTCCATCTAACAGTTTTTATATTGTTTTTTTTTTATCTAACCTAACTTCCAATGTCAGACCATGTGTTCTGATATTTTAGTTTCAAATATAATTATCTTTTAATTTACATGTATTCACGTTTGGTAATCAGAATTTTAACTATTCTCATCTAAATTTCATTTGATTTATTCTTGTCATCTGCTATTCTTTCTGACGATTAGAACGGCAGATGGCACACGTTGGTTTTTCTTCTTGATGATTGATATGTGTCTCTATTTTATAGTTTTTGGAATAAGATCACCGTTCTCCCTCCGGGAGTTTCAACAACCCTCAGATCGCCGGCGATAGAACAACGAGGACATGGCATCCATACTGCAACCCCAACAACTACACTGCAACGACCAACACCTGTAGGCCTGGTGGAGTACAGCTTTTAGAACCCCAGAGCCCGTTGCAGAACCAGCAGCAGTACCATTCAACATCAAGAAGATACCATCAGCTACCAAAAGCCATAAGTATAATCCAGAATTGTTAGTTTTTGGCAAGAATTTAAATACATTTGTTAATGCAATTTACTAAGTCATTTTATTTATTATATCTTTATGAACAATAAACATGATTAGTTAAAAACTATGTTTTGTTTGCTTCCATTCCAATTTTCATAGTTCATATCTGAGGTTAGGACAATACGAACACACACCTGAGTGACTGAGCTAAGCTAAGGGTGTAACGATGGCTAGGTTGGTTAGTTGAGGTAATATTTTCGAATATTGTTTCAATTAGCTGGGGTAGTCCATCGCTTTTTCGTTACAACCATACATGACCCATATTTTCGTTTTTGGACGCAAAAGTTAGTTTGTTTATTCTCGTTCAATTTGCAACTCAAGCAAATACCCTACACCGTACCGAGCTGCACTATCTGATTGTCTTATCGATTTCTTTAATTTCAATAAAAACCTTTATTTTTCACAACAATAACAAGTTTTTTCAAAAGAAATAAATATTACTTAGAAATACATAGTGATTCCATATAAGTTTGGGTGTGTGTATATGTCCAAAAGTTTGGAATATTGGAATCTTTTTAATGTGTAAATACTCAAATCAGTTGAATGTGACCAAAATGATACAAAAACGATTCAAATTTTTTATCATTTGCATATAAAAACGCTCTAGAATCAATATCAACAACAGTTTTGAAACCGCCATAGGCGTAGATATATTATTTGTACGTATTCCAAACTTTTGGACATTTTTTAAGTAGGTGAGGTACCCCTTTTTAAGACCACTGCAGGCAGAGCCGCTTTATCCATTAGGCAATATAGGCAGTTGCCTAGGGCGGCAAATTATGAGAGTGCGGCAAGAATACTGTACAAAAAAATATTCGTACAGACATATCTAAATACAGTATGCGGCAAAATAAACAGTACTGAAATGAATATTGAAATGTTTATAATTATTTATATATCTATAATACATGATATAGCCTGGCAAACATCATTCACAACGACGCACGTTCCCGATAAAACAGATGCTAAAAATTCCCTCTGGCAAGTGGCGGATCTACGTGGAGGGAAAATGCG
The DNA here is from genome assembly GCF_917563875.1 of Diabrotica virgifera virgifera. Lineage (NCBI taxonomy): Eukaryota > Metazoa > Arthropoda > Insecta > Coleoptera > Chrysomelidae > Diabrotica > Diabrotica virgifera. The sequence goes on from NC_065447.1 coordinate 235,998,160, forward strand.
GAAATATCCACCCTAACAAGTTCTAAAAAGAAAAAAATTGTTCAAACATAAAAATATATTAGCTCACATGAAACCGAAACCACAGAAAGACAAATTCAACCCAGTAAACACGCTAGTTAGGAAAATTAAGGAAACTTAATGCCTATAAGTTATTATTTATTTCTTTTATGTAATCTGAGTTTATCTTTTTTATGTCTTTTGGTTGGTTTTTCATTGGAAGTTCCCCCCTAAAGCAAATTTCCCCTCCCAAGGCAAATTTCTAGATCTGCCACTGCCTCTGGCATGAAAAAAATCTTTAATTTTAGTCCTTAATTCCGAAATGGCAGACGGTACTCCTTCAGCATTCCCCACACGTACGCATCTGGTGGCGTTAGTTCTGGTGAGTGGAAGTTCCAAAAATGATCGCACAGTATTCGAAGAGACTCTCTGGCAGTGTGACAAGTTATCTTGTCCTGCTGAAACCACTGTTGATTTTAAGCTTGGACCATTTTCGTGACCTTTTCCGTATGGCCGAAAATAGTACTCCATTATAAAAAAAATTTCTGCAAACCTGAAAACCATCCTGAAGTATCTAACATTAACATGATATTGACAACCGTTATAACAACGTTCAGAAACCACTCAATACGTTTCGGCACATGACACATACAAATTTGAGGCATACGAATTTCAGTACTGTTTATTTTGCCGCTTTACGCATACCGTATATTAAAATCACTTCGCAATTAGAATTCGATAATTTTCTGCTCTAATACAAAACATTTTTTATAGACATCACTTAAAGAAGATAATTTTCAATTATGGTATAATGTAACGGAGACGTAAAGATAATTTATGTATTTATTCATTTCGTCTTCATTGCTGGTCAAATCTTATGTCATGCTAGTGCTATTGTTATTTGTTATCGTACTTAATCAAAACAAATAATTGCTCATAATATAATTATTTGTGTCACATACTGAGAGAATTTATCACGTGCTGATGATTGATGCATCACAATTTCTTAATAATGACTATCAATTATTTTAATTAAAGAATAAATACAATTGAAATCTTTATATCTTGCATCAAGGAGGTAGGCGCAAAATCTTGGTCCAGTGCTATTTAAATGATGTTTTTCGAATCCTAAGAAAACTAATAATAATTTCTGAAAAAATTTAACGCAGAATAAAATATTACAATATTACCGAAGGCCTTAAGTCCCTTAGAATAAACAAAAAGTTTACTTTGAATAAAATATTTAAAATTAAAAATCCAACTAAATTTTCTCTTTTTTTACTCCTGTAACTAATTAAAATAAACATTATAGAAGTTTTCAGGGACTTTCAGTCCTCGGTAATACCGTAATCTTTCATTCTGCGTTCAAACTTTTCAAAAATAAAAGACTAAGTTTTCACTCTAATGGCACATAACATATCCCACCAGAATGAAAACAATGGGAACCTTCTCTGGTTACACCTCCGAGGCTTCTACAATTTGCAAGCCATACGGATGCTGAGACTAAGGAAGATGAGGGAATTCTACAATTTACAATTCACGTCACATCTGCTCAGCGCGGTAAAGTTCCAACGAGACTGGTTCCCTTCATACTCCACACAGAGTAAATGTAAATAAAAAATGAATAACCATTTTCAATTTCGTTGCAAAACGAAAATACAGCCGAACCATATTCCAGTCCAATCAGAGAGTGCTGCAAGCACCTCTACCGGTTTCGAAACTTATTAGTCTCTCATCAGGAGGCACATATGCTGCTCTCCCTGATCCAACCAAAACAAACCCCAGCGTGCAGTCCCGAATTGCAACGAACGAAATGGCATAGATGCCCTAGCGGCAACTGCTAGCAAAAGACTAAGTTTTCACTCTAATGGCACATAACATATCCCACCAGAATGAAAACAATGGGAACCTTCTCTGGTTACACCTCCGAGGCTTCTACAATTTGCAAGCCATACGGATGCTGAGACTAAGGAAGATGAGGGAATTCTACAATTTACAATTCACGTCACATCTGCTCAGCGCGGTAAAGTTCCAACGAGACTGGTTCCCTTCATACTCCACACAGAGTAAATGTAAATAAAAAATGAATAACCATATTCATTTGGACTGGAATATGGTTCGGCTGTATTTTCGTTTTGCAACGAAATTGAAAATGGTTATTCATTTTTTATTTTTTATTTATTTTTTTTTTTTTTTTCAAAAATACTTCTTAGTTTTCTCAGGATTCGAAACAAATGAATACATTTAAAAAGCATTTTCTACATTTCCCTGAATTGTCTACTTTTTCATATACATACACTACTTGCAAATAAAATTATATACAAACAAATAAATGGACTTTAAAAAGACAAAATGTTTTAAAATTATACCCAGCCCAATTATCCACGAAATTACAAAATGTCATACAACGTTATCAGAAAATAAATTAGGCTGATGATTATAGTTATTTAGGTACCAAGGGTATTATAAGGATAATTTATAACGCTTGAGGTCAATGGTGTATACATAGGGCCTTTGGCCGAGGGATATAAGTTGACCGAATGCGTTATTATCTATAATACCCGCAGTGCTTTCATCGTTTAATGTCAGACTACATTATTCTTTACATGCAAAAAATTTAAATGAATTTTGAATTAATTAGTTTTCAAATAAGTACATTTACCAGCAATATACGTAACGTAATTGTTGTAACCATAGTTTTACTTAGGTTGTTATTTGTCAATTTAGGTTGTATTTATTTAATACACTAGGGTGTTATTTTTCAAAATAACGCCCTAGGGTAGATATTAAATCATGTTATGATTTCGAAATCATGTCATTATTTATCAAATAATATATCAGTCGGACATTTAGCATATAATATTATTGCGTAAATTGCTCGCTTATATTACGGTACAATTAAACGGTTTTTGTTAGTTATTTTTAATGTTAACTCCTATACAGTGAGGACGTTTGAGTTGGAATAAATTCATTATCTCGAGAATTTGCGAATTTGTAGAGAAATCCTGAGACAGCTCGATATTTATTTTTAAATTATGACTTTTTGGCATATATATCATACTAGTGACGTCATCCATCTGGACGTGACGACGTAATCAATGATTTTTTAAATAAAAGTAGAGGTTGTGCGATAGCTCATTTGAAAGGTCATTTAATTCTCTATTCAGTAATATAAACGTTAACATAATTATTTATACAGTGTGTACAAGAAAAGCTTTTTTATTAAATTAAATTTACACAAAAAGAAGAATGTAAGTAATTAATTTAATTCAAAATACATTTTACTGCTCTCAGAAAAACAGGTAATAATGTTTATTTCACAAATAAACGTTGATTATCGCTTAAATTCAATGTTAAAACTGCCAAGAGACAGGTGGCTGGAAGTTTTAACGTTGAATTTAAGCGAAAAACAATGTTTATTTCTCAAAACATTTATTTCTGTTTTTTAACAGCACACAAAATGTATTTTGAAATAAATGAATTAAATACATGCTTCTTTTTGCCTCAATTAATTTATTTAAAAAATTTCTTTTCAGACAGCCTGTATAAATAATAATTATGTTAACGTTTATATTACTAAATGGATAATTAAATGAGCTATCACACGACTACTACTCTCATTTAAAAAAATCATCGATCACGTCATCACGCCCAGATGGATGACGTCACTAGTAGGATACAGTGGAACTTGGTTATAGCGTCATTGAAGGGTCCAGTAAAAAAATGACGCTATATCAGAGAGACGTTATAAAAGAGGTAGAAAAAAATGAAATTTTAACCAGGCAAAATTTTATTACAGCATTATTTGCACTATTTTATTACAGCAGAAAATTTGACTATTTATGATGGCACTGACAAATAATAAGAAATCATAAACTGCCAAGCTCACATAACTGTACACAAAGGGATAATGGGCCTTTCTCACATTCTTGGAAGGAGCAATGTAGCAAAGCTGGAAACGCATTGCACTTTATTCTTCATAAAATGAAAAAACAACAACCTACTGTAAAATTTTATGACGCTATAGACGAGGGTTACTTTATTTTTACCGCTAAAACCGGGTTTTTAATAATGTTATCGAATAGTTTTTGGCCGGACCTATTAAAAATTGACGTTACAACCGAGGTGACGTAACGAGGCCGTAATATCCAATTTCCACTGTATATATGTCAAAAAGTCATAATTTAAAAATAAAAATCGACCTGCCTCAGGATTTCTCTCCAAATTCTCCCTTCTCGAGATAATGAATTTATTCCAACTCAAACGTCCTCACTGTATATTTTAACTACTATACATTTTAACTATCTTCTTCTTCTTCTTCTTCCTCTTTATAAGCAATTCTGCTTGTTCATTTAGGAATTGATAACTCCATAGAAAGTTGTTACTTCGTGTTCTGCGGGGTCGTCCGATACTTGTTCTACCGATTGGTAATTTAGGGCTTGTCCATATGCAGGCGGTTTGCCAACCTCGACGTCGCGGTTCTGAAAAATCCAACCGCCGCGGTTTAAGTTAACATAGAAACAAATGCAACCGCTCAACATCGTACACATGCAACCGCAAGTTTACCAGCGTTTAAACTCGTAAATCGCAGCGTAACCGCCTGCATTTGTACTAAGTTAGCTCTTGCTATTTTGACCGCACGGCTCTCCCACATTCTGCTTATGTTAGTCCAGGGTAATAAGGATTTTCTCGGGACATTCAAAGATCCAGGTAGCGGATTACTTTTTAGTTATTGTAGAACTATAGGAAGAAAACCTACCTGTTTCCTGTCGAGAGTTCCCGTCCGTTTTTTAATTATTAACAATTTAGTGCAAAAATCGCAATTTTTTCGATTTTTTGCACTCCATTCAAAAACTAAATAGATGACATAAAATTACGAAATTAAGTTTTTTAGAACATTGAAAAACCTTCAAAATACCGATTTTTGAAAGTTAAAAAGTTTATTTGTTGCTACGCAAACTGCAAAATAAGTGAAAATCGTTATTTGTTAATAACTTTTACTAAAACAACCTTAGAACTTTAGTGTTTCACCCAAAGTTAGACATTGGGGTACTTAATAAACACTCAAAATTTGAGACAGATCCATGAATTAGTTTAAGAGTTATTATATTTCTTTATCTCAGAGACCTTTATTTTGCAATAAGATAAGACAGAAAATAATGAAGATAGTGCAATTCTGAGTATGCCAAATGAAAGTAGAAGAGTATGTATTAAAAAAAGATAAAAAAATAATTAACATAGTCAAAAATCCTAGTGCCAAATATTTAAAATTTTGTAGTTTATAAACATTTAGAATAACTTTAAAAATGTTGTCCGTAGAAACAATATTTTTATATATTCGAAAAGATAGTATTTCAACACGAATTTTCAAATAAAAAATTTAGCCTGGGCTCATTTGGGACAAAGTTTATATGTTTTTTTTTTTAATTCACAGCTAATTTGTTTATCATAATTAAGGAATCTCATTAATGCCATTTTAAAGAATGGGATTTGTATTTTTTCTTAAAAAATTTGCACAAACATTATACCTTCACAGCACCCTCTACGATTTTTCAAAAATGTAGTGCAAACGATTACTAGGGGGAATCTACAAATCCACCGAAAAAGAAATTTCAAACGAATATAATTTGCTGTATCTCCAGATCAACTCAGTGGATTTTGATCTTTCTATTTTAATTGGTATGTAATTTTTACGTACATTACAAATATGCAATTTTTTTATAAATTTATTAATTAATAAGCAGTCTAATTTGTTTAAACAATTATTGAAAAAATATTTCTTATACAAATATCTATTTTTTTAATCATAGTATCATTAATGATCACAGGAAAAGTTAAAGTACACTTTAATAAATAAATGATTTTTATTAGATTTATTGAAGATAATTTATTTATTAAAGTATACCTTAACTTTTTCTATGATTAATAGGGATAGTATGATTAAAATCATGGATTTTTGGGAAAATTTTTTTTTTCAAAAATTGTTTAAACAAATTAGACTGTTTATTAATTAATAAATGTCTAGACAAATTGCATATTTGTAATGTACAGAAAAATTTCATAGAAATTAAAAAAATATCGATCAAAATATATATTCAGTAGATCCCGAGATATCGAAAATGATAGTAGTTTTAAGTTGCTTTTTATAGTTTTTGAACTCGTGCATTTGTCGGCTCCCAGCTCCCCCTTCACTTACCACGACTAGTCACCAATTAAACTGCATTTTTAAAAATCCGTGTAAAATACCAGCTTTTCTAATATGTAAAAAGACTTTTTCTGCGGACAATATTTTTAAAGTTATTCTAAATGTTTTTAAACTACAAAATTTCACAAATTTGGCCTTAGGTTTTTTTACTATATTAGATAATATTTTTATCGTATTTTAGATTTTATTAGTATCAGTTTTCTACTTTCATTTGGCATACTCAGAATTGCCCTATCTTCATTATTTTCTGTCTTATGTTATTGCAAAATAAAGGTCTCTGGGATAAACAATTAGAATAACTCTTAAACTAATTAATGGATCGTTCTCTATGTCAACTATTTAGCTTATGAATGGGGTGCAAAAATCGTGATTTTTGCACTAAATTGTTAATAATTAAAAAACGGACACGAACTCTAGGCAGAAAACAGGTACGTTTTCTTCCTGTAGGTCTACAATAACTAAAAAAGTAGTCAGTTACCTGGATCTTTGAGTGTCCCGAACATGGTCTATTTCTAGCGTATTACCCTGGTCTATGTGGTTATTACACTATTTTTTCATTTAGTGTCGATTCGTTTTTCGTTTATACACTGTAAGTACGGTAAATTTTCTGCTATTTTCTTCACTCAGCGAATATCCTATAATTCTTCTCAGTACTCTCATTTGTACCGATTCCAGTAGTCTTTGTGTTGTGGCTGTATCGGGTCTTATTTCTGACGCATATGACATTATTGGTCTTGCACCAGCTTTATAGGTCTTGCACTGTCCAATCCTTGACTTACTCTCAGTGGTAATAGGTCGGTTTCCTTTTTCAGTAATGAATTTTGTATTTTTTGAATTTTCAGTAGTGTTGTACATGTTTTCAAATATCATATTTAAAATTAATACAGTCGAACCCGCTTATTAGAATACCGGTTAAAGGAATATCCTCTTTTAAGCAATACAAATTTGAGTACCCGAAACGTTTCTACTAGCCCTCGGTGACCGGTTATTAAAATATCCCGGTTATAAGAATACTTTTGCTCGGCAAGAAGGATATTCCAATAAGCGGGTTCGACTGTATAGAAATAAAATTCACAATCTGTTTTTTTTTAATTAGAAGGACGACTGGACCGGTTTCGGCCACAATAATTTACTGTCCATCATCCTGTCTTCTGTAACTCAAAATGATGCGGTTCAAGTAATAATATCTTGGTCTATCATCTTCGTTTTATTCCATTTCAAGGTTCTTTCTATACCTCTAAAAACATCCTTTACAAAGGATACTTCAATTTCTGATTTGTCTGAAAATTAAATATTTTCAGATAAATCGTCTCTTGATTTATTGGTGATAAATGCAGCTGTATAAACTTTGGGTGTAGGTTTACATTATTATAATTATATTTCGAATTATGCGCTTTATGTTCAGAGCAAATAATTAGCTCATTATCGCTGTAGTAAATATTAATTATAATATCAAACAGCTTTAACGTGGTAATTGGATTGCAAGTCCTTGATATAACACTATTTGAGCAAACAGATATATACAAATAATATCTTTTTATAATTATGTTCTCCATAGTTATCTCCAAGATTTTGTTATCTCCGAGATCTTGACATCTTATAAATCAAATGCGTTTTCTGTTGTGTTAGACTAGTGTGCTACTACACCGGAATTTTTTTCTATTTGCAGTCACTTTTGTGCTGCCTTATCCTTTGTTTTAACCACTGCGATGTTTGTCCTATATACTGTCGATCACATTCGAGACAAGAAAATTGGTAAATGAGGTGACTCTATTTAGAAACGGTGTCTGGTCTTTAAGCTTCGAGAATAAGCTCTAATTAAATAGAAAGACTGTTGCATTTAGCTATTTTGATTTTTTGAATTCTACTGTGCAGCTTAATTTTAAATATTGGTGGCCAATTACGTAAGGTAACTTTTTGTAAATATCGGGATCTGTTGGTCGTTTATCACGTTGCCCCTCATATAGGTCTGAGTTGTAGATAATTAATGACCTGAGAGTAAGTACGTTACCTCATTACACATACCTCATACTGCATGGGCAGTATTTGTTTGTATTTGCTCTGTAAGCAGACCTTTGACCTATATTTTCCAGCCCTATGTTGTTGGTGCATCATCAGTGATAACCCTAAGCTCGACAACCCTTTTTGGGTACTGGCTTGTTCTAGGATTTTCCGCCATTCTGTTCTGTTCCTTGCTTTGTTCTTCCAGTGGGTAATCTCAAGTGTTTTCAGATCTTGCTCCACTTGTTCCATGTATCTAAGTTTGGGTCTTCCCTTTGACCTTCTCCCTACTGGTGTCTGCCTCATTATATGCTTTGGTGTTTCAGTCTCCAACATCCGTTCAACATAGCACATCCAGCGCAGACGTCCGATCTTTATGGATGTTATGACGTCGGGTTCGTTGTATGCTGCGTATAGTTCAAAATTATATCTTCTGCGCCATACGTCATTTTCTTTCACCCCCTTATATATGTGTCTGAGGATTTTTCGTTCAAACGTACCTAATAAGTTCTCATCGCTTTTCGACAGTGTCCATGTCTCTGATCCATATATAAGGACCGGTTTTATCAGGGTTTTGTATATTGTGCAGTTGGTTTTTCTCGTGATGTTGTTAGATCTTAGACGTTTAATTAGTCCATATGTTTTATTAGCAATATGTATTCTTCTCTTAACTTCTTCGCTGACATTGTTATCTGCGGTGCCTAGTGAACCTAGATATGTAAAAATTTTTACGCTTTCGGTGTTATAGTCTCCTATTGTCAGATCTGTAGGTTTCTTTGTTCTGTCGATTTGCTGGCCTTCATGTACTCGGTTTTTATTTCATTAATATTTAGGCCAATGTTTTGTGCCGCTCTTTCTATCGCATTAAATGCTTCTATCATTTCTCTTTTGCTATATACTATGATTGATAGTATATCCTTTATTATTTCTAAGAAGATTGGAACGTGGTTTATATTCCTTTCTGAGTTGTTTTAGGAATTAATATGTTCCTCTCGTATCACACTAATAATACAAGGGAAGTGAAAGGAAAAAGAGGATCGGAAAGACAATGGAGTGGAAAAACAGCAGTAGATCGCCAATGTCCTTAAAGAGGCACCTGAAAAAGAAGAAAGACAAGTGTCACACTGATGAAACCTTCCTCCACGTTTAGGATTTAGACGTTTTCGTATCTCCTCTTCTTTGTTTTATCTCTAATGTTTACCGTCATATTTTTGTAAAGCTGTTGTACTACTTGTATATTTTTTTGCTTATTCCTTGTTTTTACATTGCTATCCAGAGCATTGAAAGTGGTACACTATCGTATGCCTTTGTCAGATCAATAAAAACTATATGGGTGGAAAGGTTGTGGGCTAATCTTTTCTCAATAACCTGCTTTAGAGAAAATATGCTGTCCATACAGGATCTGCCTGCACGAAAGCCATTTTGTTCTTCTACATCTGTCATCTCTTTTTCAATTTTATTTTTTATTATTTTTCCATAGAGTCTTGAGAGTGAGTTTATGACACTAAGCCCCCTGTAGTTCGAACAATTTTTTCTATCTATTTTTTTTGTATATGTTGTTAATACGTGCTTTTGTCCACTCAGGTGGTAAATCATGACCTTTATAGAATAAGGTGAAAACATACGCAAGTAATTCTCGTAATACTTGTGGGCTGTGTTTTAGTAATTCGTTCGGTATTCTTGTGGTCCGCATGACTTTCGATTTTTCAGAGTTCGTATTGCAATCTCGACTTCCTGTACTGTTATTAATTTCATCGTCTTCATCGTATTCTACTTCATATGTTGTTGTACTGATATTCGTGAATTGCGGTCTTATTTCAGTCAAAAGTTGCGAGTAATGTTCGATCCAAGATCTTTCTTCTATTAAATCTATTCTACTAGTTTCTTTTTTGTTTGTTCTCAAATTTTTTATCGTTTTCCATGCTTCTCTTGATCTTGTTGACCCTATATATTTGTTGAGCTCTTCGCATTTACTTTCCCAGGAAATATTTTTTGCTTTCGTTACTAGATTTTTTTACTTCTCTGTTTGATCTTGCATACGTTCGTCTATCATCTGGGTCATTTGTTTGCAGCCATTTTTGATACGCTTGTTTCTTGTTATGTACTGCATTAGCAATGTCATCTGTCCACCACAATGGAGTATTCTTTTTTTTCCTTTGGATTGTGCCGAGCGCCTCATAAGCTGCTTCATTGATTTTATTTAATATTATACAGGGTGGTTCATCTTATTCGCCTCGGTCTCTGTACGGAAAACCACATGATATTTTAAAAAAATTTCTTCACAGAAATATGCAGGGCCTTTAATACTACAACCTAAAAATAATGTGAATTATACAGGGTGTTCCAGAAAAGAGTGGTATATCAAAGTTATATTTTTTCTTATGGAATGCCCTATATCTGATGACATTATTGAATTGACCTTAAAAAATAAGATATACTTTCATAAGGGTTCCCCATACCTAAATACAGGGTGTTTTGATTTATTTCGATTTTTATAAAAATGTAAGGTTTTAGAAAAAAATAAATATCTACGAATCTAAGAAGCAGTAACAAATTCTTTCTTGGATCTTAATAACAGACTATTTAGCATACTTAAAGAGATGCTTATTGCAACATAATTTCTTACAGGGTGGTCAAAATATGAGATTGTTCTATTAACAAATTCAAGCTGTAATAACTTACTTATTTTAAATAGAACACCCTGTATCTTACTAGTCTATCGCGTAGAAAATTTACTTAGCTTTCAATTTTTATAAGAGTTTTTTATACCTATCTTTTTACAGGGTGGTCAAAATATTAGATTGTTCTATTAACAAATTCAAGCTGTAATAACTTACTTATTTTAAATGGGACACCCTGTATCTTACTAGTCTGTCGCGTAGAACATTTACTTAGCTTTCAATTCTTATTAGGGTTTCCTATACCTATCTTTGTACAGGGTGGTCAAAATATTAGATTGTTCTATTTACAAATTCAAGCTGTAATAACTTACTTATTTTAAATGGAACACCCTGTATCTTACTAGTCTATCGCGTAGAAAATTTACTTAGCTTTCAATTCTAACTAGAGTTTCCTATACCGATCTCCCTTTATTTTTTAAATATTGAAAGATTTCCTAATTTGTAAGCTTTAAAAATTAGAATTAAGTACCTATGTCGTGTTTATGTACAACACATCACCAACACCGGCAATATACTTAGACAAGACACTGTCATTAATAAAATTTTGATTGTTATCATGTAATCACACAGAGTGTTGTATTATTTTAGTTGATTTTGGCCTACATGTGACATTGAATAATATGTTTATATTAAACTGCATACCCTATATTAGATGCCGTATTCTGGAAGATATTTAAATTATATTTCATTCCGTATAAGTATTTTCCATATCTTAACCCACCGGTTATTGAGTAAATTTAAGAACACCACTTTTTTTTGAATCTTTGAATCGCAATTACAAACAATTAAATGCAACGGCTACTTTGACAAAAACGAGCCTATTGTACAAAAATATGTAAAAATGGGTATTTACAGAATAACATGGGAATTTATATTTACAGAATAACATGTGTATTGAGAATATTTAAATGGAATTGAAGAAATTTTAAATATCTTCCATTATAAAGAATAGAATATCGAGTATGTCATTTAAAATACGAACACTCTGTGTGATTAAATGATAAAAATGTGAATTTTATTAATGAAACTATCTTGACTAAGATATTTAAGTATATTGCCGGTGTTGGTGATGTGTTGTACATAACCACGACATAGGTACTTAATTCTAACTTTAAAGCTTACAAATTAGGAAATCTTTAAATATTTAAAAAATGAAGGGACATATGTATAGAAAACCCTAATAGGAATTGAAAGCTAAGTAAATTTTCTACGCGACAGACTAGTAAGATACAGGGTGTTCCATTTAAAATAAGTAAGTTATTAGAGCTTGAATTTGTTAATAGAACAATCTAATATTTTGACCACCCTGTAAAAAGATAGGTATAGGAAACCCTAATACAAATTGAAAGCTAGGTAAATTTTCTGCGCGATAGACTAGTAAGATACAGGGTGTTCTATTTAAAATAAGTAAGGTATTACGGCTTGAATTTGTTAGTAGAACAATCTCATATTTTGACCACCCTGTAAGAAAATTTTGTTGCAATAAGCATCTCTTTAAGTATGCTAAATAGTCTGTTATTAAGATCCAAGAAATAATTTGTTACTGCTTCTTAGATTCGTAGATATTTATTTTTTTCTAAAACCTTACATTTTTATAAAAATCGAAATAAATCAAAACACCCTATATTTAGGTATAAGGAACCCTTATGAAAGTACAGCTTATTTTTTAAGGTCAATTCAATAATGTCATCAGATATGGGGCATTCCCTAAGAAAAAATATAACTTTGATATACCACTCTTTTTTGGAGCACCCTGTATAATTCGCATAATTTTTAGATTGTAGTATTAAAGGCCATGTATATTTCTGTGAAGAAATTTTATTAAAATATCAAGTGGTTTTCCGTACAGAGACCGAGGCGAATAAGATGAACCACCCTCTATAATAACATATTATTAAAATGTATAAACATTTTCAATTTCTTTGCAACACAAAAATGCAGCAGCTGCATAATACTCTGGTTAAATCGGAGAGTTCCAGAAGATTCTATACCGGTTTCGGAGGTTTTTTCCCCCTCATCAGTAGTCCCATATCCTCTTTTCTCCGATTTCCCCAGGCATCACACTTTGGGCCTTTCCGAATTGCAAAGAACGAAATGTCACGGATGTACTAGAGCCATCTACCGAAAAACAAAGTAAGTTATCAATCGAAGTAGCACAGAAAACGACAATAAATATCGTTCCCATACCACCAGATTGACAACAGGTGGAATACTTTCTTTGGTTACAAACTCCCGAGATTTTCAAAAATTATAAATCACACAGGATGCCGAGAAAATTAAGATGAGAGAATTTTAAAATAATTCACAACCCATCTGCTCAGCGTGGTAAAAGTTCCAACAAGAAAGATTCTTTAGTACTCAACAAAATAGTAAATGAATTAAAATGTATAAACAATTTAAATTTCTTTGGGATATGGGACTACTGATGAGGGGGAAAAACCTCCGAAACCGGTATAGACTCTTCCTGTACTCTCCGATTTAACCAGAGTATTATGCAGCTGCTGCATGTTCGTGTTGCAAAGAAATTGAAAATGTTTATACATTTTAATTCATTTACTCTTTTGTCGAGTACTAAGGAATCTTTCTTGTTGGAACTTTTACCACGCTGAGCAGATTGGTTGTGAATTATTTTAAAATTCTCTCATCTTGATTTCCTCGGCATCCTGTATGATGTATAATTTTTGAAAATCTCGGGAGGTTGTAACCAAATAAAGTATTCCACCTGTTGTCAACCTGGTGGTATACGAACGATATTTATTGTCGTTTTCTGTGCTACTTCGATTGATAACTTACTTTATAATAACATTATATTCGCATCTTTCCTGTTCCCCTAGCTAGAACAACAGACTTTGTATCTCATATCAGCAGAACTCTTTGAAAAGTTAAGGTCCATAGTTTCAAACACTTAACATTAAAAAGGGACACGGCGACAAAGGGTACGGTCCAGCACTACCCACTGACCGAATTCCGCACCAAGCACCAGGCAGGTAGAAATTCCCTCAGAATTTCGCATTACAATAGGTTGGGAGTTAGACTTTAATGCACGTAGAGAGAACATTGCGAGGAGTGAATTAATTTTATCGATATGACCGCTAAACGTACAAAATTGAGAGCGAAATTCGGTTTCGATATGAATTGTTTTTGAGTTAGTGGAATTCGAGTACAATTAAAATGGTTAAGCACATCTAGTTTGAAGGGTGCAATTAAGGAAATCATGGTAATCAATTAAGTACATCTTGAGAATTGTAATGCATTGTGAAGTTCTATTAGTTGTATGTATAAAGTTTAGCGCACAAGAGGCATAAAATATTTAATGCCATAAAATATTATAGGTAACTATTTTGTAAAGGACATCTAAATACACTATATGGGTTCTCTCCCTCTCTTTCCCCCTATTGTAGGGTGACCTAACGCCCCGTAAAACGGGATTGGCCCGTTTTTAAGCTGCAAAATCGTCGTTTTTATTTATTATACACCTAGTATGATATATGTAATTGATCCAAATACAGTGGAACCCCGATAAGTCGGCCTCCGATAACCCGGAAGTCCGGCTAACCCGATCCGATTTTCATCACACAAAACAAACATTTTTTCACTTTGACTGAGTCTTTTACCAAGAAATGAACAGTACTGTATACAAATGTACGTATTTTAGATGTACTGTGCATATGTTTTTCATGTTTTTGCAATTATAATCGAGTTTATCTGTAAGTATACCGTATTTTATTAATTTTTACCATATTCTCCGGCTAACCCGGATTTTCGATAACCCGGATCGGCCGCGGTCCCGATTAATCCGACTTATCGAGGTTCCACTGTAATGGCATAACCCAGACATCCAAAGTGAAAGTTATCCTCCAACACCAAATTGTTCTATATGGTCCACATAATGTTCAGGAAAAAGTCACACCATTTTGAGCGTCGGGTTTGGGGGGTAGAGGGGGGAGAAATCGGTAAATTAATAGTTTTTTTAGGTTTTTCGTCAATATTTCTAAAACTCTGCGGTTTAGCATGAACAACCTTCTGTACAAAAATGTTCTACATTAAATTTGCAATAAAAAAGGTCCTACGCATAATCCTTCTAAAACGAACGGTTCCAAAGTTACGGAGGTAGTACAGTGGAACTTGGATATTACGGCCTCGGTAGTTACGTCACCTCGGTTGTAACGTCAATTTTTAATAGGTCCGGCCAAAAACTATTCGATAACATTATTAAAAACCCGGTTTTAGCGGTAAAAATAAAGTAACCCTCGTCTATAGCGTCATAAAATTTTACAGTAGGTTGTTGTTTTTTCATTTTATGAAGAATAAAGTGCAATGCGTTTCCAGCTTTGCGACATGCTCCTTCCAAGAATGTGAGAAAGGCTTATTATCCCTTTGTGTACAGTTATGTGAGCTTGGCAGTTTATGGTTTCTTATTATTTGTCAGTGCCATCATAAAGACTCAAATTTTCTGCTGTAATAAAATAGTGCAAATAATGCTGTAATAAAATTTTGCCTGGTTAAAATTTCATTTTTTTTTCTACCTCTTTTATAACGTCACTCTGATGTAGCGTCATTTTTTTACTGGACCCTTCAATGTCGCTATAACCAAGTTCCACTGTATATGTAGTAAAATTGGTCCAAAAATAGGCCTAACCCAGACATCCGAAGTAAAAGTTTTCCTTCAACACCAAATTATTCTATATAGTCCACATATTGTTCAGTAAAAAGTTACACCATTTTGAACGTCCGGTTTGGGGGGGAGATGGGGGAAAAGTCGGTAAATTAGTACAGTAGACTCGCGATTATCCGAGGTAACTGGGACCGTGACTACCTCGGATACGGAAAAACTCGGTTAACACTGAGATTGGTTATATTGATAGAAAAACACGTAAATAATCATAACTGTGGATATTTTAATGACAATATTAATACAGTACTGTCTATAAAAGATAAAAACATTTACCTTATCAATATTACTGTTTAAAAAGTCTCTGATTTTGCATAAGCTTTATTCCCTTTTTTGATTTTGAATCGGCGATGTTGCGTCAAGGTTGAAAATTGTAACTCACCTGTTATTACTTTTGCCTCGGTTAACCGAGGGGCTCGGATGACAGAGACTCGGATAATCGCGAGTCTACTGTAGTTAGTGTAAAAACAATGTTCTATACAAAAATGTTCTACGTGAAATTTAAAACAAAAAAGGTCTTATACGTAATTGTTATAAAATCAACGGTTCTAGAGTTACGGAGGGTGAAAAGTGGAGGTTTTCGATACTTTTTATATTATCTGAATCTGGGCAATTGATGATTATTTTGGGTGGTGAGGTTGACGTTTCTTCAAGGACTTATCACTAACATATCATCGGCCACTGAAATAGCAAATTTTATTTACAAAACACAATCCTGTTAAAGAAAATTTCTATAAATTGCCCCAAGAATATAAAAAGTATCGCAAAACTCTACTTATACCCTCCGTAACTCTGGAACCGTTGATTTTATAACAATTATGTATCGGACCTTTTTTGTTTTAAACACGTACAACATTTTTGTATAGAACACTGTTTTTGCTAAAGCATAGTTTTAGAAATATTGACGAAAAACGTAAAAAAACTACTAATTTACCGACTTTTCCCCCATCTCCCCCCCAAACCGGACGCTCAAAATGGTGTTATTTTTTACTGAACAATATGTGGACCATATAGAACAATTTGGTGTTGAAGGAAAACTTTTACATTGGATGTCTGGGTTAGGCCATTTTTAGACCAATTATACTATACTACCTCCGTAACTTTTGAACCGTTCATTTTAGAAGGATTATGCATAGGACCTTTTTTATTTCAAATTTAATGTAGAACATTTTTGTATAGAAGTTTATTCATGCTAAACCGCATAGTTTTAAAAATATTGACGAAAAACGTAAAAAACTACGAATTTAACGATTTCTTCCCCCTCCCCCCCCCCCCCCCCCCCCGCAAACCCGACGCTCAAAATGGTGTGACTTTTTTCTGAACATTATGTGGACCATATAGAACAATTTGGTGTTGGAAGATAACTTTCACTTTGGATGTCTGGGTTTGGGTCTAGTAATACCATACTAACCCCACATTTTAAAATAAATTACATATTAAAAGGTAAATTGAAAAAGTTTATGTGTCAAATTAGCTAAAAAGAGCATGTTTCAATGATTACGTCTGGATGAAGGCCCCTGAAGAGTATCACCCCAAACGTTTTCATTTTTCTAGTACCTATTAAAAAATGTTTATATTAACATTTAGTTCTAAGTTGTCTAGCTCTGGGGTGTAAATAATACACAGATGTCAAGATTTGAGGCATATTAGTTTTGATGTGCGAGGGTGGCAGATGTAATTAGTCTATTGTGGTGATAACTCGCATTGACGGTAAGTTCTTTAAATTTTGTCTCTCTTTGTTTGATCACGAAAATATAGAAAGAGTTTATATTTCTTAAGTTCCATCATCGGGCCGAAAAGCCGCACTGATTATCATGTCATCACCTCTCCAGTTTCATTGTTTTACTTGCTTCGACCATGGAGAAGCATAGAGAAGAGTTGCTAGAGACAGGAGTGAATAAATGATTGTTCTGAAGAAGGCTTTAACTTAATACCAGCCTAGATGCTTCTGGTGATGATGACTTAATAACCAGAAAACCAAATATGTTACCATTGGAACAGACACAGCAAATTTTGATAACAATAAAGAGATAGATACTGTTGATTAATACAAACAAGTATCTAGCAACAATATTCATTCAAGAAGAAACAGATGTCCAAGAAATTAATACCACAATAATACAAGCCAGAAGAGTTATAAGATAGGTTAACGGAATTCTTTGGAACCATAATATATTATTATCTAAGAAAAAAACATTAATATTTATAAAACTCTGGCAAAAAGTGTGCTATTATACAGATTTGAAACCGAGTGAAGCTAGAAGCCGCGAAAATGGATGCAATAAGGCGAACGATAAGAATTTCGAGAAAGGATAGAATAACAAACGAAGAAATCAGGTAACGCATGGGAAAAGAAGGTACATCGGGAAAAAGAATCGCATGCAATAAAAGCAGCTCATATGCTATCAACACGTATGGCGAATGGAAATCGAATGACTACTGAAACAAAAAAGACATCTACATTCTACATGGACACCTACAAGAAGACGGAAGATAGGAAGATCGAATTAGACATGGATGGAAGAAACAACCAAATCAATGAGCTCTAAAGAACTTAAAGAAGGGCAACGGAATAACTGATATAAATAAAAATTGGGCATTAGAAAACGTCTAAAGACATTCTAAACCGATTATATAATGTATAATAATATTTTAACAGAAATTAACACTTTTCTTGTGACACTGTCATAGGAAGCACACTAATTACAGATCAAGCTCAGGAAAGAAAGTATCCATTTATTCTCAGATGTGGTCTAGAGATAATGAAGTACGCACTTTCAGATGAACCGCAAAAATTTTATTAAAAAAAATTTTAAAGTTTAAAATATTGAACGTGTTTTCGTTCAATATGAGCCTTCATCAGAAATTACAGAAACAAACTGATCTACAATGCATGATTATGTATTGTACTCGTATGTCTTTTATTTCTATACAAGGTCGGCTAAATAACTATGGGTAAAGTTTACGTTTAAAATAGGTACCTTAATTTACTTTTTATCTTCCTTTCGTGACCAATGTTATACTAAATATGTGTTTAAGCCATGCATAGTACTTTAGTACATAGTACTTAAGGTTTAGGCTAAAGCTAAACTGTTTGGTATAGTATTTAATAAAATTATTCAAAATAAATATGTTCTCGCTATATTGTTTGCTCTTTTTTAAACGCTTTTCTTTAGTTCAATAGTGTGCGTCAAATTTTTAGACGTTAATTTGAATGCCTTTTCTTCAATGCAAATGAATGAAGATTTGTAGACATATGCATTCGTTGGAACAATAAACGAATAGTCAATAAAAAAATTGTTTACGTTTATTAATTGTTTAAATAACAAAAAACGAAAACACGATGGAAAATGCTTAAATTCTCTTGCTTTTTACAATGTAGAAACTTGAAACTTTTACGCATTGTAGCTAATGATATGAACTATACATAATTTCACTTTTTACGTTAATTGTTTACGTTGTGCTTCATAAATAAACAATAATGTTTCAAATTTTGAACGCCCATATATTTGTTTATATAAAAACCGGCGCTTATTTGTGTCAAATTTCAATGCGATACGAAACAAAACTTCAACCAAAACTCGAATTAAAACAATTCGTGTTTTTATCGTAGTCTTAGAAAAACCATTGGTAGAGACGTTTTGTGCTAGAATTAACATTTAGAATTCGTTTTGGCGTATTAATTAAACGCTTTTCTTTAGTTCAATCGTTTGGGTCAAATATTTAAACGTTAATTTAACTGCCTTTTCTGCAATGCAAATGACTGAAAATTTGCAGATATATGCATTCGCTGGAACAATACACGAATAGCCAATAAAAAAAAATTTATGTTTATTAATTGTTTAAATAAAAAAAGAGTTTAACGGAAAACGCTTAAGATATCTTGTTTTTTACAAAGAAGAAACTTGAAACATTTATAGATTGTAGCTAATTATATGAACTATACATAATTTCACTTTTTACGTTAATTGATTACGATATGCTTTATAAAGAAACAATAAAGTTTCAAATTTTTTTCCAATTCCGACTACTTTTCATGTTTGTACATCATATGTTATATACCTATTTTAATAAACATGACGATATATTTTAATGTTTGAAAAGTGTAAGACTAAAAAGTAGAAAATAAAAAAATATGAAAAAAAATTTTTTTCTACAAACGTGTTAAAAATGCAATTTTTAGCACTCCATAGGAGCATTAAAAATGCTACTTTAAGGCACTAGTGCTTTAAAAAAATTTAAGGCACTGCAGTTAAAAAAGATAAATGTCAGATTTTGAAACGTCAAAATATTTATATTTAATTTATTAACATTAATATTAATAGTACCTACAACTTGCACAATTTAAAAAAGGTGGTTTAAAAGGTTTTTTAAAATTTAATTTAAACTGTATTATTGCATTTTTAACAAGTTTGTAGAAAAAAACTATTAAAATTTGTTAGAATATACAACAATAAAAGTAAGATGTTATTTTATAATTGTTATGATTTACGTTTTGACAGTATAGGCAGTTTTGATGTAATGTCAAGAAAAATATAAAAATGGAATGTCAGTCAAGTTCAAGTAAAAGTTTTTGTAGATATTGTCCTGTAATTGAGAATGAATAAATTATAATTGTTGATATATGAGACGTTTGTAGAAAAAATATTGTATGATATACGTGTTAAAAAGTACATTTTTAAGGCACTCATGTGAATTGAAGAATTCGCTTCGCTCATTCTGCAAACTTTCACATGCGTGTCTTAAACGTGTACTTTTAACACTTATATCATAAATAACTATTAAGAAACGCTTTTCTTTAGTTACGAGTGACTAAAATTAAAAATATTATAAAAAAATCAACTAAAAAGCAAAAAAAAAATTTAAAAATCTAACACATTTGTTAAAGAAAAGCGTGTGGCAAAAACCGTCTAACTATTCGATGAATACGCGCCACGATTTTCATTGAGGAATGGGTTAGATTTTTTCTGAATTTTTTAAAATGTTAGAATTTTTTTATTTTTTTCTTTTTAGTTGATTTTTTTATAATATTTTTAATTTTAGTCACTCGTAACAAAAGAAAAGCGTTTGTTATAAAAAAAAATTTTATTTAAAAGTAGCTTTATTAATGGCATATTATAGCTATGTCTTGTCATCATTAATCATGTTCTCAGTCGATTTGTGGTATTAATTTGATTATATCTTATCCGCACCTATTCTATATGCCCATTAGGACATTCCCTATTAGACATTGGGACGCGCTATATCAGGTTTAAGAACATTTCCAACGCTCCCTAATTACCAAGAGAAACTTGGTCCTGGTATCAGTACCAAGAGATTAACAAACCGAGAAATACAAAAGTATACAATCTTTCTAAAATAATATTGATATAAAATCATACAGAAGTAAAAACTTCATTTGTACAATGGTATAAAAAGTTTATTAAAAAACTATTATAAAGTCATCCAAATGGATTGCAAAACGTTTTCGATCTAATCAGATCATCTTCAGTGCATTCTGCTTAGTAGATGAAACTAGCAACCTTATCAAATTGGTGACATCGAGAAATATGATTTAAATGTTAATGATGTGACAATTCTAGCGACTTCAAGTCGATGTTAAAGATTATATTTGTTAACAGTGCTCAAAGGGCAACATGGTTCCCATGTTATGGTTTGAGCACTCATAACAAATATAATCTTTTACAACGACTTGGAGTCGCTACAATTATCACATTATTAACATGTAAATCATATTTCTCGATGTTAGCAATTTTATAAGGTTGCTAGTTTCATCTACTAAGCAGAACGCATTGAAGATGATCTGATCTAGATCAAAAACCTTTTGCAATCCATTTGGATGACTTTTTAATAGTTTTTAAAAAAAAATTATACCATTGTACAAACGAAGTTTTTACTTCTGTATGATTTTTTAATTATGGTATACAGCGAGCTACTGGGATTTTCCCATTGATTTTGTTAATATTGATATAGTATATTGCTCAAGAAGCGACAACAAGCTCACATTTCAAAATATATAATATAAAAATAGAAACAAAGTTGAGAAGAAATCCTTGGTAAAGCAAATAATATGATTACATCCGTAGAAGTATAACCACTATCAGTAGAATGAAGTTTGGTCACGCATGTTATCCAGTACATTTGCATAAGATCAAAATACTCCAGAGCCACCTTTGCGAGGTTTGTGATATAATCGAAGATCTTCTTCTTTACGTACCATCTCCGCGACGAAGGTTGGCAAGGTTGGAAGGAAGTATTGCAGCTTTCGTGTCTTGATGGTTTCCAATATTTCCAGTCTTTTGTTGACTCTTCTCATGACTTCGTTGTTTGTTATATGCTCGGTCCATGATATCTTCAGGACTCTTCTATATAACCACTGTTCAAATGCTTTCAACTTTTTAGCAGTCGACGCGTTAAGTGTCCATGCTTCTATCCCGTAAAGCAGGGTCGAGAAAATATAACACCTTGCCAACCTAACTCTCAAGTCTAATTTCAGTTCTCTTGCACAAAGTACCTTTTTCATTTTATTGAATTTTGTTCTTGCTTTCTCTATTCGAACTTTGATTTCCTTGGAGTAATCGTTTGTGTGATTAATTATTGTGCCAAGATAGTTGTAGTTTTTAACCTGTTCTAAAGTTTTACCTATAATTGTCAGGCTTTCATCATTATTTTGGGTTTTTGATAACCTCATAAATTTAGTTTTCTTGATGTTTATTGATAATCCATATTCTTCTCCATACTCAACTATCTTCTTCATTAGCTTTTGGAGGTCTTTAAGGTTGTCTGCTATTATGATAGTATCGTCCGCATGTCTAATGTTGTTAACTGGAGATCTAGACCACATTTTCTTTTGGTGCATAAAATATGAGACCCAATCTGTTAAACTTTTAAGAAACTTTAACAATTTAATTTCGAATGCCCATATGATGTATCTACTGGCTTTAGATGGAAAAGACATTTAAAATTGTTTGTTATACTTCGTTAAAACTGCTAAAATTCAATTATTGTAGCAGATTTATTTTACTTCCCATCTTTTTTCTAAATGTACTAAACTATACGAGATCTATTGTGTTGTCAATTAAAATGCCCTGATCGACCCCTGAGCGAGAAGAGTGTAGTCCCTGTTAAATCCTAAAATAATAGATATAATTTATGATTCTGGCTGTGTGGAAACCCTTCCTCATGCCAAAAAAACTGCGGAAACAATGTAAGGATAGTTTACGTTGCTTTATTTAATTTTTACTTATACATTTCGGCTGTCCCAAGTAGAAACACTGTAAGCGCCAATTCAAAAAATGTTCACCAGAGTAGAAAATGTAAAGGACTCAACTTTTCAAACTTCTATTTTGTTTGAAATAAAAGTGAATACACATTAATTTAATAAAAATACTCCTGTTTTTCAGTAAATATTTTTATGTCTGAATTTTATTTCCTGGCTAGGTTTTGAACACATACAGTGTTTTTATTTGGGAAACCTGAAAATATAATATAAAATTTCCCACTTTTTAAAGACATTAAGTACCACAAAATGATACTTTATTCAAGTTCCTTAAACAAATATATAACAAATTGCAACAATTTAATGGTCAGTGTCGGTCATGTAATTGCTGTCATCCAGGGTTATGGAAAAGCTTGTCCACTAGTGTCTATGAGACTGACCAAGTACGCCAAAACGATCATCCGTTTCAGACATCAAAGAAATAAGTTTCTCTAATATTTCTGTATAGGTACATATTTATACAAATTACATTAAATTCTCTATATAAACAAATTATATTATGCAGTTTTTAATAAAAAAAATTCGTTTATTGTTATAACTTTGTATATATAATATTTATGGTTTTGTTTTACACCTTGTAGTTTCTTTTTTATTAATTTGGGCTATTATAAAGTTATCTTACTCAAAATTCAGCCGACTTACAAGTGAAAAATCGACTAAATTCTGTAATTTTGCCATGACTTTGCTTTGCAGCATCTGTGTTTCTAATTATTGGTCAAGGTTTACCAAACATTGTTTTCTAGATTTTTTTAAGAACAAAATTAATTTTGTAAAGACTATTTATATTTGTTAGTTTACGAATTATAATAACTTAAACAACTAAATTGTTTATAATAAATTCTCGTCACTTCCGGCGCAAAATAAAGTTATAAATTCGAATTCAGCAGGTCAAAATATTATTCGATTTTTATTGGTATTTGATAATTAATAGGTAACACCCAGTTTAATTTTAAAAATGTATTTTAAATAATTAATACAATAAACTTAAATATATTATACACGACAAATTTTTTACTGTACTTATCACAATAACCATCAATAACTAACAAACAACTAAAAATTGCCTTGGAAATATCAATGGTCTTAGCGAATGTAAAATGTAAATCATGCGATTCCCACGGTAAATCACTGTAGATCCCAAAAACCAAGTAAAAACACTGTATATCCCGTACTTACAGTGTTTATACTTGGGGATATGGATATAATGTGTTTTAAATTGGTGAAGTGAAGATGGAATGTGATATATTGTGATACTAATTTTTTATTTTTTTCTTCCTTGGTAATTGGTAGATAACAACACCCTAAATCCAAAAATGCAATAAAAGTGGTTTTGAAAAAAATGGATATACAGTGGTTCTACTTGGGGTAGCCGATTTGTGTGAATACACTCCTACTCGTGGCAGAATTCACACGTGGTGGCAGGGTCGACAAAAATTATTTACTGAAATTTATCTATAATCCACTTCCAGCTAACTAACAACATTTTTTTTATGTTTATATACATTATTGTTATTTATAATTAGTCGCCACCACTAATTTTATACTTTTGGTGTTGGTTAATTTTTAAGAGAGTTTGATAACCAATTTTTATCAGTAAACATAAAACTAATAAAACCTATTATAACATTTTTTAAAATTAATCACTTACAATTTATTTAAAAATTTGGAAAAGGCTCGTTAGAATACTATGCTTAATGTTGTTCTGAAGCTATTTCCTTGTGGCATTTTTATGATTAACTATTTATATGGGAAATAAGCCACAATTAAAATGAAAAAATAATTTTATTAACGTTTCGACGCCCAAATCGGGTGCCGTTGTCAAAATACAAAATATTACTAAAATAAACAAAAATGTTGTTGCTAAGTAAAAAATTCTTCTAATAATTTATTTAATCTGACTCATTTATATTGGCAATTCAGACATATATTATACATTTTAAAGTAGAAGACTTTAAAATGATATTGCCAATATTTATGAGTTGCGTTCCTGGGACGACTTACTGAAAGATAGTTCATTCGATTACATGATATCAATCCCAACTCAAGAATATCCGTCACAAAAAAATTATAGCATGTGATCTGTCTTTAAAAAGACAACCAAATGCAACGACAGTAAAATTCTAGCCTTAGAGATTTCATAGTAAATCACAAGGGAAAACCAGGAAAAACCTGTGATACTATCCCGACATCGTAAGTATTTGGTCTTACATTAAATTTACTCTCAAAAAATAATACCAAATTCTGACTTGTAACATGTTTAATTATAAATAATATTAATAATACCAGATATATAAGTAATACTAAAATATAAAATATGTACTAGCTCGATATTATTGACTTACTAATCTTGGTATTTTCTTTCTATTGACTTCCTCTTTCAGTATGGGTAACCACATCCCACTGCATTCTACCGAGGAATTTGCGACACAATTGGTTTCATTTAGCATAATTAGAGCCGTTTCTTTGATTTTTCTCTTTTTACTATCTGATTCTTTCAGGACTATACTTGAATCTCTCCACTGAACTCTATGTTCAATATCCCATGCGTGTTGACATATTTGAGATCTATCAAATTCTCTGTTTTTAATATAAGACTGATGTTCAGTTATTCTAAAGTCTAATGGTCTTGATGTCTCACCTAAATAAAATTGTTCGCATTCACAAGGTATTTTATAAAAGTAATTCTTTGTTCTTTCTTGATCATTGTTAGGTTTTGTTTTAGATAGAATAGATCTCAATGTGTTTGTTATTTTGAATGTTGTTGAAATGTTGAATTGTTTTAAGTTTCTCGGATAGTCCTTTTATATATGGTATTGATATTTTCCTCGTATTATTTCTTCTGAATGTTGTAGGATCCCGTTCTAAGTTGTTCTGTTCCATCTTTCAGTAAGTCGTCCCAGGAACGCAACTCATAAATATTGGCAATATCATTTTAAAGTCTTCTACTTTAAAATGTATAATATATGTCTGAATTGCCAATATAAATGAGTCAGATTAAATAAATTATTAGAAGAATTTTTTACTTAGCAACAACATTTTTGTTTATTTCAGTAATATTTAACGGCACCCGATTTGGGCGTCGAAACGGTAATAAAATTATTTTTTCATTTTAATTGTGGCTTATTTCCCCTATAAATAATTAACTATGCTTAATTTACAATCAAGATGCAGTAGGAATAAACAAACCAAGACACGTTAAATGCTACTAGGAGCACTCTCAAATCATAATAATTATAATAAATTATTTACAATGAATATACATTGTAAATCTCAAATCATGCTTTCCAAAGTTTATACATTGTAAATTATGGTTCGGGAGTGCTCCTAGTAGCATTTAACGTGTCTTGGTTTGTTTATTTCTACTGCATCTTGATTGTAAATTTAGTATAATCTTCACGTAGCCTTTTCATTTCTGATGGGTCCACCCAAGTTTTTTTATGTCTTTTTGGCTACTGATTAAGAATTTCGAGGGTGGATTTCGATACGAGTGATCAAAAAATTGTTGTAAATAATTTAATTGTTTATTAATTGTTTGTAAGGCTCTAGCTCGTAAACTACTTCTTCTTCTTCTTTAGGTGCCGTGTCTGTATTTAGACGTTGGCCGTCATCATGTTTACAATTTCCTGAAATCTCTCTCTATCGGCTGCTGCGCGAAATAATTCTTCTACTGTGCAGTCACACCATTGTCTAATATTACGCAGCCATGAAAGTTTCTTTCGACCAATCCATCTCTTTCCCGCCACTTTTCCTTGTATTATAAGGCGAAGCAGATGGTATTTAGGTCCTCTAATTATATGGCCAAAGTATTCTGTTTTTCTCCTCTTTATGATGCTTATGAGCAGACGTTCCGAATTCATCATTTGAATAACATATTCATTGGAAGTGTGCGAAACCCACGATATCTTTAGGATTCGTCGATAGCACCATAATTCGAATGCTTCTATTTTGTTTAGCATTGTGGTTTTTAACGTCCATGTCTCACAACCATACAATAGGATAGACCACACATAACATTTCAGCACCTTCTTTCGAATATTCATCGACAGGTTTCTATTACATAAAACTGGTTTCCAGGTCATAAAAGCCTTCCGTGATATTTCGATCCTAGTTATTATCTCTTCATCAGAGTCACAATTTACATTTAACCAGCTGCCAAGGTACTTGAAATGATTTACCCGTTCTAACTCCTCTCCATCAAGAGAAAGCTGACCTTGATCTATATTAATCTTTCCAACTGCCATCCACTTTGTTTTTGAAATGTTGATTTTAAGGCCTCTCCGATAGCTTGCTTCACTGACTAGATTTAGTAGTGTCTGAAGATCTTGTAAATTTTCAGCAAGAATGGCTGTATCGTCAGCGTATCTAATATTGTTGATTACTTCTCCGCCTAGCCTTACTCCCTCTTGTCTGTCATCCAAAGCCTCCCTAAAGATTTCTTCAGAGTACAGATTAAAAAGGGTGGGTGATAAAACACAACCTTGTCGTACTCCACGTTTTATCGGCAGTTTTTCAGTACGATTGTCTCCAATTTGGATAGAGGTTACTTTATTGTAATATAAGTATTTCAGCAGTCTTATATTGTAGTGGTCAAGTCCTGCTGCCTGCAGGCAATGGAAAAGTGTATCATGTTGTACTCGGTCGAATGCCTTCTCGAAGTCGATGAAACAAACATAAAGGTTCTTTCGGAATTCACAACTTTTTTGTAATAGAACCCGCCTACAAGATAGTGCTTCTCTAGTTCCTAGACCATTTCTAAATCCAAATTGCTTATTACCCATTCTAGTTTCGCACATAAGGAATACTCGGTTTTGTATAATACGTAAAAGTATCTTAAGTGTGTGACTCATCAAACTGATTAGTCTAAAATCGCTGCATTTGGTGGGCCTGCTTTTCTTTGGTAATGTTATAAACAGTGACTCCAACCAATCATCTGGTATTTTTCCTTCGTTGTAAATTTTGTTAAAGAAAGTAGTCAAGTAGGTAATGTTTTCCTCATCCAAAAGTTTAAGTAGCTCAACAGGGATTTGATCTGGTCCAGGTGCTTTATTGTTTTTGGCTTGTTGTATTGCTTTTATGACTTCTGACTTCAGTATACTGGGATTAAACGGTTTATCTGACGTAAACTACTAATTAAAAAAAAATTTCAAATAAAATTTGTTCGCTAAAAAAACAAAGAAAAATGGCGTTTTAAAATTTAATCCAATAACTAGAACTCGAGATATTGTAAAATTAGTGCAAAGTGGTTGTAAAATTAGTATTGTTCGAAGTGTTTTCGATCGTAACTCGACTTATACGCACGCAAATGAGGTTTACATTTGTCTCATTTTAAAACTTGATTAATAGACTTTTAAAGAAAATTTGTTAAATTAATTTATCTTTACATTTATTAAAGTTATACTCGTTTGAATTTGTAATTTACTTAAAAATTTTGCAAATTAATTTGTTTATATGGGTTTTAAGCAAATATGAGTAATAAACTTTTATAGTTTTATTAACAGTAATGATAAAAAACTCAAAGAAACATTTTGAGCTTGAGAAAATATTTGTAGTTTTATTTTTGGTCAAGAATCGATATATTAATAGCGCGCTCTGGGGCGCAAGATCGGCTCGCATCCAAAAGGTACGCGTCCGAACTGCTCTTAGCGTACCATATAACTACATACGTGAGCACGTAATGGTTGGAATAAATTCATTTTCTCGAGAACGGACGATTTTGGAAAAAAACCCGAAATAGGTCAATTTTTATTTTTAAATTACGACTTTTTGGCATATATACCATACTAGGGACGTCACTCATCTGGGCGTGATGACGTCATCGATGATTTTTTAAATGGGAATAGGGGTCGTGTGATAGCTCATTTGAAAGGTAATTTAATTCTCTATTCAGTAATATAAACAGTTACATAATTATTTATACAGGGTGTCAAAAAAAAATTTCAAATTATATTTATTAACATAAAAAGAAGAATGCATGTAATTTATTTAGTCCATAATACATTTTACTGCTCTCAGAAAACAGAAAAAAAATTTATTTTGAAAAATAATCATTGCTTTTCGCTATAATTAAATGTTCAAACTGTCAAGAGAAAGTTGGGTGGCCGCTTTAATATTTAACTTAAGCAAAAAAACATTATTTGCTGTTTTCTGATAGCAGTAAAATATATTTTGAGTTAAATAAATTACACACATTCTTCTTTTTATGTCAATAAATTTAATTAAGAAAAAAGTTTTTTGGGCGCCCTGTATAAATAATAATGTTTTTGTTTATATTACTGAATAGAGAATTGAATTACCTTTCAAATGAGCTATCACACGACCCCTATTCCCATTTAAAAAAATTATAGATGACGTCATCACGCCCAAATGGGTACATATGCCAAAAAGTCGTAATTTAAAAATAAAAATTGACCTATTTCGGATTTTTTTTCCAAAATCGTCCGTTTTCGAGCAAATGAATATATTCCAACCTTTACGTGCTCACTGTATAATATTTTACATATTTACTGGTAATATATCTATACTTTAATTGCAATAAATCCTGTGTCCAATTTACCTGTTGCAAAAAATTTATAATTCGAATTATGTATATTTGTGTTAACACCTAGGCCTAGGTACAAAGATGATACAAGCTACAAAATGCAAGGCGATGGGTTATTTGATGGATTGAAGTTTTATTGGTGAGTTTATAAATTGGGGTTAAATGCTTTTGAGTGTGTAGTCTGTTAAAATATTTATCTCACTGAAGATCCTGGTCATTTTTGTTACGTCGAGTATATTTATTTTAAAATCGGCAATACAGCATTTACTTCACGACTTATTATTTCACATCGTCGATCAAGAACTTCGGACATAGAGAATTCGTATTTATATTCAAAATATTTGAATTTATACACTCGTCAATAATTTTTAATACTTTAATAATCCCAATGTACAGAGTTTTATTGCATCCACAATAATATTTGTTTACCTTTTGTAGTTTTTAAAATTAAATATTTCATAGATTATATATCTGAATATGTTACAATTTTTAAATGATATGATCTTCTACAATGTCTTCACAATCAAATTTACCTTTAAAGCACCTTTCCTACATTTTGGAATGTATCTAAATTATCCAAACATAAGTAGTAAAAACCCGTGATCCCAAATAACCTTTCCCTACTTTCTAAACCCTTAGATCCCTTTCTAGTGCAAAAAGTTGTCCAGGTAATATATATCCAAGGGAAAATACGCATTCGACATTTACGATAAATCATAAGAAAGAGACGAGAAGTCACGCATTTTTATTCAATAGGGGTATATATTCCTTTTTCGTGGTGACATCGTTTTTATATACCTACATGTTTTTATATATAGGTCTCCATTATCGCCGGCGATGCTGAATAACATACATTTCGAGATGAAATGTGTTCATTCTACAGGTTTTTTGCTACTACTCCGCATTTTGTCTAAAGGTAAAATCATACTTTTGAATCTAGTGAAAATATAAAAAATGATATTTTCTGAATTTATTTTATTTTTAGAGAATTCTAAATTAAAAAAAAATATATTAACAGTTATACACAGTGCTATAGGCGATGAAATAATGGCAGATGCCTTGAAAGTAGCTGGAAAAAGATTATAGCAGGTCCTTTTGCCAAACTATTCACTAGATGTCTGCAAGCAGCAGTATCACCATTTCAGTCGCATAGCGCAGAAATTATCCTACTTCATAAAAAAGGACTCCGAAACTACAGACCCATACTACTACTTACCCATATTTATAATCTATTTACAAAAATAATTACGAAACGATTAGAAAAGAGAAAAATATGAAAAAAAATTTTTTTTCTACAACCGTGTTAAAAATGCAATTTTAACACGTGTGCAATCCATAGGAGCGTTAAAAATGCTACTTAAAGCACTAGTGCTTTAAAGTTTTTAAGGCACTGCAGTTAAAAGTGAATTGTCAAATTGTGAAACGTCAAAATATTTATATTTCATTTATTAACATTAATATTAATAGTACAACTTGCGCAATTTGATAAAGGTGGTTTAAAAGGGTTTTTTAACATTTAATTTAAACTGTATTATTGCATTTTTGACACGTTTGTAGCAAAAAACTATGAAAATTTGTTAGAAATACAACAATAAAAATAAGATGTTATTCTATAGTTGTTATGATTTACGTATTGACAGTATAGGCAGTTTTGATGTAATGTCAAGAAAAATATAAAAATGGAATGTCAGTCAAGTTCAAGTAAATTTTTTGTAGATATTGTCCTGTAATTGAGAATGTCTAAATTATAATTGTTGATATACAGCGTGTCTACTTGAGTTGGAAACATATGGGAAACTTTTTTGAAGTTATACTTCTTTACGGGCGTAATGACGGTGAAATTTTATATGGGAAAACCTAGCGACCGGGCGCATGCGCATTATAACTTTGTTCTGATTGGATGTTCAAATGACATGACAAAAATTATCCAATATGGCAGCTGTGGCACAGCTGTGGGACTGTGGTTTGGTTATAATGTATGCTTGTTGCGTTTTAAAATTTGTTGGAAGAGAAACAAACAAACAAAAAGTTAGTTAATGGTTATACTGCCTTTTTAAATAGTTTTCATATTATATTTTTGGACTTATTTGCATAGAAGAGATGATTGTTGCATGCCAATGTGAAACCTCATCAAACTGTGACTAGTATGAGTGCCGCAGATCTCGCTTATTCAAAGCTAAAGAATCTTTCACTGGTAAGTGTTTTATAAATAGTTGATCAAATTTTGTTATGATATTTGAACATAGCCACTTTGCACGACGCAAGTGATTGCGAAATTTATTAGTCGTTATACGGGCTCCGATACCTACCTTGAACCTACCAAAATACATAAGTAGTATGTAATACTTTTATTTAAATAATATTCACCTAATATATTGTTTTCTTACTCTATGTTTTGTTGTATTTTTTCAATTCTAAATCATTTCAATTCAAAATCAAAATAATTTGATTTACATAAGTTAAAAATGTCAAAAGGTTAATCTGTTTAGTTAGACGATCTTCGCACATAATGACAAGCTGTCTCTGTGGCGAAGTTTTAATGCGGGTGACTCCCAATACAACGCAAATACCAGCCGCTTGGTAAGTTGGTTCGAATCCCAATAGAAACTTTTATTTTTTTATTTTTTTTTATACATTTTATGATTGGAAGTAAGTATATTTATTATATAATTTTATTTTCAGAAAATACGTATTTAGTTAAACATTTTTCCGACAATTAATGTTCAGAAATCATTTGTGGCATTTTTAATGTACTTGTGTGTGTTTTATTTTTTTATTATTTTAATTTTTGGCACTGTTTTAATAAAAATGTTTGAGAAGTAGTAAGTATAAATTAATTTAATATTTAAATAAAATATAAATAAAAAGTATATTAATTTCATTTATAATCATATAATCATATAATAGAAGTATAACTTCTTACGTGCGTACAAAGTACACACACATTCTTTTTTATTATTAATTTTACGAAAAAAAGTTATTCTTTATAAAAAGTTCTGCATGCCCCAAAACCTAATATTCAATTATCAGATATCAAATTTTCTCAAGATTATACGAGGTATGTCAAAAAATATGAATTTCGCCTAAGGGTAAAGTACCTTTATTTCTCTCAATATCAAAAATTCTTATGATAAAAAGTTGTTTGGAATTAAAAACTAAGATGAAATATGCAATTACATGCTTCTTATTGAAAAAAAAATATTTTTCTCAAATTTATGGATACCCAACATCGTTTTTAATTATTACAAATATCATAACTCGTTTATTATTCATTTTACGAAAAAAAGTTATTCTTCATAAAAAACTTTGCATGGTCTAAAATCTAAAACACAACCATGATATATCAACTTTTATTAATTTTATACGAGGTGTGTCAAAAAATATGAAATTCGCTCAATATTATAGCACCTTTATATTTCACAGTATTTCAATTAGAAGGATGTAATTGCATATTGACACATAGTTTTTAATTCTAAATAACTTTTTTAATAACCGTTTTCAATATTGTGAAAAATAAAGGTACTTTACTGTTGAGTGAAATTCATATTTTTTGACATAACTCGTATAAAATTAATAAAATGTCATATCTGTTGGTTGAATCTTCGGTCTTAGGACATACAGAGATTTTTATAAAGAATACCTTTTTTTCGTAAAAGTAATAATAAAAGAGTTATCGTATGTGTAATGAATAAAAACGAAGTTTATCAATAAATTTGAGAAAAATTTGGAAAATATTTTTTTCCGATTAGAAGCATGTAATTACATATTTGAGCTTGGTTTTTATTTCCAAACAACTTTTCATAATAAGAATTTTCGATATTGAAAGAAATAAAGGTACTTTACCCTTAGCCGAAATTCATATTTTTTGACATACCTCGTATAATATTGAGAAAATTTGATATCTGATAATTGAATCTTAGGTTTTGGGACATGCAGAACTTTTTATAAAGAATAACTTTTTTTCGTAAAATTAATAATAAAAAAGTTTCCCATATGTTTCCAACTCAAGTAGACACGCTGTATAAGACGTTTGTAGAAAAAATATTGTATAATATACGTGTTAAAAAGTACATTTTTAAGGCACTCATGTGAATTGCAGAATTCGCTTCGCTCATTCTGCAAACTTTTACTTTTACCACTTTTAACATAAATAACTATTAAGAAACGCTTTTCTTTAGTTACGAGTGGCTAAAATTAAACATATATAAAAAAAAATCAACTAAAAAGCAAAAAATAAAAAAAATTGAAAAAATCTAACACATTCGTCAAATAAAAGCGTGGCGCGTCTTCATCGAATAAACTGTTTTCGTACCACGCTTTTCTTTAACGAATGTGTTAGATTCTTTCTATTTTTTTATTTTTTGCTTCTTAGTTGATTTTTTTTTATAATATGTTTAATTTTAGTCACTCGTAACTAAAGAAAAGCGTTCCTTAAAAACGCATTTTTTTTCATATTTTTTTATTTTTTACTTTTTAGTCTTACACTTTTCAAACATTAAAATATAATATCGTCATGTTTATTAAAATATGTATAAAACATATGATGTACTAACATGAAAAGTAGTCGGAATCGGCAAAAAATTTGAAACTTTATTGTTTATTTATGAAGCATAACGTAAACAATTAATGTAAAAAGTGAAATTCATATAATTAGCTACAAGCTGTAAAAGTTTCAAGTTTCTTCATTCTAAAAAACAAGAAAATTTAAGCATTTTCAGTTAAAATCGTTTTTTATTTAAACAATTAATAAACAAAAAATTTTTTATTGACTATTCGTGTATTGTTCCTGCGAATGCATATGTCTGCAAATTTTTAGTCATTTGCATTGAAGAAAAGGCAGTCAAATTAACGCCCAAAGATGTGACCTAAACGATTGAGCTAAAGAAAAACGTTTAATTAATTAATACGACAAAACGAATTCTAATGTTAATTGTAGCACAAAAATGTCTCTACCGGTGGTTTTACTAAGACTACGATAAAAACACGAATTTTTTGAATTCGAGTTTTGGTTGAAGTTTTGTTTCGTATCGTATTGAAATTTGACACGAATAAACGCTGATTCATATATAAACAAATATATGAGCGTTCAAAATTTGAAACTTTATTGTTTATTTATAAAGCATAACGTAAACAACTAACGTAAAAAG
Organism: Diabrotica virgifera virgifera; assembly: GCF_917563875.1. Lineage (NCBI taxonomy): Eukaryota > Metazoa > Arthropoda > Insecta > Coleoptera > Chrysomelidae > Diabrotica > Diabrotica virgifera. The sequence goes on from NC_065447.1 coordinate 236,032,680, forward strand.
TGAAATTATGTATAGTTCATATCATTAGCTACAATCCGTAAAAGTTTCAAGTTTCCACATTGTAAAGAACAAGAGAATTTAAGCATTTTCCATTAAAATCTTTTTTTTTATTTAAACAATTAATAAACATAAATTTTTTATTGACTATTCGTGTATTGTTCCCGCGAATGCATATGTCTGCAAATTTTCATTCATTTGCATTGAAGAAAAGTCAGTCAAATTAACGTCTAAAGATGTGATGCAAACTATTGAAGTAAAGAAAGGCGATTAATAAATTGGAATTTTTCAGCCCAATAGAACAGGCGGGTTTTAGAAAAGGCTACGGAACAAACGATCACTTATTGGTAATAAAAAATGTTATATAAAAATTCTAGCTAATTACTATCTTTAATATTTGTGTATTTGTGTATTTATTTCCCCTTCGAAAACGTAGTGTTTGCGGATAAACGTGCATAAAGCATGTTGTGTCATTATTTTTTCATGCATAATTTCCCCTTACAGTTTGCCATACTTATTTAAAAACACCCTGTATTGATGAAAAACAAGGCTAGTTGTTAAAGTACTTAACTTTTTTTATTATCCAACGTAAGCGAATGAATCAAAAAACAAAATGTTAAGAAAACATGAGGCTATAGTTGGGTTTTAATGTCAGTATTGTATTTTATAAATGCTAGAATATTCCACATAGTCACTCGAATTTTGAGAAAAAATCACAGTTTGATTGGTACACCCGGTAAACAGTAACAATTTACCTGTCTAGCAACAATTTTACTACAACGATATTGTTAAAGAATAAGACTATTACATTTTTAAAAAATCACTTGAATCGGACAACAAGTTTAGGAAATTCGAGACATAAAAAATGACCCAATTTTAAGGTGGTGCGTTAATTTCTTGGAGAAGTGTATTAATTAATGATAGGGGAGCCCAAGCGGGGATTTTTGCAGTTACTCGAGCGCGTCAGATTATCATATGGGGAGAAACCTGGTACCCTGTAGATGTACCTCTACCATATATTGGCTCTTAACACAGGGAAGTTCGTTAGGGGGGACCGAAATTAAAATCTATCCTTAAAAATATTCCAAATTGTCAGATTAAGATAAGGTAAGTTAAGTACATGCAAAAGAGTGTATATTTCAAAAATCTGACGATTTGAGCGGGGCGTAAGGAAATGTGTGAGTCAAAAAGTTTCACAAAAAAAAAGCGAATATTTCGCGAAATGAACGTCAGATCGAAATACTAAAAAATAAGTATTCAATATTTTTTAAAAATCTATCGAATGGAACTAAACATGACCCCCCACGGAGAGGGGTGGGGGTAAATTTAAAATTTTAAATACAAACCCCGCGATATTTCGCAAAATAAACATCAGATCGAAAAACTACAAAATACACTTTCAAAATGTTTTTGAAAAATCCATCAAATGGTACCAAACACGACCCGCCACGGAAGTGGGGTGAGGGGTTACTTTAAAATCTTAAATGGGACCCCCAAATTTTTATTGCAGATTTGGATTCTTTACGTAAAAATAAGCAACTTTTATTCGAGACATTGTCGACATTCGAGACATCGATTGTTGGAAGTGGAAAATTAAATTAAAAAATGGAAAGTCCCCACTAAAATGGAACATTTTACTTAACTTCTTTTGGTTTTAGGACCTAATAATCACAACCCAATAGGTCCTCATAACGCTCGAGTGACTGCAAATTTAGCATACTTTGCTCAGTAGCATATATTGACATAAAAATAAACCAATAATATTTACCGTATTTACCTATTTATAATCAAATTTTTATTTAAAGGTGCTATATCTATTTAATAAATCTATTTTAAAGGTGCTAAATAGGTCGTGCGTCTGTGCGCCTAATTATGTTGCCATTTATTATTGAATTTAACACAGACATGTTAATAATATGGTCGCATGATAGCCTTTTATAATTGTTTGTTAAGACATACAATATTTATGTGTGAAGTTTTACATTAGCATAAATTCAAGGAAAAACAGAAGCACGTAACAACTAAGATATATTTAAAAAATTAAACTTAGGATGCATTAAAATTCTGTTTGATCGATAACAGAGTTATGGACTTAACAATATAATTAATGTAATTAGAGCAAGTTTAAAGCAGCTATTTATGCAGAAATACAAATGACATTATATCTATTATTATTACTATTACGATTATAACCATTCTTTGAGGATATTACACGGGCTCAACATTTTCCATTTGTCTTTACCGTTCCATTCTCCACCTCTTATTCCACTTTAACATGGAGTATAGTAGTTCCTTTATCTAGGATTTTCCAGGTTGGCATATCTATGGGACTTTGGTCTTTTTTGCTCACACTGTCTTACTCCTCTTATTTTCTCATTTATTTTTGTGCCCCTTTTTTGTTACTCACCTGCATATCTTAAATGAGTTTAATATTCTCTGCAACTTTATTACCGGTAGTTCTTGAAATAATGCAGATACATCTATTTAGCTCTCTCTTTTATTATAACGTTGTCGTTTTAAATATTCTCCTGTTTTTGTGTATTATTTACATAATACCCATATTTACATAATAATGTGAAAATATCATCGATTCGTAAAAAATATCATCAACGTAAAAGTAATTTTTTGCCTATTAGCATTTTTTAGTGGTTTATATATAGCTATTTGTATAATAGTTATTCTGCAGTGCTACTTTTTCTCACGAGAATGAAGTTTGCTGCCTGCTATGAACTGCCCGACGCATAGCGGAGGGCAGTAATAATTCAAGGGAGGAAAAGGCACTTTACTCCCATGTTATACATATGATTTTTCCACCTCCCTCAAATGTCATTTGTTCATTTTTAAGTAATTTATTTATAAAACTAACAAAATTTATTAGAGAACTAAAACTAACAAGAGTTACAGTATAACTGTCAAATTATATAACTTTCAAACATAAGTCAAATTATTAATGTAAAAATTGTTAAATCAAAATGACTGTTTACTGTTTTTTACAATTTTGCAAAATAAATGTTGTCCTATAAATGTTAAAATGTACAGATACTTAGATAATAGAATATAGTATAGGGCAGCGGTTCCCAACCTTTTTTAGCTTGAGGCACACTAATTTAAAAATTCGTTCAGCCACGGCACACTTGGGTAAATAATCTCTATAATGAGTATAATCATAATTTGTTATGTGATTTTTTACTATGTTACTTTCTTTAAAAATATAATTTAAAACATAATTAATTGAGTTAATGCTGTGCTCATTTTGGAAACTAATTAGGAAAATTAAGAAAACAAAATTTTAATGAGCTTTTGACTGAGCCTCTGCTTCTTCAACTAGTTTACTGTACTTAAGTCCACGGTCGATTTTTATATCTATCAATGGTGAACAAGGCCGTATCATAAGCCGACTCGATGTATGGATTTCACATCCAGTCCATTGATGACGTGTCGAGGGAGGGAAAATACTTTTTGATATTGCCATTCAGCTTACTAAGACTTCAAAAAAAGGTCTGACAGATTTGGTTCTACATTGCAATTGTTTTTTAACTCAAGCATGTCCCACGAGGCTGGATTTTCAACTTTCTTTATCCACAGTAAAAGCTCTTGCTGGAAGGAACTGATTTTATCAATAGAGTACTACTAAAGTTCACCAGTAAAAAATACTAACAGCTCCCCTTTAAGTTCTAATCTTACTTCTGTATGCAACAATAGCTGCGTATGCTCAGAATCCACAGCAGAACACAAACTGTTATAATAATCTTGCTTTTAAAGCCCTACTTTTGATGTAGTTCACCATTTTCACAACAGTTTGCAAAACATCATTCAGTTCAGGCATCAATGACTTAGCAAGAATTGCTTCTCTGTGTAAAAAACAGTGTGTGAAAATAATATCTGGATTTTCCTATTGGACTAAAGCCAGAAAACCTGTTAACTGTCCTACCATCGCAGGGCAACCGTCTGTGCAAACACTCAAACAAGATAGCCAAGACAAACCAACAGTGATAAAATAACTGTTCACTAATTGAAAAATGTCTAGTCCTGTTGAATTTTCAGGGAGGTCTTTACAAAATAAAAACTGTTCAATATACAATAAGTTTTTTAACTTTTTATAAAATTCGGAATTAAGATTAAATAGCAAAGTCATTGGCCAATTTCCGATAAATAACTATTGTTTTAGCACTTATCACTTTTTATGGCTCCAATATTTGCTAACAGAAATATTTATTTGCTTGTGAATGAACTATAAAAAATGTGCGATAATTTTTCTTAAGTCTTACAAGATCACAGTATTTATCTTAGATTTCAATAAATTAATATATTTTTTATCACCGTATTTGTCTTATTATTTCAATGAACTAAATATTATTAGCAAGACCACTTTTGTAATCAACAAATTAAATAAAATATTTTTAAATTTATCAATAGTTAATATCGATATAATACACAAAATTTTAGAGGAAATAATTTAGAATACTTTCGAACGTAGAATTTAAACCACTACAGTATTTTTTTTTATTCAGCTAATGCCTCGACAACTAATGGTCATTGGCATGGTAGGTACGGTAAATTTTTACAGTTAGGTACCTAGTGCCATGTGTAGTGTGTGTGTTGAGTAAGTGTCTTGTTACTTTGCAAAGTCGACGTCATTGTCTTTGCAAAGAGACGCTAATTGTATCCGAACGTCTGCGGTCCCTCCGGTGAGTACCGATCCCGCAAGGACAGAACTATTTTCGTTTATTAATTTATAATAAACGAAAAATGTCTAACCCTGGTGAGATTCGAACCCACGACCTTTCGGATTTTTCGATCCAACGGTAGGCGCTCTTACCACTGAGCCACGGAGGGGGTCACTACAGTATTAAAATAAAAGATATGGAAAAGTTTTCTGAAAATTTTTAAGTTGTGTAATATTGTAAATTGTCGCTTATAAACTGTACCTAATAGTCGCAGATTAAGGATGTACCAGAAATAATTTCCAACAAGGAATGTTTAAAATTTAAATAACTATTTAGACCGGGCAGTATCGTAGCCCCGCTAGCGTAATTATTCCGATTCGATTTTTTTGCACAAACTTACTCAAAAAGAGGTCCTTATAACATATCCACAGGGTGCCGGGCGGTGCCGTGGTCGAAAAACTTTTTATACAATTTTTTTTAAACAAATCCACAAAAATAATTTTTTTATTTCCAACAATTTTTTTTAGATAATTTGGGTCATTCTGAGCAAAAAAGGTATCCTGTCATTTTTCTCTAAAATTAACATTTGTCGAGTTATACGCGATTAAAAATTTGAAAAATGCGAAAATTGCCATTTTCGAGGCTTCATAACTCGATTAAAAATGATTATTATGAAATCCAAAAAGTGACAAAATCAAGATTTAAATACCTTCTTCAAAGTACTGAAGAGATTTTTGTCACTTTTTTATTACAAAGCTGTTATTTTTAGTTATTAACAATTAGCGGTATAGTCCAACTGTATCGTCGCCCCCGTTAGCGGAACTATTTCGATTCGATTTTTTTGCACAAACTTACTCAAAAAGAGGTCTTTATAACATATCCAAAGGGTGCCGGGCGGTGACGTGGTCGAAAAATTTTTTAAACAATTTTTTTTAAACAAATTCACAAAAATAATTTTTTTATTTCCAACATTTTTTTTTAGATAATTTGGGTCATTCTGAGCAAAAAAGGTCTTTTTTCATATTTCTCTAAAATTGACTGCTGTCGAGTTATACGCGATTAAAAATTTGAAAATTGCGAAAATGGCCATTTTCAAGGCTTCATAACTCGATTAAAAATGATTATTATGAAATTCAAAAAGTGACAAAATCAACATTCAAATACCTTCTTCAACGTCATGAAGAGATTTTTGTCACTATTTTATTACAAAGCTGTTACTGTTAGTTATTAACAATTAGCGCTATAGTCCAACTGTATCGTCGCCCCCGTTAGCGGAACTATTTCGATTAGATTTTTTTGCACAAACTTACTCAAAAATAGGTCCTTATAACATATCCACAGAGTGCCGACCGGTGGTCGAAAAATTGTTTAAACAATTTTTAGACCACGGCACCGGCCGACACCCTGTGGATATGTTATAAGGACCTCTTTTTGAGTAAGTTTGTGCAAAAAAAATCTAATCGAAATAGTTCCGCTAACGGGGGCGACGATACAGTTGGACTATAGCGCTAATTGTTAATAACTAAAAATAACAGCTTTGTAATAAAATAATGACAAAAATCTCTTCAGGACGCTGAAGAAGGTATTTCAATCTTGATTTTGTCACTTTTTGAATTTCATAATAATCATTTTTAATCGAGTTATGAAGCCTTGAAATGGCAATTTTCGCATTTTTCAAATTTTTAATCGCATATAACTCGACAACAATCAATTTTAGAGAAAAATTACAAGAGACCTTTTTTGCTTAGAATGACCCAAGTTATCTAAAAAAATTGTTGGAAATGAAAAAATTGTTTTTGTGAATTTGTTTAAAAAAGATTGTTTAAAAAATTTTTCGACCATGGCACCGCAAGGCACCCTGTGGATATGTTATGAGGACCCCTTTTTGAGTAAGTTTGTGCAAAAAAAATCTGATAGAATTTGTTCCGCTAACGGGGGCGACGATACAGTTAGACTATAGCGCTAATTGTTTATAACTAAAAATAACAGCTTTGTAATAAATTAATGACAAAAATCTCTTCAGAACGCTGAAGAAGGTATTTGAATCTTGATTTTGTTACTTTTTGAATTTCATAATAATCATTTTTGATCGAGTTATGAAGCCTTGAAAATGGCCATTTTCGCATTTTTCAAATTTTTAATCGCATATAACTCGACAACAATGAATTTTAGAAAAAAATGACAAGAGACTTTTTTTACTCAGAATAAGCCAATTTATCTAAAAAATTTTGTTCGAAATAAAAAAAATATTTTTGTGAATTTGTTTAAAAAAAATTGTTTAAAAAATTTTTTGACCACGGCACCGCCCGGCACCCTATGGATATGTTACAAGGACCTCTTTTTGAGTAAGTTTGTGCAAAAAAATCTAATCGGAATAGTTCCGTTAACGGGGGCGACGATACAGTTAGACTATAGCGCTAATTGTAATAACTAAAAATGACAGCTTTGTAATAGATTAATGACAAAAATCTCTTCAGAACGCTAAATAAGGTATTTGAATCTTGATTTTTTCACTTTTTGAATTTCATAATAATCATTTTTGATCGAGTTATGAAGCCATAAAAAATGGCCATTTTCGCATTTTTCAAATTTTTAATCGCGTATAACTCGACAACAGTCAATTTTAGAAAAAAATGGCAGGAGACCTTTTTTGCTCAGAATGACCCAAATTATCTAAAAAAAAATTTGGAAATAAAGAAATTATTTTTGTGAATTTGTTTAAAAAAAATTGTTTAAAAAATTTTTCGACCACGGCACCGCCCGGCACCCTTTGGATATGTTATAAGGACCTTTTTTTGAGTAAGTTTTGTGCAAAAAAATCGAATCGGAATAATTGCGCTAGCGGGGGCGACGATACTGCCCGGTCTAATTTACCATTTTAATTTTTATTATAGTGGTGGATTCTGTATCTGAGACTTTTCAGTTCATTTAAGAGATGTCGCTGATTGCGTCCCAATGTGGATTTCGAATGAAAAAAAGAAATTTCACAAAAATGGATGGTTTGGCTTGGTTTTGCTTCAGAGGTGTGCACGCTAGCTCTGCTGAAGAAGTCTGGCAAGACAAAAACAGCTGTTCAGGGATTGTGCATCCCTCTGAATCGAAAGCAAGCAAAAACCGTCTTTTTCTTGTGTAATATATTTAATATTGATTAGAATAATTTTTTATTTGCATAAATTTTTCATATAATTCAGCAAATAACGTCAAATTTTTATACAGTGCGCTGGAATAAGTGTTACCCCCCCCCCCCCTTATTATTAACTTATTTATTTTTAGCACATAAGCAAAATGTTTAGACAGGTCTATTTTTAAAATAATCATAGTGTGTATAGTATAGCATCAATGTTTCGAACTTTACGCTACCCCTCTTCAGGTGACAGGCATACCTTTGATTTTTTTTAATGGTAAAGTACATCATTTGATACCTCATTTAAAAGCGTAGGCGCAAAATTTCGGTCGAATTATTTTTAAACGCTGTAATTTTTTTCGAATCCTGAGAGTAGTAAGTATTTTTGAAAAATTTAAACGCAGAATTAAAGATTATATTATTACCAAGAGCAGAAGATCATTTAGAATAAACAAAATCGTCCTTTTGAATGATATATTTGAAATTAAAAATCAAACTAAATTTTCTCATTTTTTCACCCCTGTGACTTATTAAAATAAACATTATAAAACTTCTCAGGAACTTTAGACCATTGATAATACTGTATGTATTATTTTATTTTGCTTTGAAATTTTTCAAAAATACCTATTAGTTTTCTCAGGATTCGAAAAAACTGAATTCATTTAAAAAAATTCGACCGAAATTTTGAGCCTACGCTTTTAAAAGAGATTAAAGTGTTACACATTGTTGTAATCAGCATTTCAAAAGGTTTTGAATGAGGTGTCGCATGATGTACTTCCCATTTAAAAAAAATCAAAGTTTTGCCTGTCACCTGAAGAGGAATCGCGTAAAGTTCGAAACATTGATGCTATAATATACTATGATTATTTTAAAAATCGACCTATCCGAGCGTTTTGCTTATGTGCTAAAAATAAATAGGTTAATAAGGGGAGGTAACACTTATTCCAGCGCACTGTATATAAGGACAGGCACGTGTAATTAGAGATAGGCATACATAATCTAAGGGGTCACTACGCTCAGAATTCGCAATGGTTTCGGTCACGAGCAAATCATAATCGCCCGATCCCAGGCATAGTCACATAGTATGCTATTTTCAAAACTATTATTATTTCCGTATGTGTTTCAGAATAATATTTAGGTAAATAATATTACATAAGATATAAATATTATATGTACCTATAATAATATGTAATGAAGTAAAAAATATATTTTTTTTAATTTTAAAATTTACAATGTAATATATCTATTATTAAGTATTTGTTTGTATTATGTATACGTATTATAATGAAGACCCTAGAACACAAGGGATGTAAGTTCCAAAAATATATTTTCAATGTTCAGAACTTCTTAGCAACTGAGATATTCAACACTGTTGGCTAAATAGTTAAGTGATTTGACACTTGATCTCAGCACCCGATAGACTGCTCACTTACATTCCTAGTGAACCATGTTTTCTATGTATTTGGGAGTCTATTTCTGTATGTCTATTTTTGTGGGGTCCAAAGGACCCCGCAGAAACCTTATGGGAAATGGCTCTCTGTCAAATACTCTGAAACTTTGGGTTCTGGTAGTCCTTGATGTGTAGAACAAAAGACTCAATGGGCGCGTATCTCCAAAGAATCGTGGTTTTAAGACAGAAGTCTCTGAAGTTATAGGTACAGTAAGGACGTTTGAGTTGGAATAAATTCATTTTCTCGAGAATGGGCGACTCTGGAGATAAATTACGAAGCAGGTCGATTTTTATTTTTAAATTATAATTTTTTGGCATATATATATCATACTAGTGACGTCATCATCTCGGCGTGATGACGCAATCGACTAATTTTTTAAATAAGAATACTGACGTGTGACAGCTCATTTGAAAGGTTATTCAATTCTCTATTCACTAATATAAACATTAACATAATTATTTATACAGGGTGTCCAAAAATGTTTTTGAATCAACTTAATTGAGACAAAAAGAAGAATGTATATAATTTATTTAATTCAAAATACATTTTACTGCTGTCAGAAAACAGAAAAAAGTGTTAATTTGAAAAATAAACATTGCTTTCCGCTTAAATTAAATGTTCAAACTGCTAAAGGGCCCTATTCACATGCGTATTTGTCCGGCGGATATGTACGGCGGACAGATTCTCCGGACAGATCTTCATGTGTGTATCCGGGCGTACGCCGTATGTGTCTTGCTCGCCGTCTGTGGTTCAAGACGACGACCACAGACAGCGAGCCAGACATATACGTATGTGTGTGAACGTTTCAAGGATTTGTTCGCCGGATGAGTTAAATTTGTGTCAATTTTCATTCTAACCACGGTAGTAGGCGTGTATTTATATTACATTAAAATTACATTTTCGGATAATAAAGTATTTTGGGAAAATTTTATTTCGTTATATAAGTTGAAGCCATGCTTGTGGAATGTAAAAAGTAAAGAATATTCTAACAGGCAACTGCGAAACAACGCATATGAAGAATTAGTGGAAAAATGACAAGAAATTTGTCCAGATGCAGATATAAAGTATGTAAGGAAAGAAAATAGTTTCCTTGCGTGCTGGATTTCGACGTGAGTTGAGAGAAATGAGGAAGAGTAAGAGAACTGGGTCATCTACGGACAGTATTTATGCCATAAATATTTCCCAACAAGTTTCAGGTATTATTTGTCCAAGAAGCTGTGGGGAGATTGCACAACTGAATTTTAAATCTTCACCACTTCGTCCAGTTGTTAATTATCGTAGCGTGGCGATTAATCGCTCTCTGCTACTTACTGATTCTCTCATGTGTGTGTTATTTCTTTCGATTCTAGGACCAACATATCCTAATAATGTTTCAAATGCTTCATTATCCATTAGCAGAAAATTGAGTAAATCTTCGGGTTCGCTTGTTTCGAGTTCATATGTAATTCATATCTAATTAAATTCATATGTGAGTACTTTCTTCTTTCCAATAACCATCGTTTGGCCATAGTCTTTTCTTTTTTCTATCATCAAATAAAACCATATATACTCCAATTATTGCTAGTTGTCTTTTATTATTCATAGCACAGTGGAAAACAAATAAACACACAACGCGGGAACAAGTACAACTGAGAGATTTGTCCGTGAATGTGTAGCACCAACGAATTTGTCTGGAGACACATCTGCCTGTATATAGCTAATAACGGATCTGTCCGCTGTACATATCCGCCGGACAAATTCGCATGTGAATAGGGCCCTTTAGAGGCAGGTGGGTGGCAGCTTTAATATTGAATTTAAGAGAAAAACAGTATTTGTTTATCAAATAAACATTTTTTTCCTATTTTTAGACAACAGTGAAATGTATTTCGAATTCAATAAATTATATACATTCTTCTTTTTGTCTCAATTAATTTAATTAAAATTTTTTTGGGGTGCCCTGTATAAATAATTATGTTAATGCTTATATTATTGAATAGAGAATTGAATTACCTTTCAAATGAGTTATCACACGACCCCTATTCTTATTTAAAAAAATCATCGATTGCGTCATCACGCCCAGACGGATGACGTCACCAGTATGATATTAATGCCAAAAAATTATAATTTAAAAATAAAAATCGACTTGATTCGTAATTTATCTCCACGAGTCGCCCATTCTCGAGAAAATGAATTTATTCCAGCTCAAACGTCCTCACTGTACCTATAACTTCAGAGGCTTATATCTTAAAACCATGATTTTTTGGAGCTACACGCCCATTGAGTCTTTTGTTCTTCACATCAAGGACTACCAGAATCCAAAGTTTCAGAGCATTTGACAGAGAGCCATTTCCCATAAGGTTTCTGCGGGGTCCTTTCCTAAAAATTGTCACTTACATCCCTTGTGTTATAGAGGCCTAATATGAAAGAGCAACTATGATAGTACAATTAGATAAAAATATAAATCCCGTCTCCATTAAGAGAGGAGGCTTAAAGCGACGTAATATCGCCAATGATGTTTAATCTAGCACTATAAGATGTCATCAAATCTAAAAATTGGTCAACATAAGGCATCAACGTTAATGACCACAAGTTAAACCATCTCAGATTCGCTGACAACATCATGATTATAGCTAGTACATTCGAGGAACTACAAACTATGATGGATAAATTCGAAGACAGCTCGTCAGCATATAAATGAAGAAGATAAAAACAAAAACAATGACAAACACAGACGAACCCATACATATAGCAATGTCGAAATGAGTTCAATAATATTGTTATGACAGTTCCGTAGATTGTTCCTACATAGAAAGAGTCCCTCGACGTGAAAGAAGAAGTGGTCACGTACGAGAATATTCTGGATGTCATGGAATAACCCAGAAATGTCTGGTGACATCTAGAACGTCAGAAAACTATATAAACATTATGTGTTTGACATTCTATAGTTCAGTTGTAATTCAGATTTAGTAGTCGACAGTTGTCAGTTTGTTAAAGTTTATATTGTATTTGAGTTTGAATAAAGTTACTTTGAAAAAGTTGTAACATTGGTGGCAGCGGTGGGATTTAAGAGATATTGAAGAAGATATTGAGAATTGTTTATGGTAAATACCAGATCATCCACCGTTGAGGTGCCGTGGCCGTTAGTAGGCATCCGCTATGAGAGAAATTTTTTGGAAAATACGAAAATATACATTATTTTAAACTATTCTCGAAAAAAAATTTTGCGGATTATCCATTAGTTTTCATAATAAAAGACTTTGAAAATTGGATTTTATACACTTTTTTAGACCGCCATATTGATAATTACATGTGACGTTGCTGGATGTTGCCAAATCTATAAAAAAATTTGGTTTTACAAGTAACAAATTTTGACGCATTTTTGTGGGGAAATGGACCTAACCTAACCAAACCTGGACCGTACGGGCATCGGTACAGGAGGGATTTTTCTCGATTTATCTTTGAAATCTAGGGATTTTTAAAGTGTGACATAATTTTTATATTTATTGCTAGTGCCACCTACTATGTAGTAATTAAACAATTCAAATTTAACAATGCAGTTTTCTTCAACTTTGTTGGCGTTTAATGTTTTGTTACAAATTGACAGCTGACAATGACATTTTCTTATTTTTTTGTTAACATTGACAGCTGACAATGACATTTTCTTCTTTTTTTGTTGACATTGACAGCTGACAAAAGGTAATGACAGTTTCTTCTTTTTTTGTTGACATTGACAGCTGGCAATGACAGTTTTTTTTGTTGGCATTGACATCTGACAATGGCATTTTTTTCTTTTTTTGTTGACATTGACAGCTGACAAATGGTAATGTCAGTTCTTTCGTTTTTTTGTTGACATTGACAGCTGACAAATGGTAATGACAGTTTCTTCTTTTTTTTGTCGACATTGACAGTGACATTTTTTTGTTAACACTGACAGCTGACAATGACAGTTTTTTTTGTTGACATTGACAGCTGAAAATGACATTTTCTTCTTTTTTTGTTGACATTGACAGCTGACAAATGGTAATGGCAGTTTCTTCGTTTTTTGTTGACATTGACAACTGACAAATGGTAATGACAGTTTCTTCGTTTTTTGTTGACATTGACAGCTGACAAATGGTAATGACAGTTTCTTCTTTTTTTTGTTGACATTGACATTTTCTTCTTTTTTGTTGACATTGACAGCTGACAATGACATTTTTTTCTTTTTTGTTAACATTGACAGCTGACAATGACATTTTCTTCTTTTTTTGTCGACATTGACAGCTGACAAATGGTAATGATAGTTTCTTCTTTTTTTTTGTTGACATTGACAGCTGACAGTGATATTTTTTTCTTTTTTTTTGACATTGACAGCTGACAATGACATTTTCTTCTTTTTTTGTTGACATTGGCAGCTGGCGAATGGTAATGGCAGTTTACATAATAAATGGCAGTTTACAATTAATAAACGGGCAGACTGCAATTGCGCGCAGCGGTCAGAAAGGAGGAAGACCTAACCCTTCGGTCCAAACCTAACTTACGGGTAATAGAGTGAGAGAACCGCAGGAGGTATTTGACCGCTGCGCGCAATCACAACCCACCCTAATAAACATAGTTTAATTTGTATCTCTCCATTGACCTCACCGTACATAAACGGCGACACTGTCTTTCTTTGCACTTAAACTGTTTTTTAATTAATCAAACACTTTGCAAACGTTGGATTAATTCTAAATCGCTTTTTTGTGTGATATTATTAATATCAAAATAAGAAGTTACATCCATTTTTCGATACTAAACGTGAATGACAACTAATCTTGTTTTGACAAATTTTCAAATTCCAAAGATATTTTGATTTACATCAATATTTGAAACAGAAAACCTTACGATAAAAATTGGCAACCTAGCACAGTCGTTGTCGAATGTCGATCTAAATGTCATAAACATTTTGTGATTTTGTGTTGTGAATTTGATTACTTGATTGCAAAAATGTTGACAGAGAGAATTTAAAATTTTGTTGGATTATAATATTTTCAATATAATCCAGTATTCTAATAAAAATAATGGACGTATACCGCACTAATATGGATTAATAAGATATAAATAAAAGGTCAGTACCTACAAATATAAAATATACACTTCTATTTGGGGAAAATATGTCTGAAATTAGTAAGGTTATGTATGAAAAAAACCAATTTTTAAAGTTGATTTTTATTTAAATGAATGAGTAATCCGCAAATTTTTTTCGGGAAAATAGCTTAAAACAATGTATATTTTCATATTTTCCAAAAAATTTTACCCGATGCGAATGCCTACTAACTGCAACGGCACCCAAGCAGAGGTAGAAATTATGAATAGTTTGTCTCAAATTCACGAGCATTTTCAGTTAGAGGTAAGTCGAATTACTAATAAAATAGATATATTAGAAGAAAAACAAAACTGTTTAGATAATAAAATAGAACAACAACAAAATTATTTAGAAAACAAAATAGACCAACAACAAAATCATTTAGAAAATAAAATAGAACAGCAACAAAACGATTTAAAGCAGCAACAAAACGATTTGAAATATAGTTTAGAAAAACAAATAGTAGAGTTAGCAAACAAAATTAATACCCAAGCTTCTTTATCTCATATTGTTTCAGTTACTAATGTCGAATCCGAACAAACAGCCCTTTCCTCTTCCATCGTTGATCCAGGCATAATTAGAAGTAGCAAAATTTTAAAACCACCCACGTTTGATAGCCAAACAGCGTGGGAAACTTATCGTTTCCAATTTGAAGCTGCAGCTAAAGCAAATGGCTGGACTGAAAGAGAAATGGCAGCTTCCTTGGTGGTGTCGCTTCGAGGTCAGGCAGCAACCGTCCTTCAATTTCTTCCTCAGGATTCACCTAGTTATGACTCACTTGTTCAAGCTTTAGAAACAAGATATGGCCAACAACATCTGAAGCAGGTTTTTCAAAGTCAGCTTAAAGTTCACGAGAAACATAACGAGAGCCTACAAGAATTTGAAGCTGATATTAAAAGATTACTACATTTGGCATACCCTCAGGCACCTAAAGATTTTCTTGAACAAATCGGTATACAGGCATTCATAGACGGACTACATGATATCGAAATGCAACAGGCTCTCCGATTACAACACCACAAAACGCTAAATGGAGCACTAGTTTCAGCCCAGGAGTTTGAAGCGGCTAAAAGTATTTCAAGATCTCGCCCAAGATTAAAAGAAATAAGATTTCGAGAAGATGAACAAGTCCCTACCACAGATAATCAACAACCTATTTTGTCCCAGATGTTGAACATACTCCAAAATCTTCAACAAAATCAACAAAAAGCTCAAAATCAAAACAGAAGATGTTTTAACTGCGGAAGAATGGGACATCTAAAATCCAATTGCAGAAGTCGATCCCAAGCACGAAAAGAAGAATACAAGAATGAGATCAGAAGGTCGCCTAGTTCGACATCCAGAAGCCTGTCGCAAAGTCTCACTAGAAATGATGGTAGATGGTCACTAAGAAACAGATTTCCTACAACTGACCATAGAAAGGAAGAAAATACACTGGAATTTGAAGTTAGCCATTTGAAGGAACAACTAGCGATTAGTAAAAATAAAATAGAAAGATTAAGAGAACAGGTGACAATATTGCAAGAAGAGTGTAAGGTAATTCAAAATAATGCAAAAACTACACAGTACAATCTGGAAAACGAATGTCAAAAACTGATGAAAGAGAAGAATGTGTTAAATAAACAATTTCAAGAATACCAAAATGCACTAAATGAATTACAAGTTCAAAGCCAACGTCAGCTAGCACAAAAAGAGAATGTAACCGAAGAAGTTAGTCTGCGGATGACCACAGTTGAACAGCAAGAAGATAATGACCAGATTTCTCTGGAAAACATTAAGAAGAGTCAAAAGAAAGATAACGACTTAAGAGTTATACGAGATTGGCTTAAAAATGGAGTAAGACCTCTTTGGCAGGAAATATCTAAATACAGTCGAACTATAAAGGCGTACTGGGCTCAATGGGAATCCTTGCATCTTTCGAATGGTTTGTTATATCGGAAGTGGGAAAGTTCCGATGGAGTACGTATAGTTCAACAGGTGGTACTGCCAAAATCACACATTAAAAGTGTGTTGGAAGACCTTCATAGCAGCCTGTCTGGAGGACATTTTGGAGTAAAAAGAACACTGGCCAGGGTTCGAGACAGATTTTATTGGATCAATTGTCGCCGAGATGTAGAAGAATGGTGTAAGAAATGCGACTTATGTAACGGTAGAAAAGGCCCTAGAACAAGAAGTCGTGGTAAAATGGCACAATATCTTTCCGGAGAGCCTTTTGAACGACTTGCAGTTGATATTCTCGGTCCACTTCCAACGACAGAGAGAGGTAACAAGTACTTAATGGTTGCAATGGATTATTTTTCAAAATGGCCTGAAATTGCACCTCTTCCTAATCAAGAAGCGACGACTGTAGCAGAAGCATTCATAACACACGTCGTATCAAGACATGGAGTTCCTTTAGAGTTGCATTCTGATCAGGGACGAAATTTTGAATCCGAATTATGGCAAGAATTAATGAAAATCTTGGGTATTAAGAAAACTCGAACTACGCCTCTCCACCCACAATCAGACGGAATGATCGAAAGACATAATAGAACTATTTGTCAATACCTCTCAATGTTTGTTGCTGATAATCAAAAAGATTGGGATACCCTAATACCTCTATTCCTGTTAGCCTACAGAAGTTCTGAACATGAATCAACCGGTTATTCTCCATCAATGATGATCACCGGAAGAGAAATGAAGCTTCCTCAAGATCTTATTTTCGGAAAATTGCCTACCTGTGAAGAAGAACCTTCATCCCTGACGTACCTAGAAAGCTTAAGAGAAAAACTGGAAAAAGTCCACGAATTTGCTCGTAAAAGTTTGAAGCTTCAAAGTGATAAAGCCAAGTCCAGGTTCGATGTGCAAGCTACAGGGACAACTTTCGAAAGAGGCGATCCAGTATGGCTATACAATCCCACACGCAAGAAAGGACTTTGTCCGAAACTTCAACGAAACTGGGAAGGCCCGTACACCGTCTTAAAGAAAATAAATGATCTGGTCTACCGCATCCAGTTTTCAGCGAGAAGTAAACCCAAGGTAGTTCACATTGAGAGATTAGCCCCATATCATGGAACTGATCCACCCTGTTGGCTTCAACCAGACCCTGATAGACCAGTTATTCGAGGCGAATAACTATAAAGGAGGGAGCAGTGTTATGACAGTTCCGTAGATTGTTCCTACATAGAAAGAGTCCCTCGACGTGAAAGAAGAAGTAGTCACGTACGAGAATATTCTGGATGTCATGGAATAACCCAGAAATGTCTGGTGACATCTAGAACGTCAGAAAACTATATAAACATTATGTGTTTGACATTCTATAGTTCAGTTGTAATTCAGATTTAGTAGTCGACAGTTGTCAGTTTGTTAAAGTTTATATTGTATTTGAGTTTGAATAAAGTTACTTTGAAAAAGTTGTAACAATATGTATATCTATCTAGGCCAAATTTTGAAACTTCACAAAGAGAACCAAACTGCGAAAATCACTAGAATAGCAAGGTTGGCATGAGCAGGATTTAGAAAACTCAGTTAAATACTTAATAACTGAAAAGTACCTCAAGTGCTTGAGGTTAAAACTGTCCAATTAGTATATCCTTCCTATCATGGCATATGGATGTCAAATCTGGACCTTAACCAAGTCAAATGTGAGTAAACTAGCCAAAACAGAAAGGGCAATGTAGAGTGCAATGTTAGATTTACGACTGTCAGATAGAAAGAGGAACGACTGGTTAAGATTAAAAACAAAAGTCAAGAATAACACAACAAAAATTTCCAAAGTCAAATTCAGCTTCGCAGGCCACACTGCTAGACAAGAGAAAGGCAGATGACCAAGAGGAATACCACACATGATCTGATGCGTCTCTCTCTCCCTCTCTCTCTCTCTCTCTCGTCGTTTCCCCATTACTGAGGATCGTGATTTCTTCCAATATTCCTAACAATGTTTGTCCATTGGTCTCTATCTTCAGCTGCTCTAAGAGCTTCGCAGAATAAGTTTCCAGCTGAATGCTTTATTTGGTCAGACCATCTAGTTGGTGATCGTCCTCTTGATCTTCTCCCCGGAACGTTTCCAGAAAAAATTAATCTCTCCAAATTGTCGTCACCTCTGCGAACCACGTGACCAAAGAATTGCATAATTCGTTGCAGACATATTGTGGACAGCCTTTTTTTAATATTGAGTTGGTTTAGAATGGAAACGTTTATCCTATGAGTTGTCCAAGGTATGCGCAGCATTCTTCTCCAGCACCACATCTCAAAGGCATCAATTTTTTGGCGCTCGCATGCGCAAAGAGTCCAAGTCTCTGCTCCGTATAGAAATATTAAGAATACAAGGGCATTCACCAGTCTCATCTTGATATTTTCAGAGATAGATCTGTCTTTTCAAACTTTAGTTAGGCGACTCATCGCATTTTTTGCCACACCAATACGTCTCCGAACTTCTGCTTCACAGTTACCATCGCTAGTTATACTAGACCCGAGAGAGACAAAGGTGTTTACTATCTGGTATCCCTGTAACATGTTACTCAATTGAATAGTGTCGAATCTGTCGACCACCATTACTTTTGTCTTAGCTTTATTGATTTTCAGACCAACTTTATTGCTCTCGTACTCATCTCTTCGCAGAAGATCAAACATTTCTTGCTCATTTGCTGCTATAAGTGTAGTATCATCAGCAAATCTTAAATTGGAGATTTTCCTACCAGCTACTGTTACTCCACCGGCCCATCCTTCTAAAACCATCCTCATGACATGTTCACCATAAATGTTAAATAAGTCAGGTGACAACACGCATCCCTTTCTAACACATCTCTCGGTCTTGAATTGGTTTGAAAACTTCTGATCTAGTCGTACTGTCGCTATATTAGACTGGTACAGATTTTAATAAGTGTTACCAGGTGCATTGGTGCGCCCATTTCTATTAAAATTGACCACAGATTTATCCAGATTACACAATTAAATGCCTTTTGGTAGTCAACGAAGCATATACTCATAGGTACTTGAAATTCTTTAGACTTTTCAATGAGTTGTCTCAGGTTCAGGATTTGTTCCCTTGTACCTTTACCGTTTACAAACCCCGCTTGTTCTTGAGGTATTTGGTAATGTAGATAGGTTTTTAATCTGTGTTTGATGACGCGATATGCACCAAGATTTTACTAGCATGTGTTATTAGTGACAGTGTGCGGTAGTTTTCACATCTGGTAGTAGTTTTTTTTGTGTAGTGGGATATAAATTGAGGTACACCAATCAGATGGCCATTTTCCTGAATTCCAAACAGCGACACAGATAGAATGGATGATGTGTAATCCTTTGTCACCTAGTAACTGTAGTATTTCACATGGTAAAGTAAAGTCACTTATACGAATATGATGCGTAGATGACGTCAAAAAATAGCCGGAACAAATTTGAAGTACCTATATTACTCAGGATAGAGAGCGATGGAAAAAGTTGGGAAGGGTCTAGGTCCAAAAATGGACGATAGAAGGCTAAGAAGAAGAAAAAGAAGAATATTTATATCTACGTATTAAATTGAGTTTGCACGAATCCTGCGAGATTTTCTATTTTTTCCTTTCTACGTGTTTAGTAGATAGTATCATTAATATTCTATACGTCCTCTTCGCTAAATATATTGCGCTTGGTTATCATGGAAAAATCTTACATGACGATTTGCGCAGAAATATAACAGTATTTCAGATGTTATTAAAAATGTAGAAAAAACTTAACTTTCTTATGCCCGATTTCACCAACGATACCTAAATATTAGTCTTAATAGTTTAAAAAGCCTTCAAATTTATATTTTTATCAACCAAAAAACAACTACTGTAATATTATCCTTTTTCTTCTTTTTGTAGTGTTTAAGTCACTTGTTAACGTTTGGACCTGAGGATGAGCTGAACCTATTTATAAGTTCGAAAGATTTTTTTAGATTTTCTTTTTACTCTTTAATAATAAAATTTATAATTTTAAAGTAACAATATTTTTAAACACCTATTGTATCTAGAATTCATGTCTGTAGGATTAAAACTGATAAATAATTTAAACATAACTCGTAATTATATGTAATATTTACGGGTATTGATTCAATGAATATTCAACGTTAATGTAAAATGTGAGAAACCATTGGTCATTCACAAATTCCGGTACAATGTACATTTATTGTTATTATTGTTTTAAATATCCTGTAATACTCCAATTTAATGGCAATTTCAATTTGCCGTATTAAAAAAATTTTAAAGCATGTATAATATTATATATCAAAAAATGTGTGACTTTTTAAAAATATCACAAGGAAAAATTCCTGTAACTGGCTGTACCTATACCATAAATTACAAAAAATAAAAACCTTATTTTGTAAAAGGTATATTTAAAATCCCTAAAAAGGGTTATATCACAACAAGACGTCTTCGGAATCAATATTCCATCATCAGTGTTATCACAGGCTTACATTCTTTAAGCCACCAAAATATCCTTGAGTTGTTTTAAAATGTGAAGATTACAATGTAATGTCAGTTGTTAAAAATATTTCCAAATGAACCTCTGGCATCACATTACATCAACCATATTGGTTGGAAAATTTGAAGGTAGGACCTTACATGGCAGAGTTTAGGTGACAACTAAACTCTGCCCTGTAAGTTCCTACCTTCAAATTTTCCAACCAATATGGTTGATGTCATGTGATAGCAGGGGTTAACCTGGAAATATTTTTAACATCCTTTAAAAATCTGATAATATAATGAAACCTTAAATTTTGGTGGCTTAAAGCATGTAAACCTGTGATAACACAGTTGATGATGGAATATTGATTCCGAAAACGTTTTGTTGTGATATAAGCCTTTTTAGGGACGTTAAATATACCTTTTAATGGTTTTAATGGAAACTATCAACCAAGCTACAGCTACATACTACCTAAATGAAAATGAATACACAACGTGAGGACGTGTTTAAAAATATAAACTGGAAATACAGTACAACCTGCCATATCCGGACCTCCCCATATCCGGACGGTTCTGCGCCGTCCGGATCTACCGAAATCTACCGAGAAAGGCAGTCCTGCTGTTGGACAACACACTAAAAGAAGAACTTAAAGATGACGAAATAATGTATTATAGAATCTATAAAACGTGTCTATCGACGAAAGTTATTGACGGCGTTGATTACTGGAATGTATGAAGAAGAAAACGTTTCAGAGACTGTAAAAGAAGTAGTGGTCTTGATATCCGGATTTTTTCATATCCTTAAGGGAATAAACATCAATGACCGCTACCTCAGTAATATACGATTTGCGGATGACATAATCCTGATAGCTACTGACCTACAAGAACTGCAAACCATGCTTTCAGAACTACACACAGAATCTTTTAAAATAGGACTGAAAATGAATTTAAACAAAACAAAAGTCATGAACTCCGAAGAAACCGTGACAATAATAAACGACAAAGTTATAGAAAAAGTTGAAGAATGTACAGCGTGTCTACTTGAGTTGGAAACATATGGGAAACTTTTTTATTATTAATTTTACGAAAAAAAGTTATTCTTTATAAAAAGTTCTGCATGCCCCAAAACCTAAGATTCAATCATCAGATATCAAATTTTCTGAATATTATACGAGGTATGTCAAAAAATATGAATTTCGGTCAAGGGTAAAGTACCTTTATTTCTCTCAATATCGAAAATTCTTATGATAAAAAGTTGTTTGGAATTAAAAACTAAGATCAAATATGAAATTACATGCTTCTTATTGAAAAAAAAATTTTCTCAAATTTAAGGATACCCAACATTGTTTTTAATTATTACAAATATGATAACTCGTTTATTATTCATTTTACGAAAAAAAGTTATTCTTCGTAAAAAGCTTTGCATGGTCTAAAATCTAAGACACAACCATGATATATCAACTTTTATTAATTTTATACGAGGTGTGTCAAAAAATATGAAATTCGCTCAATATTATAGCACCTTTATATTTCACAGTATTTCAATTAGAAGGATGTAATTGCATATTGACACATAGTTTTTAGTTCTAAACAACTTTTTTAATAACTGTTTTCAATATTGTGAAAAATAAAGGTACTTTACTCTTGAGTGAAATTCATATTTTTTGACATAACTCGTATAAAATTAATAAAATATGATATCTGTTGGTTGCATCTTCGGCCTTATGACCTACAGAGCTTTTTATAAAGAATACCTTTTTTTCGTAAAAGTAATAATAAAAGAGTTATCGTATGTGTAATGAATCAAAACGAAGTTAGTATCAATAAATTTGAGAAAAATTTGGAAAATATTTTTTTACAATTAGAAGCATGTAATTGCATATTTGAGCTTAGTTTTTATTTCCAAACAACTTTTCAGAATAAGCATTTTCGATATTGAGAGAAATAACGGTACTTTACTCTTGAACGAAGTTCATATTTTTTGACATACCTCGTATAATATTCAGAAAATTTGATATCTGATGATTGAATCTTAGGTTTTGGGGCATGCAGAACTTTTTATAAAGAATAACTTTTTTTCGTAAAATTAATAATAAAAAAGTTTCCCATATGTTTCCAACTCAAGTAGACACGCTGTATATACTTAGGACAAAAAATAACACTAAATAGGGAAATTCAAACGGAAGAAATAAAAAGAAGAAAAATGTTAGCGTGGGCAGCATTCGGCAAACTGAACTATATACTCAGAAATCAGCAAATTCAACTACATCTTAGATCTAAAGTTTTTGATGCATTCATTATTCCGATATTAACATATGGGACACAAACATGGACAATCACAAAAAAGAATATGAACATACTCAGAGTCACTCAACACGCGATGGAAAGAGCAATGCTTGGCATATCACTTAAGGACAAAAAAACAAACACATGGATAAGACAGAAAACCAAAGTCACCGATGTGGTACAAAAATCATTAAAATTGAAATGGGAATACGCTGGACATGTAGCTAGGAGCGATCTTAACAAATGGCACAGAACAATTCTAATCTGGGGACCATACCAACACAAAAGACCTAGGGGAAGACCGCCTATGAGATGGACAGATGATCTGAAACGAACTGCCGGGAAAAATTGGCTACAAGTAGCCTACAACAAAAAACAATGGAAAGGAAGACTTGAAGAGGCTTATGTTCAGATGTGGACGTGAATGACTAGACGAAGAAGAAAGAAAGAAGGGAAAGGCACTCTGTCGAAACCGCTTTGGTGACATTTACTTGTAATACATTTTGTAGAAGTGTTTAAAACAAAATTTTTTCAGTGTTTTTATTGCTAGATAAAAGAAATTTCCATCAAATAACGGTAGAATCAAAGTATTTGCATTTATTAAGTATTTAAATATTATTAACTGCATTCTTTTTCACAATTCACCAATTAATTCAGTTTAGATGTACTGCTTATCAATCACGACTTTTATTTCTTCCGAATCCTCTCTGTGTAGTCGTCTAATTTATTATCTATTACCATGATTAATTTCTTTTGTTGTCTGACAGATCGATGCCCGTTGCTACCTAATTCCTTTTTTGTAATGCAATCATTGTCACTTTTAACTTGTCCTCCAGACACTTCCCTTGAATACATTTTAAATATAACTGCCGTATTTATTCCCTCATTTCAAACTTTTCCATTCTCTTGGGATTTTTATCGTAATAGCGAGTCAGGCTCGGTGAAAGGAGCTCTTTTAGCTCGCTGCAAAAGTAATAAAAAGGGTTGTTTTTGACTATCGCCGAGATAGTGACATCAGTTTATGTCAAAAATGCTGAATTTTCATTTATTATCTAAAACAATTTACATCTTATACTGTAATATGAAATGTTCTCAAAATGTTTCCTCGTGTTTTTTATTAGGAGCGTAGGCGCAAAATTTCGGGATATGATTTTTAAATGCATTAATTTTTTTCGAATCTTGAGAAAAGTAATAAATATTTTTGAAAAATTTGAAAGCAGAATGACAGATTACGTTATTGTCGAGGGCCGAAAGTCCCTTAGAATAAACAAAAAGTTTCCTTTGAATAAAATGTTATTCCATGTCCAATGTTATGTTCTTTTTCACACCTGTAACTTATTAAAATAAACAATATAGAAGTCTTCGGGGACTTTCAGCCTTCGGTAATAATGTAATATTTCATTCCGCGTTGAAATTTTTAAAAAATATTTATTAGTTACTGAATGACAGGGACGGAAGAGTACTTTTGAAGTGTGTAAAATATTTTAATTCCTAGCTGAGCGCTTTCGGCTTATAAAGCCATCTTCAGAGCTATGCTACAATAAAAGATCTCTAATGAATACAATTTATCTTAGTACGTTCTTTAACGGTAAAATATTGCAAAACATCTACATTTTAAAGAACCGCTTGGATTGACATCAAATTTGGCATATACATTACATAGCTAACAAGTCAAAGAAAAAAAGTGATACTGTGATGATGTGTGCTTTTGTCCTGGGGGTGACTTTCACCCTTTCTCGGGGATGAAATAATATACATCCAAAGTAAGTCCGGAATTCGATAAACTGACTAATTCTTAGCAACTATTGTTTTATAGAGTTTTTTCACCAAATTAATACTTTTCGAGTTATTTTCGAGTGAATATGTTCCTTTTTCAACAAAATAACCACGTTTTTAGACGGTTTTTCGCAAATAACTCAAAAAGTAAGTATTTTGTCAAAAAAAATATTCTTAGCAAAAATATAGCCTGCAAAAAAGTGAAAACAAATGGTGTATGTATTAGATATTTAGACCTAGCAGAAGCAGAGTTATAGCTAATGAAAAATAGGTTTATATTCGTCAAATTCCAAATCGAATATTTTATCGTGAAATAACCAAAAAATGAAGCACTATTTGGGGAAAGCTCATTTCAACTTTTTTAAAGTGTTTACAAAAAGCTTTTTTTGTTTTATAAAAAAATTTCTAGAATCAAAAGTTAACAAGTTACGCTCAAAATAAAGTTGGTTCCTTTTTTTTTGGTAAAAAAATCGGAAAAATCACCTCCGATTGTGACCGATCATTTTACCCGTATGCACGCCAATGCTGAATATAAAATTCTTAGTTGTATGTCAAAAAATGTGCAATAACTACGTCTTAAAACCCACCAAATTTGATTTGCATATCTCAACTGGTTTTAAAGCAATAAATAAATCGTCAGTTTGTAAAAAATTGAACATCCCGTATCTCGGAAACGAAGCGTTTGCGGACATATGATTATAAAGCAAACTGTCATTATTTTCTCATGTAAAATTACCCCTTAAAGTTTGTCACATTTATTTAGGAACACCCTGTACTGATGACGAACATGGCCAGTTGTTAAAGTTCCTAACTTTTTTATTATCCAACATAAGCGAATGAATCTAAAAACAGAAAATTAAGAAAACCTGAGGCTATAGTTGGGATTTAATTTCAGTATTTTATAAATGCTGGAATAGTCCACAGGGTGATGCGAACTTTGAGAATAAAACATAGTTTGATTCGTACACCCGGTATACAATAACAGTTTACCTGTCTTGCAACAATATTATTACAGCGATATTGTTAATGAATAAGATTATAACATGATAATAAAATCACTTAAATCGGACAACAGGTTTAGGAAATTCGAGACATCAAACATTACCAAATTTTTAGTGGATCGATTTTTTTGCACCTGAGTGTATATTAATATTATCAGTCACACTTCCCGTCTAAGTCAAGAAAATAACGGACGAGGTTTTCAAAAATTTAAAAGTAAAAAAGTCAAGCACTCGCCAATATTTTATTCATTTGTGGCACAATATACAGGGTATAACAAAAATACAGGTCATAAATTAAATCACATTTTCTGGGACCAACAATAGTTCGATTGAACCTAACTCACCTTAGTCCAAATGAGCATACAAAAAAAGTTACAGCCCTTTGAAGTTACAAGATAAAAATCGATTTTTTCCGATACATCGAAAACTATTGGAGATTTTTTAATAAAAATAGACAAGTGGCATTCTTATGGCAGGAATATTTTAAAAATAAATTATAGTTAAATTTGTGCACCCCATAAAAATTGTATGGGGTTTTGTTCCTTTAAACACCCCCAAACTTTTTTGTACGTTCCAATTAAATTATTATTGTGGTACCATTAGTTAAACACAATATTTTTAAAGCTTTTTTGCCCCTAAGTACTTCTTGGAAAAGCTAGTTTTTATCGAGATATTTTGAATATAAGTCAAATCCACCACATATTTGTATACTGTTACGTACGATTGTAGAGACCGTAATAATATTAAATTTTTTTTATAAATTACAGTTTGAGGTATATTTTGAACCATATTAGAAAAGAAGCCACATCTCGATAAAAGGTGCCTCATCGGAAAAATACTAAGAGGTGAAAAAATTGTAAAAACATCCTGTTTAACTAATAGTACCGCAATAATAGTTTAATTGGAACGTACACAAACATTTGGGGGGTTTAAAGGCACAGAACCCTCATAAAAAATTTTTGTAAACATATTAAAAGAGAAGCCGCATCTCGATTAAAACTGGTTTATCTAAAAAATATTAAGAGGCAAAAAAGTTTTAAAAACATTGTGTTTAACTAAGGGTACCACAATAATAATTTAATTGGAACGTACAAATAATTTGGGGGGGTTTAAGGGAACAAAACCCCCATAAAATTTTTATGGGGTGCACAAATTTAACTATAATTTATTTTTAAAACGTTCTTGCCATAAGAATGCCACGTGTTCATTTTCATTAAAAAATCTCGAATAGTTTTCGATATATCGGAAAAAATCAATTTTTATCGTGTAACTTCAAAGGGCTGTAACTTTTTTTGTGTACATATTTGTACTAAGGTAAGTTAGGTTCAATCGAACTATTTTTGGTCCCAGAATATGTGATTTAATTTATGACCTGTATTTTTGTTACACCCTGTATATCTATCCTACACTTCACTACAAGGAACGTTTTATAGCAAATATCGCGAAATTTCTTTTTTATATAGACTTTAAAACTTTTATAGACTTTAAAACTCTAAAACTTTGAGGCAGTTTTGATTTCAATTGCATTTATTTCACCTTCCAATACCAAAAAAACAAAGTTGAAGAAAATCGAAGTTTAAAGTTTAAAATCGGTATACGTAAACGAATGAATTTTCTCTGCTTCTAATGGAGCAATTTTTTTTCTTTTTTTTTTAATCCATTTTTACTCGTATAAAGAAACTATGTTTAATGCATTGCCAAATCTCAAAGATGATTTAATTTTGTTGTAAATAAATTTATTTGTTTATATCAAAATAAAACTATATTTATATTTTTTCCTATGTTTTTAGAAAAACTTTATTTTTGGTTAGAAAAACTTGTTTATAATTTTAAAAAATTCCTTTAGCCAAATGATCAGATTTCAATTCTATAAAGTACGTTACAGATAGATGGAGTGCTCTTTTATATACAAAAAATTGACAAAATTCTACATAGTCTAGCTTTTGTTGTAGAAGATTTTAACGAATTTGTATTTAAAAAAATTTAGATCGGATTAGTCTTTTTAATGAGCAACACCGAGAAAAATGGGCATACGAATAGAAAACTAAGAGCTGAAATTAGTGGAAAGAGTTAGTTATCTAGGAAGCATACTGAACACGACAGGTCGACATGAGGAGCAGAGGAGGATATTAAAACAGGAATTGGCAAAGCACAGACAGCATATAGACCAGGGCGCATCTGTAAAAATATTAGTACATTTGGACGTTGAGAGGCAACTCCAATTTTTTTGCAGAAATTGCTTGAAAATGACTCAAATAATAATATTTGAGTTATCCTCCCTCTCAAAAAGGTCCCGAACATTGTTTAAATAATCAAAATGTCAAAAAATTAAGGAAAAATTCGATTTCTTTCTTGGTTTTTTGATTATAACTTTAAAAGTATTCATTTACGAGAAAAGTTGTACTGACATAAAAGTTGCATAATTAAATTTCCTACAATATAAAATTGGTAAAAAATTTAAAAAATAGTCACCCTTGTTGCAAAATAGCAATAATTGCGAAAAAACTATACAAAAACAAGTATTCGCATTTTACGTTTTTTCAACCATTTATGCTACACTTAGGACCTTCATATTTCACCCAGAAAAACTTTATGATACAGTAAAACAATACTGTAAATTTCATTAAGATCTATTCAATAAATTTTGCAAAATAAATTTTGCAATCCAACTTTTGCAAAAAAAATTCGTTTTTTAAATTGTTACAGGACTGAAAATAAAGCAGATAGCAAGTTGAAATTTTTTTACAGATAGAAGTGTACTGTACCTTTTATTTGCAATTTGCAAAATTAAAATCGATTAACTGCCACGGCGTCAGGAATGTTTTTAAATAAACATTAATTATTGGTGCTACGCGCAGGACAACGGATAGTTTGCTCTGATTGGGCATTTCAATGACCTTTGATAATGATTGATACATTTTAACTTTTATTACATTTCGATATAAATAAATAAATTTGTTTATTGCAAAATAAAAACACATAATCTATCCTTTGAAATAACACTTTTTTAGCAAAAATTTTCTTTGTTCATATATTTGAACTTAGAGAAAAAAAGTTTATTATTTTTAAACATATGCAATTGTTTAAACAATATTTCACAAACAATAATATAATTAGTTTGATTTTTGTGTAATTAAAATACTAAAATACAACAAAATATAGAGTAAGAAAATAATATATTAAATAAAGATTAGAAGAAATTTTGATGGAAATCAACTTGTGTGAATCGAACACCGCTGTCCTGCACGCAGCACCAAAAATTAATGTTTATTTAAAAAATTTCCTGACGCCGTGGTAATTATTCGATTTTAATTTTGCAAATTGCAAATGAAAGGTACAGTACACTTCTATAAGCAAAAAAAAATTAAACTTACTATCTGCTTTATTTTCAGTCCTGAAAGATTTTTAAAAAATGAATTTTTTTTGCGAAAGCTGGATTGCAAAATTTATTTTGCAAAATCTGTTAAACCGATCTTAATGAAATTTACAGTTTTGTTTTAATATATCACAAAGTTTTTCGGGGTAAAATATGAAGGTCCTAAGTGTAGCATAAATGGTTGAAAAACGTAAAATGCGAATACTTGTTTTTGTATGATTTTTTTCGCAATTATTGCTATTTTGCAACAAGGGTGACTATTTTTTAATTTTTTAACCAATTCTGTATTATAGTAAATTTAATTACGTAAAAAACTCTAACAAGAAGTAAAACCACTTCTATGTAAATTGGTATATTTATTAATTAATTATTAATTAATAAATATACCAATTTACATAGAAGTGGTTTTACTTCTTGTTAGAGTTTTTTAACTATATGGTATACAGCCAACCTAGGGAACTTCCCTTTTAGTTTAATTACGTAACTTTTATGTCGGTACAACTTTTCTCAAAAATGAACAGTTTTAAAGTTGTATTCAAAAAATTAACAAAAAAATCGAATTTTTCCTTCATATTTTGACATTTTGATTATTTAAACAATGTTCCGGACCATTTTGAGTGGGAGGATAACTCAAATATTATTATTTGAGTTATTTTAAAGTAATTTCTGCAAAAAAATTTGAGTCACCTCTCAACGTCCATCTCAAAACAGATGAGCCCTGGACTAATACTAATGTTAAATAATATATGGAAGTCTAATAAGATAAAAGTGGACACCAAAGTAAAAATTTTCAATAGTAATGTAAAGGCAGTGGCAGTATTATTATGCGGATCACAAACTTGGAGAATAACAAAACACGGCACTGGGAAGATTCAATCCTTCATCAATAAATGCTTAAGTAACATTCTAAGAATATTTTGGCCCAACCAAATCACAAACTCAAGCTTATGGAAACAAACGAAACAAGAACCAATTCTTAAAGAAATAAGAAAGAGAAGATGGAAATGGTTGGGCCATACTCTGCGGAAACCGGACACAGACATAATAAAACAAGCATTGGAATTCCAACCTACAGGAATACGGAAACAGGGGAGACCGATAAATACATGGAAGAAAACAATTATTAAAGAAGCAGAAAACGTCGGCCTAACCTGGAAAGAAGTCAGAGAAAAAGCACAAGATCTACAAAAACGGAGAGTGACAGTAGATCCAGTTCCAGTGGGAATATAGGGCATAAGAGAAAAAGTAAGTAAGTCGTTTTAATAACAATTTTGATAAAATGTTGAAGTTTTTTAATATTATCTTAAAACTGAAGAATCAAATAATCGACTACGTTCTGCTAAATACTGGAGTCACTGTTTGGTGTTTAAATAATATCTCTCCGGGATAAACAAATTAAATAACTTTCAAACTATTTTGGTCGATCTTGCTACAATTTAGCACACTTCAATAATTCGAGTAGTTATATTATATGTTATTGCATTTATGTATAAATTACTGCAAAAATAAGGTTTTGGCAGTTGTATCGGTCAATTGATTATGTATTCTAATTGATTTTTAAGATCTATCATTTTATTTGAACCATTTTTCTTTAAAATATAAATAAAAAACGTTTTATTGGCAAAAATTATTTTTTTTTCACTTTTTAGGATTGTGTAAAAAATACAAAGCAAAATCAGCTGTAGGTCTTTAAAGATTTCTCATCAACTATCCCTAATACACCTTTTAGAACCTTCGAAAACCTTTATAAAAATTTTTTCGCAGATTGACTGGGATAATCCAATATCTAGGTACATAAACCTCAACATTTGCTTCGTTAATTTCGAAGAATTGAATGTTCTATAACCGTTTAAGGTTACTTTTTAGGTTAAACCTTAAAAACCATTATTAGCGATCACAATTTCTGCATAAGTCAAGACAAGGTTTACAAAAATTTTAAAAATTAAAAAGTAAATCACTCACCAATGCTTTATTCACTTGTGGCACACTATATCATATCCTACACTTAAGAACGTTTTACAGCAAAAACCGCGAGCTTTCTTTTTTATAGACTTTAAGTATGTAAAACTTTAAGTAAACTTTGAGGCGGTTTTGATTTCAATTGTGTTTATACCACCTCCATCACCCATTCCAATTAACAAATAATTTCTGTGGGACGTCATGCAACAGGTAAGCAAATAGTTAGTTGATCGGTATAAATATACCAATTGAATTTTACAAAACGGAAGATAAACAATACACAACTGAAACTGATAAGAATACCTACTGTATTTGCTCTACAGGTTGTCATTTAGTAATTGATTGTTGTTGTTGGAGTAAGTGTTTTGTTGAAGAATTATAAAAGCTATTGGGCTATTTACAGGACCGTAATTGCCTCGGTTAAAATTTAATATTAGACAAAGAGCCACGATTCAACTAATAGGCCACTAAAGAAAGAAGCACTGACAAAATCTTATATCGGTTTTTGTATGTTTTAAAAGATATATTTATTTATTTATTTATTTATTTATTTACGGGAAACCCCCATTAACAGTACAAAAACATAAGTTAAATTTTTAAACAGGTTAGATCTTATAACTAGCTATATCCAAGCTAAAAAAACTCAAAGTAATTATAATTGTATCAGACTGAATGAATCTAGATCATTGAGATAACTAGTACATAGGCTATTAAAAAAATAATAATTTTAAACTATTAAAAAAACAGTTAAAACAAACCTAATCCTATGTAATACAAGATAGGTACCTCTTTAGTTGGTTCAAACCGTACCCCGTCAAAATAGCCCCGTCAAAAAAGCTCCGACAAAATAGCCCCGACATAATATCCCGCACACAAAATAGCTCCGACAAATAGCCTGCAGACAAAATAGCCGCGGAATAATAGCCCGCCGACAAAATAGCCCCAACAAAATAGCCCCGACAAAAAAGCTCCATTCAGAATTCACCATGAAATAATTCCTTAAAAATACATTTTTTAGGAAATGGTAATTATCCTCTATTCAGATGTTTATCTTAACCACATTAAATAAAAATGGTCTTTTCAGAGAACTCGAGTCCTGTCTTCTCTGCCACTTGGAAGTTTGAACATTTAAGTTAAGCGAAAATCAATGCTTATTTATGATATAAACATTTTTTTCTGTTTTTGGGCAACAGTAAAATGCTTTTTAAATTAAATAAATTAAATACATTCTTCCTTTTTGTCAAATAATTTCAATTAAAAAAAGCTTTTGGACACCTTGTATAAATAATTATGTAATTGTTTATAAGAGGCTGTTTTAGCCGGGGCTGTTTTGACCGGGGCTATTTTGTGTGCGATCTCTTTTGTCGGGGTTATTTTGTTTGCGGGCTCTTTTGTCGAGGCTATTTTGTGTTCGGGCTATTTTGACGGGGCTTTTTTGACGGGGCTGTTTTGACCGGGCTATTTTGACGGGTCACGGGTTCAAACTGTATTTAAATAAGTCAATCTGCAAATTATTGGCCAAAGACATGTATCTGTCAAGAGGATTATTCACACCATAAGTTGTTCTATGAAAGGGAACTCGAAAATTTGGTTGTTGCCTTAGATCACGACGTGGTATGTGGAAAGTAACATATTCTAAGATATTAGGACAATCTAACAGACCATTAACCAACTTAAATAAGAATAATAGTGAAAATCTATCTCTACGGATGCTTAGTGGAGTTAATAAAATGTGTTGCTCAATATCCATGCAATTATGATTAGCTTTAATAAGTCCACATTTAAAAGCACACACTCTTAAGAATCTATGTTGAACTCTTTCCAAATAAATCATGTGATTTTGAAAATAAGGAGACCAAATTATTGAACAGTATTCCAAAATTGATCTGACCAAAGAACAATAAACAACCCTGACAGTATGAAC
Organism: Diabrotica virgifera virgifera; assembly: GCF_917563875.1. Taxonomy (NCBI): domain Eukaryota; kingdom Metazoa; phylum Arthropoda; class Insecta; order Coleoptera; family Chrysomelidae; genus Diabrotica; species Diabrotica virgifera. Next base: position 236,065,731 of record NC_065447.1, read on the forward strand.
TGAAAAGTATTGGCAATTTCATAGCACAAAACCAAGCATTTTACTACTTTTTAGAGCTATTGAATTAATATGATTTATAAAAGTTAATTTCTCATCAAATATGATTCCCAAGTCTTTGACAGTAGTAACATATTTAAGTGGTTAATTATCAATGACATATGAAGACTGGTATTTGATTATTTTACGGGTATAACTAATAAAACAACATTTTTAAACATTGAGATCCAGCTTATTAACCCGACACCAACGGTGTAATTGGTCTAAATCATTCTATAAAAGCAACTGATCGTCTGGGCCCTCAACAATCCTCCAAAGTTTTAAATCATCTGCAAACATTAAACAGTGACTATGTTTAAAACAATTAACGGTATCATTAACAAAGACATTGAACAGTAAAGGAGAAGAGTGTCCCCTTTGATGAACACCAGAAGTAGCGAATATAGTTTCAGAGAGGTCGCCACCAATTTTAACATACTGAACCCGGCCAATTAGTGAACTTTGAAACCACAAGAAAATCTGATGATGGAACCCGAACTTTTGCAACTTTTGCAAAAGGATCCGATGGTCCACCCGATCAAATGCTTTCGAGAAATCTATGTAAATGGAATCTATCTGCTTAAATTGTTCCATGTTTTGCAAAATGTCAGTTTGATAATAGAGTAGATTTGTTAAAGTTGATTTATTTTTGCAAAAACCATGTCATTGTTGTTGATCGGATACTAAACCTTTGCATAGCCAACTCAACTGCTTGCTGACTAGGGAATCAAACAGTTTCGGTATTGAAGATTGTATACAAACACTAAGATAGTTTTCTACTTGATTTTTTTGACCATTTTTAAAAACAGGGACAACATAACTCACCTTCCAAGCATCGGGAAATACAGATGTTTGTAAAGATTTATTAAAAAGTGTATATATAGAGGTAAGACTATTGTGCAAACACATTCTTTCAGCAAGTAATCTGGTAGTCCATCGAGTCCTTTTAAAAGCTTCTTTGGGAGCCTACTTATAGCATCAAATATCTCGTTAATTATGATCTCGCAACAGTTAATATCCTTACTAGCAACATCTTCCACAACTGGGTCAAATGAAAAAGTTGAATCCTGATTATTAACATACACCGTCTGAAAAAACTCCATAAATAAATTAGCTATATCTTGCCCATTAGAAGCAGTCCTATTTTCATAAGACAGAGAATTCGGAAGACTGTAATTTGATCTTTTATCGTTAATAAACTTCCAAAACGATTTTGGATTATCCCTCAGCTTCAAATCAAAACACCCAATATAGTTAGAAAAACAAACTTCTGACAGACGCTTGCATTCAGCACGCAAATCTGAGAATTTTTTTATAGTTACAATAAGTACGATTATTTACATATATAGGGTGAGGCAGATAAAGGGCTTATTAGAAATATCTCGAGAACTAAAGATGAATTATGAAAATTGGAATAGGGGGCTTTTGAAGACTGATCTATTTAATGAAAATATTTTCATCTATTTGGTACTTCCGGTTATACCGGAAGTTGCTTATAACTTCGTTTTTTTAAATGGGACACCCTGTATATTTTTACATTTTTGGATTTTCCTCGATTTCTTCTTTCTTGAAATATAAGGTTTTGTAAGATTATACAGGGTCGGTTATATACGTTTCCTTATTAATTTCGTAGCAATATTCACACCCTGTAGGATTGTAGTAGTTTGACATAATAAACTCTATGTATGTTCAAATGATTTTTAATATAGTCTACTCTTGTTAACAATTATTAGTGTAGCTAAATTTTTAATTTTAGTATACAGGGTGGGTCGAAACTCGGAATGAGTATATTCTGAGTTTTCTTAAACGGAACACCCTATATTTTAGTATTGTAATGAAATGATATTTCATGGTACTTTTTACTTTCTTAAGCATTCCCTATACCTAACTGCTTTAGTTTGTGCTTAATTGTTAATCGCACCAACAATCTTAACTTCGATGGTATTTTGAAACCTGAACCACTTTTGGCAATTTTAAGTGTCAGTATAGAATAATGTGTTTATTTTCAAAAAATTATTTGTGACTGTATATTTTCACGGTCAACCTAATACAATTTCACCTATTTTGTGTTGCAATTAATGTTTGGCTTGAATCACCAATAACTCACAAATTAAAAAAGTTAGGTATAGGGAATGCTTAAGAAATTAAAAAGTACCATAAAATAGCATTCCATTACAATACTAAAATACAGGATGTTCCATTTAAGAAAACTCAGAAAATACTCATTCCGAGTTTCGACCAACCCTGTATACTAAAATTAAAAATTTAACTATACCAATAACTCTTAACAATAGTAGACTATATTAAAAATCATTTGAACATTAATAGAGTTTATTATGTAAATCTACTACAATCCTACAGGGTGTTAATTTTGCTACGAAAATAATAAGAAAACGTAATTATCTTTGAACCTACCCTGTATAATATTACAAAACCTTATATTTTAAGAAAGAAGAAATTGAGGAAAATCCAAAAATGTAAAAATATACAGGTTGTCTCATTTAAAAAAACGAAGTTACAATCAACTTCCGGTATAACCGGAAGTATCAAAGAGAAGAAAATATTTTCATTAAATAGTTCATACCTCAAAACCCCTGTATTCCAATTTTCAAGATTCTCTTAGCTTTAGTTCTCGAGATATTTCTAATAGGCCCTTTATCTGCCTCACCCTGTATAGAATGTGCCTTTTTTTCTGAAGGGTTAATTTTCTCAAAACAACTGTAAATCATTTTGGAAATGATGATGTTCTATACTTTTTCAAAGGAAAAAAGTAAGCTATACCTATAGCAAGAATTTCATAAAAAGTATTAGTGGATAAATTTACATCATTTGTGTTAAGAATTATTTGTCAGTCAAAAGAAGCCAAGAAACTATTAAGTTCTCTATAGTTAGCATTTCTAAAATCATAATAATATTCACTATAAACCAGATTACCGCTCTCAGAAGAGCTAATAGGTAAAGAACACTTATATCCAATATGATGAAGACTACTGTCAAAAAGTTTATCTGAAGCCCTTGTAATTACAATATATTTATTATTACTAAAAGCTAGATCTAAGAAAACATTCCTATCATTAGGTACAGTATTAATCTGAAAGTCTTAGTCTAAGATATCCAAATGTTTGTGCCACCTTTAACGCAGAATCACCGATTGGACACTGGACCACAACTACAAACTCGTCGTTTGACCATAAGGCATTAGGCAAATTATAATCACCGAAAAGATACAAGTTTTCGGACGCACTTTGCTGACAGATGTATTCAACTGTCTCACAATGCCTTGTATATAATTCTTGAGGAGTTTGTGAGGGGATATGCACTCCTCTAATCACAAATTTATTTTTATTGTGGTGGCATTGGATAAATACTTGCTCAACTCGGTCTTCAGTAATAGAGATACAATGAGATTGTAGTTTGTTGCTGACAAAAACTAGAACACCACCACCACTTTTCTTGGCACTGGTCCTCGTAGATCTATCACATCTATAGACACTAAAACCGTTATATTTAATCTCACTGTTAGCTACGTCTTCGTTCAGGTTACTTTTAATAAAAATGAGGGATATATGAGGGAGCTTTCTCTTTAATCCTGACCCCCTGGAGGGAGTGTAGTAGTCCGCAGTGCCGGATTAACCATTAGGCAAAGTAGGCAGTTGCCTAAGGGCCTCGGCCCCAAAGGGGGCCTCGCGGGGACCAAAACGAAAAAATGTTGAAAGATTCAAATATCGCACAATACCATAAAAGTTATGGTGGACGTAAAAAGCTACATTTCCGTAACGCAGGTTGGGGGGGGGGTCAAAAATTGCGTTAAGCAATAGTTAGTAATAACTCCCATAAGAGTGCGTTACGTAGGGGGGGAGGGTTAAAAATCTTCAAAAATCGCGTTCCGTAATACTTGAACGCTTCCTTACAATGTATACTTTTGTTCACATAGAAAGTATATGCTGTGGGAATACATCGCTAATGAATGCCGTTTGATAGAAGGACCAGTACTACAGATTGAAACAAGATTCGAAAGTGAGCAAAAAAACACAAGAAAAATCAGGAGAAAGAAAAGATCCTTAATCAAAATCCAAAACAGAAGCAAAACTTATTTAAACTCAGTTCCACACGGAAACCCTAAGTTACTCAAGCTGCAACCAATGAAAATGCACGTGATGGAATAGAAATAACTGAGGGAAACATAGCTTCCCTAACTGAAGAAGATGAAAAAACATGTAACGACAGTTCCAGTTCAAGAAGTTAAAGAACCAGAAACCGAAACTAAGTTAAAAATTGAAGTTAAAGATAAATTGGAAGACGGCAAGCTAAATTCGGAAAACGGCATAGGATTACGGAATACAGTAACTAAAGAAGTAAGGACATTTTGGATTGAGAAAGGTCTTCAGAAAAAAGACCTTGATGGAAGTGTTTCAGCGTCAAAAGAAATTTTGAAGGCATTACAAGATTTTTATACAATCTATGGTTTTTCGAAAACAAATAAGTGGAACAAAAATTAAAAGAGATTGGCTGACGTATTTTCCCTCAAATGGAATATCGTATGTTGGGTTTGTTCAGTCTGTGTACAACTTTTTTTCATCCTCTACCCACCGTTGGGAAGTTATGATCAAATGCTTAAATGAAACTCCACTAAGCCATCTCATTCGCCACGATCTAGTCCTTATAAGAACAAGCAGCACATGCCATAAGACCTTTGCCTAAAAGTTAAAACACTTTAAAACATACTCTTCATACTCTTGCTGAAGACCCTAATCAGCAAGCTTAAACACTTCATGAGACTAAAGTATTTGTTCAAAGAAATGTCAAAAAAGAGACATTCATAATGAATGAGTTTTGGGTAACAATTTTAGAACGCATCAGTGCTGTCAGTAAATAATTGCAGAGAGAAGAGATTGAACTTCAAACAGCGGTTCAGCTTTTAAATTCACTTTTGAAGTTCTTAAAATTCTAAAAAGATAATTTTGCTTATTACGAGCAGAGGGCCTGTGACCTACAATACTCTGAATATTCTCTGCTTTACTCTAATTACTGAGCTGAGTCGTCGATTGATAGTGTACGACTCAATGAACTCAGTATTTGGTCTTTTGTGTTTTTCCAAAATTGAGTGATACTTAAATAAAGGAGTGTGCTTCAAAACTACATGAAAACTATCCTGATGATGTTGAATCTAAACTTGAAAATGAACTAGAATAGTTCAAATATTTTATAGCCAAGCTTCAAACTTGCAGGGAAAACAACTTATTCCTGCTTCACAGCCATTTTGGGCTATTTCGGAACGGGCGAACGGATATTTTCAAAAATAAAAATTATTAACTACGGAGAAACCTAGGTTTCTTAAGGGGCCTCATAGCTTGGGTTGCCTAGGGGCCTCAGGATTCTTAATCCGTCACTGAGTAGTCGACGTGATGTCGTGTATTGTCCGTCTCCAAAGATATCTGTATCTGGTAATTTCTTTTAACTGATGCATACGTCTTTTGTAAATTCCTGTAATTTGATCGATCCATCTTGTTGTGGAACTTCCTCATTAGACTTTTTTTCGAAAGAGTCTGAAGCGGTCTATTCACATGCGTATCTGTCCGGAGGATATGTCCGACGGACAGATACTCCGGACAGATCCGCATATGTGTATCCATGCGTACGCCGTATGTGTCTTTCTCGCTGTCTGTGGTTCAAGACGACGAGCACAGACAGCGAGCCATACATATAGATACGCATGTGTGTGAATAGTTTCAAGGATTTGTTGCCGGACGAAGAGTATCTGTTAAATTTGTATCAATTTTCATTGTAACCACGGTAGTAAGCGTGTATTTATATTACATTAAAATAGCATTTGTAGATAATAAAATATTTTGGTAAAATTTTATTTTGTTATATAAGTTGAAGCCATGCCTGTGGAATGTAAAAAGTAAAGAATATTCTTTACAGGCAACTGCGAAACAACGCATATGAAGAATTAGTGGAAAAATGCCAAGAAATTTGCCCAGCTACAAATATAAAGTACATAAGAAAGAAAACAGATTCCTTGCGTTCAACGCGGGAACCAGTACAACTGAGAGATTTGTCCGTGAATGTGTAGCGCCAACGAATTTTTCTGGAGACACATCTGCCTGTATATAGCTAACAACGGATCTGTCCGTCGGACATATCCGCCGGACAAATACGCATGTAAATAGGGCCCTTTACGAAAATTCGAAAGCTACAATATTTTAGCCATGTAATAAGACATCCAAAGAGGTACATATAACCCTCTATACCTCGCAATACAGGGCAATATCACGAGAAGAAGGGGCCCAGGCCGAATAAAGGCTGATTCACATAATAGCTCAGGTCACGCTCCGCTCACGGTCAGCTCAAGCCACGATCAAAATATTCTCTCGGAGAAACCGCGCGGTCAAAAAAAAAGGGACGGAACTTGACCGTCGTGTTTAGTGCGGATAGCATGATTAAGATGCGTGTAAGAATAGTTGACCGAACCTTGAGCTGAGCGTGAGCGGACCGTGACCTGAGCTATAATGTGAATCAGCCTTAAGAACATCTTGGCTCTGAATTCTCCGAGAATGGTATCAAGAAATCACCGCTCGCTACTCAGTTTCGAGCTGTCGTAAACAAATTCTATAATCCGACAGGGTACTGAGAAAAGAAGAAGGATTTGTAGAAAAAGGGGATATTTGAGGAGTAAAATTCATAAAAATCAACTGTAGAATAATTAAAGGACCGAATCAGAACGGAAATTGCACGAATAATACCTGAAATTATCGTAAACGTTTTTTAATAGATGTTTAAAGGTTGAATTTTCATTTTTGCAACATTAAATATTTAATTATTTGAACACTTATGATAAGATAATTGTTATAATAAAACAAGTTTTGGTTAACACTATAGAAATAGATATTCAAATATTGCGGCGACAGAAATAAATATTCAAATAATTAAATCAAATAACGGTAGAAATAAATTTTCAAATGTTTGCATCGTTGCAAAGGCGATTAGGAGACCTTTCAAGCGAGGCGTCCCGTGACCTCGGTTTTTAGTTTTATAGTTTTAGTTTTAATATTAATTCCATAGAGTTGCATCATACTGTATTGTTATATAATTTTTTATGGGATAAATTTAGAAAATTAATTTATGTAAAAAACACGAGATCAGATTTTCATCGCCCTGTATATGGCCAAAAATTGTAAATAGTATAATTTAGTCAGTAAGCAGTATTTCGTGTAAAGTGAAAATCGTTCAGTAATAATGATTGCTAATAATGATAACTATGGGCCATTCCACGAACATACGCCTGTTTTGGATTACTTCGACAACGAATATTTTACTGTACAACATAAGAAGTACGAAAGTAAATGGCGCTAATAATTATTCCAATAAACAACAATGTAATTTGCAATTTACTTTCGTTCTTCTTATTTTGCACAGTAAAATATTCGTTGTCGAAGTAATCCAAAACAGGCGTATGTTCGTGGAATAGGGTATATGAACGGACTTATACAATTAATACGGTCGGATTAGAAAGTACATGTATTCGCTTTGAAGTGAACAATAGGACGTTTATACATGCTTCTTAGGAGGAAAGACGGTAAACACAATTGTTGATTTTTAGGATATCGGGTTTTTATAGCATGTAGAAACACAAAAGTAATTTTGGTATCTCCTGGAATTTGACGAAACGGAAAAGTTGTATACAAAAATAATTTGTTCTTAAGAAATGAAAGTAGGGATGTAATGTGTAAAGAGGATGTTTTGTGATTGGCGAGAGAGACGGATGTTTCACTGTGTAATGAAGATATGGAGAGAGCAGTCCAGTTTTTGAAAAGAAAGAAGTCTGTGTAAAGTGGTGAAGTTGGCGCCCGTGTAAGCAGAATCGTGTTGAAACGAAATCGTTGATCGAGTTGAGAAGTTAAATCTCCTTGTGTCCGAAGAGATTCCTGTTTCTGTCTGGAACGAGTAGCCGTTTGGTATCAATTTGCATAAGATATCGAGCAGAGAGGAAACTGAGGAGAGATTTCGAGCGAGTGCTTTTGTTTGTTTGTGAAGCAGTTTGGACGAGAAGGATCGTCACAGCATCCGAGGAGCACGTGTGGGAGAAACGAGGACTATACTTTCCAAGAGAAGAGGTAAAGAAGAGAAAAAAGTTTAGTGGGATTATTTGTGAAAAGAAGAGAGCTGTTTTATATCACATACCATATTTGTTTAATTTTTATTGAACAGTTCTACAGCATCATTTAGTCATTCATAAATTCAAAGAAGAAATAAGTAATCTATTCAAAAGGTGAAAAGTAAATTTTGTTTTTTTTTATATATAATAGTAAGAACAGTCTAACGAATTATTTAAATGAAAATTTTGTTAAAAAAAGGAGATAGCAGAATTAAATATTTATTTATTAGATAATAAATAGTTAAAGTAATAATTAAAATAATTAATTAATTAATCGAAATAAGAATATGCTGATCAATCTCATAACAGAGAGAAAATACAGAGCACAACAGTATATGAAAATTATGTACCTACTAGATAATTTTATTTAGCTTGTTGGGAAAGGTTTGGGTTAACCAGTTTGCTCGAAAATCGGTATACAACTACAATCAGGAGAGCATAAAAGCAAGGAGTATAAAGTAAACAACAGATCGATACAATTTCCGTTTTAAAGAGGCATTTCCGCGTTCGCGAATATTTCGCTGTGCTGATGCATCTGCATCTGATTTTATTAAAATATAAATATGTTTTTCGCTTTTTGGGGTGTACGTATTTATATATATTTTTGATCAAGTTAACATAACCTAACGTTACTGTTTCCGGTTTATGAGATCCTATTATAAGCAACAGTATTTGGCAAACTCCTAAGATTGCAATTGTTTAGTAAGAAGCGATTAAAAAGCTTTGCAGCAGTAGGTCAATTGAGTTATTTGTAAAAGTCCATAGGTCTGGATCCCGCGTATGAAAAAAATTTGATTAATAGCAAGCTGAAAATTTGTTAATAGCTTAAGGGTGTCTAGTCGGACAAACTTTGATATATAGGAACACTGGAACAGGAGAAGTTTTAATTGTGAAACGAGTTAAAAATTTGGAACGGTCAGACCACGAAAACGTCACATGTATTTTGTCCGACAGAACTTCCAATTGATTTGTTACCCTTTCATTAAACTCTCATGCAAAAATCAGGCTGCTATTTACCACCAAATGGGAATTATAGTGAGTGGAACACGTCGAATATGTCAAATGACGGGAATTATGACAGGTGATAAATAGCAGTCTGATTTTTGCATGAGAGTTTAATGAAAGGGTAACAAATCAATTGGAAGTTCTGTCGGACAAAATACATGTGACGTTTTAGTGGTCTGACCGTTCCAAATTTTTTACCTGGCAGTAGTGATGTTGATTATAGTTACTTTCGAGTATTCGTTAAAAATCGTTACTTTTGTATAAAGTAATCATTTACAGTATTCGTTACTTTAATTACTATGATTACTTTTGTTACTTTTGTATTTGAAGGTACCGGTAATCATATCGAGAATCGTATTTCTCAGTAGGTAGGTATTTTGTACAAAGTTACAGTATTCGTTACTTTTAGTCCTGTCGCCAGTGGGGGTACAACGGCCTCCTTAATTCAGATGGACTTACCCAAGTTTTTTTTACGTATTTTGACCCGTAGAACACGAATTTTTTGGGTATCAGTCGATACTGATGTCGATAAGATTGTTATAGACAAAGAACTTGAGGAATCGCATAACAGCGATTTTTCCCAAAACAAAACATTTTTTTGTATTTCCTGAGTAATTCCAAGCAAAAAATGTTCTTACAAGTTTTTTCGTAGGATGCATAATTTCGAGATAAACGCGGTTGAACTTTAAAAAAATCGAAAAAGTGCAAGTTTTGAACCCGAATAACTTTTGATTAAAAAATAAAATAGCCAAGATATTTTCGTCTGTCTAAACCGCGCTTTACAAATTTTTTACCTGGCAGTAGTGATGTTGATTATAGTTACTTTCGAGTATTCGTTAAAAATCGTTACTTTTGTATAAAGTAATCATTTACAGCATTCGTTACTTTGATTACTATGATTACTTTTGTTACTTTTGTATTTGAGTAGGTACCGGTAATCATATCGAGAATCGTATTTCTCAGTAGGTAGGTATTTTGTATAAAGTTACAGTATTTGCTACTTTTAGTCCTGTCGCCAGTGGGGGTACAACGGCCTCCTTAATTCAGATGGACTTACCCAAGTTATTTTACGTATTTTGACCCGTAGAACACGAATTTTTTGGGTATCAGTCGATACCGATGTCGATAAGATTGTTATAAACAAAGAACTTGAGGAATCGCATAACAGCGATTTTTCCCAAAACAAAACATTTTTTGTATTTCTTGAGTAATTCCAAGAAAAACATGTTCTTACAAGTTTTTTCGTAGGATACATAGTTTTCGAGATAAATGCAGTTGAACTTTCAAAAAGTCGAAAATTTGCAATTTTTGAACCCGAATAACTTTTGATTGAAAAATAAAATAGCAATTCTGCTTACCGAATTTGATAGTTCAAGTCAAATTCTATCTGCTTTGATTACTTTCATTGCTAAAAATTATTTTTTTTATTGTTAAACAAAGCTATAAACACGTAGTAATTGAATGATGTTTTCAATGCATTTCTCATTTGAAATCGAACGAGTAGGCGCGCATACACACAATTTCTACGTAGATTACGTACATTAAAACGCATGCATTGGGCACGGGAAACACTATGTGTTTATGGCTTTATTTAACAAATAAAAACCTAATTTTTAGCAACGCAAATAATCAAAACCGATAGAATTTGAATTGAATTTTCAAATGCATTAAGCAGAATTGCTAGTTTATTTTTTAATCAAAAGTTATTCGGGTTCAAAAATTGCACTTTTTCGATTTTTTTAAAGTTCAACCGCGTTTATCTCGAAAACTATGCATCCTACGAAAAAACTTGTAGGATTATTTTTTGCTGAGAATCATCCAAAGAATACAAAAAAAGTTTTGTTTTGCGAAATATCACTGTTATGCGATTCCTCAAGTTCTTGGTTTATAACAATATTATCGACATCCGGATCGACTGTTACCCAAAAAATTCGTGTTCTACTGGTAAAAATACATAAAATAAATTTGGGTAAGTCCATCTGAATTAAGGAGGCCGTTGTACCCCCCCTGCCGACAGGACTATTTGATTACTTTGATTACTTTTGTTACTTTTGTATTTGAGTACCGGTAATCATATCTAGAATCGTATTTCTCAGTAGGTAGCTATTTTGTATAGGTATTCCGATAGTTAACCGATAGTTAACCAAGAGATTCATTTCGTATATATTGATCTGAAAAAAGCATACGACAGCGTACCTTTGGTAAAGTTATGGGAGGCAATGAAGAATACAAATATAAACATAGAAATCATAAAAATAATTAAAAATTTTTATAACAACACGACCACGAGAATTAAACAAGGAAGGACGGATTTCTGACAAATAAAGGGCTCAAACAAGGATGCTGCCTCTCTCCAACACTTTTTAAATATATTTAGAACAAGCTCTTAAAAATTGGAAACGGAAATGCAAGAACATGGGACTCCCACTAAATGACCATATATTATATACTCTTTGTTTCGCAGACGACCAAATACTAATAGCACAAGACTACGATGATATATGTTACATGACAAGAAAGCTAATAGAGGAATACAGGAACTGGGGACTAGAGATCAACATAAGAAAAACCAAATATATGAATATCGGTGGAACGCAGCAGGACTTGATACTAGAAGGAGGAGAAACAATCAGTAAATGTAACGAATATAAATACCTGGGTATGAAAATCACGAATGATGGAACACTGGACGGAGCCGTTAAAGAACGAAATACTCAGGGCAGGAAAGCAATTACGCTCCTAAACTCCGTACTCTGGGACAAGCAGGTAAAAAACCAAAACAAGAAAAAGATCTATAACGCCGTAGTGAAAAGCATCATAACATACAGCTGCGAAGTATGGCCTATGAAGGAAAAAGCAAAACGAATGTTAGAGGTCACCGAAATGGATTTCTGGAGAAGAGCTGCAGGAAGATCAAGAAGAGAACATGTCACCAATGAACGAATACGAGAAATAATGAAGGTCACACATACAATAAATGACGAAATCAATGAAATACAACTGCGATGGTTTGGTCACGTACAAAGAATGCACGAAGACAGAATTCCAAAACAAATACAAAACTGGAAACCGCAAGGTAGAAGAAGAAGAGGTAGACCGAGGAAAAGTTGGCAGGCAGGAATAAACAAAGCCATGGATGAAAGAGGTCTGCAAGTAGATCAATGTGCGGACAGAGAGGAATGGCGAACGGGTATCGGAAGACGGAGAACGTTGTAAACCGATAATATAATATATATATTCCGATATAACAACGACCTTCACCGATCTGTTTAAGGGATAAAAATGATTTGATTACTTTTGTTACTTTTCAAATTTGAGTACCGGTAATCATATCGAGAATCGTATTTCTCAGTAGGTAGGTTTGTATAGGTATTCCGATATAACAACGACCTTCACCAATCTGTTTAAGGGATAAAAATGATTTGATTACTATGATTACTTTTGTTACTTTTGCATTTGAGTACCGGTAATCATATCGAGAATCATATTTCTTAATAGGTAGGTATTTTGTATAGGTATTCCGATATAATAACGACCTTCACGGAGTACGAAGTAATCAGAGTAATCAAAGTAGATACAATAGTCGTTAGTCGCTCTGTTACGATTGGTACGAAGTAATCAGAGTAATCAAAGTAATCAAAGTAGATACAATAGTCGTTATACTCGCTCTAATACGATTGGTATGAAGTAACGAAGTAATCAGAGTAATCAAAGTAGATACAATAGTCGTTACTAGCTCTGATACGATTGGTACGAAGTAACGAAGTAATCATAGTAATCAAAGTAACGATTTGCCTCTCTGTATATTAATCGTTACTTTCGGTATTCGTAAGTAACGATTACTTTGTAACGAATAGTTACTTTTTCAATATCACTACCTGGCAGAATGGCTTATAGGAAAGCATGTCTTAATTCATTTCGCATAATGTGTTCGAAGTATTGTAGCTTTAAAGATTTGATGTTGGTCAGTACTTTTCGGTTCTTCTTCACTCTTCTGAAGACATCCTCATTTATGACTGGGTCATTCCACGGGATCTAAGTATTCTCTGACCTAGAAGAATGCTTCCAATCTTCTGTACATATCTTCGTTCAAGGTCCACGATTTAACACCATTAAAAAGGACAGGGAAGAGATAGCATAGCAGCATTCTTACTTTTATACCAAGAGAGAGGTTGTGACTCTTAGAGAAGACCTCTATCAGGTTGAAGGTGAATTTAGCTTTTCCGATGCGCGTTCTTATTTCCTGGTTGTTGTTTCATTATTTTATAATGGTGACGAAATAGTTGTAGTGTGTCATTCTTTGCGTCTGAGTTGATCTTCTATTATCTTTTTCTTTTTAATTATCAACATCGTTAGCAGCTACAGTATCTCGGACCTCGGACATGTGATGCGGGGCGAGAAGTATAGCATCCTGCGACTCATAACATAAGGAAAGATAGATGGTAGAAGAAGCATCGGAAGAAGACGAATTTCATGGCTGAAAAACCTGAGAGAATGGTTTGGATGCAGCTCAAAACAACTATTTAGAGCAACTGCATCAAAAATTAAAATAGTTATGATGATTGCCAACCTCCGTAGCGGAGATGGCACCTGAAGAAGAAGAAGAATCGTTAGTACCACGAAAACACTTTTTTCTAGAACCACTATTCAAAGTGCACTTTTCTGCACGGTTTTATGTTAGCAAACTTGATATTTTCTCACAGTATAAGATATTTGACATTAGTGTGCAGAAAAGTGACGTTTCTGTGCCGCAAAGTGACGTTTCTGTGCCGCAAAGTGACGTTTCTGTGCCGCAAAGTTCTTTTCTGCACAGTTGACTACCTCATTCTGAGTAACGTTATATTCTGTTTACATCCGTGGACTACCGCATTCTGAGTAACGTTATATTCTGTTTACATCCGTGATCCGTGGTTAAACTTTAGACAAATATATAACCTATAAGACAATTATTATATTTAACTATAGCATAGAAACTAAATTATGGATGTTACAACTGTTTTATTTTACAATTTTATTCTTATTAAACATTTTATAATTATCAAATAACCAATAAGGATTTAGCAACCTGTGCAAGAGACGTCGAATGAAGTAGGTTTTGTGTAAATCCGTGACTGCATACATATAATGTCAATAATGTGTAATAATTGTTTAAATTTAAACAAATTAAGGCCCCTAATAGCACACGACGTCCAATGGACGTCCAAAATAGGTCCATTTTTGGTCCTAACGTCCATGGACTATAAATGGACGTCCTTTGGACGTCCCATGTTGGACGTCCTTCGGAAGGAATAAATATGGACGTCCTTTGGACGTCCGACGTTGGACGTCCTTCGGACGGAATAAAAATGGACGTCCTTTGGACGTCCGACGTTGGACGTCCTTCGGAAGGAATAAATATGGACGTCCTTTGGACGTCCGACGTTGGACGTCCTTCGGACGGAATAAAAATGGACGTCCTTTGGACGTCCGACGTTGGACGTCCTTCGGAAGGAATAAATATGGACGTCCGACGTTGGACGTCCTTCGGAAGGAATAAATATGGACGTCCTTTGGACGTCCGACGTTGGACATTCTTCGGACGGAATAAAAATGGACGTCCGACGTTGGACGTCCTTCGGATGGAACAAATATGGACGTATATATACTGGACGAAATACGGACAATTCCCTAATAGCACACGACGTCATTTGGACGTCCAAAATAGGTCCATTTTTGGTCCTAACGTCCATGGACTATAAACGGACGTCCCATGTTGGACGTCCTTCGGAAGGAATAAATATGGACGTCCTTCGGACGGAATAAATATGGACGTCCTTTGGACGTCCGACTTTGGACGTCCATACTGGACGAAATACGGACGTTTTATGAACGCTTATATTGGACACATTATACCAATTACGAGATCAAATAGCAAAATAATTCAATAAAATATTAACTTGCGTTAACTTTAAGTTAATGAAATACAGTCAAACCTGTCACTAACGGCCACTAAAATGAAAGAACTATTGGCCGATATAGAAAAGTGGTCGTTATTGCCAGTTTTTGTAGCCTAGATATACAGTACAACCTGTGTTACTGGCCACCTGTACTAACGGCCAGTTTAAAAATTCCCCAAACCAATTATATCTAGACTACAAAAACTGGCAATACCGGTCACCTTTCTATATCGGCCAATAGCTTTTTCATTTTTAGCGGCCGTTACTGACAGGTTTTACTGTAATTAGTGTGGGGAATTTTTAAACTGGCCGTTAGTACAGGTGGCCGGTGTTGGCAGGGGGCCGGTAACACAAGTTTTACTGTAGTTTAAATCGATTAGATCGAAAGATTAAATCTTAATTCAAAATTGTATATTAAATTATTACAATTATAAAACTATATAGTTTAATATCCAAAACATGTTTTGATTTCATGTAATGTAATGAAAATCTTATTTGTAAATTATTGGTTACAATGTTTAACAACAGGAAATATTCAAGAATAAATAAAATAAAAGTTTCCCCTAACAACAAAACATTCCAGGAATTCTACTATCAAAGTTCTATTCCGTGAACATATGATTAAATTATGGCTGGAAAGTTACCACAAGATATTCTATGAAAAGAGTACAATGTCCTCCTGGAGGGGTAAAATTTTCCATACTCAGGCCATTTACTATTCAATTTGCGTTCATTTTCAAATTTGCCGCGCGAGTATCTATGTAGCGTCGCGTGGTCATTGGTCATCAAGTCATCAATTATTTCATTTTCATCATAAGATAACCTAAAAATTTAGTAAAAATTTTGATTGGAAAAAAATGCATCGATAAGGGGGTGAAAAATGGAAATTAGTGGCTTTTTTTGCTGTACTCAACTGTACTGTTTAGTATGCTAGTTTTGGCTATGGCTGGATCTCTTAAACAATTATGTAAGTATTATAAAATCCGTTTTCAATTGTCTTTATGAAACGAATCATTTATGCATGTATTACCTGTAAATATTTTGATTTTTAATTGTAAAGAATAGAAAAATTACCGTTCATTTTAATTTTTTTTAGAATCAGCTGAAAGTGGTCTACAAAAAACCAGATATAACCAAAATAAAGATATAAAAAGTGTATTGGCTAATTGGAAGAAACAACATTGTCCATGCATAATAAGTTATTACTTTATAAACAAATATTAATACCTAGGAATGGAACCTGGATATAATCATCAAGAAGATAGCAGGAATCCCGACAAACAACTTAAATAAGTACAAGAATATTGAGGAAATCCTCCTCGATACTACTGGGCAAACTAGAAGATTGAAGAGGACAAAGCCTTTTGAACTAGTTTGAGTGATAGGTGATAGTGAAAAGCAGAGCATAGTGCGTGATGTGGCTGTGTATGTTAGAATAGTGCACGATCTTGTTAGATTAGATAAGAGACCCTATCGGGTAAGCTCTTCATTTTAAGAAACATTAGTAATTTAGGTTAAATTAAAATTGCTCATTGGTCAGTTATGACCAGATTGCTTTTTTTATGTTTGGCAAAAAGGGCGTAAGTCAGAATTGCACATTGCTAATGTTTTGATGATTTCTGGACCAGCAAAAAACTGTTGTAGACGTAAACTGTATGTACCAATAAAAAGAGCCGATTTTTCTGGTCCAGAAATCATCAAAACATTATCGATGTGCATTTCTGACTTAAGCCCTTTTTCCCAAACATCAGAGAATTGTAATGTACAAATTCTCCTATCTGATTTTTCATGAATTTTGTAGGAGACGAAAAACCATTTTTAGGATCATCTCCTGCTTTCACATGTAAATTTTGACATGTCTTGTAGTAAATAGATAGTTGAATTTACTACAAAACATGTCAAAAAATATATGAAAACAGGAGGTAACCATAAAAAAGTTTTTAGTCTCTCTTACAAAACTCATGAAAAAACAAATCGGAGGTATGTCTGACTATATCCAGGGAATGTCTAAAAAATATACTTTGATGTCCCAAGAACCAAATATAACCTTTATATATATACAGGGTGTAACAAAAATACAGGTCATAAATTTAATCACATATCCTGGGACCAAAAATAGTTTGATTGGACCTAACTTACCTTAGTACAAATGTGCACAAAAGAAAAGTTACAGCCCTTTGAAGTTATATATTAATAGCACCAAGGGCCTTAGAGGCCCATGGCTTGAAAAGTTTGTTTTTTCTTCATTTTCACGTTTCTTTATGTACTGAGATCTTCTCTGGCTTGATATGTGATTTTTCTCCATTCCTTCCTCTTATTCATTTTTCTTTTCTGACCCTGTAACACCATTCTTTCCAAATCTTTTTCGACCTCTTGCTTCCATCTATTTTCCGGTCTTCCTCTTCTCTTTCTTGAAGCTATAGTGTAGTTTAGTACCCTTTTCGGAGTCCTCGTTTTTGGCATCCTTTCAATGTGACCTCGTGATCTAAGTCTCTGTGCCTTTATCACTCATTTGAAGTTACAAAATGAAAAGTGATTTTTTCCAATGTATCGAAAACAATGTGCTTTTGTGCACGTTTCAATTTAATTATTATTGTAGTACCTACCATTTAAACAACGTTTTAAAAACTTTTTTGCCTCTTATTGCTTTTTCGAAAAGTCAATTTTTATCGAAATATTGTGAATATTTGTCAAATCCACCACATATTTGTATATGGTTAAGTACGATTATGGAGACTTGGTAATAATATGCAAACTTATTTATGCTTTACATTTTTAGGTATATTTTGAACCATATTAAAAAAGAAGCCAGACTCGATAAAACGTGCCTTATCGAAAAAATACAAAGAGGCAAAAAAGTTTTGAAAACACTCTGTTTAACTAATGGTACCTCAGTAATAGTTTAATTGGAACATACAACATTTGGGGGGTTTAAAGGAACAAAACCCCCATAAAATTTTTACGTGGACATATTAAAAAAGAAGTCGCAACTCGATAAAAACTGCCTTATCTGAAAAATACTAAGAAACAAAAATATTGAATTTAACTAATGGTACCACAATAATAAAATTGAATTGGAACATACACAAAAGTTTGGGAGGATTTAAGGGATCAAAACCCCCATAAAATTTTTATGGGGTGCACAAATTTCACCATAATTTTTCTTTAAGATATTCCTGCCATAATAATGCCACATGTCACATGTCCATTTTCAATAAAAAATCGCTAATAGTTTTCGATATAATCGAAAAAATCCATTTTCATTTTGTAATTTCAAAGGGCTGTAACTTTTTATGTGCATATTTGTACAAGGTAAGTTAGGTTCATTTGAACTATTTTTGGTCCCAGAATAATGTGATTTAATTTATGACCTGTATTTTTGTTACACCCTGTATATACAGCCCATTACGCACCACCTTAAAAATTGGGCATTTTTGATGTCTCGAATTTCCTAAACCTGTTGTTGCATCTAAGTGATTTTTTTTATAATATTCTAGCCTAGGCCCTAGAATATGTTACCTCCTTATGCTTGTCATGCACAGGGAGCTATACTGTAATATATATTATATCACATTACTATAGAGAGCGATATGATATAATATACATATATTACAGCATGACAAGCTTAAGGAGGTAACCTATAGCCTAGGCTATAATATTATAAAAACATCACTTAGATGGGACAACAGGTTTAGGAAATACGAGACATCAAATATACCCCATATTTAAGGTGGTGCGTTAATTTCTTGGAGAAGTGTATTGTAATTTAATGTAAATACTGTAATATCCAATAATTGTAATTTGATATAAGATGAAATATAAGTTCCTTAAAAAATATATTTTTTATTTCCCACAATACATTCTCCACAGGTCTAAATATCGTCGCTAGACGTCCACCGAATGACCTTCCAGGACGTTAGATGGATGTTCAGCAGCAAGACATTGGACCAAACTGGGACATCCTATGAATGCCCAAATGACGTCCACCGAACGTCCCCTCCGACGTTAGGTGGACCTCCATTGGACGTTTAACAACTTGGCCTTTGGACCAAAATTGGACGTCCTGTTAAGGTCCAATTCACGTCCCCTAGGACGTCCGATTAAGGTCCAATTCACGTCCCCTAGGACGTCCGATTAAGGTCCAATTTACGTCCGCTTAAGGTCCCATTTACGTCCGATTAAAGTCCAATTTACGTCCGATTAAGGTCCAATTTACGTCCGATTAAGGTCCAATTTACGTCCGATTAAGGTCCAATTTACGTCCGATTAAGGTCAAATTTACGTCCTATTAAGGTCCGATTAAGGTCCAATTTACGTCCGATTAAGGTCCAATTTACGTCCGATTAAGGTCCAATTTACGTCCCCTAGGACGTCCGATTAAGGTCCAATTTATGTCCGATTAAGGTCCAATTTACGTCCGATTAAGGTCCAATTTACGTCCCCTAGGACGTCCGATTAAGGTCCAATTTGCGTCCGATTAAGTTCCAATATACGTCCCCTCGGACCTTAGATGGACGTCCAATGGACGTTCGGTAGCGCGACATTTGGACCAAAATAGGACGTATAAAGGACGTTCCTCGGACGAAAACGGACGTCCAAAGGACGTCCCTAAAGTCCGTGAAGGACGTCCAATGGACGTCCATTGGACGTCCTTGTGCTATTAGGGGCAGTGCATTAATTTTTTAACTGATTTCTGTGCAATTTATTTAGGTATAAGGAATTTAAATTGATTAGTAGGTATTAATTAAATACAGTTTAAAATTTATCACATAGGTACCTATTATAATTAATCGTCGTTTGGAAATTGTGATTTTTATTTTTAGGAAAAACTGTGCTTGTAGAAAAAGTATAGTGTGAAACACGTGCAGAAAGGTAATTTCTCACTCGTTTGAATTGCGGCACTCGCTTGCGCTCGTACCGCAACTTTTCAAACTCGTGAGAAATTAGTACCTTTCTGCACTTGTTGCACAATATACTATTCTAGACCCATGTTGTACTTGTTCTATAATGACTTCTGGCTTCTCTTTACAAAGGTTTTCCACAATTTTCATTAGATTTATTGAAACTTATCTATAGAGGAGATTCTATAATGTATTTTAGGTGGACACACTCAAATAGGTACTTTCAGTAATAAAATAATTTTTTGGTAAAATTGTGGCTTATTTCCCATTGAATAGAATTGATGATAAAAATGCCACAAGGAAATAGCTTCAGAACAACATTACTTTCAGCTCAATGAAACATATAGGCAGGATTTTTATATTCTATTGATTTTTATTTTATTTGTCTTAGGATAAGAACGGCATCTGTGCAAGATCTGCCTGATCAGAATCCTTATTGTTCGTAGTCTTGAGATATAATGTTATTAAAGGTTTCGACTTCCACTCTGAAAATCGTTCTAAAAAGACTTAAAAAAAAAGAATGTGTGTACTTTGTACGCACGTAAGAAGTTATACTTCTATTATATGATTTCAACGAAATTAATATACTTTAAACAGTTTATTTATATTTTATTTAAATATTAAACTAATTTTAATACTTATTACTTCTCAAGAATTTGTATTAAAACAGTGCCAAAAATTAAAATAATAAAAGAATAAAACACACACAAACAAACACATTGAAAATTGCCACAAATGATTTCTGAAAAATGTAGGAAAAGTTTTTAACTAAATACGTAGTTTCTGAAAAAAAAATTATATAATAAATAAACTTACAATCATAAAATGTATAAAAAAATAAAAAAATAAAAGTTTCCATTGAGGTTCGAACCCGCTTATCAGCGCAGTTAGTATTGAAGTTCATTCACCTTAAACTTTTACCCACGCAGACCATGTGTTATCATGTGCGAAGATCAACTAACTAAACGGATTAAACTTTTAACGGTTCTGAATTTAACCAAATTATTTTGATTTTGAATTGAAAGAAATATTAAAATACAACAAAACGCATAGAGTAAGAAAACAATATATTAGGTGAATATTGATAGAAATTTTGATGGTAATCAAATGATGTAAATCAAAGCATTACATACTATTTTGGTAGGTTCTTTTTAAATTTTCCAAATAGGTAGGTACCTATGAAATTTTTTATTAGGATACTGAAACATTTACAATTATTACGTACCTGTCGCTTTTAAAAACCATTTAAAAAGTCACTACAATATTATAAACTTGCTTTTTTCTCTGACATCACAACAATAAAAACTAATATACACAACATTAATTTATGTATCCAAAATCTCCATATTGAACAATTATTGACAGATGATTTTAACACCCAATCAGATCCCGTATAACGTTTATACCATAATACCATACTGTCGGTGTGCGCATGCGCCCAGTAAAATAAAAATTTACCCTCGTGCCTAAAGAAGTATAACTTCAAAAATTCCTTTATAAAAGGTATCTATATTTAATCTAAAAATATACATTTATATTAAATTTAGTGTGATGTTTAAACTACTTAATCCTAGATTTAACATCAGGTAACACAGCACAGGACTCCAAACAACACTGGGTTGTTCGTCCAGAGAGCAGATCCTCACATTATGGACTGTAAATCATCAGATCATCATATTGTGTAAATTAAGTTTTTTGCGTTTTTTACTTTTTTTTTTATTTACAGTAAATTTGAATTACCTGTATTTATGTATGAAAGGGCGCCAAATTAAAAACAAACTCATAAATTCGAAATCTCAAAACTTTAGAACCGGCCCTGTGTGGCTATCAATTACTCTTGTAAAATTATTAGTCGAGGCATTGAAGCACAAAAAAAGGCCTTGCCTACTGTCGATTTTTGGCGCAGTAAGACGGATTTTAATGCAGTTTGGTGCGTTGGATTCGTGAGAATGTCAGGAAATTTTGTGAACTATTGTAATAAATAAGAAATCTGAAATTGCATTTGTGCATAAGAAAAATGCATTTCAAAAGTGCATTTTGAAATAGACAATTATGTATTATAAATTTGCAACTCGGTAAATAGTGGGAAAAATTGACTCAATTTTCTTACTTGGAGGTTTTTGGGGTCGCTGAAAACGAATATGAGGTCGGCGAGAGTGTGCAAACTACCTGGTGCCTGCAGCGGGTGTAATAAACGTCTTCCTCTGGAGTATTGTGGTAATTTGTCATATAATTGGCTTAAACTCATTACTCAGGGGGTTTTTGAGGTCGCTGAAAATGAATATCAGGTCGGCGAGAGGGTGCAAACTACCTGGTGCCTGCAGCGGGTGTAATAAACGTCTTTATCTGGAGTATTGTGGTAATTTATCATATAATTGGCTTAAACTCATTTCTCGGGGGGTTTTTGGGGTCGCTGAAAATGAATAGGTATGAGGTCGACGAGAGTGTGCAAACTACCTGGTGCCTGCAGCGGGTGTAATAAACGTCTTCCTCTGGACTATTATGGTAATTTGTTAAATAATTGGCTTAAACTCATTACTCGGGGGGTTTTTGAGGTCGCTGAAAATGAATATCAGGTCGGCGAGAAGGTGCAAACTACCTGGTGCCTGCAGCAGGTGTAATAAACGTCTTCCTCTGGAGTATTGTGGTAATTTATCATATAATTGGCTTAAACTCATTACTCGGGGGGTTTTTGAGGTCGCTGAAAATGAATATCAGGTCGGCGAGAGGGTGCAAACTACCTGGTGCCTGCAGCAGGTGTAATAAACGTCTTCCTCTGGACTATTATGGTAATTTGTTAAATAATTGGCCCAAAATTGTTACTACAATACAATATAATGGGAATTACAAAATAATGTATTAATTCCAGTTAGAATGACTCAGCCACCTGGTCGTCCAAACATTTTAAATTTAATATTCTGTAGTTGTAAGTCAGACTGCGGCAAGTCATGCGGGTGCAGGAAGCATGGGTTAGTTTGTAATTTAGCCTGCAAAAATTTTGCAGGCTCTGATTGCACAAATATTGCATTTTACTAGGGAAAGGAAGGCAATAATAATGAAGAATAAGATGATAATGATGAAGAAAATGAATTTTAAATATAAATTACGATAAATTTTGTATAATGAACTTTTTTAACCATAAATATATTATAATAATAAAAATTTATGTTTATTTATAATAAAACTACCACCCTTTTCGATCACTATAGTTATATCGAAGAAAATAGATTACCCCAAAAACCCCCGAGTAATGAGTTTAAGCCAATTATATGATAAATTACCATAATACTCCAGAGGAAAACGTTTATTACACCCACTGCAGGCACCAGGTACTTTGCACACTTTCGCCGACGTTATATTCATTTTGAGCTACCCCAAAAACCCCCCGAGTTACAAGTTTGGGCCAATTATTTAACAAATTACCATAATACTCAAGAGGAAGACGTTTATTACACCCGCTGCAGGCACCAGGTAGTTTGCACACTCTCGCCGACCTCATATTCGTTTTCAGCGACCCCAGAAACCCCCGAGTAAGAAAATTAAGTCAATTTTTCCCACTATTTACCGAGTTGCAAATTTATAATAATTGCCTATTTCAAAATGCACATTTGAAATGCATTTTTCTTATGCACAAATGCAATTTGAGATTTCTTATCATTACATTAGTTCACAAAATTTCCTGACATTCTCACGAATCCAACGCACTGATCCGCATTAAAATCCGTCTTACTGAAAAAAAAAATCGACACTTCAATCCTTCAATGCCTCGACTATATAAATCAATAATAAACTTAAGTTTTATACCAAACTTACCAAATATATGTTGTTATATTGAACTTCATTTTCATTACAATTTTTCATTTTCAAGTAGTATGTAGGAACCTATTTTCTGAAATAAACTGTAGGTCTGCTATGATAACATCAGGATCAGAATTTCTCATAGGCGAGTTGATCACCGATAAATGGATTGTTTATTCTGAAACAAGTTAGATTCTTAGTAATTATCTAGTAGTTAGAGATTTGAAAAAAAAAATCCATTTTTAATACATCGTCAATATATAAAAAAATATATGAAATTAATTATGAATATTTTTGAGAAATTTATTAACCCGGGAGTAGTCGCGCTCACTTCTGTAACGACTGTAACAGTCGCGTGTTAGATTTCCTCTTACAATACGAATTTAAATACGAATTTACAACAAATTTTTATTTTATAGTATTTTTATTTACTTGCTATGTTAGAAATATTATTTCTAATAATTATTAAAGTTAATTGGCTCTCCCCAAAACCATAAATTCCACAAAAAAAAAGAAGAAAAAAAAATACCTACGCATTAACGCATTACTACACCCTTCCTCGAGACAATTACAAAATTTTCTCAAAATTGCAAAATTTTTCATCAAGTTATCGCGAAAAAGGATACAATGTGAGATTCTATCTAACGGCGCGACTACTCGCGGGTTACAAATAAAAGTTTTTTTCTATGGATGCTATATGTACAATAATGTGCCACTTCTTTTACTACTTTACGTACATTAAAAACAAAACATTTCTCACGCAGTGAGAAAAGTCGGCCATTGCATTGAGAAAAGTCAGCCATTGCCGGTTTTCCATACACATGATCGCCGTTTTCATGGTAACATGCACAATGTAAACTAACACAATTATTTTTGTCAAACAAAATGTGTTGAAGCAAAACTTACCAAGAATTGCCTTTTAAAACTGTTCAGATATAACTGTGAAATATAATTTTAAATAAAGAAAATATATAAATATTAATAATATTAAATACCTGCATATGTGTATTTTATGTATTTTATTTCAATTTAAACATAATATAATATACCTAAAAGCACCTAAATTATTAAATTTTTAAGATAGAACTCTTGACAAAAACGCATCCATAGAAAAAGTACAGTATACAACACGTGAGAAAATGACATATTTCTCAAAAATAAAGAAAGGAAAAGCAGTCGGACCAGATGATATTCCTGGGGAAGTGTGAAGAGCATTGAAAGAGACAGGAATAAATTGGCTAGCAGGTCTATTTAATAGAATTATGGAAGTTGGACAAATGCCAGAAGAATGGAGAAGCAGTAGGTATATTAGTAACTGTCTACAAAAACAAGGAAGATATACAACAATGTACAAACTACAGGGCTATAAACTTACTTAGCCACACCATGAAAATATGGGAGAAAGTAATAGATAGACGGATACGTGAAGAAACCGAAATATCCGATAATCAATTTGGCTTTATGCAGGGCAGATCAACAACAGATGCAATTTTCATTGTAATGCTGGCCACTCACTTACGGATATCGAAGAGGCCGAGCGACTGACAGTCGGTTAATTGAAGCCAAAATCACCACATACACGCAGTTTTCGTAAAGGTGTTGGCACGCTCGATCACAAAACTGCATGTATGTGGCGTCTTAACTGCAGTTCATTAACTTAACTACTCAAATAACGGCCTTCAGTCCGGGCCTGCATGCCATGGCCTCTTCGATATCCGTAAGTGAGTGGCCAGCATAAGGCAACTGATGGAAATACAGGAATAAAGAGACCAACACTCATATGGTATTCATTGATCTTGAGAAAGCATATGATAGAGTTCCTCGAGAGATTCTGTGGTGGGCACTCAATAAGACAGGAGTCCCTGGCGAATATGTAAAGATTGTGACAGCTAATGTATGAGGAAATAACGACTAGTGTTAGGACAGGTGTGGGAGAGACTGATAAATTTCAGGTGAAGTGAAAGTAGGATTGCACCAAGTTTCGGTGCTTAGTCCTTATTTATTCTCATTAGTTTTGGACCAGATAACAGCGAAACTACAGGGTAGCATTCCATGGTGCCTATGTATGCTGATGATGTAGGGTTAATAGGAAATAGTGAAAGAGACTTAGAACAAAAACGGGAACAGTGGAGACAAGCTCTGGAGAAAAAAGGTTTAAAACTTAGTAGGACAAAAACAGAGTATTTGGAATGTTCATTTAAAGATGGAGTTACCTACTACAAATAAAATGGTATCTTTGCATGGTGAAATGATTGTGAAAGGCAATAGTTTTAAGTACCTAGGATCGGTATTACAGAGTAATGGGGAAATATATGGAGATGCATGCAGCAGAATTAGGGCTGGATGGATGAAGTGGAAAGTAGCAAGTGGTGTGTTGTGTGACAGAAAAATTCCAATGG
Source organism: Diabrotica virgifera virgifera (assembly GCF_917563875.1). Taxonomy (NCBI): domain Eukaryota; kingdom Metazoa; phylum Arthropoda; class Insecta; order Coleoptera; family Chrysomelidae; genus Diabrotica; species Diabrotica virgifera. The sequence goes on from NC_065447.1 coordinate 236,091,964, forward strand.
TCTGAAGGAAAAATTCTATAAAACAGCCATAAGACCGGCTATGATGTACGGAACTGAATGTTGGGCAGTGAAAAAGAAAGAGGAACAACGAATGCATGTAGCGGAAATGAGAATGCTTAGATGGATGAGTGGAGTGACAAGGAAGGATAAAATTAGAAATGGGTAGGTATATTAGGGGAGGTCTAGGTGTGGCATAAATTGATGCCAAAATGAGAGAGCATAGGTTAAGATGGTTTGGTCATGTTCAACGTCGAGACGTTAATCACCCAATACGAAGAATAGCTGAAGTGCAGATTCCTGGAAGGAGTAGGAGAGGAAGACCAAAGAAGACCTGGGGGGAGACGATAAGGCAGGACATGTTAGTAAAGGGGGTTAACATTGATATGACCCAAGATAGAATTGTGTAGAGAAATGCAATTAGTGAAGCCGACCCTGCATAGGGATAAGGCAAAGAGAATGATGATGGTGTCCCGAAGACGGAAAGTAAGTAGTAAGCTCCTCTGTGATTACTAAAATCAGGTTTTCAAAGACTAAATAGAGTATCCCCCTATATTACAAAAGTGTCAGAATCTTTTAGTATTAGCCTAATTTCGTTTAGAGTTAATATTATATATTTTACATCTTAATTATGTTATAAAAGTTAATCGAATTTCAGTTCATAGAATTTAGTTATTCGTGATTTAAAAGACATTTCATTATCAAAAATTAACAACCATTTTAAATATATATTTAGTAGTTTATATAGTATAATGTTTATCAAATATTAATATTTATGATTTTTCAATAATTTAATTTAAAAATTGCAAGTAACTCAAATTAAAAATATCTGCTACTAGTTAGGCAACTTTCATTTCACCTCTCTGTAGAGGGAGATGTATGCGTATTCGGACAAGACTCAACTTGATAAAACTAGATGACGACATGTTTTTGTTTTTATGTCAAACAGCCGTCACCGTCAATATCCATCAGTTCAGCTTGTCAGTTCCCGAAAATTATTATTAAGACCGTTATAAACTAAAATAAATACTAATTATATCAGTGAATAAGTTATAAAATGTGGTGAATCTTAAATCAAATCCAACAGAGTCCTATGTGAACTAAAGAATTAACTCCATTCAAAATCATTTACATATGCTGTGCTGCTGCAGTTCCCATTGTGCAAGAGCACAATAGATAATACTATCAATTTTATAAAGAATCCAAAAACTTAGGGAATTATGGCTACTGCCTATAGAAGAGATTATTATAGACGTCAACCTACTAGTAATTTTACATATGTGAGTCCCTGTGTGAAATACCTCATTTTCATACTCAACTTCATATTCTGGGTGAGTCACAAATTATTGTGTTTTTTAATAGGTTTTATTGAGTTAATTGCCGTTGCAATTTATTCGTTTGCATGATGCAGTACATTATCTTAATATCAGTTATCTATAACATTGTGGTTTTAGGTATGATTCATAATGATAAAGATGATAGATTTGAAATATTGTAAAAATGTCACAGAAAAGTGGTAATTTTGATGACTAATAATTTTGGAATTTTGGTTAAAGTCGTTACATTGACATGTTTTGTAGTATATTTGCCTTTGTAGGCTTTTAATCCCTACATTATGTCTTATGTGCCTTTTACGTTTTTGCAATGTGGTTGGAATAAAATATTGCCAAATATTTTGCAAGAATTCTTCTTTCTAAGAATCTATGATCAATGAAATAGAGTTTATTAACCCTTGTGCTACCAATTAAATAAATTAACACTATTGGCCAACTGCTAAAACTTATTTGGGTCCAGTAGACAGGTCGGCAGGCGTCTAAGTCTATGTACTTCATTATAATCAGGCATATTTAAAGGGTTGACAAACAGGTTAGGGTACACTGACACTCTTTACTTTCACTACTGTTTTATGTATGATTCATAATGATAGATGGTAGATTAGGGCCCGGTACTTTATGTCTCGATTAACAGCTGGTTAGTTAACCAGGGTTTAATCGGGACCTCTTTAGGGTCTCTTGCGTTGTAATAAATGCAATTTTAATTATTATTATACTTATTTATAATTATAATGATACTTGTAATTGCATTTATTACAAAGCAAGAGACCCTAAAGAGGTCCCGATTAAACCCTGGTTAACTAACCGGCTGTTAATCGAGACATAAAGTACCGGGCCTAGAAGTATTGTAAAAATGTCACAGAAAATGGTAAATTTGATGAGTAATACTTTTGGAATTTTACTTAAAGACCTTACATTGAAAATAGTCAAATTGATATTTTGTACAATATATCTGCTTTTGTGTTTGGGAATAGAAATAGATAACAAATTGAAGATCAACCACCACACAGCAGTTATAAAAAGGAAAATTATAACTAGAGCAAAACACTTCAGAAGTTTAACATACAAGAATGAGGGAATTACGATTGAAACAGCAGCCAATATTTATAAAATGTTTTGCAGGCCCATGCTGGAGTATGGTTCTACAATTTTCTATAATTCTAAAGGTCCTGCCAAAAATAATATAAAAGTGGCTGGAACAACTAGCCTTCGACAGATTACTAGAATGCGTCATCCTGATCATCCACTTCATAATCCATCAAACAGAATGCTGTATGATAAAACTGGAATTGAACCTATTAATGAGAGGCTCAATAAGCTGTTTAAATATCTCTTTATTAATGACAATAAAAAAAAATTTGATTGAGCCCCACATTGTGCAGATACCAGAGGACAGTGCCCGTAGATATCCAGGAAGAACTCTTTTTGAAGAAATCTGCTACACATCAAGACAATAAACAACTCTATTTAAATGATCATCTGTATTGTAACTAATTGTCATAGCCCAGTAAATGAATGGGAAATTCGGTGATACCGTGTTATTTCCAGGGGCAACTCCTAATTGCATGAAAATTTGGATTTAGGTTCTACTTACCCTCCAGTTCGAAAGTTGAAATTGTGCCGTTGGTGGCTTTTACTTGGGGGGTGACAGTCACCCCTTCTCGGGGGTGAAAAAACATACGTTCAAGATAAGACCGGAAATTGATAAATTGACTGATTTTAAGAACTTTTGTTCTATAAAGTTTTTTAACTAAGTCAATACTTTTTGAGTTATTTGCCATTGAAAATGTTGATTTTTCGACAAAAGAAAACTGCGTTTTCAGACGATTTTTCACAAATAACTCAAAAAGTAAATATTTTATCGAAAAAAATATCCCTGTAAAAAGTGTAGCTTTTTTAACCCATTTAAACTTTTTTAAAGTGTTTATAAAACGCTTTGTTTTAATTGTTAACTAAAGTTTTAGCATTAAAAATAAGCAATTTACGCTCAAAATAAAGTTGGCCCTCTGTTTTTTTGTAAAAAATCATGAAAATCTCGCAGTGTTTAGCTCCCCAAATGAAATTAATCGCTACCGCATTACAAACAATTTACTTACCTATATATTTTGTGTATGATCTGTCAGTCTCACCGGTTTAAAGTGTTTATTTTTGAAAGGGTTATAATTGAGAAAGCTTGAATGGGTCACTAATCACGAGTGTATGCAAATTTTGAACAGCCATATCTTAACCAATTTTTGTCTTACGGAGAAACAAAATGAAACTAGCCTATTTATAATAGCAAAACCTACATTTTTTACTCTTTAAGATTTTTCTTATCACTAATACTTTTAAGTTATTTTGAAAAAATGAAATTTTTCAAAAATCTTTAGAAATTTTTTGTTTACTATAATACCAAATGTTTTCAAAAATAAGCACTTCAAACCAATTAAACTTACAGATTATATAAACAATATACATACAGTTAAAATAGATGGTAAAGCCAAACGATTAATTTAATTTAGGGTGCTACATAGGGGGAGATTTCACGATTTTACCTACTTTATTATCACTAATAATAGGGAAAGATAAGAGTAAGCCTGTGCCTTAAGGTACTAGTACACTTTAGAAGACCAAAAATAATCATTTTTTTCAAGAATTATTTTCTCAAAACCTTTAATAAAAATGAACATAAAACTTTTTACATATAAATACATAACTCTTAGAGAGTACAAAAAATATACGTTTTTTCATTTATGCACGTACACTAATATTGTAGAGGGCGCAAAAGTCGAGGCCTCGAAAAATGATGGCGGACAGTTAATCTCAGGATTGGGATATCTGAAACAAAAAAATCGTACTGCGTTCGAAAGAAGAAGGTTTCATACGTGACAATTTACCACAATTTGACCAAAAAATAAAAAATAAATATTTTTTAACCATGAAAAACTAAAGAAAAACGGGCGATTTTTTCACAAAATTTTTTTAAATTTCCGTAAAATCTTGTTTTTGTAGAATTTTTCACTAATGGTGGTAAATTGTCACGTAAGAAACCTTCCTTTTTCAAATGCCGTACAATTTTTTTGTTTCTGATATTCCAATCCTGAGATTAACTGTCCGCCATCGGAACTACTTTTTTTCGAGGCGTCGATTTTGGCGCCCTCTACAATATTAGTGTACACGCATAAATGAAAAAAGATATATTTTTTGTATTCTCTAAGAGTTAGATATTAATATGTAAAAAGTTTTATATTCATTTTTAATAAAGGTTCTGAGAAAAAAAATCTTGAAAAAATGCTTATTTTTTATCTTCTAAAGTGTACTAGTACCTTAATCCCTCGAGAAAGATTTATGTAGTACTTAAGCGAATCACAAGTGCTTTTTTCTCTCTTTGACACACATACCTATTTGATTTTAGATTTATTTTTATTAACTTACGCTCTTGTTAATCAAAATACAGAGTTGGCGCAATGGTATCAAATTATTGAAATTTCAGGATGCATCTATTCATGTAAATTTTATTTCATTTGAGTGACATTATATTTTCCATAAGATGTAAGCAGTCTCCTTTCCGTTACCTATATTGATAGTTCCCACCTTTAGACGTATTGGAGGAGTTTGTCAACTACCACTGTGATAGTGACAGTTTCAGTTGACATACTCCTCCGATGCGTATAAAGGTGGGAAATTATCAATATAATGTAAATGTATAGGTTTCTATTGATAATTTCCCACCTCTACTAGGTACATCTCTTTTTATCCCAACAACATACAGTGAAACTTGGATAATTCGAATTAAAAAATAAATCTACAAAAATGAGGATTACCTACAAAAACATCTGCAAATAATGATAAATATCAGTAGTTGATCAGCAAAAAACAGTAGTTGATCATTTTTATCGCTGGAGATGTTTTTGTTCCTATTCTTGCCCGAGTTTTGTCAACCTAAAAAAATGGGAAAACAAATTTCGGCCAAAAATACCAATTAAAAAATTTGCAAGCTATAAAAAAGACCGACTTTATTTTTTTCCAAAGAGACCCGAAATTTTTAGCTTCTTTTTAGAATTTAGCTTCTCAGTAATGACAAAAGATTCTAAGATATTCAGAAAAGATAGTAGAAAAGTTTGAATTATCCAAAATAAAATTCGAATTATTCACGACTTTTTACCATTACTTATATAGGAAATGCTAGGGACCAGAATGCAGTCTTCAATCAATGTATACTCCCTGTTTTAATATATGGCTCTCAGACATGGACGTTTACAAAAGAGAATATGGAAAAAATAGCAAAGACAGAAAGAGCCATGGAAAGACAAATGCTGAACATTAAATTATCAGACAGGAAAAGAAATGAATGGATCCGTAACAAAACAAAAGTGAAAGACGTCTCTACCCAAGTAGCAAAGCTTAAATGGAAGTTTGCCGAACACACCCTACGGCAGAAGGATGAAAGATGGACTAAGATGGTAATACATTCGAGACCATGGAACCACAAACGAAAAAGGGGAAGGCCACAGATGTGATGGTCAGATGACCTGAAGAAACACACTGGGTCAAAATGGATGCAAATTGCCCAAGATAGAGAGGCATGGAAGAAGGAAGAGGAGGCCTATATCCAAGGATGGATGTTTAGGGCTGATTAGAGGGACCAGAATAAAAATTCGAATTAAAGAAGATTTCGAATTATGGAAGTTCGAATTAAGCAGGTTCCACTGTATTAATGTTTTACATCTTTAGCGTTATTTTGCTGGACCCAAAGAAGGGTCTCTATATTCTTTTATACCTCGAGGAGTTTTTGAAACAAACATCATCATCCAGCCTTCTGCATCCAAAGTTGAACATAGGCCTCCCCTAATCTCTTCCAGTTTTGTCGATCTTGGGCTTTCTGCAACCAATTCCCAGCAATCCTTTTGACGTCGTCTGTCCATCGTGTAGGTGGTCTACCTCTACTTCTTCTGTCTTCTCTTGGTCTCCATACTGTAATTTTTTGGGTCCACCTCCCGTCCTTCATTCTGGCTACATGGCCCGCCCAATTCCACTTCAGCCATGCTACTCGTTCTATGACATCTGTGACGCCTATCGTTCTTCTGATTTCTTCGTTTCTGACCCTGTCTCTGAGAGTCAGTCCAAGTAGTGACCGTTCCATTCTTTGGGCCTCTTTAAGTTTCATTGCTGTGGCCTGGGTTAACGATAATGTTTTGGCACTGTAAGTCATGACTGGAAGCACACATTGGTTGGACGTCTTTTTTTTCAAATATTTTTTTTTCAAATATTATACATTTGAAAAGTAGTTTAGATTAGTTCATATTGACTACCTGGATTAGAAGAAGATGGGTATTGTAGTAAGTACAGCTACGCACACTAAGTAAATATTTTGAGGTGCCTGTGTTTTATATTTATATTTCATCATAAGCATTTTATGAAGCTTTTATTATTTTTGCTTATAAAATAAAGAACAATAGTTTCAATGTACTCATTTACTACTCAATATAAAAGATGGATATCTCAAGAGCTGAATTTTTGTGGTGTGGCTCTTGGAGAAAATGTTGCAAATTCAGAGTTACATGAAATGGTGTTTTGCAGATATTTATGTTTATTTACAAATGCTATTTACAAACCAACACAAGATTTTACTTATTGATAGACAGCTCTTCCCTTTTAGAGAGAGAACAAAATTCACTGAGTATACGCCTTCGAAGCCTGCTAAAGGTGCTAAATGTGACATAAAAGTGTGGTGAATATAAGTATGACTAGATATTTCACCACTTTGCCTTTAGCTAAAGCTATAAAAATAATCTATGGAGACCTAAACGCCAAAGTTGGAAGAGAACAGAAATTCCAACCCACAATAGGTAGGCACAGTCTCCATGAGCAATCAAATGACAATGGCGATAGGTTAATAAACATAGCAAGATCACTTAACATGGTGATTGCTAGAACATACTTCGCTCGTAAAGATATACACAAGGGTACCTGGAAGTCCCCAGATGGACTGGCAGTAAATATGATAGATCATGTTATTGTAGACTTGAGACACCAATCGAATATAATAAACGTCCGCACCAGAAGAGGGGCAAATGCGGATTCTGATCACTACCTGGTCGAAAGTAGAGTAAGGGCTAGAATTTCAAACATCAAAAAGGAAAGAGGCTCTAAACATGAACGATACAAGGTAGAAGGACTCAAAGAAACAAACAAAAATAAAGAGTATAAGGAAAAGATAAGCATCAAACTAGAAAACAGACCAAAACATGAAAACCCAAATAAGGAGTGGGAAGAGTGCAGAGAAATCATAAAAGAGACAGGTAAAGAAGTATTAGGCATAGAAGGTAAAGAAAGAAGAACAAGAACGAATGACTGGTTTGACGAAGAATGTCAGATTATAACAGACAGAAAAAACAGAGCATATTTACTGATGCAACAGGGGCACAGAACCCGACAAGCAGAGGAAGAATATAAACAACTACGCAAAGAAGAAAACTCACCGAAGAAAAAAGAGAGAATATGTGAACAAAGAACTTCAAGAACTGCAAGGACTAAGTAGATCGACAGAGACAAGAAAATTTTATCAGAAACTGAACAAAAGCAGAAAAGACTTCAAACCGAGAACGACGATGTGTAGAGATAAGGAAGGTAATATATTGACAAACAGCAAGAGATACTAAGAAGATGGACAGAACATTTTACGGAAAAGCTTGAAGAGGATGGGAGTGAGACGAACCCTGATATACCATTAGACCAAGCAGACAACAGAGAAAAGAGTCCACCAACAATAGCCGAGATTAGAACAGCAGTAGACAAATTAAAGAACAATAAATCACCGGGATCGGATCAAGTAGCATCGGAATTACTGAAGGAAGGAGGAGACGCACTACAGAAAACAATACATGAATTGATAACAAAGATATGGTCAAATAAACAGCTACCAGCGGAGTGGAATAGTGGTATCATTGTACCATTACATAAAAAAGGGAATCAGTTAGTATGTGGAAACTACCGTGGAATCACGCTGCTGAATGCAGCATACAAAATAATGTCCAACGTCATTTATGAAAGACTTAGACCACACGCTGAAAAAATAGTTGGCAGGTACCAAAGTGGCTTCTGTAGACAGAAGTCAACAATAGACCAGATATTTGTTCTGCGACAGATCCTCGAAAAAACAAGTGAACATAACATCGACACACATCATCTCTTCATAGACTTCGAAAGCGCATATGACAATATAAACCGAGAATTCTTAATAAAAGCAATGAAAGAATTTAATATACCAACACAACTAATAGAACTGATAAAAGAATCTCTAAAAGTAGAAAGTAAAATCCGGATACAAAACGAACTAACGGAAACAATAGATGTGAAAAAGGGACTACGCCAGGGAGACGCTCTATCATGCATCTTTTTCAACATCGTACTCGAGAAAATAATAAGGGACACAACAGTCAATACTCGAGGAAGAATAATTAATAAAAGCGTGCAAATACTAGCATTTGCAGATGATGTTGACATAATCGCAAGATCAAGAAGAGAAATGATAGAGGCCTTCAATCAAATAGAACGAGCTGCACAAAATAGTGGCCTTAAAATCAACCAGAACAAAACAAAATATATGCAGGTAAGTAAAAACACAGAAATAAGGCAGCCACAAAATATAACAATAGGAGAATACAACATTGAGGGGGTAAAAAACTTTACATACTTGGGATCCCTAGTCACATCTGATAATAACGTAGCAGAGGAAGTGAAGAGGCGAATATTTATTGCCAATAAAAGTTACCATGGCTTAATTCGGCAACTAAGATCAGACAACGTCGTAAGGAAAACAAAATGCCAAATATACAAAACCTTAATAAGACCGGTACTCACATACGGCTCAGAAACCTGGACACTCACTAAAAGAGAGGAAACATTGCTAGCCACCTTTGAAAGAAAAATCTTGCGACACATATATAAGGGCACAAAAGAAAATGGAATTTGGCCAAGAAGGTACAACTTTGAACTATACGAAATATACCAGGATCCGGACATCATAACATTCTTTAAATAGGACGGCTGCGTTGGATGGGATATGTAGAAAGAATGGAAGAAGGCGAAATACCAAACAAAATATTCAAACAGATGCCAGTAGGAAAAAAAAAACAAGAGGAAGACCGAAGCTGAGATATTTAGAACAAATAGAAAATGATATAAAAACCTTAAAAATAAAAAACTGGAGAAAAAAAGCACGAAACAGATCAGAGTGGAGAAGAATCCTGGAACAGGCCAAGACCCAGAAAGGGCTGTCGAGCCAATGATGATAATGATGATTGTAGTAAGTACAGCTACGCACACTAAGTAAATATTTTGAGGTGCCTGTGTTTTATATTTATATTTCATCATAAGCATTTTATGCAGCTTTTATTATTTTTGCTTATAAAATAAAGAACAATAGTTTCAATGTACATACTCATTTACTACTCAATATAAAAGATGGATATCTCAAGAGCTGAATTTTTGTGGTGTGGCTCTTGGAGAAAATGTTGCAAATTCAGAGTTACATGAAATGGTTTTTTGCAGATATTTATGCTTATTTACAAATGCTATTTACAAACCAACGCAATATTTTACTTATTGATAGACAGCTCTTCCCTTTTAGAGAGAGAACAAAATTCACTGAGTATACGCCTTCGAAGCCTGCTAAAGGTGCTAAATGTGACATAAAAGTGTGGTGAATATAAGTATGACTAGATATTTCACCACTTTGCCTTTAGCTAAAGCTTTTCTTTAGCGAAACTGCACTATCATTGTTTTTGACAAAAAAAACAAGCCATGCATTCCTCAAGAAATGAAAGCTTCAAAAACAAGGGAACTTTCTTTTCAACACTTTTTTTTTGCTTTCATGAAAAAGTTACGATGCAGTCTTTATTATGTGCTGAATAAAAACAAAGCTGTGATTTTGCTCAGCATGATGCTCTATGATAAAAAGATGTGCGATGCAGTACATAAGAAACCAGAAATAATTTTTTTTTATAGTAAATTCAAAACTGTTGTTGGTGTAATGGATAAAATTAGAATCCGATAAACTATGCAACAGCGAACATTCAGTTGACCACTTGTTATCTTCTTCAATATTCTCAGCATCTCGTCTCTTACTCCCTACAGTATTTATTACAAACATAAATAAATAATACCAAAGAAAATTAACCAAAGGAGACTTCTTTGCTCCAACTTGCTGAAGAATTATCTATGTTATTGACTGAAGAGCGAGCTTCAAATCAGCAGATTAGGAACATTAAACTTGAAACATTAAAGTTCGGACATTCATCAAGGTTATGTATCCCGAAACGCAATGGTATATCAATTTGCTTATGGATTTTTTAAACTGACATGCCATATAAAAGCCAAATAGAATTATGCATTTTGAAACTACAGTAGAGCGTCGATTATCCGAACGTCGATCCGCACTCGAGTACTGAGCAAGCGTTAGTAATTAACGCTTAAAATATCTTCAATTGTGTATCCAAAAATATGTTGTTGCAAAGACTGCACTTTCTTGGTTAATTGCTATTTGTCATTATCAAGGTATAAATAAATATACAGTTATATAAATATGGTTTTTATTCACTTGTGGATAAATATGTATGACAATCTCAATATAGTTCGATTATCCGAACAAATCGGTTTTCCGAACACCCATGTCCCCCAATTAGTTCGGATAATCGACGCTCTACTGTACTTGACTTAACTTGTTACTCATCTCATGTTTGTCGGCATTTTTAATTGTTTATTTACATTTTATGCTTAGAGTAAGCATTCTACAAAAAAATCACCAGAATAACTTTCGTCCTAAAATAACCCAAATTATTTTAAAAACAAGTGTTGAACTAAAAATGACTAGGTTGCCATGGAAACTTTTGTAAACTTTTAAACATACATACAATGCGACAAGCGAGAAGTGGCGGCTGACCTTCTCGTATTTTGCATTTGTCGCTGTGTATTTTCGCTCAAGGTCACGCGCCACCTCTGGCTTGTCAGATTGTACATACAGTTGAGTCCACGAGTCTTTACCCGTGCGTCATTAATACCTGGCGAGATAAAACACATACTTTTTATCTAGCATCATTCTCTTCCACGCATGAAACTCATGACAAACCAGCTGCCGTTTGTTATTAAGTAAAAACACATGTTATTTTTATGAACCATCTAGACTGAGTGCATTGAAAAGAGATAGGTACAAAAAAAGACGATTCGGTATGTTTTCATATTTTAAGCACAATTTGTTGACGTTTCTGCTTTGTTTACTTTTGTGGCTGTCAGTCAGTTGAATTTTTTGCGGTTTTTGTCGAATTTTTGCGTTTTGAAGTTTGTTTATATTACACAAACAGTTGTTTTCACAACTAATTTTATATTGGGCTTTGAAATTTTAAGGTAAATAATTATATTTTGGCAATTAATATTTAAAACGTACAAAGCTAACGTCATTCACACAGTAAAGAAATGAATGTGTTTAAATTTCCGTCAAAGTGAATAAAATAACAAAAATAAAATATGTTATTGAATTTTTTTTATAAATTGTTTATTTATTTATTAATCAATAATAATAAAAGAATTTATTAAGCTACTTCAAATGTAGCTGTAATTCTGCACAAAAATTTTGAAGCAAAACTTACATTTGACATTCTATATATTTGATAACGTCAAATTTTATAATAAAACCCGTAATCGGAACAGTAGCCACTTTCTGTCAGTTGTTGTTGTGTGAAATAGATTTCCGACTTATTTCGTATGCTTTAAATGATGACGCACGGGTAAAGACTCAGGGACTCAACTGTATTGTATGAGCAAATATTAAAACAAGTTTCAACTTGTACTTGTAGGCATGTAATCTCCCTTTTTCGACAAAAACCACCCGCAAATCATTGAATAAATATTGCCAAAAGTGAAAAATAAATATATTTATGATCTATGTATGACAATACAATTATTACAGATAAAAACCATAATGCGGTATTATCCAGTTTCGCTTTATAACATTGTGTATTGTTGATAAAAATGGAATATGTTGTTCACATTGTTTACATATTATATAAATATAATCATTTAAATATAATTTACATTATTATTATCCAAGCTGCAGAACAAGTTTATGAAGGATTTAATTAAGTAGATAAGGTGATTGTAGTTAATGGGTTAATTTTCTTTAACAGATTCTGTAACATTTTGACTGTCCTTTTGTTATGAATTGCTAAAAATATTTGAAGTATTGTAAAAACCCCTTTAAGTAAATAAATAATTTGTTTTATGTTATTATTCACTCTAATAACATTTTCAGTCATACATGTTTGAAGGTCAGTTTTAAACAATAGGAGTATAAAACATTTACATATTATAAAAAAAGACACATACACACCCAAAAAAACTACTTGCCTAATATTCAAAGTTTTTTTCATGATAGAAGGATAAGGGGTCATCTCTGTCCTTTTGTTATGAATTGCTAAAAATATCAAAGTATTCCTTGAAGTACATATTGTAAAAACCCTTTCAAGTAAATAAATAATTTGTTTTATGGTATTCACAATAACATTTTCAGTCATACATCTTTGAAGGTCAGTTTTAAACAATAGGAGTACAGTGGAACCTCGATAAATCGGATTAATCGGGACCGCGGCCGATCCCGGTTATCGAAAATTCGAGTTAGCCGGAGAATATGGTAAAACTTAATAAAAGACATATAAATAATAAACAAATACACATTATAATTATTGCAAAATCATGAAATACATATTGCACAGTACAACTAAATTACGTACAGTTGTATAGGTACAGTATTGTTTATTTCTTGGTAAAAACTCAGTCAAAGTGAAAAAAAGAACTGAAAAAAAGTGTGTGTACTTTGTACGCACGTAAGAAGATATTCTTTTATTATATAAGAGGTAATTTAAACGAAGTAAATATACTTAAAAGGTTATTTGTACTTATTTTATTTAAAAATCAAACTAACTTTCTTATCTACCACTTTCAAAAAAGAAGAATATCTTCAAAAATTATATAATAATATACTTACAATGATAAAATCTATAAAAAAAATAAAAAAATAATAACTTGCTTGGGGCTTGAACCCACTTCACGTCTACTGCGCCGTACGAAAGTTGACGGTATTTCAAACTGCACCACATTCGCGTATACGTCATGTGGGAATATACACAAACTAAACGTTTACAAAATAAATTTATATGAATTTAATAAAATTATTAGTTTGATTTTTGTCGAAATAAAATACAACAAAATATAGAGTAAGAAAACGATATATGAGATGAAGATTTGTAGAAAGTTTGTTCGTAATCAGATTATGTAAATTAAAGCATTGCCTACTAATAGGTAACTACATTATTTTGTTTACATTTTCCAAATAGATAGGTATTGAAACTATTAGGTATTTCCAACTGAAACATTTAGAATTACGTACCTGCGGCTTTTCAAAACTATTTAAAAAGTCACTATAATTATAAATTTGATTTTATTTCTGTCCACACATCAATAAAAACTAATATTATACAATATTTTTGTTTACCGATAACCTCCATATTGAACAATTATTGACAGATCATTTCAAAATTTCAACACCCAATCAGAGCCCGTATAACGATTAATACCATACTGTCGGTGTGCGCATGCGCGCGGATCAATCAAATTTTACCCTCAATCGATTCGCCGCTAAAGAAGAATATCTTCAAAAATGTTTGTTTTGTTTGATAAAAATCGGTCCGGGTTATCGGAGGCCGACTTATCGGGGTTCCACTGTATACCTATAACATTTACATAATTATATAAAAAAGACGCACACATACATACCCAGGAAAACTACTTGCCTAATATTCAAAGTTTTTTCATTATAGAAGGATAAGGGGTCATTAACACTACAATTTAAAAACAATGTAAATTTTACACTGTGCTCCAAAAAAGATGAACACGTTATATTTGATGATATTTTTTAATTGTCCTTAAAAAATAAACTAATAAGTAATATTAAGTAAGGGATTAACTATAGGTACCTACCTAAATACAGGATGTTTCGATTTATTTTAATTTGTCTAAAAGAAATATGCTTTACTTATTGTCACTGAAAATTTTACAATTTTATGGACAAAGCTTACAAAGAGACAGAAAAAAACAAAAACTAATACTATTTACTGACGTCTATATTATAAAATAAAAGATAACGAAATAAAACAAAAATAAACACAATATATTGCAAAATGTATTTAAATCGCAAATTGCATAATCAACATTAGGAACTAATAAGTTTAAACTGGTGCATATGATATTAAGATGTAGATAAAAATACTACTTGTGCGTAATGGTACTATAATTTTGTAGTTTTTCATTTCTATGTTATTTTGGAAGATGCTATAAATTGATTTCCTTCAAAACAGATCTTATCGCATAGCAAGCTGAGGCTAGATTCTTCAAATCGATATGAAGGGACCATTTAAGGTGTCTGTCTAAAAAAATACCAAGAAATCTTACAGAATCAACGGTAATAATCTGGCTGTTATTAAGAGGCAAAGGTTGAAAAGCTCCTTTATAGGATAATGCTACTGTTTTATCTACATGAAAAGAGAGCAAATTAGAGTCAGACCAGATTTTTATTGTAAGTGGATCAGAAGTATGAAGAATTGCAATATTTGAGTTGCTCCAAGTGATACTGGTATCAACGGTACTGTAACAATGTAAGGTTTTAGAAAAAATGAAGTATCTACGAATCGGGGACAAATTTGTTTTTGGGCCTTAATAGAATACTGTTTCTCCTAGTTTAACAGATATTTATTATAAGAATTTTTTTTTCAGGGTGGTCAAAATATTAGATTGTTCTATTAGCACATTCAAGCTGTGATAACATACTGTGATAAATGGAAAACTCTGTATTTTATTAGTCTGTCTTGTGGCAAATTCACTTAGCTTCCAAAGTATATTGCGATTTCCTATATACCTATCTCTGTTCATTTCTTAAATATTTAAAGATTTCCTAGTTTGTAAGGTTTTGTAATCAAGTATGTCGTAATTCTTGTAATCAAGTATGTTGTGGTTAGGTATGTACACCACATCAACAAACACCGGCGATATACATAGCTAAGATATTAATGCCTGGTTTCACCAACAAACCTTAAGCTCTAGCTTAGCTAAGCTCAGCGTATAGATCCATAATTTTCGATTTTTATCTATAAATCATCGAAAAAATTGAATTTTTCATATCGAAAAAAATTTATTTTTTCTTATTTTATTGCACAGGGTGTTTTATTATTTTAGTTGAATTTGGGCTACATGTGACATTGAATTATATTCTTAGTTTAAACATTTCACAAACCGCTTACAATCCCGTCGGATTGAGTATGAGAGTATGTATTCAATATACAGATGGACCAAGACTAGCAACGTCGGAAAAAAAATCATTTTAAGACGGCTGATTATTTCATATATTGTTCCCTATGCTTTCTCTAACACCGTACCGGCCATCTGGCTACTGCTACAGGTTGCGTTCATAACTGCGCAGCACACTTGTACAGGTAAACATATCGAATTTAAAATTATTGTAAAACGAAAAATTTTCTTTCTCATTACTTTTTAAACATTATTAGAAATATGAACTGTAATTGCCATACATTTCTGTGGTTTAAAAAGTAATGGCAACAAAATTTTTCGTCCTAAAATAATTTAAATTCATTATACAGGGTGATTGATGAGTGTGATAAAGCTCAGTAGATCCGATATAGTAATATCCAGTAGATCAGTAGATCCGATATAGTAATAGATAGCAATAAAAGTTAATAATAAAAATTGTGGCCAACTTTCAGCTTCACATTACGAAATTAGTTAGATTGTTATAGGGTGTTCGATAACATAGTGGCAGACCAAACTTATGTTTTTTTAAATAGAACACCCTATATTTTATTTTATATTCGAAATCCTCCTTACTTCCCCATCACAAAAATATAAAGGTTTGTTATGTTATATAAGGCTTTTACAAAGTTAGAAACAATTTTTTATGAAAATCGTAACAAGTTCAGCTCCCTGTATATAAATAAAAAAAAGCACAACAGCGATGGATTATTGGTGCCATATTTTTGAAGTTATACTTCTTTACCGGCGATAGAGGGTGATTTTTTTATATGTTAAAACCTATCAGCCCGGCGCATGCGCATTATAACTTTGTTCTGATTGGATGTTCAAATGACATGTCAAAAATTATCCGATATGGCAGTTGTGGTTTGGAGGTAAAGGTAAAGGTAAACAAATGTATAATATATTAGTTTTATTATTGTGAGGACAGAAACAAAAAAGTTTATAATATTGTAGTGACTTTTAAATAGTTTTTAAAAGCAACAGGTACGTAATAATTGTTAATGTATCATGGGTATAAACCTACCTATTTGATCTGCCAAAATACATAGTATGTAATACTTTTATTTATATAATTTGATTACCATCAAAATTTCTATCAATATTCACCTAATATATTGTTTTTTACTCTATGTTTTGTTGTATTTTTTCAATTCTAAATCATTTCAATTCAAAATTAAAATAATTTGATCAATTTTCAAAATATCAAAATATCACAAGTTTAATCCGTTTAGTTAGTCGATCTTCGTAAATAATGACACATAGTGTCCCTGGCTAAGCGGAGAAGGCGAATGAATTCCAATACCAACAGCTCTTATCAGCGCTGGTTCGAGTACCGATAGAAACTTTCTTTTTTGTTTTTTTTAATACATTTTATGATTGTAAGTATATTTATTATATAATTGTATTTTCAGAAAATACGTATTTAGTTAAAAAAATTTTCGACAATTAATGTTCAGACATCATTTGTGGCTTGTTTAATGTGTTTGTGTGTGTTTTATTCTTTTATTATTTAATTTTTGGCACTGTTCTAATAAAAATGTTTGAGAAGTAGTAAGTATAAATTAGTTTAATATTTAAACAAAATATAAATAAAAAGTATATCAATTTCGTTTAAATCATATAATAGAAGTATAACTTCTTACGTGCGTACAAAGTACACACACATTCTTTTTTTGTTGATTGTGAAATTTTGATATTGCTAATTTTCCTTATATCGAATACAGGATGAGTCAAAACGCAAGTACATTCTTTTCTCAGAAATTTTAAATGGAACACCCTGTATTTTATATTATTATCGAAAAATATCATTACCGTACTTTAATTTTTGTATAATATTCTCTATGCCTAAATTTTACAGTTTTCGAGATATTTTCATTTTTCAGAGCAAGTTATTAATTAGGGCATTTTATTTAAAATTACTGTGAAAATAATGTACTTGCGTTTTGACTCACCCTGTATTCGATATAAAAAAAATTAGCAATATCAACCATTTTTATAAATTTTGACAATCAACGAAAAAATATGGCACCAATAAACCATTGCTGTTGTGCTTATTTTTATTTATACAGGGAGCTGAACTTATTACGATTTTAATAGAACATTGGTTATAACTTTGTGTAAATACCCTGTATAACATAACAAACCTTTATATTTTTGTGATGGGAAGGTTAAGAAGATTTCGAATATAAAATAAAATATTCCATTTAAAAAAAAACAAAAGTTTGGTCTGCCACTATGTTATTGAACACCCTGTAACATTGTAACTAATTTTGTAATGTGAAGCGCAAAGTTAGCTACAATTTTTGTTATTAACTTTTATTGCTATCTATTACTATAGCGGATCTACTAAGCTTTTTCACACTAATCAATCATCCTGATTTTGTGTTTACCTGTACAGGTGTGCTGCGCAGTAATGAACGCAACCTGTATCAGCAGCCAGATGGCCGGTACGGTGTTCGAGGAAGCATAGGGAACAATATATGAAAGAATCAGCCGTCTTAAAATGATTTGTCGAAAACGTTGCTAGCTCTTAGACCAAGAGGTTACCTATATTTATATATGGAAATATTCATGGTTCCGAAACCTTCGTCAATGAATTGGCTTATTAGCAGATGAATTTACATGCCGCGCAAGATTGGGATCAGTATCGGCAAATTGTCAAGGAAGCTAACCACGCCTAAAATTGGGGCACTGTACTCAAAGAAGAAGAAGAAGAAGAAGCAATTAAACAAGCAAACAGACCAACGAGTTAAAGAAGCAAAAGAGATATTATAGTTCAGGGATAGATGTAAGGAAGTAGAAGACCTCCAGGTTCATTATCAATTACATCAACTTTAAAAATTCTGTGAAGATTATTGGATGTTTCTAAGAAAACTATGTACTAACACAATAATAAACCTTACATGTAGTTAGTCATTGCATATTACATAATTGTATGGAATCAAAAGCTGGTTTTGTAAATAATAAGTTAATGAAAAGTATTAAATGATATTACATACTTCTATTAACTTGAACAAAATGACAGAAACGTAAGAGCATTGTGCTTGGACATGTAAACACTCACCATATTCAAAATACGCTAGTCACAATCACTAAACATGCTGCCTGTCTACTGTGACTGGATTTTACATATATAGTGTTCCTTGTTAAATTTCTTGATACATATATTATAATAATAATTATGGTGCCTCCCAATCGAGTACCTTTGTATTACACCGGTTCTTGTAAACAAGAACCTGTTTCAATATTTGTATACAATGGTAAGAATGTGGCATTTTTGGACGGCACAATTCATCAAAATAAGAACTAATTATCTTGATGAATTGTTATATCTAGTTTGAATTAGAATAATTGTGGTAAAAACGCTGAAAGCCTTGAGATTTACATAATAATTTGATTCTTAATCAAGTATTTAAAAATATTGACAAAGATTAAGTATGTACTGATTTTAAAAAAGTCCCCACCCAAACACAGGTTGTCCAGTTTTCGTGAAATATGTTCGAAGCCATCCTATGCTCATTTAGCTTTAAACAGAGGACAAACTGCAGCACTTCTCTGTGTAGTGACGTAAGAAGAGAATATTCTCGGCCAGAATATTCTCGTTCTAGGGAATATTCTCTTGAGAGTTGCTTCGTCCTTAATCGTGCTAAGACGATACATAACAAAGAAAAATGAAAAACGGAAAATGTGGATACGGCTTTTCTAAGTAAACGAGAAACAATGAGTAATTTAACTATGGAAATAATGCTAGACAATTATTTGTTTAAGAATTTTACAAGAATGTCAAAAAGTGATTTTGAATTATTAATAAATATGATAGGACCAAGAATAGAGAAGAAAGATCAAACATGAGAAACGCAATACCAATCTCAACAAGATTAGCAATTGTTGTTTATATATACTAACAGTTTTAGTTTAATGTATTTATTCAGGGTGCACTACTCTTCAATTTGTCTCATAGTTCCAGAAGTATGCCAAGTTCCACAACTCTGGACGTAAATGTACTGCATTAATAAACCTTATTGTGATTTCAGTTGACAACATATTCATCTTTTCTTTGTATATTTGGACAAAACCAAATTAAATTTCAACAGAGTACGGGAAATAAAAAGGAAATACAGAGCAAGATGCAAATTTTTCCACAGCAGTTTGACTTTATCGGCAACGCATCAGGCATTGCAATAGTGTTCAAATACCAGTAAAATTTCGGCCACACGGCTCAGCCAAACGGCGATATTTTCATTAGATGGCTGTAATGTTGCCAGAAACATACCAAACATATATTTTCGGCAACATATTGCTTCAAAAACTAGCCCGTCTAAATGCCCCTTTAAACGTAGACCAATCCATGACTGAGCTGATGACTCGTGAAAAATAAAATCCCCTATAGGTTGAGCTAATGAAAGAAATAGATTCTGAACCTGAGGCCTCATGTTTTTTCTGATGAAATCACCACATCAATTACTTGCATTATTTGTTGTTAAGAAAGTGATAACAAGTAAGTTCATTTGAAATGTTAATTAGGGGGTGATTTTCCCGATTTCTTACCAAAAAAAGGGATCAACTTTATTTTGAGCGTAACTTGTTTACTTTTGATTCTAAAAAATATTTTTAAAAAACAAAAATAAGCATTTTTTAAACACTTTAAAAAAGTTAAATAGAGTTTTCCAAAAAAAAGGCTTCGTTTTTTGGTTATGGCACGTTAAAATATACGATTTGGAATTTGGCGAATATGAAACTATTTTTCATTAGCTATAACTCTGCTTCTACTAGGTACAGTCGTACAGTGACCTAATATATACACCAACTTTTTCACTTTGTTACGTGCTATATTTTTGATAATAATTTTTTTCCACCAAATACTTACTTGATTGTCACAGTCATGATGTGAACAAGTCAGATTCGAGCTCATTGGTACCTAGATCATGAAACACTGGATATTTTAAACATCTATGTTTAAATTCACATCTTATTTCTATGTTACTATGACGGATTAATTGTAACGGGATTTTACCTAAATATTTTTTACTTTGGTGGTTAGCATGTTAGTTTCAAGCAAACACTGATGATGATCGGTCAACCGATTGAAAACTAGTTCTGTTTTTGATGTAGCCCTGTATAGGGATTTTAACACATATTATTATAAAGGATTTTATGGTTTTTTTATATATACAGGGTGGTGAATCGTAAAGCGGGCCATAGGTAACTCAATGTAAAATGCTAAACTGTTAAATTCCTGCTTCCCTAATTATTTTACATCAAAAGTCATGAGATAATATTTGTAGAGGATTGAAATCTGTATTAAAAACAAAAGTTATAATTGTTCTATGGTTTAAACACATTCAAAAATTTTGAACAATATGATACATTTTCCATAGTAGGTATGTGTGTAAAATTTAGGCCCACGTTACTATTTAACTAACAGTGCGCACAGTATTGATTGAATAAAACATCTTTATTATTAACACTTTCTCCTCAACTGAGGGTATATTATCAACTTTGTTATTTTTTAAACAATAAACGATAAAATAAAATTAATTATTTATATGGGAAATAAGCCACAATTAAAATGAAAAAAATAATTTTATTAACGTTTCGACGCCCAAATCGGGTGCCGTTGTCTATTTATATATGATAAAATAAAAATTTTGACAGTTCAAATATTGTTAATATTAATAACTTCATTGTGACCAAACGCAACCGTTAAACATGATGACATTGTGTGTAGTTTAACTTTGGCGTCATAGTCTAAAAAATTTATTATATTTTTACAAAATTTTGGAATATGTTTAATTCGTAGAACAATTTTAAGTGTTGTTTTCAATACAGATTTAAATCCTCTACAAATAGTTTCTTACGTGTTTTGATGTAAAATAGTTAGGGAAGCAGGAATTCGACAGTTTAGAATTTTACATTTAATTTCCTATGGCCCGTTTTCCAATTCACCACCCGGTATAATTTTACCTTTTATTTCGGTAGCTCTTATTGTTCCTCCTATAGCGACATTAAATAGTGACGTTAATAGAGAGTCAATATAGAGTTAATGAAGTTACATACAGTTGCTGAGTCTATATTTTTGGAGATGCCGTATTTACATACAATTTGTATACGGTGTGTGTGGTTCTAACAGTCTCTGGGAAAACTAACGGGACAATCTTTCGGAGATTTTTTTGTGGGATTATTTATTATAGGTATTCAAAGGTTCATTGATGTTTTATTATATCTAACGGTTGTTTTGTTTGGGTCAGAACAGAACAAGTTGGTCGCGGTGGAGGTGGAGGTCGCGGTCGATATATATATATATATATATATATATATATATATATATATATATATATATATATATATATATATCCATGTAAAACAAACACATTGTAGTGAGTGGAAGAGAACAGAGCAGGTAAGTCGCGGTGAAGGTTTAGCGCGATGCCATCCAGGAGGTTTACATTACATCGATGCTTTTGAAAATAAAAAGAGTTTGTTTTACATGGATGTCTACTGCGCGGCCTACAAGGATGCTTCCCTGTGATTGATCCGTTCGAAGCTAAGTTGTCATTACCTGCGCTATGTGAGTTGATACTTTTTATATAGGTAATCCCTTTTTTGTATTCAGTTTATTTTTGAATTTCTAAAGTAATTAAATTCAGTAAATTTTTGAAATATATAGGAGGATCTGACTATTTACAGCTGACATTTCATCACTATCATCACTTGATTCACACAACATCGCAAAAGCACAGTCTTTTTGTGATTCAAATTTCATTAAACTACTTCATTTGATAGTGGTTCTAGCTCGACTGACAGCGCAGGTGACCTCCTTGCTATGTGCTGTCGACATCGACCGCGACTTAACTAGTAGCATCCACCGCGACCTACACCTCCACCTCGACCCACTTGTTCTGTTCTTACCCTTAGAAAGGTATAAGCGGCCTAAAATTATTTCATGAGAATATATAAGAATTAAGATAGGTACAGGGTGAAATGGAATTTAATCAAATAACCGGATTTTTGACACATGACAACGTCACAAATAGTTATAGTATTATGTAGTATCCTAAATAAACCTTGTGACAATATGAATACAAATATTTTAAACATTTACATATAGTAAAGACATAAATATTTATTTTAGCTATTTGGAGGTCTACTGATTGGTATTGGCCTCTACGCTTTCGTTGACAAATGGCAGTTGACAGGCTGGGTACGACTGGAAAATGTCTATGATGTGATTTTAAATATATCGTTAGTGATGGTCATTATGGGAGGAGTCGTTTTTATCGTTAGCTTCGCCGGTTGTGTAGGAGCGCTCAGAGAAAATACATGCTTGCTCAAATTTGTAAGTAGAAACCATTAATGATATTTTTTTACAGTAAGTAAATTATAAGAGGTTATAATATTATAACTTAATATTTATTTATAAATTTATACAGCGCCAAGTTTAGCTAAGCTAAACTATTTTAACTAGAATAATTCAGTGATTTAATTTGAGTTTTTATTTTTGTGTCAATAAACTTTATCATCAGGAATATAATTTGCTAGTTTTTTTTAAGTCAGTTAGTATTTCATATCACCACATTGCTAGATCATCACCATTCTTTATTTGCCTTTATCCCCATGCGGGGACAGCTTCCCGTCAATTACATTGACAGTAAGTACATGCCCTACTGTACATACGTAGTAAGTACAGTACTGTCACAGTAAGTACATACATTGACAGTAAGTATGTACATTAAGTTTAACTTTTGTGCAAATGATTCATTACGTTTGTGCAAAGATCCGTTGGAACAACTGTATCATTCTCGGTAACTTTTCGCGTCTTTTCTACATTATCTTTATAGTATGGTATAATTAGAACCAAACCCAGACATCCAAAGTGAAAGTTATCCTCCAGCATCAAATTGTTCTATATGGTCCACATGATGTTTAGAAAAAAGTCACACCATTTTGAGCGTCGGGTTTGGGGGGGAGAGGGGGGAAAATCGGTAAGTTCGTAGTTGTTTTTTACGTTTTTCTTCAATATTTCTAAAACTATGTGGTTTAGCATGAACAACGTTCTATACAAAAATGTTCTACATTAAATTTGAAATAAAAAAGGTCCTATGCATAATCCTTCTAAAATGAACGGTTTTAAAGTTACGGAGGTAGTATAGTATAATTGGTCCAAAAAAGGCCTAACCCAAACATCCAAAGTAAAAGTTTTCCTTTAACACCAAATTGTTCTATATGGTCCATATATTGTTCAGTAAAAAGTTACACCATTTTGAGCGCCCAGTTGGGGGGGGGGGGGAGATGGGGAAGAAGTCGGTAAATTAGTAGTTTTTTACGTTTTTCGTCAATATTTCTAAAACTATGCTTTAGCATAAACAATGTTCTATACAGAAATGTACATAAAATTTAAAACAAAAAAGGCCCTAGACATAATTGTTATAAAATTAACGGTTACAGAGGGTGAAAAGTGGAGGTTTTCGATACTTTTTATATTTTTTGGGCAATTTATAATATTATTACTGATAAAATAAATTTTCTTTAACAGGATTGTGTTTTGTAAATAAAATTTGCTATTTCAGTGGCCGATGGTATGTTAGTGATAAGCCCTTGAAGAAACGTCAACCTCACCACCCAAAATCATCATCAATCAGTGGCGGCCCGTGAGGTAGTGCCATAGAGCCATGGCACTACCTTCCTAACTATGCAGAAGCTTATTTTTTATTTTTAAAATCTTTTAATGCCTGTTAATTTTTTGTGTGTATTTCTTTTTATCTTCATAAATTTTATTAAATCTGGCAACTGTGCGCGTAGTACAATCGCTGCCACTTACAGCGGAGATTATTCGGCTGGAGAATCTTGAGCCAAAATTGGTACTAGCACGGCTGAAAAGAGAAAGATTTTACGAGCATCCTATATTGTGACAGAGAAAGAGCTATATTGGACTATTTAGTATACCTTAAATGAGAATCTCGTGCCGGGCACATAGTAACAAGAGTATCTATTTATTTTGAGTTTCTTTAAGTGCTGGCTTGTCGCTTTTGTTATGTCTATTTTCTGTTAAAGTTTTTGTATTTATAATATTATTATTAAACTTTTAGTGCATCATGATCGTGGGTGTAGTATAAATAATATTTTGATTATTTCTTAAGTTTAATTTATTAATTGACAATGAATCAGATTAGTATCTTAAAAAACTCTTTTGGTGGTTTTTCTTTACAAATTTTATAAGGTTTTTTGGAGCTTTCGAGTTAGCTTAAAGAGGTCACGACGAAAAAAAAATTATATTTAAGCAACTGGTCAATTTTAGCGCCGAATTAGACAACGACTTAAAGGTTCATAATATTTCAAGTTCCAGATCTTTCAAAGGTTACCGTCTCCTGACATGTAGTTGCTTCTAATGTATTTATGTCGGAGAAATTTTCTGCTTACAAGCGTCGATTCCCGGAATGAATCATTTTTGAATTAAACATGGAGACAATTTTAATTTTTAAACAAAACTCGGTTTAAAACTGAATTAGAAGTACTGTATTAGTGAGACGAATTAAGTACTACCTCTGGGGCTATTCCGCTATGAGTTTTATTAAATGAGGAAGGTTTAAAAAGCACATTGGAAGAAACTATTAAATTTTTAAGCATTTTTATTACCATTCCTATATCAATATCTGAAGCAGAACGCTGTTTTTTGATGTTAAAACGAATTAAAACATTAGTTAAAAATACAATGAAAGAAGAACGACTTAGATATATTATCTGCAGAAAAGCATTTTGTAAATGGTATTGATAATTTTAAGAATAAAGTCATTGAAAACATTGTAACCAAAAAAAACAAGAAGTAAACTTTAAAAGTGGTATTAACACAACTTTGTGCATGTGTGTAAATAATGAAATAGTATTATTTTTATAATTTTGTAAATAGAGACTAAATCGTAATACAAGCTAAGTAATAGTAAATAATAATTACGGAACTGTTTTGATAAATTTTGAACAATTTCTTGCCACCTCAGATAAATATACATAAGATACATAAGGTAAAAGTATCAGCGCCTATTTTTTTTTAATTTTTATTTTATAACTTTTTTGACAATATCGTAAACCCGTCACTAAAAATTTTGGCGGCTGTCCGAATTCTGGCACTACCTTCTTAAAGTGGTACGAGCCGCCACTGTCATCAATTGCCCAATAAATATAAGAAGTATCGAAAACCTCCACTTTTCACCCTCCGTAACTCTGGAACCGTTGATTTTATAACAATTATGTATAGGATCTTTTTTGTTTTAAATTGTATGTAGAACATTTCTGTATAGAACATTGTTTATGCTAAAGTGTTAGAAATATTGACGAAAAACGTAAAAAAACTACTAATTTACCGATTTCTCCCCCATCTCCCCCCAAACCGGACCCTCAAAATGGTGTAACTTTTTACTGCACAATATGTGGATCATATAGAACAATTTGGTGCTGGAGGAAAACTTTTACTTTGGATGTTTGGGTTTGAAACCGGACGCTCAAATTGGTGTAACTTTTTACTGAACAATATGTGGATCATATAGAACAATTTGGTGCTGGAGGAAAACTTTTACTTTGGATGTTTGGGTTATGCCTTTTTTTGGACCAATTATACTATACTACCTCAGTAACTTTGAAACCGTTCATTTTAGAAGGATTATGCATAGCACCTTTTTTATTTCAAATTTAATATAGAACATTTTTGTATAGAAGGTTGTTCATGATAAACCCCACAGTTTTAGAAATATTGAAGAAAACCGTAAAAAACTACGAATATACCGATTTCTCCCCCCTCTCCCCCCCCCCCAAACCCGACGCTCAAAATGGTGTGACTTTTTTCTGAACATTATGTGGACCATATAGAACAATTTTGTGTTGGAGGATAACTTTCACCTTGGATGTCTGGGTTATGCCATCTTTTGGATCAATCTTATCATACGACATTTTGCAATAAAATATCAATAAAGGAAATTAAAAATGTAATAAAATGTTTATTAGAGTATTTTTAGTACTGAACTCGAAAGATAACCTTAGAAATGTTATTAATTCTATGTAAATAATGTTTGAAATTTGTTTTTAACTAATTATTTGATAATCTTAGGTACTTAATTGTAACGGGTCATGCCCTAAAGGAGAAATCTTAGTTAATAAAAATATTAAAGGTACCGACAAAATTCCAATTTTGATTATTTTCAGAAAGTCATAATATTGTGTTTGTTTTTTTTTTGTTCTCAAAAGATAGATAATTATTGAATTAGTTGGAAAGATATGAAATTATCATCAAACACAATTCAAAAAAGTAGCTGGTGTAATAGAAAAACTAATGTAGAAGCATATGAAAATGAAATAAATTATAATAAGGTTAAAAAAACAAAAAGATAAGCTCGCAAAAAAAACTCGAGCTCTCTATGGGCTCTCGTGTCTATTGCCAGGCAACAAGTTTTCGAAATATTTTCGTATTTTTGTCAATTTTTGTCTCACTTTGTTATATTAACGTTGAAAATTTTATTTTATATTTATTTATTTTTTTTTTAATTAAAATATTTTAAATTAATATTCAGGCAAATATGTATATAAACATTAATATTTATATAAATATCTTCTTCTTTCTCTTTTTATTGTCTTGAATACTTAAATAAAATATGTATAGGTAAAAATATTCTGGCAATTTTCAGATTTAAATAAAATGTTATGCAATGGTTTGCGACATTCTTAAAATCGTATATGACGTCAAAATTAATGACGCACTAAAAGAAAAGTTTGGTTTGAATTATATTCATTATTTATTGCGATAAAATTGAATTTGAAGAATATTTTTTCTTATCTACTAATATTTTCAAATTAACTATTATATAATTTTATGGCCCTAGCACAGTGGTCGTCAAAGTGCGGCTCCGGAGCTGCATGCGGCTCTTTGGCCCTTTAGGTGCGGCTCTGACACAAATATCCACAGAAAGCACAATAATATTTTCATTAACAAAAAACTTGGTAGGAAAAAAAACGTCTTATTTTAATAAATTAGCATTTGCAATGTTTAGCATTTTGTAAGTCTTTTTGATGCTACGATAACCGAGTTTAAATTTTCTCCTTTTGAAATTGACATTGGTAGCTTTGAAATACATTTGCTGGATTTAAAAAACAAGGAAGTATGGCGCTCTAAATTCGAACATATTTGTGTTGAATTGGAAATATTGGAGATGGAAGACATGATAATTTTCAACTCTTGGAATAGTATTCCCCATTATTACGATCAGCTGAAAAAACTCGCGTTTGATGTTCTTTCCCTTTTCGGTTCTACATATCAAAATTAAAAAAAAAATGAAATTTTGCGCCAAAAATTTCGTAAAAAATACAATGGTGTAGGAAATAAAAACCCTACAAAACGAAAGCAAATATAAATTTCTACGATGGTTCGAAAGGAAGATATCGTCAAAAAACGAAAAAACACTATTTAATTTTTTTGGGGGTTATGGGTAGGGCTAGGGGTCTAAAAATTGTTTCGGTCGGATACTTTTTAATGTAAAACAACAGGGTATTTTTATTTTTGGAATATCGCTTCGGAAATTTTTCACTATCTTAACCGGCTAGGCTAGACCCTACAGTTTTATTTAGTGTACTACACACACCGGCAAAATTAGCCGAACACCTTAAAAATGGGACATGTTTGATGTCGCGAATTTCCTAAACCTATTGTCCGATTTGAGTGATACTTTTAGTATGTTATAGCCTTATTAGTTAAGAATATCGTTGTAATAATATTGTTGCTAGACTGGTAAATGTCATTTTATACCGGGTGTTACAATCATACTGTGTTTTTTCTTAAAGTTCGGTACACCCTGTGGAATATTCTAGCATATATAAAATATTAAAATTAAAACTTGATGTAGACTTAGGCTTTCTTAACATTTTCTTTTTTGATTCATTCGCTTATGTTGGAAAATAAAAAAGTTATGTGCTTTAACAACTAGCCATGCTTTTTATCAATAAATCCTCATAGTAGGGGACGAAAGTATGCTAAATTTGCAGTTACTCGAGCGTTATGGGAACATATTGGATTGTGAAGAGTGGGTGCTAAAACCAAAAAAAGTTAAGTTTTCCATAAAGTGCGACTCTCCATTTTTTAATTTAATTTTCCATTTCCACCAATCCTTTTTTCCGATTATAGCGCCATCTATCCATAATTGGAAAAATGTTGCGAATAAAAGTTGCTTATTTTTACGTCAAGAATCCAAATCTGCTATAAAAATTGGGGGCTCCTGTCTCCTATTTAAGATTTTAAAGTAACCCCCCATCCCACCTCCGTGGGGGGTCGTGTTTGGTGCCATTCGGTAGATTTTTGAAAAATATTGAATAGGTAAAATGTTCATTTCGCGAAATATTGCAGAGTTTGTATTTAAAATTTTTAGTTTACACGCCACCCCTCTCCGTGGGGGTGTCACGAGCTCCCACGGAGGTGGGGTGGGGGATTTAATTTAAAATCTTAAACAGAAGCCCCCAATTTTTATTGCAGATTTGGATTCTTTAAGTAAAAATAAGCAACTTTTATTCGACACATTTTTTTGAATTATGGATAGATAGCGCTATAATCGGAGAAAAATAATTGTTTCAAATGGAAAATTACATTAAAAAATGAAAAGTCCCCCACTTTATAGAAAACTTAAGTTTTTTCTGATTTTAGCATATACTCTTCACAATCCAATAGGTCACCATAACGCTCGGGTAACTGCAAATTTAGTATACTTTCCTCCCCTACTATGAGTATTTATTGATGAAAAACATGGATAGTTGTTAACGCACATAACTTTTTTATTAGCTCACATAAGTAAATGAATCAAAAAGGAAAATGTTAAGAAAGCCTAAGTCTACAATCGAGTATTAATTTTAATATTTTACAAAAGCTAGAATGTTCCACAGGGTGTTCCAAACTTTAAGAAAAAAACACAGTATGATTGGTACACCCGGTATAAAATGATATTTACCTGTCTAGCAACAATATTATTACAACGATATTCTTAAATAATATGGCTATAACATACTAAAAGAATCACTCAAATCGGACCAGTGGTTTAGGAAATTCGCGACATCAAACATGTCCCATTTTTAAGGTGTTCGGCTAATTTTGCCGGTGTGTGTATTTATTTACGAGTAGTGTAATAAAAGTTTACTGAACAAAAAGATTTGGCTCCAATTTTTTTAATTGTTTTAATGTTCATATTTGGCTCTTTGGCTAATAAGTTTGCCGACCACTGCCCTGGCACAATAATCCCTCTCTCCAGGGTTGCTAACACTGAGCTGTGGTCAAGAGTTTATTGCTAATGAAATGACTGTAATCTATATCGAGATAAATTACAAAAATTTGTTTTATTCATTAAAGCTGTCTATACCAATTAATACATTTACATAAATTGTTTACTTTACTATTTTTAAAGATATATCAAATTGGTGTATAGACGTCGTTTAACAGAATTAATGTGTGCATATTTTAACACGTGTAAATATCAGTAATGATTTTTATGCAAATAAGAAAGGTTAGAACATTTTCTGACGTAATCTAAAATGGAAATAATTTTTCGAAAAAAGCCTGTTTATTGTTATGAGGAAATGGCTTGACTGGACGAGAAAAAATCAGTGAATTTTAATTTGTTTATACATATTTTTATTTGTTTATCTTTCTACAACTGTTTTATAAAACTATGACAAACAAGAATGAGTAGAATATTACTAGTTTTACTGTAGTAACCATTACACAGTTGTTACAGAGGCCACGAACATTTCACGATGATATGTAGCGAGTTTAATAATTGTAATTTAAATTATAGATATATTTAATGCCAAAATAGGAGTAAAAACTGCTCCAGCTGAAAATGGAAATTTGGAAATTTTGGCAAACTCGGTAGAAACGGAAAGAGCAAATTTCTCTTAAATTTCCTGTTAGAAAACAATAGATTTCATCAATAGCTTCTTCTATAAGAGAATCCACAGAAGCTGGACTTGGGAAGCCCCGATGGTAAGACGATCGACTTTATCATCACGGACAAAAAAAATCAGTTAAAGATGTTACAGTCAATTTTCGATGGCAAGCGATCATAGAATGATCCGAGTAACTATAGAGATCAATAATAACGCTGTGACCGCGACGACGGGTACGGCGGCTCTGCCATTTTATTAAAATCAGACTTAATATACCAAGAAGTCTCAATTCCAACTACAATCAACTTTGAGCATACTTGTATCTCGGTTAATTTTCCATATATACATAAAAGAATTAGTATACTTCGTTTCAGTATACTTTAAACCGAGAACTAGAATATCATTACAACAGTGGACTAACTTTTTGGAACCAATTCCAAAACCATTCATAATTGGGGGCGACTTTAACGCACATAGTTTGGCATGGAACGATGGATATGACGATATCTATGGCAAGATTCTTTTGGAAGCTATCGAACAATGCAACCTAGTAATTATGAACGACGGATCACCTACATTAGCAAACAATAAGAAGTCGGCTGTAGACTTGACCCTCTGTACACAGGATCTGACACAACTAATTACGTGGTCTACTTTAGAAGAACCTTATGGCTCTAACCACTTACCAACACACATACAATTTGGAAGGAATATCTCGCTTGCGCAAATTAAACAGACAAAACATAATATATAGAGACTCAAGGCTGCTAATTGGGATGTATACACCGCTACACTTGAAGCAACAGAACCAAAATCATCACTAATAGGCAGTATCGACAATATTAACAAAGCTGCCAACAAAGCAATTCCCTTACGAAAATCAAACACACAAAATAGAAATCATTGCTCGAAGGACTGTTGGAACGAAACCTGTAACATAGCTGCTAAAGCAAGAAAACAAGCTTTCTTAACCTACACACAGGCTCCAAATCTTAATAATCTAACAGGATATAAAAGACTTGATGCAGTAGCTAAAAAAACTTAAAGAAACCAAGAAAAAAAGCTGGATAAATTATTGCCAAAATCTAAATCAAAATACACCAATTAAAGAACTGTGGAACAAAGTAAACCGATATAAAAACCGAAAACAAGCAAATAAACCCCAAAGAAGACTGGATAAGCGAATTCCACACAAAAATCTCACCTCCATGGGTTGAAAACAACATTACTCAACAAATAGGAGCTACCGTAAATAGGAACACTTCTGTTCTACAATCGCTATTTCAATTATGGGAACTCGATCATTGCATTAAATCAACAAATAATAAATCTCCCGGGGCGGATAACATTTCATACAATATGTTGCATAAAATGCCCTTAGACCATAAGAAAGCCCTGTTGGAATTGTTCAATTCGATTTGGATAAATCGAATTTCCACCGATGTGGAAAGAATACATCAAATAGTAAAAACTTCAAATAAAAACACCAGTTTGGAGGCTCAGTAAAAAAAATAAAAATAAAAAAACCAGATTTAAACTAACTGGTTTTTTTAAGAAAAAAATAGTTGGTTTAAACCAAGGTTTTAAGCATGTTGGTTTAAACGTGCCAACCCTGGGTCCTGTCTAAAAATTTATTATGCAGTACTTCTGAACACAGATTATAATTTCGAAAATATCCGCCGGAAAGACCGATACATAATAACTTATTATAACAACAATTGTATTTTCATGTTTTTTATATAATGTGTATACTTTTTTACTAAGTGTTTGTTATTTTTTAGTACTCACTCTGTCTATTAATATTCTTCCTATTGGAAATGGGAATAGCCATCGTTGGATTCGTCTTCCCCCATTCTATGCAGTCAGTTTTGGAAGAAAATTTCACCGACAAGATCATTCATACTTATCGAGATGATCCGGATCTACAGAATTTCGTAGATTTTGCTCAACAAGAGGTAACTATTGGTAACAGTATATTCTATAAATATTCTAATAGTAGTTTATTCAACTTTTAATTATTATTCAAATCTCCATAAAGTTTTTGACGCATGCCTTATCTACAATTAATTAACAATACTCTGTTGGCTCAATGCTATTTAAAATCATTCATTTTTTCGAATTCTGGGAAAACTAATAAATATACTCACGGACAAAAATATTGCATATGCATTTGAAATGAAATTTTTTGTGCTTCTATCCTTAGCCCCCCAATATCAAATGAGTATGATTTCTTTTCCGAATGCAATGTTTTATAGTGTCATATAAATGCTATAAGCGGATTTAAATATGATATGGGCTATATGGTGGCCAATATAATTTTGAAACTTAATCTCATCAAGGCAATTATTCACTATTCTACCGACTAGATCTGGATCCCGCGTATGAAAAAAAAAAGTTGATTAATAGCAAGCTGAAAATTTGTTAATAGCTTAAAGGTGTCTAGTCGGATAAACTTTGATATATGGGAACACTGTAAAAGGGGCAGTTTTAATTGTGGAACAGGTTAAAAATTTGGAACGGTCAGACCACGAAAACGGCACATTTATTTTGTCCGACAGAACAGACTTAAACTCTCCGAACAGAGATTAAACTCTCATGCAGAAATCATACTGCTATTTATCACCTGTCATAATTCCTGTCATTTGACATATTCTACATGTTCCACTCATTAAAACGCCCATTTGGTGATAAATAGCAGTCTGATTTTTGCATGAGAGTTTAATCTCTGTTCAGAGAGTTTAAGGGCCGGTTGTTCGAACGCTAATCAACAATGATCACTATCAAATATTTAATTACTGTCACCAAAACTGTCAATGTCAACTTTTATTGGGTTGCTGAAAACATAATTGATTAAAATTATGAGATTAGTTAATCAATTAACATAACAATTATTAACATAATTGATTAAGTAATTTCATATTATGTTTTCAGCAACCCAAACAAGGTTGACATTGACAGTTGGTGACAGTAATTAAATATTTGATAATGATCATTGTTGATTAGCTTTCGAACAACTGGCCCTAAGTCTGTTATGTTGGACAAAATACATGTGCAGTTTTCGTGGTCTGACCGTTCCAAATTTTTAACCTGTTCCACAATTAAAACTTCCCCTGTTCCAGTGTTCCCATATATCAAAGTTTGTCCGACTAGACACCCTTAAGCTATTAACAAATTTTCAACTTTTTTTCATACGCGGGATCTAGACCTAGACATGAAGACCTGCGCTAGGTTGCATTAACACGAATTTGTTATCCAATATGGCTGGCAAATGGCAATACATGATCTTCTAAAATGTTTTTAATGTACATATCAGCTGTTACTCACCCAATCACCTCTACAAATTCGGTATCTCCTTTCCAAGAAATACCACTCCATAGCACTATGCCGCCACCATCAAAATGAACGCGCTGTATGAGGTTACATCTGGGATACCGTTCATCATATGGAAGCAAGATTGACAAAACTTTGTCTACAGAAGAGTTGGCGAACAGAGTAAGTATAACGTTTCAGCTGCGCCCAGGACGAAGACTTTTGATGAATTCGCGCACATATACATTTACTCCCAAACGCGCCTAAAGAAGTATAACTTCAGAAATGAATGAATTTAAATAGCATTAGACCAAGATTTTGCGTCTACCCCCTTAACCCATTCGCTGCCGATCACGCGCCAGCTCGTGATATGGTTACTTCTTACTTCAGTCAGGTGGCGTTCAACAGAATGACTTCTAGCCATGATATAATGAAACCGAAGATATGACACCACGCAGCTCTTGTCAAATATCAAGTGACGTCAATAGGTGACGAAAGGACGATCCCGACATTTTTGTCATGTGTTATTGTTTGTTTCTGCTATTTATATAACAGGTTAAACATTTGGAAAAACTGGTTGTCAAAAACGAGTTCAATTACCTCTACAATACCTCCTTATAGAAAATAATTCTAAAAATGACCATCAGTATATAGCTATTTCTCAATTAGAACAAAATGAGATGGATACTGAAATAATCGCACAGAATGGTGAAGATGACAATAAAAGAATCGGTAGATATGGAAACAGGAAGATATAACCTAAGAAATTGTGATCAAACTAAAAAGCCTTCACACAAATGTCCACTGCAGAACAAGTTACAGATGTGATGACCAAACCTCTAACGAAAATAAGACTCCACATCCTCTCAAAGACGGGACTCATGTGGATGCGAAAAACCTTTTTAATAACGGAAAGTATTGAAATTTAGTAGGTATTAATAAGGTTTTTCTCATTGTATTCAGTGAATGTCATAAGTATGTTAGTGTGATAATAATTTTAATGAAAACATCACTATTTCAAGTGCGCATTTGCCTATTTTATCTTCAATAAATCCATAATTCACAAAAGTTTATATCCATTACTTTATCACTAAGTTTCGTAAAAAGAAATTGTAACATAATTAATCCGTAATTTTGTTACCAGAATGCTTCCACTCTTCATGTTATCCATAGGTTATTTCAAATTGGCGCCGCTAACTAGTCCCGTATTGACGTCATGCGCAGAACCGAACGAATTTGAAACACTTTGGTGTCATATCTATGGCTTCTAGCCGAGTTTCATCTTCTTCGATAGTCAGCGAATGGGTTAAGAATCAATCTCGTTTCGTGGTAGATACATTTTGTGTATGCTACAATCATTCTAAATTGTGCACGTAATAAACTTTTTTTTATTTTCAGTTCCGATGTTGCGGACTCAGCTCAGAAGGATATATGGACTGGTCAAAGAATGAGTACTTTAACTGCAGCTCGCCCAGTGTTGAACACTGCGGTGTGCCATTTTCTTGCTGCATAAATGCGACTGATCTTAGCTCAAGACTGGTTAATATAATGTGTGGATATGGAGTACAAACCTTGTCGGTAAGTTTTGAATACCTCTAACATCCTCTTGCGCATTTCCCATCAACTATCTTAGACTTGACTACATAACAAAGAACAAAATTTTTCAATACCCTTGGCTTGGAATATATTTGAAAAATTATCTGTCTTCACAACGTAAGGTACGTTAATTCATGGTAGCTAGGATTTTTGAGACCAATCTTGTAACCATAATCATCATTGGATCTGCAACCCATAGTGGATCTTGGTCTGCTCCTGGGCCAGCTTCAATTCTTTCTTATTCTTTGCTTTGGTTTTCCAATTTCATACACTTAACACTCTTAAATTTTCTTCCACATGGTCCTTAAATCGTGATCTGGGCCTGCACACAGTGAAGTCTCTGCTTGCTGATCTATTATTTTCGTAGCACACATGTGTATTCGCTCCGAGCGTTAACAAAGTGTCAAAGCAAAATCAGCCTCTGCCATGGTGGCGGTTGCCACCTTTGTAAGGACGCTTTATTGTATGTTTAAAAGGGACATTTTAAAAAAATGCCATATCACGTTATTTGTTGTGTTCTTCACTGTAAAAATACATGGAAAACTAGTGATGTGAAATTCTTTTATTTTCCTCATTCCCAAAAAAAAAGTTAGATCAAAGAATAAAATTAATTATTAATTAATTACTAATTGCCATTGTATTCCAAAAATAAATTAAACAAATAAAGAAGTGCAAATATTAGATATGATAGCTTAAAAGTTTTAAAATAGCGAAAAATAATAAATAAAAAAAATGAACACAAATACAAAATGAATATAATTCGACTAACCTCAAGTACTTCCTCTGTCTTGTGTGAGAACGTTACACCTTCCCAGATCAAGTGGCCTTACACCCGAACGGGTGGAGAACGTTGCACTTTCCCAGATCAAGTGGCTTTACACTGGAACGGGTAGAGAACGGGTGTGAACCTTCCAAATCAAGTGGCCTTACACTGGAACTGGTCGAAATTCTAAACTGTATGTAGTCGGTATGGTAGCCGGGATGTTGTTGCTTCTTTTGTGGAAATGCTTCACCGTTTCCAGGGTCGAGTGGCTTTTCACTGAAGCTGGTTGAGAAGATTTCACGCTAGTTTCACGATTTGATAGTTGCGCCTTCCCAGAACTTCCGAATTACTTTGTGGCTTTACAGAACAAGTTGCCTTACACTTGGAATTTTTCAAAGTTGCTTACGGGTTCCTTCAGTTTTCCTTCCTCGTGGCCTTACACTCGGAACTCAAATACTAAGTCACTAACTCTCGAATTTCCCAATTAACGATCAAAATCGATTAAAAAAAGGCTTTACTTTTTATAATTGGAAATTCTACTGACTGCGCTACTTTTATTCTGTATAAAATGTTATGTGTTTGTTGGAGAATTAAGTAACGAAACTACTGAAGGAAATGCACAAGTTTATTGAGATGCTAATAGCTTAGGGTACAAAACTATACTGAATTCTAAATTAATCAATACAAAATTTCTTAAAACCTTTCACAGTCCTGGCACATATCATTGACATCTCGAAATTATCAGCGTGGGTGTTTCTCATCTCAGCTGTAGTCTAGATATTGGAATAAAAACGAAGACACAGTGGCGTGCTCGCCATAACATATATACCTCTCATACTCTTCTTAATTTTCAGGTTGCTGAAGCTGGAAAGAAGGTCTGGACTTCCGGCTGTATAGAGATCGTCAGATCTTGGGCCGAAAGGAACTTGTACACGATCGCTGGAATCGCCCTAGGCGTAGCCTTATCACAATTGTTCGTTATCTATCTGGCCAAAACTCTAGAAGGCCAAATCGACCTGCAGAAATCCAGGTGGGCTAGTTGAAATATAGGGATTGTTTGTAAATATGAGGTCCAAACTTTTTAAGACAATGTGTTTATGTAATGTGTAAGTCTGTAATAATGCTTTGGTGGTTGTTCGAAGCGCTGTGTTTATTTTTTCAAAAAAATGTATAGACTTCGTAAAGTGAGTACCTTGTGTTACCAGAAATAGATATTCCTAAATTCCATAATAGACCAGGGCGCATCTGTAAAAATATTAGTACATTTGGACGTTGAGAGGTGACTCAATTTTTTTTGCAGAAATTGCTTGAAAATAACTCAAATAATAATATTTGAATTATCCTCCCTCTCAAAGAAGTCCGGAACATTGTTTAAATAATTAAAATGTCAAAAAATGAAGGAAAAATCCGATTTTTTTCTTCGTTTCTTGATTATAACTTTAAAAGTATTCATTTTCAAGAAAAGTTGTACTAACATGAAAGTTGCGTAACGCGAAAATTGCGAAAAAACCATATAAAAACAAGTATTTGCATTTTACGTTTTTCAACCATGTATGCTACACTTAGGACCTTCATATTTAAACCAGAAAAACTGTATAATAGAGTTAAACAATACTGTAAATTTCATTAAGATCGGTTCAATAGATTTTGCAAAATAAATTTTGAAATCCAGCTTTCGCAAAAAAAATTCATTTTTTCAAAATGTTACAGAATTGAAAATAAAGCAGATAGCAAGTTGAACTTTTTTTTGCGTATAGAAGTGTACCGTACCTTTCATTTTCAATTTGCAAAATTAAAATCGATTGACTACCACGGCGTCAGGAATTTTTTTAAATAAACATTAGTTATTGGTGCTACGCGCAGGACATCGGATAGTTTGCTCTGATTGGGCATTCCAATGACCTTTGATAATGATTGATACATTTTAATTTTTATTACATTTCGATATAAATAAATAAATTTGTTTATTGCAAAATAAAAACAAATACTCTATCCTTTGAAATAACACTTTTTTTTAGCAAAAACTTTCTTTGTTCTTATATTTTAACTTAGAGAATAAAAGTTTATTATTTTTAAACATATTCAATTGTTTAAACAATATTTCACAAACAATAATAAAATTAGTTTGATTTTTGTGGAATTAAAATACAACAAAATATAGAGTAAGAAAATAATATATTACATAAAGATTGGAAGAAATTTTGGTGGAAATCAACTTGTGTGAATCGAATATCGCTGTCCTGCGCGTAGCACCAAAAATTAATGTTTATTTAAAACAGTTCCTGACGCCGTGATAATTAATCGATTTTAATTTTGCATCTTGCAAATGAAAGCTACAGTACACTTCTATAAGCAAAAAAAAAATTCAACCTGCTATGTGCTTTATTTTTAGTCCTGGAACATTTTAAAAAAATGAATTTTTTTTGCGAAAGCTGGATTGCAAAATTTATTTTGCAAAATCTATTAAACCGATCTTAATGTTGTTTTACTATATCATGAAGTTTATGTGGGTAAAATATGAAGGTCCTAAGTGTAGCACAAATGATTGAAAAACGTAAAATGCGAATACTTGTTTTTGTATGGTTTTTTTCGCAATTATTGCTATTTTGCAACAAGGGTGACTATTTTTTAAATTGTTGACCAATTTTATGTTATAGGAAATTTAATTACGCAACTTTTATGTCAGTACAACTTTTCTCAGAAATGAACAGTTTTAAAGTTATAATCAAAAAACCAATAAAAAAATCGAATTTTTCCTTCATATTTTGACATTTTGACTATTTAAACAATGTTCCGGACCATTTTGAGTAGGAGGATAACTCAAATATTATTATTTGAGCTATTTTCAAGCAATTTCTGCAAAAAAATTTGAGTCACCTTTCAACGTCCATCTCAAAACAGATCCGCCCTGGACTATAAATGTTCCCACAGATTTTATTCGCTCCGTGCATGACTGACGCGACACCCAGCGTAGTCGCCTGACATTTTTGGCGACAACAATTTGACGTTAAACATATGATACACATATGACATATTTGACGTTAATGTAATATTTATTTACCATTTTTGATCAAATTTGTTATACAAACAATAAGTGTGTTCGCGGAGACAGGCAGGGACTAGTCCACGATAACATGAGCATGCTCACTATAAAATAATATGAATAATATCGTTGATAGATAAATATACGAAGTAATTTACTATTAATTAATATTATTAAATAATTATTAATATACTGGTATATTTATCAATAAACGCTAACACATTAAATAAATATAACATGGAATTACGTGAAATAAAGTCACCGACAGGGTCCGCGAACGAACATGATGACACTGACATTACAAAAATTTGTCAAAATTGTCATATTTCGCCGCTTCGGACGCTGGCATAGTTTTGTGTATCCCCACCATCGTCACGCACGGAGCGAATACCACATGAAAATCGTTATTACATAATGATACGTTAATTGTTAAATTGTTGACATTCACTTAAATTGTGACAATTCAACCATTAGCAAAAAATTACTTTTACTCATAAATCATCACAAATTACTTAAAAAATGTACCGCACATACAGGTGTGTCGATGCTAACATACATTTCTTGTAAAGAGTCTCGAATCATTTATCTCGAATTAATATTATTAACAAACATATCTATTTTTTTTTAATTTATTGATTTTCTTTATGTTTAGGTTAATATTCTTCTTTTATTGATAAAGGACATGAACGTTTTAAAATTTTTGAGGGAAAATCATCATTTATCAGTGACTGCTTCTGTCAGTATTATTTATTAGGCATATGATATTTGCACATATTTAAAGATAATAAAGTAACTGAAAATGCGATCATTATCCTAACGAATACTTTGTTTCCGGTTAGCAAACATCATTTCTATATTACTGTATATTTCTGTAATAGTATCACTACTTAGAGTACGTATCTAATTTTTTTTTTGATATACTGCATTTTTACAATCTATTCTAAACACAAAGTAATAAGTAAATAGTCTGAAAGTAAATTAACGTAAATTAGGTACCATCCAGTGACGGTTGTCTAAGTATTATTCTTTGACAACTGGCTTGATGGGAATCGGAGTATTATTTATAGAAACTTGAGGACATGTAGATTTTCTGGTTGTAAAAGTAATTTGTACTGATTTGCTGGCATTAACATTTATTTTCCATCGCTTGAGCAAGTTTTGTAATTGGTCTAAATGATTTTGAACTTTTTGTGATGCTACATTAGGGTCGACATCCATTGCTAAGATTCCCGTATCATCGGCAAAAGTAGCTAATAAGGTATCATTTCTGGTTGGAACGTCGGCTGTAAATATCAGATAGAGAAATGGGCCGAGAACGCTACCCTGTGGTACACCAGATTGGATGATGTGGTAATTTGAGAAGTTGTCTTCAATTTTGACTTGGAAATATCGGTCAGTCAGATACGATTTTAGAATAAAGTATAGTTGGTCTGTCATGTGTAATTTTAGTTTATAGAGGAGACCTTGATGCCATACCCTATCAAATGCCTGTTGTATATCGAGAAACACTCCAGCGCAAAACTTTTTTTCTTCAAGAGTTGTTTTAATTATATTTACTATTCTGTGGCATTGTTGTATGGTTGAGTGTTCACGTCTAAATCCGAATTGGTGTTGTGGTATAATTTCGTTTATGGGGACAACTTGCTCGATTTTATGTTCTAATACTTTCGACATTATTGGGAATAGGCTTATCGGGCGATATGAATTTGCTTGTGTTGCGGGTTTACCAGGTTTCGGAATCATAGTAACTTGAGCTAATTTCCATTGTATTGGAAAATAGCGAAGACGTAGTATGCTGTTGTATATTACTGTTAATAACACCACTGCTTTTCTCGGTAGCTTCTGAAGTAATTCTCCTGTTATCAAATCATAGCCAGGAGCTTTCTGAGGATTTAGCATTTTTATTTGTTGTCGAACCTCTGTCGGAGTAAATGTTGTCAGAGGAAGAGATAGTTGACATGGAGTTTCGAGGTACTTTTTTATATCGTCATCTTCATCGTCATTGTTTTCTGGTGCTGAGAATACAGTTGCAAGATGCTCTGCGAATACGGTGGTTTTTTCTTCATTTGTGCGGGCCCAGGTCATATCTGTTTTTCTTAAAGGTGAATTTGTTATTGTCGGCCGTTAAAATTTTTTTGCAGCTTTCCATATAGAGTGGTCTTCACGTGAGAGGTTCGAAACATAAAACTGGAAGGAGTCGTTTTTTTCCTCATGTAGTGCTCTATTTAGTCTATGACTTATCCTATTAAGGTACGTTTTATTTAATGGATTTCTCGTTTGTTGCCATATGCGTCGAGCTCTTCTCTTTTTTGCTACAAGTTCTCTTATATGGAGGGGAATATTATGGTTTTCTTGCACACTTCTTTGACGTTGCTGTGTTGCTTACCACCCTGCTGTTTGTAAAACTGTTGTTAAATAGTCTACTGCTTCCTCTACCTCTTGGTTTTCTTTTATCCTAAAATCTAGTCTAATATTTTTATTTACAGAATTTTGGAAAATATCCCAGTTTGTTTCTTTAGTTGTCAGTTTGGGTGGTATTCTTCTCCATATTATGTGTGTGCTTAAAGTTATTGTTATTGTGCTGTGGTCTGATGTTAAATCGAAGTTTGACTCTATTGCACTATGGATGTCAGATATCCCTTTTGTTACAGCAAAATCTACCAAATCTGGGATTTTGTTAGCGTCCGTAGGCCAATATGTGGGTTCTCCCGTTGATAAATATCTTAAGTTATTTTGTTGAATAGTATTCATTAATGCTCGACCTTTAGGTGTGATTAATCTGGAACCCCATGTGGTGTGTTTGGGGTTCCAGTCTCCTGCTACTATGAATTTGGATCCAAGAGTTTGTATAAAATCATGATACTCTTCGCTTGAAATGGGATGTCTAGGTGGGCTATAGATAGATGCTACACTAAGAGAGGTATTTGTTTCGAGTTTAATGATGTATTTAAATGGGTATTAAAAATTACTGATACACTTTTTATAATTTAATTAAGTATTATTTAAAATGTGTAATATATTATTAACACTGTATTTTATATAACCTGAATTTACATGATATATTATCATAAGTCTTAAGTCGAAAATTCGACTTTGAGGTCGGTGATCTCGAAGAAGTATCCATCAGCAGATCGACTCCAAGTATTGCAGGAGAGTCGACGCACAAACTTACAAACAGAATGAACAAACAGAAAACGAAATTTTTATTAAAAAAATACTGTTACTCAGTCGGTATCGCATTATAGATAAGTTTCAGTAAACCATTTGTCGACCCTGCAATTGAAGTAGTCCCAAAGGTGGAAAGTGTTTTTACCTAATGTATAAGTAGAAAGTTAATGAAACAGTTATCACATAGACAACTTAAAAAGAATAAATTCAGAGTTATTTGTCTTGTATTAATCATTAAAAAAATGTTTTTATAATTAAACAAAAAATAAAACAACTTCTTTTTACAATAAAATAAAATCTCAATACCGGCGAAGGTTGATCAAGCCAAGACCCGCTGTCGATTTTCTGCGAACAAATAAATACAGTTAATTGACGTGGCAACACAATGCGCTAT
Source organism: Diabrotica virgifera virgifera (assembly GCF_917563875.1). NCBI lineage: Eukaryota > Metazoa > Arthropoda > Insecta > Coleoptera > Chrysomelidae > Diabrotica > Diabrotica virgifera. Next base: position 236,134,827 of record NC_065447.1, read on the forward strand.
TTAGTACATATTTTATACACACATCAAATAGGAAAGACGGTCGGTGCAGTATGGACATGGGACATACCAATCAATACTCGGTCCGTTAAGGAAACGGCTCAGCGATTAATCAATCAGCCCTGTGATGTATCACTAAAATTAAATATAACGTAAAGTTATGCTGTAGTTAAATTATTAAATTAATATTTATTGACGGAAAACTCCATTTTACAATTAAAATTAAAAGTCAAAATTAAACATTGAACACAAGTTAACTTACATTACTTACAATTAAACTAACGACATCAAAAAATTAAAATCAAATTAAAATAATTCACGGTGAAATGACATCGTCAAATTGGTGTGATGTATCTTATTTAACTCAACTACTTGCGTTATCAACTGTCATTTTATAACGTGACATTATACGTGAAGTTACAAGATCACTTTGTAGTTATGCAAGGATCTGTAAGGTTAGGTTCATCTTTTGCCTTGTTTTTAGAAATGAAGTTAATAAAAATAGCAGTTAAAAACACGTAGGTAATAACAAAATTAAAACAGTAATTAAAAATAAAAAATAAAACTAATTTAAAAATAGAACAAACCTAAAATAACAATTAAAAACACGTAGATAATAATAAAATTAAAACAATAATTAAAAATAAAAAAAATGGTAATAATATACTTTTAAAAATATAAAAGTTATACAAAAGACAAATTGAGAGATACAAGAATAAATATGTTTTTAAATTTATAAACATCCAGGGATTTTACTGTTCTACCTAACCTACTTTTATTTTTATGGTGGTATGCCTTCCCATCGTTGTTCCCATCATTCTCTCTCTCTCTCGCTTCAACTTATACTATTTCTACACAAGGTTCTCTTTGTTAGACAAAACAATACTTACTTTCTTTTTAACTTCTGGGAAATAACTCATCTCATAACGGAGAGCACGGAATTTACGTTAAAAATTATCGGGATATGAGTTATTTGTCAGTTATTTTAACTTAACGCAAAACGTTAACTTAACGCAAAAAATAATTTTGGTAGTACATTACAGGGCTCAATAATTAGACCAGTAATTGGCGTAGTAATTAAGAGGTTCACGTATTTTGCCATTGACTTTGGAGTCTAGATTTTTGTCTTTAATTTCGGTGTTGGGTTTTTTTACAAGCGACTGGCACGTTGAGTGTAAGTTCCATACCTCATTGAGACTTCCGCGTGATTCTGTTTCTAAATTCTGATACATATAAACAAAGGGAAGTGACAACATTACCGTCCTAAGCTTAAACCCAACGTGCAAGTCACTGAGGGTCTCCGTCTAGGGATAAAGAGGGCTGTGGAGTAAAGTGAAGTATTTTATAAATTTGGTAGCATTGATAAGGGGTTTAAACATACAGTGAGCACGTAAAGGTTGGAATAAATTCATTTTCTCGAGAATGGACGATTTTGGAAAAAAATTCCAAAACAGGTCAATTTTTATTTTTAAATTACGACTTTTTGGCATATATATCATACTAGTGACGTCACCCATCTGCGCGTGATGACGTCATCGATGATTTTTTTAAATAAGAATAGGGATCGTGTGATAGCTCATTTGAAAGGTAATTCAATTCTCTATTCAGTAATATAAACATTAACATAATTATTTATACAGGGTGTCCAAAAAAAAATTTTTTTGGAATAAATTGATTGACAAAAAGAAGAATGTATGCAATTTATTTAACTCAAAATACATTTTACTGCTCTCAGAAAACAGAAAAAAATGTTTATTTGAAAAATAATCATGGCTTTTCGCTTAAATTAAATGTTTAAACTGTCACGAGGCTGGTGGGTGGCTGCTTTAATATTTAATTTAAGCAAAAAACAATATTTATCTGCCAAATAAACATTTTTTCCTGTTTTCTGATAACAGTAAACTGAATTTTGAATTAAATAAATTACACACGTTCTTCTTTTTATGTCAATAAATTTAATTAAAAAAAATTTTTTTTGGACGCCCTGTTAAAAAAATTATGGTAATGTTTATATTACTAAATAGAGATTTAAATTTCCTTTCAAATGAGCTATCACAGGATCCCTATTTTCATTTAAAAAAATCAACGATGACGTCATCACGCCCAGATGGATGACGTCACTAGTATAATATATATGTCAAAAAGTCGTAATTTAAAAATAAAAATTGACCTGTTTCACTATTTTTTTCCAAAATCGTCCGTTCTCGAGAAAATGAATTTATTCCAACCTTTACGTGCTCACTGTATAAATAGTAGTGTATTTTGTGTACTTAGTTATATTTACGAAAAACATCTTAACAAGCGATTTCTTATTGTGGTTCTGTCGGCAGAGAATGGAATTTCAATAAAGCCTGTCAATACAGGTACTCACTACAAAAAAAAATTAAATATCATTGGAGAATAAATGAAGGCGTCTACAACAATCACTAAATCTCTTTCCGTAATATATTAGTCGTGTTTTATGTGTTTTTTTAATTGACAAATAAATATATGTATTTCTATAAATGCTTTTGTTTTGTCGTATGCCTTAGCAAGAAGCTTGGGATTTTGTTTTAGTATTTTAGACCATTTCCAACACAGCTTTGTATCTCTTATTCGCCGACGACACCGCTACCTTAACTGCTCGAATCATAAAGATACATACTTCTGCAATTCTACAAAATTTGAGGATTTCGTGGTTTTTCAACGCGTAGGGAATCCACGTTTCTGTAAAAGATCTAAGCGGGTTATTGAAAAATTCTGTTTAAAACCGCTAATTGTACAGTACGACCAGAATATGAATAGACGGGAGCTACGCGCAAACCGGAGGAGGGATGCAGAATTCAGTTGAGGCTTAAACGTCAGAGTTGTCATGGTTCTGTCACAAAAGTTGAGCACCTTGTATATTAAGGGTCGTCTACTCGTTCTTTGCATATTTATGACATTATTAATAGCCCAGTAAGGATCTGTTTTTAGGTGGATGTGAGAGGTGGCATTCAGATTTTTGCGGATAAAGTTAGGTGATAACTTCGTTAATAATAATTGAATTATGCTCCTTCTCAAATATGCCCGGAACATTAATAAAAAAAAATATTTAAAAATTTCAAAAAATTTCGTTTTTTTTTCTACTTTTTTTGCTTATAACTTAAAAACTATTTATTTTAGAACAAAGTCGTATAGGAATAAAACAAAGGTAATTAAATTTTCTATCAGATGCGATTGGTTAAAAATGTCTTTAATTAATCACCCTTGCTTCAAAATAGCGATAAATAGAAAATAAGGGGGCAAAACAAGCCTGTCCTTATTCAATGATTTTCCATCACTTAGGTTACACTTGGAACCTTCCTAATTCGCTTAGAAAATTTTTGTAATGTGCTAAAACCGTACACCAAATTTCATTAAAATTGACTTTCTAGATTTTGCATAATAATTTTGCAATCTAAACTTTTTTTAAAAAATTAAAATTTTTTAAAATCTTGCACAACAAAAACTAGAACATACAAAGATTTGTCAATTTTTTTACATATAAAGAAGTACTCCACCTATCTAATGCACTTTACAGAATTGAAATCGGATTATTTAAGCAGCCTCAGCAATGTTTTAAAGTTATAAACAATTTTTTGGCTTATAAACAAATTAGTGCTGTGGCCAGGAGGGGGTGCTACGGACTCCTTTATTTAGATGGACTTACCCAAGTTTTTTTATGTATTTTGACCCGTATAACACGAATTTTTTGGGTAACAGTTGATCCGGATGTCGATAAGATTGTTATAAACAAAGAACTTGAGGAATTACATAACATCGATTTTTCGCAAAATAAAACATTGTTTTTGTATTTCTTGGGTAATTCTAAGCAAAAAATGTTCCTACAAGTTTTTTCGTTGGATGCATAGTTTTCGAGATAAACGCGGTGGAACTTTCAAAAAATCGAGAAATTGCAATTTTTGAACGCGAATAACGTTTGATTAAAAAATAAAATAGCAATTCTGCTGACAGCATTTGAAAGTTTAAGTCAAATTATACCGGTTTTAATTATTTGCATTGCTAAAAATTAATTTTTTTATTACTAAGCAAAGCTATTTGTTTATAAGCCAAAAAATTGTTTATAAATTTAAAACATTGCTGAGGCCCCTTAAATAATCTGAGTAAAGTGTATTAAATAGGTAGAGCACCTCTTTATATGTAAAAAAAATTAGCCAACTTCTAAATGACGTTTTTCACAACTTCACATCCAAAAATAGACGTTTTTTCGCAGATCCTTATTGGTCTATAAATAATTTCGTAAATTTTACGAAGTATTTGTTATATTACAACCTTTTTCTACTTATTATAACATAATACAACAGCAAATATAACACTATGATGAACAACAGTGTTAGATTTTTAGCCATGTGATAATCGTAGCAATTTTGTTTATACTAACTAGTTTTCGTATTTTTTAAATTGATTTTGGTGCCTGGAAGTTATAAATTTTGCAAAAACAACGATGAACCATTACCATAGTGGTCTATTTTATATGGGAATTACATACAGTGAGCACGTAAAGGTTGGAATAAATTCATTTTCTCGAGAATGGACAACTTTGGAAATAAATTCCGAAACAGGTCAATTTTTATTTTTAAATTACGACTTTTTGGCATATATATCATACTAGTGACGTCACCCGTCTGGGCTTGATGACGTCATCGATGATTTTTTTAAATGAGAATAGGGGTTGAGTGATAGCTCATTTGAAAGGTAATTCAATTCTCTATTTAGCAGTATAAACATTAATATAATTATTTATACAGGGTGTCCAAAAAAAAATTTTTAAATTAAATTTATTGATATAAAAAAAAAGAATTTGTGTAATTTATTTAATTCAAAATACATTTTACTGCTATCAGAAAACAGGAAAAATGTTTATTTGATAAATAAATATTGTTTCTTGCTTAAATTCAATAATAAAGCAGCCATTCACCTGCCTCTTGACAGTTTGAACATTTAATTTAAGCGAAAAGCACTTTCTTCTTTTTATGTCAATAAATTTAATTCAAAAATTTTTTTTCTGGATACCCTGTATAAATAATTATGTCAATGCTTATATTACTGAATAGATAATTGAATTACCTTTCAAATGAGCTATCACAGGACCCCTATTCTCATTTAAAAGATTCATCGATGACGTCATCACGCCCAGATGGGTGACGTCACTAGTATGATATATATGTCAAAAAATCGTAATTTAAAAATAAAAATTGACCTGTTTCGGGATTTTTTTGCAAAGTCGTCCATTCTCGAGAAAATGAATTTATTCCAACCTTTACGTGCTCACTGTACATATACAGTGCTAGTCAAAAGTCCGTACCCCCCCTCGTATCTTTTGAACGGTTATACTTATAATAGTGAAATTTGGAGGGAGGAAATAAACGGATTTAGGCGTCTTAACTAGTTATGACAGGTGACGTAATAATGACAGATGACGTTGCAGCGCCACCATGACAGATAATTTTAAATGGGACCTTATGGCAAGTGATACCTCGTTTGAAAGGTATTGAAAATACCTATTCAGTCATACTAATTTTGTTTGAGTTTAAGCTAATTTTGATGAATAAATAAAATAATAGAAAATTGTAGTTTCGCATTTAATTAATAAAAATTCAAACCTCCGCCTATGATTACTTGTCAAAAGGGTTGACGTTGACGTAAAAACTATTAGAGAACTGAAAAACGTGAACTTTTTTGACAAAAAAAAACATAGGCGGACATTTGAATTTTTATTAATTAAATGCGAAACTACAATTTTATATTTATTTCATTTATTCACCAAAATCAAAATCAATTTATATCCAAAAAAATTAGTATGGCTGAATAGGTATTTTTAATACCTTTCAAACGAGGTATCACTTGCCATAAGGTCTCATTTAAAATTATCTGTCATGGTGGCGCTGCAACGTCATCTGTCACTATTACGTCACCTGTCATGACTAGTTAAGACGCCTACATCCGTTTATTTCCTCCCTCCAAATTTCACTATTATAAGTATAACCGTTCAAAAGATACGAGGGGGGGTACGGACTTTTGACTAGCACTGTATAGAAGCTACTAACGAGCATAACATCCTAACCTGTAATTAATATTCTAACTTCTGATTAATTTTACAAGTTCCAACTTAAACGTTTTGGTCTTATTTGTTTGATCCTATATGTTTTTCAGCATCTTATGAAGAGGGTACAACGAGCGAGTGAAGAAAGAGGACTTAACCTCAACATAAGTAAATTGAAAATCCTCTTAAATTACTATCATCGAAGTCCTTCGGCTGAACCATCGAGCTGATCTTAAAAAAAAAGTAACATTGCTTATATTTGAGTAATCATGAGAATTGCAGTCATTTTTGAATATTTGACTCAACGAGTCTGGATCAATTAAGAGAGCCGAGATAGTAATCCAGAATTCCTCTATCAGAAAACTTCATCTCTATTTAATAAATCTGTAACCACACCTAGGTACTTTAAATGTTTCATTGACAACGTTTCTCAAACATATTTCGGGAGAATTTAACATTAGTTTTTTATGTTTACACAAACAGCGTATCTTATGTAAAACAGGGTAACTTACTACCAGAGGCTATTTACGCCACTGACGGGCTTAAACATTGATGCAGTCTCTTTCCATTGTTATTCAATTTTTTTGAAATTGAAAAGAACCCTCAAACAGGTCTGTCAATGAATGCGTATAGCCAACAACAATGCCCACCTCTTCACCTTGAGTTTTGTAGACGACCAGGCCGTGCTGGCCCAGGATTCTTTAGGTATCTAGACCTTTAGGTATCTTTAGGTAGCCATTATTAGATTCTTTATGCTAGCTGCTAGAGAATATAGCAAATGGGGTCTAGAAGTTACTTTGAGAATATTGGAATTAAAAAGAGGAGGTAGACCCCGAAGATCATGGAGGGATGAAGTGGACGAGGCCATGGAAAGACGAGACCTTAGGGACGGAGAATGGCAAAACAGAAACGAATTAAGGCGTCGGCTGAAAGAAGGAAGGCGGCGACAGCTGTAAAAATCCTTATACAGTGTGACCCATTTAGATTGGAAACACCTCTATAAAATTTGAAGTTAACCGATTTTAACCAAATTTTTTTGAAGATATTCTTCTTTAGCGGCGAATCGATTGAGGGTAAAATTTGATTGATCCGCGCGCATGCGCACACCGACAGTATGGTATTAATCGTTATACGGGCTCTGATTGGGTGTTGAAATTTTGAAATGATCTCTCAATAATTGTTCAATATGGAGGTTATCGGTAAACAAAAATATTGTATAATATTAGTTTTTATTGGTGTGTGGACAGAAATAAAATCAAATTTATAATTATAGTGACTTTTTAAATAGTTTTGAAAAGCCGCAGGTACGTAATTCTAAATGTTTCAGTTGGAAATACCTAATAGTTTTAATACCTATCTATTTGGAAAATGTAAACAAAATAATGTAGTTACCTATTAGTAGGCAATGCTTTAATTTACATAATCTGATTACGAACAAACTTTCTACAAATCTTCATCTCATATATCGTTTTCTTACTCTATATTTTGTTGTATTTTATTTCGACAAAAATCAAACTAATAATTTTATTAAATTCATATAAATTTATGGTGTAAACGTTTAGTTTGTGTATATTCCCACATGACGTATACGCGAATGTGGTGCAGTTTGAAATACCGTCAACTTTCGTACGGCGCGGTAGACGTGAAGTGGGTTCAAGCCCCAAGCAAGTTATTATTTTTTTATTTTTTTTTTTTATAGATTTTATGATTGTAAGTAAGTCGGTCTTGACGGTCCAGTTAGCTGGGGCTCAGTCGATCGACAAGTTTAGTGGATTTGCGATTTGCGGTCGCTGGTTCGAGCCTCAGCTAGGTCAGGAAATTTATAAAAGGCCAACGCCGTAGTATAAAACTCAATAGAGTCTACGGCTTGGTCTGGAATAAACTGGCGTCTGATCGGCCTATGGAGGAGCGGTACGGGAAGGGATAAGGGCTTCCGGCTTGGTGATACTCCTCCATAGATCCCTACCGAAGGGCGTTGACTCCTAAGAACGGTGTATACATGGTGTGATAAGTATATTATTATATAATTTTTAAAGATATTCTTCTTTTTTGAAAGTGGTAGATAAGAAGGTTAGTTTGATTTTTAAATAAAATAAGTACAGATAACCTTTTAAGTATATTTACTTCGTTTAAATTACCTATTATATAATAGAAGAATATCTTCTTACGTGCGTACAAAGTACACACATTCTTTTTTTTAATGGCATGTAATAAAAGGTCTATTGCGGGACAAAATATGAAATATTTAGTTAAATTTTCAGGGCATTCTACGATACTTTTTCTTCGTCGAAAATAGAGAATTTGTATATTAGCGATTTTTTTATTAAAAAAATTTCTACGCCACTGGATTTAGAGTGGCTTCAAGTAGCTAGGACAAAAATTTCATTTTAAATTTATTTTAAACATTTTTTTTGTCTAGTAGTGGTTTGTTATTAAAATTATTTGAAAAATAATTAGTTTTATGGTTACCCAGCTAACAGTGTTCGTATATATGACGTCAAACAAACGTCAACATTTTGGGAGAAGTTACACAGCGATGTTACGTAACAGTTTAACGTTATTTCTACGTAACCTTTTCAACGTCACAAAAACGTCACTTTCTAGTTGAATTTTCGGTATAAATAATATATAAAAGGACTTAAAATTATTGTGTAAATAAAACCACATACATAATGTTGAAACATTTATTAAATATTTGAAATAAACATTTATTATATACCTATTTGACTTTTATGTGAGAGGAATACACAAAATTATTAAATAGCTACTTTATATAATACATAAACATACCCGTAAAGTAATCTTCATTCTTAAAGTGTAAACTGCAAACTTTAATATAAGGACTAGGCTCTTATCCCATTTTTAGAAGATATTTCCATTTATTTCGTTTTTCAACTAAACTGCCATTGAATATAATTCTATATTATTTATTCTTTTTAGGGAAAGAATGAAACGATAAATTACTATTACGCTTTATCCAAGAATCACATTGAGGCACACAACAAGAATAATTTGGTTTTTTTGCCATAACTCAATTAAAACAAACACATCAAATACATTTTAAGCACGCAAATGAAAGGTTATGTATTAATGTATATTTGAAAGGTTCGAAATAAATACGCGATGGCGCTGCAGTCTTAAACGAGATTGCCTTACGTAGCCTTACCTACCAAAAACCCACGTTTTAGGGAGGAATAAATTTATACGTATTATACCTACCAAAGAGCCACGTTTCAGAAACGAATAAATGCATACGTATAATATACGTATTAAAATTTCGTATCAGTAACGTCATTTTTTGATAAATGTTACGTAACAATACAAAAAAACCTAAATTCAACGTTAAGGTAACATTATCTTGCTAGCTGGGTATCTGTTGATAGAGGGTGTTTTTTTTGACTCGTAGCTTAGTGAGTTTTAAAATTTTAAGTTGTCTTAACTTCGTTATTAATAAATATATTTTAATGAAATTTTTGTCATAGCTATTTGAAGCCGCTCTAAATCCAGTGGCGTAGAAATTATTTTAATAAAAAAATCGCTAATACAAATTCTCCATTTTCGACGAAGAAAAAGTATCGTAGAATGCCCTGAAAATTTAACTAAATATTTCATATTTTGTCCCGCAATAGACCTTTTATTACATGACATTAAAAAAAAATTTGGTTAAAATCGGTTAACAACTTCAAATTTTATAGAGGTGTTTCCAAACTTTGAATAAAACAGGTTTGAGATTCTGTTTACCTAATAATAATACACAAGTAAAACAAGTGGACAAGTTTAAGTACAGTGGAACCCCGATAAGTCGGCCCCCGATAACCCGGAAGTCCGGCTAACCCGGACCGATTTTCATCAGACAAAAATTTAACAAATAAACAATTTAACAATTTTATCAAATAAAAATGTATGTAGGTCAAATAATATTTGAGAGATAATGTGTATTTGTGTAATTTGAACACATATAATAGTCTAAGAGCTAGTGAACCCTCCGACTAACGGTCGTCCTGTAAGGCTAGAAGTTTGTCTAGTAATAATTCATAGCACACCAAGGCTAAAAACCATGACCTGGCAGGCATCAGCGGTGCACTTGTGTCTACCAGGTGAATCGAAAAGTGCAAATTTAGGGGGTAAAATAAACTTTCTCCTGTAAGGTTTAAATTTAAGTATGTGTTTAAGTAAGTCATTTAGAAGAAATGTGTACAATGACAGGCGATTCTGAAGAGCATAAGACCTTGCCAGGCGAGGGGAAAGATTATGGGTTTTTCCTAAAATTGTTCTTTTTGCATCGAACAAATTTTTTTTAGGTTTTTTGAATCATTTCAAACAGAAAACGTCTTTTATTATTTTTCTCTTAAGTTAATAGTTTTTGTTATATGAGCGATTGAAAATTTTGAAAATTGAGAAATCGGCCATTTTTAACCCTAAATCGGACATTTATCTAAAAATTTCAATGTTGCCAAGGTACGCAGATATTCTTTAAACATTGATTGATGAAATCCCGAAGAGATTTTTGCAATAAAATATCGAAAACCCCTTTGTTTTTTTAATTTATTAATCAAGCGTGTGAGACAATGTAGTATAAGTGAGGACGTTTGAGTTTGCATAAATTCATTATCTCGAGAATGGGCAAATTTCAAGAGAAATCCTCAGACAGGTCGATTTTTATTTTTGAATTAGGACTTTTTGGCATATATATAATACTAGTGACGTCATCCATCTGGGCGTGATGACGTAATCGATGATTTTTTTAAATAAGAGTAGGGGTTGTGTGATAGCTCATTTGAAAGGTTATTTAATTCTCTATTCAGTAATATAAACATTAACATAATTATTTATACAGGGTGTACAAAAAAATTTTTTCTTCTATTTGTCAAATTTAATCAAAGTTAATTTAATAAAAAAAACTTTTTTGCACACCTTGTATAAATAATTATGTTAATGTTTATATTAGTGAATAGAAAATTCAATAACCTTTCAAATGAGCTATCACACAACCCCTACTCTCATTTAAAAAAATCATCGATTACGTCATCACGTTCAGATGGATGACGTCACTAGTATTATATATATGCCAAAAAGTCCTAATTTAAAAATAAAAATCGACCTGTCTGAGGATTTCTCTTGAAATTTGCCCATTCTCGAGATAATGAATTTATGCAAACTCAAACGTCCTCACTTATACTACAGTGTCGCACCTGCTTGATTATCAATTAAAAAAACAAAGGGGTTTTCGATATTTTATTGCAAAAACCTCTTCGGGATTTCATGAATCAATGTTTAAAGAATATCTACGTATCTTCGCAACATTGAAATTTTTAGATAAATGTCCGATTTAGGGTTAAAAATGGCCGATTTCGCAATTTTCAAAATTTTCAATCGCTTATATAACAAAAACTATTAACTTAAGAGAAAAATCCCTAAAGAAGTTTTCTGTTTGGAATGATTCAAAAAATCTAAAAAAAAATTGTTCGATGCAAAAAGAATAATTTTAGGAAAAACCCCTAATCTTTCCCCTCGCCTGGCAAGGTCTTATGCTCTTCAGAATCGCCTGTCATTGTACACATTTCTTCTGAATGACTTACTCAAACACATACTTAAATTTAAACCTTACAGGAGAAAGTTAATTTTACCCCCTAAATTTGCACTTTTCGATTCACCTGGTAGATACACGTGCACCACTGAGGCCTGCCAGGTCATGGTTTTTAGCCTTGGTGTGCTATGAATTATCACTAGAAAAATTTCTAGCCTTACAGGACGACCGTTAGTCGGAGGGTTCACTAGCTCTTAGACTATAAGTATGTACAACAGTAAAAATGATTCATGCACACGGCGGCAGGCAGAGCGACCGTCTCAGCTTATCGGAAAGAACAGGCACCTGTCTGTATTCCTTTTCCGTTATTTATGTCAAACTGTCTTAGCATTGTTTAAAATAGACGTGACTATTTAAAAATTCTTTTTTAAAACAATGGCCTTAGTCTGTTCTTAAATAACAACATTGTTTTAATCACTTCCGTTCTGTAATCGTGCTTCAGATTGTGTTTGCCTGATTTTTGTCTACGTAATGGTAACAAAACTGTAATGTTAACAAAACGTAAAAATGTTGTGACAATGGAAAAGAAACTAGAAACATTAGGTAGGATTGATAAAGGCGAATCTTTAAAATAAATTTATTGCAGCATCATAATATGATATTATGATACCATAGGTCTGGATCCTGCGTATGAAAAAAAAGTTGATTAATAGCAAGCTAAAAATTTGTTAATAGCTTAAGGGTGTCTAGTCGGATAAACTTTGATATATGAGAACACTGGAATAGGGGCAGTTTTAATTGTGGAACAGGTAAAAAATCTGGAACGGTCAGAACACGAAAATGGCACATTTGTTTTGTCCGACAGAACAGACATAAACTCTCCGAACAGAGATTAAACTCTCATGCAAAAATCAGACTGCTATTTATCACCTGTCATAATTCCTGTCATTTGACATATTCTACATGTTCCACTCATTAAAACGCCAATTTGGTGATAAATAGCAGTCTGATTTTTGCATGAGAGTTTAATCTCTGTTCGGAGAGTTTAAGTCTGTTCTGTCGGACAAAATACATGTGCCGTTTTCGTGGTCTGACCGTTCCAAATTTTTAGCCTGTTCCACAGTTAAAACTTCCCCTGTTCCAGTGTTCCCATATATTAATGTTTGTCCGACTAGACACCCTTAAGCTAATAACAAATTTTCAGCTTGCTATTTATCAACTTTTTTTTCGTACGCGGGATCCAGACCTACCATATTATGGTGTCGGTACATCTCTACAGTATGACTGAGTTTTTTACCAAGAAATGAACAAAACTCTACACTCTATACAACTATACGTAATTTAGATGTGTACTGTGCATATGTGTTTCATGTTTTTGTAATTATAATGGATAGGTTATTTATTAATTTTTACTATATTCTCCGGCTAACCCGGATTTTCGATAACCCGGATCGGCCGCGGTCCCGATTAATCCGGGTTATCGAGGTTCCACTGTACCTTGGTGTTATAAGTGGTGGGGAAGCTATAGCGAAAATATAAAATTCGATCTTTAAGAGGCATGAAAGGTCACAGGTCATAAGTGCACTCAATATATTCGGTGAGACAAAAATATTAGCAAAAGCAATAAAAAGATAGTTGGTCAAACCTTGGTTGATTCAGTTCTTACATATGGCTGCGAAGTTTGTACAATGAAAGAAAAAAAAAAGAAAAAATGTTAGCCAGTTAGTTACATAATATCATATCCTAAAATTTCTAGAATATATTGGATCGCAACGAAAAAATCAGAAACATAATGTTAGCACCACAAACAATTATTTTTGAGCGTATCAAGAAAAAAGTCGTAGATGGTTTGGTCATTTACTTCGGATGGAGGAATCAAGGTGTCAGAAACTGTGTTCTGCTGGGAACCCTCTTAACCCGGGAGCAGTCGCGCCGTTAGAAAAAATCTAACATTTAATCCTTTTCCGTGATAACTTGATGAAAAATTTTGCAACATAACTTTCCACTCGTAAGTGCCTCGAGGAAGATTGTAGTAATGCGTAGGTATTTTCTTAATTTTTTTGTGGAATTTATGGCTTTGGTGAGAACCAATTATCAGCTGTAAAATTGTTAGAAATAAATATTTTTAAAATAAGTAAGTAAATAAAAATATTATTAAATAAAAATTTGTTTTAAATTTATATTTAAATTCGGATTATTAGATTTAATCTAGCGCGCACTGCTCACGTGACAGAAGAGAGCGCGACTGTTCCCGGGTTAAATAAATAAAGGCGGCTGACCCTGTATTAAGTCATGGAGGGAGGGAGTAAATTGTGATGTGAGAGCTATAATTTAGATTTGGAAGATGTCCTGGCGCAAGATCTGACAACCGGAGAGTATTTTATTTGCCTCAGATCGGATTGTACAGTTATGGTATTTTTTATCGCTGTGTCTAGGTACACGCTAACGTGTACGCAAATAAAAAAGTTAGGTACACGCGAAACGTCATCAAGTCAGTGACGTCACTATTAAGCGTGCACCGTTACTGGTTTTTTGCATACACGCTAACTTAAACCGCGTGGTAAGATACTGCGAGTATCAGAGAGTCAGAGTGTTAGAATTATTTGTTTAACCGCGTTGTGTTTACACTTTAATATTGATTAGTAAAGAGATTTTTTATTTGTTTAGGGTTTGTTTTTAAATTAACTATGGAGTGTGGACAATTATTTAGTTCTTTTAATGAGTTTAACAACATTTTAAAACAGTATGAAAAAGATAAGAGACTACATATAAATTAATATATTAGTAAGTCAATAATATCGAGCTAGTACATATTTTATATTTTAGTATTACTTATACAGGGTGTCCCGAAAAGATTGGTCATAAATTATACCACAGATTCTGGGGTCAAAAATAGGTTGATTGAACCTCACTTACCTATATACAATAGTGCACACAAAAAGAGTTACAGCCCTTTGAAGTTACAAAATGAAAATCGATTTTTTTCATATATCGAAAACTCCTGGAGGTTTTTTATTGATAATGGACATGGGGAATTTTTATCGCAGCAACATCTTAAAAAAAATTATAGTGAAATTTGTGCACCCCATAAAAATTTTATGGGGGTTTTGTTTCCTTAAACCCCCCAAACTTTTATGTACGTTCCAATTAAATTATTATTGTGGCACCATTAGTTAAACACAATATTTTTAAAACTTTTTTGCCTCTTAGTACTTTTTTGATAAGCCAGTGTTTATCGAGATATTTTGAATATTTGTCGAATCCACCACATATTTTGTATATGGTTAAGTATGGTTATAGACACCTGTTAATAGTCTGAAAATTTATTTATAACTTAAATTTTTTGGTATATTTTGAAAAAGAAGCCACATCTCGATAAAAGTTGATTTATCAAAAAAAGACTAAGAGACAAAAAAATTTTAAAAACACTGTGTGTAACTAATGGTACCACAATAATAGTTTAATTGGAACGTACACAAACATTTGGGGGGTTTAAAGGAACAAAACCCCCATAAATTTTTTATTTAAATATAGTATAAAAGAAGCCGCATCTCGATAAAAACTGGCTTATCGAAAAAATACTAAAAGGCAAAAAAGTTTTAAAAACGTTGTGTTCAACTAATGGTACCACAATAATGAATTAATTGGAACGTACACAAAAGTTTGGGGGGGTTTAAGGGAACAAAATCCCCATAAATTTTTTATGGGGTGGACAAATTTCACTATAATTTTGTTTTAAGGTGGTCCTGCCATAAGAATGATACATGTCCGTTTTCAATAAAAAATCTCTGAGAGTTTTCGATATATTGAAAAAAATCGATTTTCATTTTGTAACTTCAGAGAGCTGTAACTTTTTTATGAGCACATTTGTACTAAGGTAAGTTAGGTTCAACCGAACTATTTTTGACCCCAGAATGTGTGGTATAATTTATGACCATTCTTTTCGGGACACCCTGTATATCTAGTATTATTAATATTATTTATAATTTAAATATGTTACAAATCAAAATTTGGTATTATTTTTTGAGAGTAAATTAAATGTAAGACCAAATACTTACAATGTCGGGATAGTATCACAGGGTTTTTCCTGGTTTTCCCTTGTGATTTACTATGAAGTCTCTAACGAGAGAATTTTACTGTCGTTGCATTTGGTTGTCTTTTTAAAGACAGATCACATGCTATAATTTTTTTGTGACGGATATTCTTAAGTTGGGGTTGATTTCATGTAATCGAATGAACTATCTTTCAGTAAGTCGTCCCAGGAACGCAACTCATAAATATTGGCAATATCATTTTAAAGTACTTACTTTGTTAACGTACTACGTGCTACGTACTAAAGTGCTTACTTTAAAATGTATATGTCTGAATTGCCAATATAAATGAGTCAGATTAAATAAATTATTAGAAGAATTTTTTTGCTTAGCAACAACACTTTTGTTTATTTTAGTAATATTTTGTATTTTGACAACGGCACCCGATTTGGGCGTCGAAACGTTAATAAAATTATTTTTTTCATTTTAATTGTGGCTTATTTCCCATATAAATAATTAATCATAAAAATGCAACAAGGAAATAGCTCAGAACAACATTTTTTTAGTTATAAGTGAAATATGTAGTATTAGTATTACCGTCGAAAATTAAAATAAAAGGAAGACCTAAAGCTTTCACAATAATAATTAACTTGTTCTGAAGCTATTTTCTTGTGGCATTTTTGTAATCAACTATTTTAAATGGAAAATAAGCCACAATTTAACTAAAAAAAAAATGATTTTATTAACGTTTCGACGTCCAAATCGGATGTCGTTGTCAAAATACAAAATATTAATAAATTAAACAAAAATGTTGTTGCTACGTAAAAAATGTCTTCCAATAATTTATTACTCTTAGTGATTTTTGTTTTTTGACGACATCCGATTTGGTCGTCGAAACGTTAATAAAATCATTTTCTTAGTTAAATTGTGGTTTATTTCCCATTTAGAATATTTTTTTTTGGTTTTGTGGCATAGACTTGGGTGTCAATTAGCCAGTCACAACTATTTTTCTATTCATACATAAAGAAGGCAATGAGGTCATTAGAGTTCCATAACAAACTGTTACACAGCTCTCTACTCAGTTCAAAAGCTGCAGCTGGCCTCTATGGACTATCCAAAATTAATAATATAACATTTAATAATATAACAATATAACAAATTTAATAATATAACAGAATAGTTGATTATAGTAATTAACTTACGTATAAAAATTATTTTAACAATATTTTGTACATGTCATGTCGACTAAATACATATTTATTTTGCTAACCTGAATATATACTTCTTTTATATATACATTGATTTATTAAAATTAAGTTTGAAACGTCTGAATAGGTCTGCTTCTCTTCCCTTAATAACAAATATTGTTCTATCAAAAAAACACTAAACATATTAAAATAGCGTGTATTACCAAAATATACAGTCACTGCGCACGCTAAATAATGACGTCACTGGCTTGATGAAGTTTAATTCGCGTGTACCTAACTTTTTTATTTGCGTACACGTTAGCGTGCACCTAGACACAGCGATTTTTTATTTGAAGATCTGGGACACTGAAGTGCTTCAGCACCTTCTAAGCTACTTAACGAGCCATGATTTCGCTGCAAACAACACTAAAAAAAAATCGTGTCAGTTGTTTTGAGTAAAATCAGTACAATTCACGCTCTTAATAATGTATGCTTGCTAGCAGAAAGCCTTGTTTGATATGTGAATGTGTTTTATAAAAGGATTTAAGTAGTTATTTTAAATAAAAAATATTTTATTACTACTATTTTTCAGTCATTACCGAGTACAATATTATGAATTCGAGAGATTCAACTAGAACTAAGCCTACAACGTCCAATAAAAACAAAATAATATGGTCCATGAAGATTCCTCACAAAAAAATCCTAACTGAATATCTTGTTCCGACTAAACCTACAAAAGAGAAGAAGCAAAAACGACTTGGCAACAACGTCTCTGAGAGCTGTTTTACACATAGTTCACTTTACGGGATTGTTATTAAGATAATATACATATTATTAAATAAAGATTTTAAAACAGTGCCCAATAGTCAACGTAAAGTTTGAGATAAACAAATCAAACTTTAATAAGAAAGTGAAAGATTCCAAAAATTTGAGTCCATATGGCACCGTAAACGACAATCGGACTTGTGTAAAACCGCTCTTATGAAAGCTAACTTCACTCAGTTCAAATTTTTGACTTTGACATGTTTTTAAAATATTTGATTTTTGTTTTGTTGATGGTTTAATTTTAATCTTGTTTTATTTAATTTACGTTATCAAATTGTTATATTGCTCTAATCTAAATTTTAAAGACTTCTATGTATAATTACTCACTTAATAAATGAGTTCCGAAACGATTGAAAACTTTTTTGGAGTATATTTGCTTTATTGTTTAAATCCCCGGTATAAAGGAAGAACCTATATAGGATACACAGTTGACCCGAATCGCAGATTAAAGCAGCATAATAAAGGAAAACAATTTGGAGGAGCCTGGAAAACTAGTAATAGAGGACCATGGTAAAATATAATAAACAAATATTTTAGGTTAAGTTAGAATTTTGAATATAATTTCTAAAAACATGGGTACAGTTGAGTCCACGAGTCTTTACCCGTGCGTCATTAATACCTGGCTAGATAAAACACACATTTGATAATTTAAATTTTAACCCATAGTAGGAGCAGTAGCTACTTACTGTCACTTGCTGTTGCGTTTAGTAAATTTCAATTTCTGACTTATTATCGACTTATTTCGTATGCCTTAAATGATGACGCACGGGTAAAGACTCGCGACTCAACTGTAAAATTGAAGCTGAGGTATTTAGTATATTGGGAGCTTGTTTCAATCAACATCATTGGCTCTACAATCCTCGGTGGTCTTGGCCTGTTCTGGAACCAGATTCCATTTCTTCGCCTTGGTTTTCCGTTCTACTCTTAACACTTGTGTCTTCCACCTGGTCCTTAAATCGTGTTCTGGACATGTCTCTTTTCCTCACTCCATCTAGTCTTTGGATATAAATGTGTTTTGACAGCTCCATCTCGTTCATTCTCTCTAAGTGGCCTAGCCATCGCAGCCTGTTTATTTTGATGAACCTACCAATACTAGGTTCACTATAAAGCTCAAAATTGTAGCACCTACACGACGTACATGATAATCTATTCTACACTCCTTTATAAATATGTCTGAGCCCTTCATTGCTTTTTGTCATCATCCACGTTTCTGATGTGCATGTATGAGGACTTTCAGTAAGTCCATTTCGTTTCGACAGGAACATTAAAAACTAGACAATACACATTACATATTTTATCAACAAACCCATGTTGTGTACATTGCTTTTTTACCATTTAGCAGAATTTTTTTTCTGAAAGACATTACAAATCATTTGTACTTTTCTTAAAAAAAGTAGCTGGAATTATAAACCTGCTTGCAGCAATCATTTGCTTTGTTTAGAGGCACATACATTCAACACAAGTGCAGGTCGAATGTTCCATGGAATTTTTGAAGTTATACTTCTTTACCGGCGATAGAGGGTGATTTTTTTATATGTTAAAACCTATCAGCCCGGCGCATGCGCATTATAACTTTGTTCTGATTGGATGTTCAAATGACATGTCAAAAATTATCCGATATGGCAGCTGTGGTTTGGAGGTAAAGGTAAAGGTAAACAAATGTATAATATATTAGTTTTATTGTTGTGAGGACAGAAACAAAAAAGTTTATAATATTGTAGTGACTTTTAAATAGTTTTTAAAAGCAACAGGTACGTAATAATTGTTAATGTATCATGGGTATAAACCTACCTATTTGATCTGCCAAAATACATAGTATGTAATACTTTTATTTATATAATTTGATTACCATCAAAATTTCTATCAATATTCACCTAATATATTGTTTTTTTACTCTATGTTTTGTTGTATTTTTTCAATTCTAAATCATTTCAATTCAAAATTAAAATAATTTGATCAATTTTCAAAATATCAAAATATCACAAGTTTAATCCGTTTAGTTAGTTGATCTTCGTAAATAATGACACATAGTGTCCGTGGCTAAGCGGAGAAGGCGAATGAATTCCAATACCAACCGCTCTTATCAGCGCTGGTTCGAGTCCCAATAGAAACTTTCTTTTTTGTTTTTTTTAATACATTTTATGATTGTAAGTATATTTATTATATAATTGTATTTTCAGAAAATACGTATTTAGTTAAAAAAAATTTCGACAATTAATGTTCAGACATCATTTGTGGCTTGTTTAATGTGTTTGTGTGTGTTTTATTTTTTTATTATTTTAATTTTTGGCACTGTTCTAATAAAAATGTTTGAGAAGTAGTAAGTATAAATTAGTTTAATATTTAAACAAAATATAAATAAAAAGTATATTAATTTCGTTTAAATCATATAATAGAAGTATAACTTCTTACGTGCGTACAAAGTACACACACATTCTTTTTTGTACTGCAATAGTAGGATTTCTCTGTATTGTCTATTCTTAAGAGCAAACAGTAGCGATCAACAGGTAGCAAAAACGCGTTCCAAGATTGCGGCTGTAATTTTGAATATTTTTTCGAGATATTTGGCACACATATTCGTAATATAATACAGAATGGCGTAATTAATTACAATAATGTAATTAAATACAATATTAAAAAAACGAGCCTGTATCGCCATTAACCCGGCACCTGCCACGTGGCTTTGCAAGGCGCCAACTGCCACGTGGCTTTGCAAGGCGCCAACTGCCACGTGGGGTGCTCACAGCACCCCTTAAAAATTTTCTGTGATCTACTTGTTTAAAAAACAAAATAATGTGTTGAGTAACACAAGGATATAAAAAAGCATGTTTTATTGACTTATTAGCCACTAATATGTTATAAAAGTTAAAAAATAAAATGAAAAAGGTGTCATAAGCAAATTAGCAAGTACCAAGCCATAATAAATGAAGTCAAGTAAAATATCTAAAAAAATTAAGATTTAGTGAGTATATAGTTTATATTAATAATTTAAATCATTTATTTCAATAAAACATGTAAATTTGACCTGTTTATCAAAAATACCAAAAAAAAATTTAAAACTTAAAGTACCAGATGATGACACCCCAATTCGATTTTAGAGCTATAAGTTCAGAATGACACTAAATAACCACTTCAAACACTAACACATCTATGCTATATAATATTATAGAAAGCTACTATGAGTCATTTTGGAACTACTAAAATTTTAGTAGTTCCAAAATGACAGAAAATCTGGGCATCGGATAAAAAAGTTTATTTAAAAAAAGTTTATTATTTTGTTCTTCTTAATGGCGGTACAGGCTCATTTTTTTAATATTACATTTAATTGCAGAGTAATTTCCACATACATAATAATATATTTTTCAAATTTAGCTCTGTACTCTATTATATTACAAATACGTGTGCCAAATATCTCGAAAAATATTCAAAATTACGGCTGCAATCTTGGAACGCATTTTTGCTACCTGTTCATCGCTACTGTTCCCTCTTAATGTTATATAAAGATTTTGACCTTATTGGTAACCATAGAAGCAGATCACTTAGACGACTATAGCTTATTTGTTCAGATATATTTTGGGAATATCCTTCATTGACCAGCTCTATATTTTTCTCAAAATATTCCTCCAATAGTAAGTTTTTTTTTCTAAATAAGTTTTCAATCCAGTAGCACAGAAAACGACAATAAATATCGTTCCCATACCACTAGATTGACAACAGGTGGAAATTCTATGGTTACTACCCCCGTGACTTTCAAAAATTATAAGCCATACGGGTGCCAAGACGAACATTAAAAGGGAATTTTAAATAATTCCCGTCCCATCTGCTCAATGTGGTAAAGTTCCAACGAGAAAGCTTCCTAAGTACTCCACAAAAGAGTAAATGAATTAAAAATGTATGAATATTTTCAATTTCTTTGCAATCCGAAAATGCAGCAACATTATACTCTAGTTAAATCAGGGAGTCAAGAAAGAGTCTATAACGGTTTCTGGGATTTTTTCTGCTCATCAGTAGAAAACATTATGAAGTATCCTCTCATCTACTGATGACGGGAAGAAAAAAAAATCCCCAAAACCAGTATAGACTCTTCCTACACTCTCCGATTTAAGTAGAGTATAATGATGCTGCATTTTCGGATTGCAAAGAAATTGAAAATGTTTATACATTTTTTAGTTTTATCTGTTTCAACATGAAAATTTGACAAATAGTTGAGTTAGCAAGTTTGTACTTTTTATCTCAGAATATAACAACGGTGAATTTTTTTAGGTCAATGGTTATGATTATACATGGATTTCCAAATGACATATCCGCTCTTAGAGTAAGTATTTGCATCATTACAGTACCATGATCTGTATCAACCATCAACTGCTTTTAGTTTGAATGGGCATGGCAGCATCCTCATACATCCAGGAGACTGAAACATGTAGGTAAGAAGAAAAGGAATGAAAAAACTTTTAACTTTTGCCTACGAGTTCTTTCCGAGATGTTGAAAATTGGACCATGGTGCAGATTACCACTTACAATAAGATGGTTAAATTCTACATTTGCCACTGACTTTGCTGTAAGTATTATTCCTTAACTCACTTATTTAAATGTCGGATAGAAAGAGCCAGAAGTGCATTCATGAAATTCAGAAACGTCTTTACGAACTCTGAATTTGACCTAAACCTAAGATTAAGATTCACAAAATGCTATATATGGTCGGTGCTCCTATATGGCATGGAAGGATGGACTTTAAAAATAAACACAATGAATAAGCTAGAGGCATTTGAGATGTGGATCTATCGACGAATCCTTAAAGTTCCCTGGACCGCAAGAATAACAAATGAAGAAATCCTGAGAAGAATTGGTACAGAACGACAATTGATGTGCACAATTAAACAGAGAAAAACGGCATACCTGGGACACATAATTAGAAATGAAAGATATCAGTTTCTGCAAACCTTAATTGAAGGAAAGATCGAAGGAAGAAGGGGAGTGGGCAGGAAGAAAATGTCATGGCTCCGTAATGTCAAACAATGGACAGGACTAAAAAACATAGGAGACCTAATACATACTGCAAGGGATAGAGAAAAATGGTCAAACGTGATCGCGAACATCCATTAGTGGATTGCATAAGAAGAAGGAGATTCCTTAACTCTTGATGCAAAGTAGAATGTATTCAACCTATAATCATGGAATGATCATAGAATAATTCAACTGAGACAGCACTCTATTCAGCATTTCATGGTCACTTTGCAGTGCGAGCAGCATATCCCCATATAAAGCTTATGGAACCTTGCAGCTCAGTGTTGCCGGTTTTAAGTAGACGAACTTAAAGTCCGTCTAAATAGAATATTCCTGAAGTCCAAAACATCTTGATTTGAAAATCTATGGATTTTATTATTCTTAACTAATTCATAGATAGGAACGTACTATGAAAGATATTTATACGATGGCAATGCTGATGTTTACTTCTTAGAACATAAAAATATTTGCTTAAAATATATCTCTTGGCAAAACTGTTCTTCGTAAGAGTCTGTACTGAAAGGTGACCGTGAAACGGAGGATAGACTCATAGAAAAAGTGAAGAACACAATTGAAAATAAGGAGGTGATGCTGGAAGTCTTTTTGGATATAGAGCGGGATTTCAACAACACTTCACTAATATCCATAACCAATTCTCTGAGACGTAAAGGAGTCGAGGATATATTTGTTTGAATTGGATAGAATTTATGCTCATGAATAGCGTTGTAAATACCATCATTCTTGAAGAGACCTTGTTACCTCGGATTGACAGAGGATGTCAACAGGGAGAGTTCTGTCCCCACTAATGTGGAATCTGCTGATGAACGGACTAATAGGGATTTAGAAGACATAAAACAATTGGATATGCGGATGATTTGGTAATCATCTCACAAGGAAAGTACAATACAGTAGTCAGAGATTGTATGAACGAAGCCCTTGAACTAGTGAGACAATGTACTTATAAGTCCCCACAAATCCACTATAGCTCTCACACGCCAGGGGAAATTAGGTCCTCTAAAGCTGCAGGGCTAAAACATTCAACGAAAAGAAGAGGTAAAATATCTCAGGGTAATGCTAGACTCAAAGCTTACCTGGAACCGGAATTATAAAAATGAACAAGCAGTGTAGTGACATATTATGTATATTTAATGCATTTCCATGAGTTACAAACTAAAATTTAAAGAAAAGCGGTAACCTCTTACATATTTTACTATATGTTATCTCAAATTTAGAACATGTTATAATAGAAGGGGAGCATCGTATGCTAAATTTGCAGATACTATAGTTTATTTTTTAACCAGGAGGAGTAAACTAAAAAGGCAGATTCACACCCAAGAAAGTCACTAGAATAATAACCAAATACATCTTCTTTTTGGTTGATCTAGTCGGCCCTCAACTATAATATATAAATATTATATTAAATTAATATGTTGCTAAAGAGTTCCAAAAACAACTGCTTTTTATATAAAAGCAGACCAACAATCTAAAAATTAAAGGAATAACACAGAAAACACAAGAATCGCCGATATAACTTAATTAACCTATGAAATGTCACTAGTGTCAAAATTAGATAAATGTCATTAGTGTCAAAATTTTGTAACAGTGGAGTAAACTTGCCTGCGGTTGGACCAATTACAAACAAGCAATACAGCTTGGTAAATTTTAATCACTCCTCTTGGTTTAAAAACAAACCATAAAGCGTCATGAGACCTATTGGGTTGTGAAGATTAGGTCCTAAAACCAAAAAAAAAAGGTAAGTTTTCCATTTTAGTGGGGATTTTCCATTTTTTAATTTAATTTTTCATTTCCAAAAACTGTTTTTTTTTCGATTATAGCGCTATCTATCCCTAATTCGAAAAAATGTCTCAAATAAAAGCTAATAATTTTTACGTAAGAAATCCAAATCTGCAATACAAAATGGGAGTTCCTATTTAAGATTTTAAAGTTACCCCCACCTTTTCTCTGTGAGTGGTCGTGTTTGGTGTCATTCGATAGTTTTTTGAAAAATACTGAACACATATTTTTTAGTTTTTTGATCTAATGTTCATTTCGCAAAATATTGTGGGTTTCCTATTTGAAATTTTAAAATTACCTCCTACCCCATGAGGGGTCGTGTTTGGTATCATTCGATATATTTTTGAAAAATATTAAACATATATTTTTCAATTTGATGTTAATTTCGCGAAATATTCACTTTTTTGTGAAACTTTGTGACTCTGCCATTTCTTTACATGCACAAATCATCAGATTTTTGAAATATACACTGTTCTTCATGTACTTAAATTACCTTGTCTTAATATGACGTTTTCGAGTTTTTCTAGGGATAGATTTTTTTACGGACTGCCCCCAATGCACGCCAGTGTATTAAGAGTCCATAGTAGGGGTACATTTACAGGGTACAAGGTTTCTACCCATGTGATTTTGTGACTCGCTCGAGTAACTGCAAAAATCCCAGCTTGGACTCTCCTACCATAAGATATTTGACCAATTTTCAGTTTTTTTTTGTAGTATCCTAGTATTGCCATAAAAATTATACATTTTAGCTTCTGAATTATATTTGTAGGTACCACCACTTCATATGCCGATTTGTCATGGATCAGTAATCAGTAAGAAGATTGAAAAAAGTTCATCCACCCAAAGTAGCTCCAATTTAAGTTATAAAATCTGTGATATTTGTTCTTTGGCCATAACAGGACAAATTTTGAAATGCGTTAACTACACTTGTGATCTCAATAGCCACGTAACTTGCTTATCTAATAAGTTTTTGAAATTGGGTGAATATGTCCCAGTTGAAGGAGAGTGTCCAAAATGCGAGAAGGTATTTTTGTGGGGCGATTTAGTGAGAAAATTTAAGGGATGTTATAATAATATGGATCTGGAAGTTACGGTAGAAGATGCTGCCGAATTTTATATGTCTGATTCAGACTGATTTTTTTTTATTGTCCTTAAGTTTACATTGTATATTTTTTACGCGGAATGTGTCATGGATGTGATTAAGAATTATTTGACTGTTTTGAACATTTTTGAACTTATTTATCTTATTTGTAGCATTATGTAGGTACTTAAAATATTACTATTGATGACATTTTGGTATAAAAATAAAGGAAACTTTTAAATTCCAGGATTATATACACACATCGCAAAAGTCTAGGGATATTTTTATAACATGATTAAATAATTATGCGTGTGGCTGGCCTCCACACCATCTAAACCTTTAGATCCTAGAAACCCCAACGGACGACCATGGCCCTCCATGGGCTGTCAGCGGTCACCGATGATGATGATAAAATTAATACAAATAAATTTATGTGATCGTTTAATTTCAACTGAATCTGTACAGTTGCTCATCCTGTAGATTTTTGCGAGGAAAACAAAACAGTAAAAGTGATGACGAATATTTGACATTGTGAACAGGAGAGGGAAAAACTATGGTTTGTATACTGCAGCAAATATTCTGGTAGTTTCGATTTTGTTCGTGGTATAAAGTTCTTCTTTAATTAGTACATTGCAAATGTTGTTTTTTATCATGTAACGACGTCATTTAACTTTAGATGAGATGAATAGGGCTGTAGGACTTTTTTAAGGTGACATGGAGCAAACTAATGTATCTGAGCGCATGGGAATCTTCCAAAGTATTATAAGTTAATTGTGGCAGCGTTTTTGTGACACTAGAAGTCTAGTCGAACGTCATCCAGGACGTGACGCGCTACATCTGCAGTTCAAGATCGATTTTTAGTGTTAACCGCTAGAAAATAACCAACAATTACAGCACCTGAATTGATTAGCGACTTGCAGCGGGCACACCAGATAACCATAGGGCGTGATACTGTAAGAAATCATCTCCATAAAACTAATCTGTACAGTCGAAGGCCACTGAGATGTCCACCTATCTCCAGAGGCATTTGCTCTGCAAGATTAGAGTGGTGTCATGACTATCAAAACTGTGATGCATATTATAGCCCAGTTTTGTTTATAATAAATATACATTAATAGTCCTGTCGCCAGCGGGGTACAACGGCATCCTTTATTCAGATGGACTTACCCAAGTTTTTTTTATGTATTTTGAGCCATAGAACACGAATTTTTTGGGTAATAGTTGATTCGGATGTCGATAAGATTGTTATAAACAAAGAAATTGAGGAATTACGTAACAACGATTTTTCGCAGAACATTTTTTTTTGTATTTTTTGGGTGATTCTCGGCAAAAAATGGTCTTAAAAGTTTTTTCGTAGGATGCATAGTTTTCGAGATAAACGCGGTTGAATTTTCAAAAAATCGAAAAATTGCAATTTTCGAACCCGAATAACTTTTGATTAAAAAATAAAATAGCAATTCTGCTTACCGCATTTGAAAGTTCAAGTAAAGTTATACGGGTTTTGATTATTTTTATTGCTAAAAATTAATTTTTTTATTGTCAAACAAAGCTATAAACAAATAGTGTTTCCCGTGCCCAATGCATGCGTTTTAATGCATGCTACGTAGAAATTGCCTGTTTGTAGGCGCGCCTACTCGTTCGATCTTAAATGAGAGATGCATTGAAAACATCACTTAAGCATTATGTGTTTATAGCTTTGTTTAACAATAAAAAAAATTAATTTTTAGCAATACAAATAATCAAAGTCGACAGAATTTTACTTGAACTTTCAAATGCGGTAAGCAGAATTGGTATTTTATTTTTTAATCAAAAGTTATTCAGGTTCAAAAATTGTAATTTTTCGATTTTTTTAAAGTTTAACCGCGTTTATCTCGAAAACTATGCATCCTACGAAAAAACTTGTAAGAACATTTTTCGCTTATAATGATCCAAAAAATACATAAAATGAATAGAATAATTTTTATTTGCATAAAATTTTTACATATTTGAGCAAATAACGTCAAGTAAAAGTAAAAGTAATAGACCTGGATCCCGCGTAAGAAAGAAAAGTTGATTAATAGCAAGCTGAAAATTTGTTAATAGCTTAACGGTGTCTAGTCGGACAAACTTTGATGCACGGGAACACTGGAACAGGGGAAGTTTTAACTGTGGAGCATGATAAACGTGTCGTCCTGACAAGTTTATTATTGTGAAAAATAGCAAGTTGTTTTTAAGTTTATTCGATAGCCAACGTTATGTAATATATGCGAAAATGTTTGTCCGACAAAAATGTTGGGCATTTTAACGAGTCCGACACGTAGAACATGTCACATCACAGGAATTATGTTGGTGATTAATAGCAGTCTGATTTTTGCATGAGAGTTTAATGAAAGGTTAAAAAAGCAATTGGAAGTTCTGTCCGACAAAATTAATAGGAAGTTTTCGTAGTCGGACATTCTAAACAGGTAAGACATAGACATAGACAAAAATGCTGGTGATAAATAGCTTTCCGACAAAGACGAAATTTAATTAAGTAAATTATTCCTTACCAAGAATGACTGTTGTCGGAAAAAAATAAGGGGTAGATTTTGTAGTCGGACAATTTAAAAAAATAATTTTTGAAATTTCAATAAGGGGTGATTATTCTATGTCAAAAGTACCTGCAATCAATTACAATCGATATCTTTCGATTTATGTCAACATCATTTAGATACCTCACTGTAATACATTTATAGTAGATTATATTATGGAGTGATTATTATTATAGATATAATATTATTAATATTATAGAGTGATTATTACAGGCAAATTATATTATGGAGTGAGTGGTCTAGCTATCTTTGTCTGCCACATGCGCGGGATCGCTTGGTTAAAAGAGATAGATAGACCACCTATCGGCTTTTTGCACTGTATTCCCTATCTACCCTTATGTCTATGAATACATTTCCATTTAAGAAAAACTGTCACTTTTGACAATAATTCATAATAAATTGCAATCGTAACTTCAAATTTAAACTAATCGATTTATTTTGGCAGCAAATTATTTCTTGCCATGTGACATATTAATTACATTATTATTTCATTTGTAGAAAGTTGAGAAAAATTACGTTATACAATTTTAGTAATAATTTATTTAGGTACCCTTTTTCAATCAAGCAAAGCATTATAGCACGAAGAATGATATTTAATAGAACTTTCACAATTATCTGGCAACTGAACCTCATTGAATTGATGACAAAGTATTTTACTAACTTTGTAAAATGTTCGAAAATTACTCAAAAATGTTCCGTTGAATGGTTTCACTTTTGATTTGGCGACTTAAAATGTAAACTGTTGACACTCAAAAATAGACACAAAAACACTCCATAGTTAATATAAATTTTAATTTCCAACACACGTGGCAAACAGAAACTCAGAGACCATGTACTTTTAAATACTACTTTGTATAGCACAAAGTGTCACACTGACAAATGCAGCCTTCTAATACATACTTCTAAGCATAATGTGTCATATTTATGTCTATTCTTATAAGCACCGAAGTTTTAGACTCTTCACATTTTTCAATGTCGTTTACAGGGTTAAGATTTGAGTATGGAAAAAAATGTATACAACGTTTTTTGTAGGAAATTTTCCGTACTTTCTGATGCGCCTAATTAGAAAACCCTAAGAGATTGCTTTCACATGTTCTTTGACATTTTTTATTGTCATTTTGAGAATATCTAGAACAAACTCCACCCAAAAAAATAATTGTTTTGCAATATATACATGCATTGATACTTACCTCACTATTTTTGGAGTGTGCATGTATATATATGCATATGCAAATATGTGAATATAAATAATAATATACAACTAAAATAGCTTTATGAATATGTGACTAAGTCATTCTGAAAAAATGTTTTTTATTTATTTCCTTCGATTTGCCCAAACTTTTTGTCCGACATATAACTTTTTGCGTTACAAAATATAATTTGTACATAAACAAATCAAAATTAGCTTGCTATTTATCACCAACATTTTTGTCTATATCTTACATGTTTAGAATGTCCGACTAGGAAAATTTCCCATTCATTTTGTCCGAGAGAACTTCCAATTGCTTTTTTAACCTTTCATTAAACTCTCATGCAAAAATCAGACTGCTATTCATCACCAACATAGTTCCTGTGATGTGACATGTTCTACGTGTCGGACTCGTTAAAATGCCCAACATTTTTGTCGGACAAACATTTTCGCATATATTACATAACGTTGGCTATCGAATAAACTTAAAAACAACTTGCTATTTTTCACAATAATAAACTTATCAGGACGACACGTTTATCATGCTCCACCGTTAAAACTTCCCCTGTTTCAGTGTTCCCGTGCATCAATGTTTGTCCGACTAGACACCGTTAAGCTATTAACAAATTTTCAGCTTGCTATTAATCAACTTTTTTTTCTTACGCGGGATCCAGGTCTATAAAAAGAAAAGAGATTATATAAATCTAAAGTACATAGAACAATAATTCGCCGCCGTCCACGAAAAGTATAACTTCGAAAAATGCCGTTAGGAGTAGAACTTTCAATGAACGCCGCGAAAAATATTATTTTCGATTATATATGATTGTGAAAATTATAATCCCTAATAAAGTGTCAGCGAAAAAATTTATTTTTTGATGAGTGTCAGCAAAAAACATTTCTTCTATGGGTCCACGAAAATTATAATTACTAAAAAGTTCTCAGAAATAATTGTTTTCGTCGGCATCTATTATGAACTAAATCTTTTCGTTATAAATATTTTGGGAGTTATAATCTTCGCGGACACGCATATAAAAAAGAATTGTATCGTCAACACTTATCAAAGAGTTATTATTTTCACTGGAAATGTATTTGTTTTTTTTTTTTTTGGGAGGTGAGAATCTTCAAAAGACCGTCTGGGAAGGTGTCCCAGGTGTGTCGGATTCGATCCGTCACGCTTCACCGTGCCGAACCGCCTACCGACTAAACTCACCTCCTCTTCCTCCAGCCGACAGGTCTGGAACCGCTCTTGGCGAGCATGTCTGACCCGTCGACCTTACTCATAACTCCCCCCGGGCACCCTCTGCGTGCACTCCGTAGATCAAGCGGCCACCCAGCCGCCCCGTCCCGCACAAAGACCGGTTGGTGAAGACGACCGTCCCGTGCAGCCCATATGCGGGTGGGGCGACCGGGGTGCCCCCAATCAAACATGAACTAGCAAAAGGATACCAGTCGACAGTTACGAGCAACTCCAAACATTCGTGCTTTCATCAATTCGCACTCACACTCATACCCATTCATTCTACAGTTAAAAAGGAAGCAGTCAGTGAGGTTGGGTGTAAAAATCCTCCCCCATTACCTGATACAAAACAAAAAACAGACTAAAAAAAACAAGACAAAACAGAAAATAAACAAAACAATACAAAGGCGGTCAGCATGGGTTAGATGTAAAAGGTCCTCCCCCACTGGAAATGTATTAGGAATCACATTAATCATAGATACCAGCGAATTATCATAATTAAAATTAAAATTAAAAATTAGACATTACATGTTACAAAAACAACGAATACTCCAGGTATTCCACCACAGTATATGGTTCTACAATGACCAGATATTTAAATAACTCTCTTTTAAATCTTCCAAATTGAATCTCTTGTTTTAACGCTGATGGTAACTTGTGGAATTTGATACAGGCATATAGTGGACTCCGTTCTGTTAGAGTAAGCCTGTGTCTAGGGATAGTTAGGTTTAGAGCTCTTGTGTGATGGGTATGATTGGGGATGTAATGGTTAAATAATAAAGGGTTCTTAAAAAGAAACTTTAAACATTCATAAATGTAGATGGCTGGAAAACTAAGTATATTTAGTATTAGTTTAAATTTCCCCCTGCATGACTCCTTGATTTTCATCTCAAGAATAATCCGTATTACTTTTTTCTGAATGATAAGAAGCTCTGATGTTGCCACTGCACTTCCCCAGAACATGATTCCATAACGTAGTTGAGAATAAAAGTTAGCATAATAAACAGTAAGAAGAGTATCCTGCTGTAAGTACTCTTTAAGCACTCTTATTGAGTAGCATGCAGAGTTCAGTTTTTTTACATAACTGCAATAGGTGTACATCCCACTTCAAATATTGGTCAATGTAGATACCCAGGAATTTGACAGAGTTGGATGTTTCTATGTGGTCTGATTGAATATTTACCATATTCGTGATCGGACCTCGAGACTGAATGGTTCTAAAATAGATGAAGACAGTCTTATCACAGTTCAACAATAATTTATTCCCAGCAAACCATATCTCAGCCCTCTCCAGATTTTCACCTGTTTTTAAGAGCAACTCTTCAACAGTTTTGGCCCAAATCAGATAATTTGAGTCATCTGCGAAATTAATAAGGCTAGATGATTCATCTGTTACAGATTCAGCAAAATCATTGATATATACAAGAAATAAAAAAGGCCCAAGAACACTTCCCTGGGGTACCCCCAACTCGAGATTCAGTGCTTCTGAGAGTGTTCTCTCACACCATTAGTTTCCAGATAAACTCTCTGTGACGTTCCTGTGATAAATGACTATCCAACGTAAAGCTGGGCCTCGTATTCCATACTTGTCAAGTTTGTCAAATGCTTTTGACAGATCTAGAAAAGCTCCTAGTGTTTTGTTTTTTAGTTCCAAGTATTTTAGTAACAAATTCAAATATAGCTGTATCAGTTGATTTGCCCTTTAGCAAACCATGCTGTGTTTGTTTGAGAAGATTTTTTGACCTGAAGAAATTTTCAAGTCTATTACACATAGTTTTTTCAAAAATCTTAGAGAAGGACGAGAGAAGACTGATGGGTCGATAATTTTCCACTTTAGTTGGATCGCCTG
The DNA here is from genome assembly GCF_917563875.1 of Diabrotica virgifera virgifera. Lineage (NCBI taxonomy): Eukaryota > Metazoa > Arthropoda > Insecta > Coleoptera > Chrysomelidae > Diabrotica > Diabrotica virgifera. The sequence goes on from NC_065447.1 coordinate 236,167,182, forward strand.
TTTCTTGTGCAGTGGTTTCACCAGAGCTATCTTTAAATTTTGTGGAAAGTAGCCATATGTGAAGGAATTATTTGTAAGTTAGAGGATAACTTAATTCATGTGCAACATACTTAATGATGTTTGTGGAAATTCCATCATGACCAGAGCTATGTTTATTTTTTAGATTTTGAATTATTTTTAAAATTTCAGTTTCAGAAACAGAAAACAAAAACATACTTTCTGAGACAGTGCTGATATTAATGCGGAAGTTTTCTACCGGCTTGATTTTATTGACTGCATTTATAGCTGCATTTGCCATAAAAGTGTTGATTTCATTGGATAGAGCATTTGTCTCACCTTGTAAGCCCAGAACATGGGAGCTTTTTGAGTTCCCTTTAATTTCTTTGATTATTTGCCATGAAACTTTAGACTTATTATCACTAGTTTCCAACCTTTTATGATAAAAGTTTTTTGAGACTCAACCAAAAGTTGTTTTTTGTTTTTTTACTTCACTTTTTTAACTTGTTTATATTTTTTTTTATTGACGATTTATCTAATTTTATAAAATTGTATTTGTTATTGTTATGTATATCTTTTTCGTGAATCTATGTTAAGCTTTGTCCATAAAATTGTAAAATTTTCAGTGACAATAAAGCATATTTCTATTCTATTCTATTCTAAGTTGATTATATATACGCTTTTCAGCCCTATAGTCCTCTTCGATACAGCTCATTATTGGCACTTAAAGTGAACAAAATATCCAGCCGTGATTTACAGGAAGTAACCTCTGGTGCACTTGTCCAACTCTCTTTAGGATTTTTGCTATGAAATCTTTTTATAGGAAAACATTGCTGAAATAATGTTTCTATAATATTTTTAAATTCTTCCCATTGGCTGTCTATTTGTGAAGAATGACATGCAAAGAGATTTGACCAATCCACCTGACTTAACAAGAATTTGAAATGTTGTTTGTTTTCTGCATTAAACTGACGTTTTTAATACTTATCGAAGGCACTCGACCGATCTCAAATTTAACTATCTGAGCCAAATGATCTGATGTGTGTGGGTTGAAAACTTTTGATGTAAATGCTTCAATATTTGTATAAATATTGTCAATGCACGACTTTTTGGCACCATCTATGCGTGTGAATTCTGTTATTGAAGGAATTATATTAAAAGAGCTTAATTTTTTTTTAAAAATACCTGGCCATTTTGCGTCCTGGAGTATATTTAAGTTAAAATCTCCTGCTAAAAAAAATTATACAATCTTTACAAATCAAATCGTACAATATTTCATGTTTTTTTTTTTCATTTCAAAAATGTTTTGTTTTGCGAAAAATCGCTGTTATCATTCCTCAAGTTCTTTGTTTATAACAATCTTATCGACATCCGGACTTAGGTACCTAAGTCCATCTGAATAAGGAGGCAGTTGTACCCCCCCCCCCTGGCGACAGGACTATAAAGACATTTTTGTTATTTTTGATATTTCAACAAATTAAAGAAAAAATTATTTCTCTGTCTAAAAGAATCCCTAGACTTTTCTGATATGTAGTTATAATGATTATGTCCTTTATCCTTATCGTTACGGGGGATGGCTTTCTTAACCCTCCGCTACTCGCACACGGTGTATGAGACCGACCCCGTAAACCCTGTGGACAATTTTTTTGTTTAAATCAGACGTCCATAGTTTTAATTAGTAAGATAATTTAAGATCTTTTTCTTCTTTTCAATGTTTATATATTTGTTTATTTATATTTAGATACTAATTAAGACAAGGAGAAGCAAATATTGTTAAAATTATTTGAGGAAGAAGAATTTGATATATTGAAAAGGAAACGTACGAAGATGATGATTTTATTAAAGTAATATAATGTTGACACAAACGCATATCTACAAAATTATATGATCATATATTCATTAAATAATATAATTGTACACAATTTTGCAAAAAAAAAATTTTTAAATTTTGCTGACCCATATTTCTGGACCCGGTCTTCTGCACCGTGCGAGTATTCGATCACAAAAAATTGGCCCGAGTAACGGAAGGTTTCCGATATCTTTCCTCTCTGAATCATACCAGTGGGGAGTATCATCCACACACAGATTTTAATATTCATATTAAATTTAATTATTAAAATGTTTGATTGGGAATAACTTGGATTTAGTTGGAGCTGAAACTCGAGCCATGAAGCGTGACAGCAGCACGCTTCGCAGCATTTGTGTCAGCCCACTGAACTATCGAAGCTGACTACCTACAGTTTATATAATTGTATGAATATAAAGTAAGGCAGGAGTAGCGTGCATGATTAAGAAGGATAGTATCAACAAAGTAAAAAATTTGATATATTACAACGAACGTATACTAAGAGTAGACATATTATACGGATAGAGAGGAAACCAATACAAACCTAATCATATGCTGTGGACCAGATGGAGACGCAACAAAAAACGAAAAGAATGAGTTCTGGGAGAAATTACAAGTGATAAATGATTGTACAGAGAAAATTGTGATCACAGGAGACATGAACAGTACAGATACAGACAAATTCATACAAATACTTAGGAACAATAATCAACAACAAAGGAGACATAGCGGACGATCTTAACAACAGAATGGAAAACAGGAAAACTATTCCAAGCACTAAATAACAAAGAAATATCAACAAAGATCAAGATGACAATATACAAAACAATATATAGACCTACGGTGACATATGGAGCAGAAAATTGGATATTAAACAAAAAACATCAGAGCAGAATACAGGCAGCAGAGATGAAATACCTCAGAAGAACGATCGGAGTAAAAAGAACTGATAGAATCAGAAATGAAGAAATAAGAGAAAGACTCAAAATCAAACCGATACTCGACTCAATCAAGGAGAAAAAATTGGCATGGTTCGGACATCTAACCCGGATGGACAATAATAGACAAGTGAAAAGAGTGTGGGACGCCAAACCAATAGGTAAGAATAGAAGAGGAAGACCCATTAAAGAATGGAACAGTGACATTTCGCAGATACTGCAGAGTAAGGGTAAGACGTGGCAGGAAGCAACACAGATAGCATCCAATAGGAAGGAATGGAGAAAGTTCGTTAAGAGCTAGGACAATTCAGAAGATTGTAAAATATTGTAATTTAATGAATTGTATTATAAATGGCCCAACACCGAAAGGTACAAATGGGTCTACTGATTAAGTAAAGTAAGGGTTGTACACTGCCCGTCAGAGAAAACGAGCCGCCCACAAAATGGGTCATTTTTGATGTCTCGAATTTCTTAAACCTGTTGTCTGATTTAAGTGATTTTTTACCATGCTATAGCTTTATTCATTAGCAATATCGCTGTAACATTGTTGCTCGACGGGTAAATTGTCATTGTATTCCGGGCGTACCAATCACTTTGTTTTTTTTTTTTCTCAAAGTTCACCACACCCTGTGGAATATTCTAGCATTTATAAAATATTGAAATTAAACCCCAACTATAGCCTCGGGCTTTCTTATCATTCTGTTTTTTAATACATTCGCCTAAGTTGGATAATAAAAAAGTTAGGTACTTTAACAACTAGCCATGTTCTTCATCAATACCGGGTGTTTCTAAATAAGTGCGGCAAACTTGTAAGGGATAATTCTGCATGAAAAAATAATGACCGTTCCCTAATAGCACAAGGACGTCCAATGGACGTCCTTCACGGACTTTAGGGACGTCCATTGGACGTCCGAGGAACGTCCTTTATACGTCCTATTTTGGTCCAAATGTCGCGCTACCGAACGTCCATTGGACGTCCATCTAAGGTCCGAGGGGACGTATATTGGACCTTAATCGGACGTAATTTGGACCTTGATCGGACGTCCTAGGGGACGTAAATTGGACCTTAATCGGACGTAAATTGGACCTTAATCGGACATAAATTGGACCTTAATCGGACGTAAATTGGACCTTAATCGGACATAAATTGGACCTTAATCGGACGTAAATTGGACCTTAATCGGACGTAAATTGGACCTTAATAGGACGTAAATTGGACCTTAATGGGACGTAAATGGGACCTTAATCGGACGTAAATTGGACCTTAACCGGACGTAAATTGGACTTTAATAGGACGTAAATTGGACCTTAATCGGACGTAAATGGGACCTTAATCGGACGTAAATTGGACCTTAATCGGACGTAAATTGGACCTTAATCGGACGTAAATTGGACCTTAATAGGACGTAAATTGGACCTTAATTGGACGTAAATGGGACCTTAATCGGACGTAAATTGGACCTTAATCGGAAGTAAATTGGACCTTAACCGGACGTTCTAGGGGACGTGAATTGGACCTTAACAGGACGTCCAATTTTGGTCCAAATGCCACGTTGCCAAACGCCCAATGGAGGTCCACTTAACATCCGAAGGGACGTTCGGTGGACGTCAATTGGGCCTTCATAGGACGTCCCAGTTTGGTCCAATGTCTGGCTGCCGAACATCCATCTAATGTCGTGGGAAATAAAAAATATATTTTTTAAGGAACTTATATTACATCTTATATTAAATTACAATTATTGGATATTACATTATTTACATTAAATTACAATACACTTCTCCAAGAAATTAACGCACCACCTTAAATATGGGGTATTTTTTATGTCTCGTATTTCCTAAACCTGTTGTTTCATCTAAGTGATTTTTTTATAATATTATAGCCTAGGCTATAGGTTACCTCCTTAAGCTTGTCATGCACAGGGAGCTATGCTGTAATATATGTACATTATATCATATCGCTCTCTATAGTAATGAGTGAGCCTGCAGACAGAAAACAAATGGTTCCATATGTGCAGGCTCACTCATTACTATAGAGTGCGATGTGATATAATATATATTACAGTATAGCTCCCCGTGCATGACAAGCATAAGGAGGTACTTAACCTATAGCCTAGGGCCTAGGCTAGAATATTATAAAAAAATCACTTAGATGCAACAACAGGTTTAGGAAATTCGAGACATCAAAAATGCCCAATTTTTAAGGTGGTGCGTAATCGGCTGTATATACAGGGTGTAACAAAAATACACGTCATAAATTAAATCACATATTCTGGGAACAAAAATAGTTTGAATGAACCTAACTTACCTTAGTACAAATATGCACATAAAAAAAGTTACAGCCCTTTGAAATTACAAAATGAAAATCGATTTTTTCGATTATATCGAAAACTATTAGCGATTTTTTATTGAAAATGGACATGTGGCAGTATTATGGCAGGAATATCTTAAAGAAAAATTATGGTGAAATTTGTGCACCCCATAAAAATTTTATGGGGGTTTTGATCCCTTAGATCCTCCCAAACTTTTGTGTATGTTCCAATTCAATTTTATTATTGTGGTACCATTAGTTAAATTCAATATTTTTGTTTCTTAGTATTTTTCAGATAAGGCAGTTTTTATCGAGTTGTGACTTCTTTTTTAACATGTCTACATAAAAATTTTATGGGGGTTTTGTTCCTTTAAACCCCCCAAATGGTTGTGTACGTTCCAATTAAACTATTACTGAGGTACCATTAGTTAAACAGAATGTTTTTAAAACTTTTTTGCCTCTTTGTATTTTTTCGATAAGGCACATTTTATCGAGATCTGGCTTCTTTTTTAATATGGTTCAAAATATCCCTAAAAATGTAAAGCATAAATAAGTCTGCATATTATTACCAAGTCTCCATAATCGTACTTAACCATATACAAATATGTGGTGGATTTGACAAATATTCAAAATATTTCGATAAAAATTGACTTTTCGAAAAAGCAATAAGAGGCAAAAAAGTTTTTAAAACGTTGTGTTTAAATGGTACTACAATAATAATTAAATTGAAACGTGCACAAAAGTTTGGGGGGGTTTAAAGGAACAAAACCCCATAAAATTTTTATGGGGTGTCCAAATTTTACTATAGTTTTTTCGTAAGATACTGCTGCCATAATAATGCCACATGTCCATTTTCAATAAAAAATCTCTAATAGTTTTCGATATATTGGAAAAAATCACTTCATCTTGTAACTTCAAATGAGTGATAAAGGCACAGAGACTTAGATGGCGAGGTCACATTGAAAGGATGCCAAACACGAGGACTCCAAAAATGGTACTAAACTACACTACAGCTTCAAGAAAGAGAAGAGGAAGGCCGAAAAATAGATGGAAGCAAGAGGTCGAAAAAGATTTGGAAAGAATGGTGCTACAGGGTCAGAAAAGAAAAATGAATAACAGGAAGGAATGGAGAAAAATCACATATCAAGCCAGAGAAGATCTCAGTACATAAAGAAACGTGAAAATGAAGAAAAAAAACAAACTTTTCAAGCCATGGGCCTCTAAGACCCTTGGTGCTATTATATATATATAACTTCAAAGGGCTGTAACTTTTCTTGTGTGCACATTTGTACTAAGGTAAGTTAGGTCCAATCAAACTATTTTTGGTCCCAGAATATGTGATTAAATTTATGACCTGTATTTTTGTTACACCCTGTATATATCTACATACTTCGTCTAATTTACTAACTGTTGCGCGTCATCCGCGTCGTAGCCTGTGAGGTCGCATGATACCAACACGAAATATTTAGGCGGTAGGTGTGTTCTTTTTTAGAATCACTTTGCCGAGTACACTGGAATTACAGCCACTAGACATATTTTATTATATATGCGTAGAAATAATATTTGAAGATTTCTATTAATGTTAACCTAAAGAAATACACAATAATATGTTTCATTTAATTTGTATAAATGGATTATAAAGCGTTTTTATGAAGCAGATTTGTTCGGATCACACTGTAACTGTAATCGAACGAAGGTGACATTTTAGAATAAATTGGTAACATTTATTTGACAGTTACGGTGATGACACTTCATATTTGTTTATATTCTTTACTATAAGTATCTGTTTTATTTATTATATTTACTGTTTTTATTATTTACTTTACTATAAAAAGATCCTCTACTATAAAAATATAAATTTCACCTAATTTTATAACGACTTGGAATAATCGAGGTATCTGACAACTTTTTTAGTTGTTATTGTAGACATACTTATACAAAGAAACCTACCGGCTTTTTGCCAAGAGTTCGGAGCCGTTTTTTAATTATTAACAATGCAGTGCAAAAACTCTTGCACTGCAAATCTTAAAAGATTATAACTTAATTCTTGTTCTCTATTTCTTAAGTTTTTACTTATTTACATTGAATATTAATTTGTTTTGTTGTATAATCCACGTTTACAATAATTATGTGACATATTTGATTTAAAATGGATTCAGGATCTTTTTATACTTTGGCAACTATGTCAACTTAGATCTCTGGCGTAGATAATGACGTGGAACAGTAAGTAAATTAGATGGACTGTAGGTTATATTTGGTTCTTGGGACATCAAAGTATATTTTTTAGACATTCTTAGTCACTGATGTGACATACCTCTGATTTGTTTTTTCATGAGTTTTGTAAGAGAGACTAAAAACTTTTTTTATAGTCACCTCCTGTTTTCATATATTTTTTGACATGTTTTGTAGTAAATTCAACTATCTATTTACTACAAAACATGTCAAAATTTACATGTGAAAGCAGATGATCCTAAAAATGGTTTTTCGTCTCCTACAAAATTCATGAAAAAGCAGATAGGAGAATTATTGTACATTACAATTCTCTGATGTTTGGGAAAAAGGGCTTAAGTCAGAATTGCACATCGATAATGTTTTGATGATTTCTACAGTACTGTAGTAGATTCTACTGTACATACAGTTTACATCTACAACAGTTTTTTTCTGGTCCAGAAATCATCAAAACATTATCAATGTGCAATTCTGACTTAAGTCCTTTTTGCCAAACATAAAAAAACAATCTGGTCATAACTGACCAATGAGCAATTTTAATTTAACCTAAATTACTACTGTTTCTTAAAATGAAGAGCTTACCCCATAGCGTCTCTTATCTAATCTAACAAGATCGTGCACTATTATTCTAACATACACAGGCACAGCACACAAGCACTATGCTCCGTTTTTCACTATCACCTATCACTCAAACTAGTTCAAAAGGATTTGTCCTCTTCAATCTTCTAGTTTGCCCAGTAGTATCGAGGAGCTGGATTTCCTCGATATTCTTGAACTTATGAAGTTGATGCTCGTGACCCTGCTATCTTCTTGATATTTGTTGATAAAGTAATAACTTATTATGCATGGACAATGTGGACTTTCTTCCAACTAGCCAATACACTTTTTATATCTCTCTTTTGCCTTTCATAGCCACAAGGCTATACATTTCCTTCTTGGTTTTTTTTTGTAGGCCACTTTCAGCTGATTCTAAAAAAAATTAAAATGAACGGTAATTTTTCTATTCTTTACAATTAAAAATCAAAAGAAATAGGTACCTATTTACAGGTAATAATATGCATGTATAAATGATTCGTTTCATAAAGAATAAAGAAAATTGAAAACGGATTTTATAATACTTACAAAATTGTTTAAACAAGAGATCTAGCCAGAGCCCAGAGCAAAAACTAGCAGACAGTACAGCAAAAAAGCCACTAATTTCCATTTCCCACACCCCCTTATCGATGCACTTTTTTCCAATCAAAATTTTTACTTTACTAAATTTTTAGGTTATCGGTTATGTTATGAAAATGAAATGTGATGACCAATGACCACGAGACGCTACATAGATACTCGCGCGGCAAATTTGAAAATGAACGCAAATTGAACAGTACAATAAATGGCCTCTCTTAAAATCTTGTAATGGAAAATTTTACCCCTCCAGGAAGACATTGTACTATGTTCATAGAATATCTTGTGGTAACTTTCCACCCATAATTTAATCAGATAGATGTTCACGGAATAGAACGGTAGTACTCGGACAAACATAAGTTTGGGAATATGATTCAAATCTCGATGATGCGCAGTGGTTCTTGTTTACTAGCGTTACCATGGAAACGGCCAGTTTGCTGATCGCCAGTGTCGTAGTTAGAAGTGCATTACGTATCGCAGAGAGTGTTTAACTTATTGGTTTAATCGTGTTGGATATTTTATTAATAGTTTTTAGCTTAGTGTTTGGTATATTAGTAGTAGTAATTAGTGTATTATTAAGACATTTACCCCCGGTCTTTTCACCTCCGAATAAATATGCTCTTATCTGGCAGTTAGCTATCTGGAGGATAAATATTTATTCGCCAGATAAAATGTACCCGTCTTTTCACGTCAAATTATGTTCCAGTTAGTTATCCGGTAGATAAGCTTAAAAGTAAGTTTGGATTCCGAACACACCTGACTTTTGTGTTTATTTTTATAATTTCAGCTTTAACCTAACCTAACATAATTAGATTCAAAGATGATTTTATCGATTTTATTTCCAGTTTGGACAAAGGAAATGTAAGCAAATCAAAGAATTACAACTTAATAGGTTTAGTCACAACTTAACTTAGTTTAGTTACAACTTAATCATAAGGTTTAGAAATACATTTCCATATTTTAATAAGACAATATTGTTTTAGAAAGAAAACATTGATTATGCTGAAAAAGTTTACTGGAGAGCTTGAACAAGAGGTAAATCCATTTTAAATTATACTGTTGATTTGTATGTAAAATAGAAGACAAGTTTAAATAAAGACAAGCTAGCTAATGAAACAGATGCAGTGGTAATTTTGTTTACATAATTATACATATTATATGATTATTAATATTAACTGTTCAATGATGTAAAAAATTTGTTAATGTGGGGAAAACTTTTATTTAAATTCAATACTATATTTCTGTAGCGGTATGGCAAAACTTGATGTTATGTCTGACTTTAGCCAGAATGAGATTATTTGCTTGATATGCTATTTAGTAACATTTCTTCAAGTTGGTAGAGTTTGGTATGTGTATGATGAAGGTAAAACCCCCTTTGTCCCACAGATCTTTTGTATAAAAGATTTTAGATCCCCTTTAGATTGTTTAAAAGATCCCCTTTTAATTTACAGTAGAACCCCGATTATCTGTGCTATGATTTTCTATTACTCAAGTTGCATTTTTGAGGTTTTATCAAGATAGCATCATTGTAAATCAATTAACGGAAACTCTATATGACGAAAGAGAGACTCATAATAAAAGATTTATTTTTTCTGTTATATTTTTATGGTAGGTACATAATATGTATGTGTATACGTACTTATTATACATAAGAAATACATGTTCGGATTATACGTGCTTTTCAATTATCAGTGCCACCTTCGGTCCCGAGAAGCACGAGTAATCGGGGTTCTACTGTATTAGGTAGGCCAGAACTTGATATATTACTTGATTTCTTATGTTGATTACTTTTCGTTTTTGGGTTGGCAAAACATGATTTAAACTTTCAAAATGCCCTCCTGAAAAATTAGGCTAGATGGACATATCAATCATTGTCAAAACTCTACAGATTTATAATCTATCCAACTGGTATATTGAATAGTAAACTAGGGATAAACCAACTATGTATATCAAAACACAATATTTTTAAATATTGGATAATTTACATGGTAAATTGAAGAATCCCAATAACAAGAATAAAACCTAATTTTAATATTTGTTAGTAGATATCTTTCACTTTTCTAAATAAAAAAAATTAGTTACAGATATGACAAACACCTAGAAGATGGAATCCTGCGTTCTTAAATAAAAAAGCTAGTTCCAGAAGTAAGCTACCAATAATAAACTAGAGAATGTATTACAAGAAAGAACAACACTAATACTCAACATAGCTCAATTGCTTCAGGTATAAAAAGAGGAGGAAAGGGTAGAACACAAGCGTGCCAGAGAAAATGAAAGGGCAGAAGAGAGACACAAAAATTCATTGATTTATTAAATTTAATAATTAAATTATACAAACGACAATTAAATAAAGAATAAAAAATGATACATGTATATTAATGATCCTTCTATTTCCCCATAAAGCTTGTTACTGACCAGGAGGTATACTATAATAGATATATTACATCTCATATTGCTCACTGTAATAATGAGTGAGCCTGCATAAACGGAACCATAATATACACATTATAGTTCCGTGTATGCAGCCTCACTCATTACTGTTGTGAGTGATATGAGATATATTTTAGTATAGTTCCCCGTGTGTGACAAGCTTAACACAAAAATTAAGGTTATCAAACATCATAACTTCAGTAAATTCAATAATTTAGCTTATTCCTGGTCTATACTTAGCAATTCATTTTCATCTCTATGTTATAAATATATTGCTTCAGTGTAAGATAAGACAGTTGAATCAATTTAATCGTTTTGTTTTCTGCCATATACAAAAAGGGATGTATTTGTGGACTTGTTAAAAATGGCTTCAGTGGACAATCAGAATCTCCAAGTAACAACCCATTGCTATGATCTGAATTTAAACAGCAACAATACAGAATTACTTATATTTGGCACAAAAAATATTAGTAAGAAGGTACCTATTTAAAACATACCCAGTATTACGAAATTGTCAGAATATAAAATCAGTCTTCCTATATTCTATTTTTTGAGAATTTCATGATACACCCAGTATGTTTTGGATACTTAACTGCAGTTTTTTTTTCAAGGTAGGTATCATCTACTGTTTCTGAGAACCATGTGCATACATAATTCTAGTTACTATATCAATCAATACCTTTCATTTTGGAATCGTAAAATATTTGGCAATTCAAAGAAATGATGGGATAAGAAACTAATCTATTTTTATTTTTTACAACTTGTTTTCCTTTGTAAATGAATATAGTTGGGTAGGTATACAATAATACATACCTATTATAATTTTTTCAAATTATAACCCATCTTTAATTTAATATCTACTAACTCTGCTTAAAAAATTACAGTAGGTAGGTATGTATAAAAACAAAATAACAAAATTTGTGATTGAGAATTTTTAGAAAGAACAAAATTTTACTTTTGCAATAAATTCAATCAGACCTAACAAGATTTTAGGTTATATTTTTAGTTTCGTGGTAATCAGAAACCATGAAATATACGAAAATCAAAGTTTATCTTCCAGATAACTTCTTATTCGGTACTTTATTCGGCAGTTAAATATTTGATATTTAACATCAATTTATCTGCCGGATAACTTTATTCCAGAGTGAAAAGACGCTACTTTTTTTATCTGTCAGATAAACTTCCTGTTAACTATTTATCCGGAGGTGAAAAGACCGGGCCTTAGTGTATCTCTAGTGCGTTAAGTCATTAGTCATTTAACAATATGCCTCATAAAAAGATAGGAATCAAAGGGCTGGGATTGAATAGCCAAGCAAAGGCAATCATTTATAATGTTACTACATTATGTCCTGCAGCTGCGCAGACGGTCTCCTGTTTTGTATTTCAGCATTCCATCTTTTATCTTCCTGTCTCGCATTGTGGCCTGCAAATCTCCACTTTAACCCTGAATATGCTCAGTTACATTTTTTACGTGTGTTTTCTCTCTTATCCATTTGTTTGGTTTTCTGCTTGAAGTGTTATTCCCAACATGGAATAAAACATGAATTAATACAATAGATATTTTCTTTGAGTCCTTTCTATTTTGTTTATGTTGGCCTTTGTTAATGTCCATGTTTATGAGCAATACGTCCTAACAGAAAGGATGCTCTGATCAAATACACAAGTTTTTAGGCACTGTTTCTTCTTTCACGCCAATCTTAAATTTTTTCGCAATATTTTCGTTTAGTAACATTTAATATTGGTAATTGTAGGGATAGGATTCTAGCAGCGACGGGTATAAGCAAAAACACCTTAACCAAAATAAGAAAAGAAGGTAGAGACGTAAATAAAAATGGAGCGACTAGTTTATCTTTTAAAAGTCCAAAAAGAAAACGTTGTCGTTCCAAAAAAATTGAATTGAGCAGTGGACAAGTGAAAACCATCAAAAATATTATATACGACTTCTACACCATCGAGAAAAGATCCCCTACAATTAATGGTAAATAGTTTAAAAGTTAAAAAATTATCAGTTAATGGGAAATTGATACCTATATTTTTTATGGTAAATAAAATAATAGGGAACTTGCATAAATTTTTAAATTCGAAAAAAATGTTATAAATCACAACAGAACATAATTTAAAACATGTATCAAAGATAAAAAAGTTTTGTTTGTCTTTCGTTTGGCCCCTAAAGACGATTAAAAATTCAAATTAAAACAGGTGGTCCAAAATGCGTCGTGACGTCACTTGGTTTTACATGTACATTTTTCCAATAAAGTAAACAGAATTTTAAATTAGACGTTATAAACGTCAGTAGAAAATACATTTATGTGACGTTACAAGTGTTTTTGATCGTTAGACCTATTCATAGAAAATTTGTACTTTTACAAAATGGTTTTATTTTCAATAGTAAACCTTCGTTCCTTTCCTTCAAAAACAGTATAAAACTACAATTTTAACAAACTGGTATATATTATTACAATGATATACGATAAATGTCATTAGAATATAAATATTTTTGACTTATTCCACGACGATGAGCTTGCCAAATACCCAAGTAGGTGGAGGCCAATAAACTAAAGAAGGAGAAGAAGAATATACCTAAATATAAGGTTGTGTCTAGGTATACGCTAACGTGTACGCAAATAAAAAAGTTAGTGTCAGTGATTTCTTATTTTTTATTTGTTTAGTGTTTGTTTTTAAATTAACTACGGAGTGTGGACAATTATTTAGTTCTTTTAATGAGTTTAAGAACATTTTAAAACAGTACGAAAAAGATAAGAGACTATAAATTAATATATATATTTTTTTAGTTATAAATGAAATAGTATTACCGTAAAAGATTAAAATATAAGGAAGACCTAAAGCTTTCACAATAATAATTAACTTGTTCTGAAGCTATTATCCTTGTGGCATTTTTGTAATCAACTATTCTAAATGAGAACTAAGCCACAATTTAACTAAAAAATTGATTTTATTAACGTTTCGACTTCTAAACCGGATGTTGTTGTCAAAATACAAAATATTATTAAATTAAACAAAAATGTTGTTGCTTAGTAAAAAATTTTTTCTAATAATTTATTTAATCTGACTAATTTTTGTATTTTGACAATGACATCCGATTTGGACGTCTAAACGTTAATAAAATATTTTTTTTAGTTAAATTGTGGCTTATTTTGCATTTAGAATAGTTGATTATAATAATTCACTTACGTATAAAAATTATTTTAACAATATTTTGTACCTACATGTCATGTAAACTAAATACATATAATTATTTTGCTAACCTAAATATATACTTTTATATTATACATTGATTTATTACAATTAAGTTTGAAACATCTGAATAGTTCTGCTTCCCTTCCCTTAACAAATATGTTTCTATCAAACAAACACTAAACATATCAAAATAGCATGTACCAAAATATATAGTCACTGCGCAAGCTAAATAATGACGTCACTGGCTTGATAAGTTTAATTCGCGTCTACCTAACTTTTTTATTTGCGTACACGTTATCGTGTACCTAGACACAGCGAAATATAACCATAATAAAAACTAATGCAAAACTATGTGACGTCACGGGCCGTTTGAAGACTTTAAATATGTATTTCTAAGTTATTACGAGTTTTTGAAGTGTGAAATTTTGGAAATCTCATTTTTAAACAAAACTGAACATTATTATCTAATAAAAAAAAATGTGCAAGTTCCCTATTGTTTGTACCCGTTTAGAACGAAATAAAAGTTTTTTCGTAAAAACACTGATATAGATACATTTTCAACAAAAATGGTAGATAGATACAATTCTTTTACAATTTTATTTACTTAAAGTATAAAAGAAGATTTACTTTCCAAATATTTTAACGATTTCTATTTATTTAAGGTATCTATCAAAAACTAAAGAACAAACAAATGGAATTTCCAGGGTCAAAGGAAACATTAAGGAAAACGATAATTGGATTAGTCTTTAGGTAACATAGTGAAAGTAATTATTTAGCTTAAAAAATAACATTGTATAATGGATAATGTATTTTAAATTGATATTTTGTTGACATCGTTTTAGTTCAACTTTCTACAATTTACAGTTATGAAGAATGTTTTTTCAAAAGTACCAAGTATTTATAATCGATAATTTGTTTAGATTTCGATTTCCGAAAAACTGTAAACAAAAAATAATGTTATTAATGTTATTAAATAATTGTAAGTATTGAGGAATTTGTCATATATTAAAGTACTCCTAATATTTTGCTCATTATTTTATCAAATGCAACTGATTATAAGCTTCATAATTATTAAAAACTATGAAAATAAAAAGAAACAAATTCATTCTTCGCTTTAATTAAATATAATTTAGGTACTATTATAATTTACTTATAAAAATTTATTTCAAATCTGCCTGTTTTCGTCCGCCACTGGTAGAAATGGTTTGCTTGTCTGCGCGAAACGCTACGTCGCAATCCCAAACTTATGTTTGTCCGACTCTACCTACATTCCTGGAATGTTTTGTGTTGTTAGGATTAAACTTTTATTTTATTTATTCTTGAATATTTCCTATTGTTAAACATTGTAACCAATAATTTACAAATAAGATTTTCATTACATTACATAAAATCAAAAACATTTTTTGGATATTAAACTATATAGTTTGTTTATAATTGTAATAATTGTATATACAATTTTGAATTAAGATTTAATCTTTTCGATTTAAACTACAGTAAAACCTGTGTTACCGGCCCCCTGCAAACACCGGCCACCTGTACTAACGGTCAGTTTAAAAATTCCCCAAACCAATTACAGTAAAACCTGTCAGTAACGGCCACTAAAAATGAAAAAGCTATTGGCCGATATAGAAAGGTGACCGGTATTGCCAGTTTTTGTAGTCTAGATATAATTGGTTTGGGGAATATTTAAACTGGCCGTTAGTACAGGTGGCCGATTTTATCAGGTGGCCAGTAACACAAGTTTTACTGTATATCTAGACTACAAAAACTGGCAATAACGGCCACCTTTCTATATCGGCCAATAGTTCTTTCATTTTAGTGGCCGTTACTGACAGGTTTGACTGTATTTCATTAACGTAAAGTTAACGCGTAAGTTAATATTTTATTGAATTATTTTGCTATTTGATCCCGTAATTGGTATAATGTGTCCAATATAATATATAAGCGTTCATAAAACGTCCGTATTTCGTCCAGTATGGACGTCCAAAGGACGTTCAACGTCGGACGTCCAAAGGACGTCCATATTTATTCCGTCCGAAGGACGTCCAACGTCGGACGTCCAAAGGACGTCCATATTTATTCCTTCCGAAGGACGTCCAAAATGGGACGTCCGTTTATAGTCCATGGACGTAAGGACCAAAAATGGACCTATTTTGGACGTCCAAAGGACGTCGTGTGCTATTAGGGTTTGCTTTATAAACATATGTCCGCAAATGCTTCGTTTCCGAGATACGGGATGTTGAATTTTTCTTACAAACAGATTTATTTATTGCTCTAAAACCGGTCGAGATATGCAAATGAAATGTTTGGTGGGTTTTAAGAGGCAAATCGCATTTTTTGACATACGATTAAGAATTTTATATTCATCATTGGCGTGCATACGGGTCATATTACCCGTGACATATTAAAAAAAAGAATGCGTGTGTGTACTTGATACGCACGTAAGAAGTTATACTTCTATTATTAAACTAATTTTAATACTTACTACAGTGGAACCCCGTTAACTCTGATTAATCGGGACCGCGGCCGATCCAGGTTATCGAAAATCCGGGTTGGCCGGAGAAAATGGTAAAAATTAATAAAATATGGTATGCTTACAGATAAACTCCGTTATAATTGTCACACAGACACTGGTAAACCACGTTCGCATTCCACACAAAACCACACATACAAAGCGTCGTCAAGAGTCTCATTCTTAGCTTTATTAGCTTTGCACCGATTGTCCAAACTGTCTTTTGTTATCATTTTGAAAAAAAAAATTCTTCGATTTTAGTTCTATTTTTCTTCCTCCGATACTGTAGATGTACCGACACCATATAATGCTGCAAGATTCACCTTTATCAATTCTACTTAATGCTTCTAGTTTCTTTCCATTGTCACTACAACATTTTTACGTTTTGTTGCCCTTATAGACAAAAAACACGCACACAAAATCTGAATAGATTTACGAACGATTACAGAACGGAAGCGAACAATACGACTTTACTACACACAATACCGTCTCTGATGTTATGTTATTTAATAACAGTGATGACTAAGACCATTGTTAAAAAAAGAATTTTAATAGTCTTTTCTAAACAATGCTAAGACAGTTTCAAATAAATAAAGGATAATACAGGTGCCTGTTGTTTTCGATAACACGACAATGAATGTGGTGTGCCATGAGTCATTTTTACTATGGTATATGTAGTTCAAATTACACAAATACCCATTATCTCTCAAATATTATATTACATAGAGTTGGTACAAAACCTCGTGAACCTTGAAAATCCGTATGTATAACCGAAATAAAATGAAGCCAAAAACATACGACTATTTTATTTGCTGCGAATTGCGCGACAGGGTCCAATCTGCACCCTGATATTTTCAGTAATGTCGGATTCAATCGTTTCGTTCGTATATTGACGTCACCAAATGAATGAATTAGGTTCACGAGATTTTGTAACAGCATTTTGTATTTTTATTGTTGAAATGTTTGTCTGATAAAAATCGGTCCGGGTTAGCCGGAGTTCCGGGTTATCGGGGACCGACTTATCGGGGTTCCACTGTACTTTCCAAAAAATTTTATTAAAACAATACGAAAAATTAAAAAAATAAAAGAATAAAACACACGCAAACACATTGAAAAATGAAACCAAAGAAATTATTTCTGAACAATTGTTGAGAAAATTTTAACTAAATACGTATTTTCTGAAAAAAATATGATAAATATACTTACAATCATAAAATGTATAAAAATTTCCATTGGGAATTGAACCTGCTTCTATCACGTTTAGATTATTTTGAACTCACCCCACGCAGAATTTAACTACCGAGACATTGTGAATGACGTGGGAAGATATACCTAGCAACTAAACGTTTTAAAAATTTTTGACAGTTTGTTGCTTATCATTCTGTTAGTTTTATCAAATAAGTTTGATTCTTGTGGAATTAAAATACGACAAAATATAGACTAAAAAAGTAAAATATTAGATGGAGATTTTTGTTGGTAATCAAATAATTATGTAAATCAAAGTACCTACTAGCTGGGTAGGTACATTTTTCAAATAGTTATTTGCCTAATTTGTAATTTTCTATTACAATACTGAAACATTTAAAATAAGGTACGTACCTGTTGCTTTTAAAAACTATTTAAAAAGTCACTACAATAATTTTATAAACTTGCTTTTTGTCTCTGTCCTCACAACAATAAAAATTTTGTTTATCCAGAATCTCCATTTGAACCATTATTGACAGATGATTTTAACACCCAATCAATCCCGTATAACGTTTCATATCATACTGTCAGTGTGCGCACGCGCCCAGTAAAAATAAAAATTTACCCTCGTGCCTAAAGAAGTATAACTTCAAAAATAACTTTGAGACATCAAAAATGACCCATTTTGTGGGTGACCCGTTTTCTCTGACGCGCAGTGTAGAATGAATAATAAATCACAACAATAGAGAAATAAATTTTAATCAAGTAAGTACTCCTTAAACATTATTATTGCACAATTCGTTTTAAAGCTTCTAAAACAATCATTCTCCTTCTTGAACTCCTGACAAGGGACACACATCTAACATACAAAAGGTAGCTCTACACATAGGGCAGGTACATTTAGAAGAAAGCCACGTGTTGACTCGATCAGCTTCTTGTCGAGAGGCAAACCATTTTGCCATACAGTCGCTGCACCACATCGGCCTGCAGTAGCAGTTTGTGCACTTGTTTTCGACTTCTGGAGATTCCTCGCAAAGTTTTTGAAGTTTGACGTTTGGTTGTGCTTGCATGCATCCGTTGCATTGCTCTGAAATCTAAAGTGAATGTTTAAATAATTACACTTTTATAAAAAAGAACTTTTTTATAATACTTAAAACCTTTTTATTATTTATAGGCAAGAATATAAAATAATTTAACGATAAACGATTTAACGATAACATGCTTAAAATTCCAAAAATTACATTCTAATAAAAAAGTACTTTTTATAATATCACGGTTTTGTTATTGTACATATAGGACACAACATGTTTGGAAATAATAATTAACTTGTAAAATATGAATTTTTAGTAGGTGTATTAACTGTTATTTATAATTATCATTCCAAAAAGTACACTAGTATAAAATAGTATTTTTTATAATACCACGGTTGTTTAAAATGGTATATATAATTTTAAGTATATAAACTTTTAATTATTTATTAAAAAAATTTAAAAAAGATACGCAACAGCCGGGTTCCAACTGGGGACCTCTCGAACTGCAGTCTAATGCCACTGAGGCAACATCAATTTGTAGATATCGATTTATTAACGTACTTTAAAATATCATTGCATTAGTCACATTTTTAAAATAGTTTAAAATAAAAAAAAATCGATTTATCCATACATTGTGATTGGTCAGTGGGGTTTGTAATTGATTGCTTTGTAAATCCGTTATAAGATAAATAGTAATAAAAGTTAATAACAAAAATTGTAGCCAACTTTGATTACAGATTGATAATCAGCAATCGTAAATTGTAAGTTTTAGACAATTATTCAGTCATGGCTTACTTAAAATTTGGAAAGATTTAGACCCCTAATTATTAATAATTTTGCTCTGAAAAATGATATTATCTCGAAAACTAATAAATTTACGCACAGGGAATGTTATACAAAAATTATAGTATGGTAATGGTACTTTTCGATAATGATATAAAATACAGGGTGTTCTATTTAAAATTACTGAGAAAATAATGTACTTGCGTTTTGACTCACCCTGTATTCAATATAAAGAAAATTAGCAAAACAACCATTTTCGAAAATTTTGACAATAAATAAAAAATATGACGTCAATAAACCATTGACCTTGTGCTTGCTTTTATTTATACAGGTAGTTAAACTTGTTACGATTTTCATATAAAATTGGTTATAACTTTATAAGTACCCCGTATAACATACCAAACCTTTATATTTTTGTATTCAAAAAGTTACGAAGATTTCGAATATGAAATAAAATACAGGGTGTTCTATTTAAAAAAAAACATAAGTTTGGTCTGCCACTATGTTATCGAACACCCTGTAACATTCTAACTAATTTTGTGATGTGAAGCTCAAAGTTCGCTACAATTTTTGTTATTAAGTTTTATCGCTATACATTACTATAACGGATCTACGGAGCTTCACCCCACTAATTATTAATCACCCTGTATAATAGCAGTAAACTATTGCATTGTTAGCTAGTTCTAAGCTATCATGAAAATTTCAGGTGTCTAGGTAGCCTAGAACTATTTTTAAAATGAATTATAAAATTTGCGGAGTCCGTGACACCAACCAAGCCAAGTATATAAAAAGGTTTTAAAAAACCTCAAAAATCTAGGAAAAAACAAAAAAAGATGCTATGAAATGTATTATACATTATCATAGATACCATAAATTAACAAATGAAAAACCCTACCAACTAGAAGGAACTGGGCAACATAAAGTGGGACATAATGGGAGTATCAGAAGTTAAAAGAAGAGGATAGGGGTATGTGGACTTACATTCAGGCAATAGGCACTAATATAAAGGAAATACTTTCAGAACAATATAAAGACAAAGAAACCTATACATATGGTGGAGTAGGTTTCTTAATAAGAAGAGGAAGTCTCAAATTAAAATAATTAACAGCATCTCGAATAGGGTTCATACATGATCTTAAAACTAAGCTCACAAACCAGAATAAAGATAGTCCAGGTTTATGCTCCAAATGAAAAAGCAAGTAATGAAATAAATACTTTTTACAAGACCTTAAAAAAGCTGTAGACGACAATAAAGAATATAAAATAATAATAATGGGAAATTTAACGTCGAAATTGGAAGAAAGATTGAAGATTTGAAAATCTCGGATTCGACGTAGTCCATTAAAATGTTACATTTAGGTTGCATTTCTTAGAGGAGTAAATTTTATTTTTTTAAGGTGTAGGGGGGTTCAGTAGAAGCTTAAGTTCAAGTTTTTGGTATCGCCACCCTTGTCCCCCGGCCGCCATATTGGAAAAAGGGGTGCAAAGGGCTTTCGCGCTGTATCTTCTAAACTAGCAATCCTACAGAAAATTTGATTACACATAAAATGTAGCAAATTAAATTTTCTGCAATTTTATATATACAGGGTGCGCCAAACCTCTGGTCTTCTTTGATTACGGCTAAACTATGAGATATACAAAAAAATGTTTATAAAAAAACTAATGTGTATCAAAGAGGTCTATAATTTAAAATTATTTTCAATTATACAGGGTGAGTCAGAATGACGGTATGAACCAAAGTTGTATTTTTTTAAATGGAACACCCTGTATATTAAATCATTTTTGAATATATTATTTAAAAATATGAAAAATTTGTATAAGGTCTTATAGGCCTAAAGTTAATAATTTTCGAATTATTTACATTTTTATTGAGAAAAATGGTAATATTTATAGGGTTGTGGATTATGTTTCCAAGGAAATAAAAATTTAGGTGATAGGTCAAAGTTTTTAAATACAGTGTTATTTTTAAATAATTTAATATTTTTTACTTTTAGCCATAAAATATACAGTGTGATCACTATTTGCAAATACAAAATTTTCTCATTTTTTTTAAATGGGACACCCTGTATATTAGTTTTGAGTTTGGTAGTAAATATTACAACC
Organism: Diabrotica virgifera virgifera; assembly: GCF_917563875.1. Classification (NCBI taxonomy): domain Eukaryota; kingdom Metazoa; phylum Arthropoda; class Insecta; order Coleoptera; family Chrysomelidae; genus Diabrotica; species Diabrotica virgifera. The sequence continues at coordinate 236,188,912 of NC_065447.1, forward strand.
TTTCTTTTGGTAAAGGTTGTATGTACCTAGCGTGTTTCGTTTTGTAGATATTTTAAAAAAACTATAGATTTTACGTTTTTGCGGATTTTTTATTTAAAAATTTTTTTGCAAAAAAAATATTTATAATCTTGTTTTAGACACATACACTAAAATATAAAATATGAAAATAAAAACGTAATTAAAGATTAAAATAAATCGTATGCTAGTACAATTCAATTGAATTTAATAACTTTAAATTATTTTACAAAAAATATTTTACCATATTAATGAATACATAAATTAGTTACTAAATTAAATAAACAACCAAATTTTAAATCAATCGTAGTAATTCTTCTACCGCAGCAACTTTCCTATACCAAATTAATTGTTAGTTATATTGTATTTACGAGTAAGATCAGTTAATAACTTTTTAATTTACCTACATCTTGAGAACGTATAAAGTATGCTTTGAAACAAATGAACGTTATGGAAGTATATTAAGAAGTAAATAGTATCTACGTACCTACTCGTGTCACAAAATCTGGTAATAATTTCTAATGGTTTCGCCCAAAACAAATGTCATATCCAAAAATGTTTCGGTTAAAAAATTAAAATTTAAAATAAAAAAAATTGTTACAAAAATTTCAACTACAAAAGTATTCCCAGTTTTTGTGACACCAGTAAATACTATTTATATTAATAAATAATTTGGATGATACATTTAACATTCATTTGTTTCAAAGCATACTTTATAATAATTTTTATATTCTCAAGATGTATGTAAGTAAATTTAAAAGGTAAATTAAAAGTTTAACTAAATACAATTTAACTAACAATTAATTTGGTACAGGAAAGTTGCTGTAGTAGAAAAATTACTACGATTGATTTAAAATTTGGTTGTTTATTTAATTTAGTAACTAATTTATGCATTCATTAATATGGTAAAATATTTTTTGTAAAATAATTTAAAGTTATTAAATTCAATTGAATTGTACTATCATACGATTTATTTTAATCTTTAATTACGTTTTTATCTTCATATTTTATATTTTAGTGTATGTTTCTCAAACCAGATTATAATTATTTTTTTTGCAAAAAAATTTTTAAATAAAAAATCCGCAAACACGTAAAATCTATAGTTTTTTTTAAATATCTACAAAACGAAACATGCTAGGTACATACAACCTTATACCAAAAGAAAGGTTGTAATATTTACTACAAAACGCAAAAGTAATATACAGGGTGTCCCATTTAAAAAAAATGAGAAAATTTTGTATTTGCAAATAGTGATCACACTGTATATTTTATGGCTAAAAGTAAAAAATATTAAATTATTTAAAAATAACACTATATTTTAAAAACTTTGACCTATCACCCATATTTTTATTTCCTTGGAAACATAATCCACAACCCTATAAATATTACCATTTTTCTCAATAAAAATGTAAATATTTCGAAAATTATTAACTTTAGACCTATAAGACCTTATACAAACTTTTCATATTTTTAAATAATATATTCAAAAATGATTTAATATACAGGGTGTTCCATTTAAAAAATACAACTTTGGTTCATACCGTCGTTCTGACTCACCCTGTATAATTGAAAATAATTTTAAATTATAGACCTCTTTGATACACATTAGTTTTGTTATAAACATTTTTTTGTATATCTCATAGTTTCGCCGTAATCAAAGAAGACCAGAGGTTTGGCGCACCCTGTATTACTTTTTATCGTCAAGTGACCAACAAAAAAGTTATAAATAAAAATATGAGAAAATTTTGTAAGAAGTTTCCTTTTGGAGGTTATAACTTTTTTTCCGTTCATTTCACAATAAAATAACATCATAGCGATTTTGTAGAGGATTTTTCAATGAACAATTTTCGCTATAAAGTTGTTTAATTTTATTTATTATCTAGGTTTTACAGCGCTCCAATATAGACCAGATTCTCGAATTCTCATAGGAATACAATAAAAAAAATACTTTTCTATCTATTATATTAGTCGAGTGGCAGCAATCGTTATGCCGACCACGAAAATCAAATTTAAGGTGAATGACCAATTTTGGTCTATTTTTATGTTTTCGAGGTCGCTGAATCCGAATATGAAGTTTATTTTTATCTAGATTTGGTGGAACATGTTCAAAAATCAAATTTTATACAAAAATGCCGAAAATCAATTTTGATGATTTTTCAAATTTACCTCGCTGTATCTGGTCGCTGGAAATATTTCCTTTTAAAATGTTTACTGTTTAATCTTTGAAGTATGTGGATAACAATGGGATTTGTCCTAAATATTTAAACACATTAAAAAAGGAGTTGTTAGTTTTTAAACATTTTGTCATCATATTTCGTTAGTTTCATGTTTACTTAAAAAGTTGAGTGACAAACTTCTTAGTTTATAATTTTAACCAACACAACAATAAAATATATAAAAAAAGATCAAGGCAGGTTTTGTTTATATTTGATTCAGAGTCGGACCACCATCTCCATATAGCTATTTCAGCATCCTTATGCCTCATCGGTGAAGCTCAGAAGTCTCAATAAAATATAATTCATGAAGCAGTTTTTTGGAAAATTTTAAGTGAAAATATACAATAGGAAACAAGTTATGTTACTTCATAAACAAGGGGCACACCCCAAAAAACGCTTATATCTCGAGATCCTGACCACGGTGTGGTATATGGCTAATTTTGATCATACTTTATGATTTTGATAACAAAAATTCGTTTTTTGCTCTTCTTAAGGATTTTGCAATATGCGGTTGCGTCATTCTTCTTCTGAACCGGCGAATTTGTCCTCAACAACTTCTTGGGCCGTTTCTATATATGCTTAGGGTTATAAGTTTTATAGTGGGGAGAAAGGTTAAAAACAGATTATTAATAGCATAGGAATGGTAAAATCATAATAAATTGTATGAATAAAAAATACATATAGATAGAAAAGTAAGCCTAACTTTTGTTTTTCTTATATCCCTATGAGCATTCGAGAATCTGGTCAAGTTTGGAGCGCTGTAAAACGTATATAAATAAATAGAATTAAACAAATTTATAGTAGAAATTGTTCGCTGAAAAACCCTCTACAAAATTGCTATAATGTTATTTTATTTTAAAATGAACTGAAAAAAAGTCACCACCTCCAAAAAGAATCTTGTTAAAATTTTTTTACATATTTTTGTTTATATCTTTCTTGTTGGTTACTTGACGATAAAAAGTAATAGAAATAAAATTGTAGAAAATTTAATTTGCTACATTTTATGTTTAATCAGATTTTCCGTAGGGTTGGTAGTTTACGAGATATAGCGCGAAACCCTTTTGCACACCACTTCCAAGATGGCGGCCGGGGGACAAGGGTGGCGACTCCAAAAACTTGAACATAAGCTTCTACTGATACCCCCTACACATTAAAGAAATAAAATTGACTCATCTAACAAATGCAAGGTACGGCTTAAAAATGTAACATTTTAATGGAGTAACACAAGAAACACAAGAGGAGAAAACCTTATGGAACTCCTGGAACAAAAAAGCATGTAAGCTATAAACACCTACAAAAAGAGCACAAAGTGGATATGGATCGCACCTAACGGAACTACCAAAAATGAAATACGACTATTTTCTCTCAAACAACAAAAGAATATTTAAAGATGTCACAACAATAAACAACGTAACAACTAGTAGTGACCTGATCATCGTATAATTAGGACGAAAATAATTAAGATTAAAGAAGAGTGAAAAATAATTTTTTTAATAACAACGCGGATAGATGCCAAAGTTGTTCTAGCCCTAGAAGACGTCTTCAAAACTACAAACTGTTCAACATACGCATCAACGTTAATGACAAGTTAAACTACCTCCGATTCGCTGACGACATCATGATTATAACGAGCACATTTGAGGAACTACAAACTATAATGGAGGATCTAGTAAACAGGTCAACCTGAAAATGAATATGACAAACATAGACGGCCCCCAGACGTATAGCTGTCAATGAGATAGAATAAATCAAAGAATATATCTACCTAGACCAAATTCTGCAACTTGACAAAGAGAACCAAGGTTCGGAGATTACTGGGAGAGCAAAACTGGCAAAGGCAGATTTTGGAAAACTCAGTTGGATAATTAAGAACCGCAAAATACTGATGGAGTAAGGTGTTCAACCAATGCATCCTCCCTATCATGACATATGAATGTTAAACATGGACCTTAACCAAGGCAAATTTGAATAAACTAGCCACAACTGTAAGGGCAATGTTAAGTATAGGACTGTTAGATAAAAAGATCTTAAAAAAAACCCAATGCGAGAAAGTGCGAAGACTAGACTATAGAATTATAAGCCTTATGAGCCATTTACTTAAAACATTTCTAAAAGTCATTCACAAAAGAATATATTATACAAAGTGCGAGGAACAACTAACAAGAACACAATTCGGATTTCGTGGTGCTCTGGGAACACGGGACGCCCTTTTTGCTGTACAAGTGGTATTTCACAGATGCAGGGATGTAAATTGTGATATATACGTATGCTTTATAGATTACCAGAAAGCATTTGACAGAGTAAAACACAACAAATTAATAACTCTAATGCAAGAAATTGGAATTGACAACAAAGATCTGAGAATTATCAGAAACATTTATTACAATCAAACGGCCAAAATCAAAATAGAAGACCAGTTAACTGATAAAATTGTAATAGAACGAGGAGTACGACAGGACTGTATTTTATCTTCACTGCTATTCAATATTTACTCTGAATGGGTATTTAAGGAAGCTTTAGACGGTTATGCGAAATGAGTATTAATAAACGGTGAATGGTTGGATAACATTAGATGTGCAGATGACACCATAGTTTTTGCCGATAATCTGAATGATTTACAGATATTAACAAATCGTATAACAGAAGTCAGCAACAGATACGGACTGTCTCTTAACATAAAGAAGACCAAATTTATGACAATTCGTAAAAAACCAATACTAAACGCTCAACTTACAATCAACCAACAAAATATCGAAAGAGTTGAGCAATATACATATCTGCGCACGAATTTAAATAGCCAATGGGACCACTCAACAGAAATTAAACAGCGAATAATAAAAGCGAAAGCAGCATACGTTAGAATGAGACCCATTTTCAACAATCGGGACATATCATTAAAAACAAAATACCGTCTGTTGAAATCCTACATATTCACAGTTCTGCTCTACGGAATGGAAGCGTGGACACTAACTGCTGCATCTATGAATCGGCTCGAAGCTTTCGAAATGTGGTGTTATAGGCACATCTTACGTATATCCTGGGTTGACCGAATTACTAATGTGGAAGTTCGACGTAGAGTGGGAAAAGACTGTGAAATTCTCATAACCATCAAAAACAAAAAAATTAGAATATCTAGGCCATGTAATGAGAAATCAAGAACGTTACGGCCTTCTCCAACTGATTCTGATGTAATGGTAAAAGAGGACCGGGAAGAATTTCCTGGCTTCAAAATTTACGAAAGTGGTATAACACGACTACCATTGAACTGTTCCGCGCTGCGGTAAACAAAGTCAAGATAGCCATGATGATCGCCAACATCGGGAACAAATAGGCACTTTAAGAAGAAGAGATAAAAAGAGGATCGACTGTGTATGATCAAAAACAAAAGTCGAGGTTATCAACAAAAATTGCCAAACACAAATGAAGCTTCGCAGGACACACTGCTAGTAGTACATTCTTTCACGGTTTTTGCGGTAAATTTTAAAGAACCGCTTAGATAGAGATGAAATTTGGCATACGCATAGCTAACATGTCAAAGAAAAAAAGTGATATTGTGCCGATGTGTGCTTTTGCCCTGGGGGTGACTTTCACCCCCTCTGGGGGTTGAAAAAATATATGTCAAAAATAAGTCCGGAAATAGATAAACTGACTAATTTTAAGTAACTTTAGCTCTATAGAGTTTTTTCGATAAGTCAACACTTCGAGTTATTTGCGAGTGAATATGTTCATTTTTCAACAATATAACCATGTTTTTAGACGGTTTTTCGAAAATAACTCAAAAAGTAAGTATTTTGTCAAAAAAAAAACGTTCTTAGCAAAAATATAGCCTGTAAAAAATAGAAAAAATGGTGTACGCTTGAGGTTTCTAGACCTCGTAGAACCAGAGTTATAGCCAATGAAAAATAGGTTCATATTGGCCAAATTTAAAATAGGCTATTTCAACGTCAAATATCCAAAAAATAAAGCACTTTTTGGGAAAAACCTATTATAACTTTTTCAAAGTGTTTAAAAAAGCTTTATTTCCGTTTTTATAAAAAATTTCTAGCATCAAATTTAAGCAAGTTACGCTCAAAATAAAGTTGCTCCCTTTTGTTTTGGCAAAAAAATCGGGAAAATCACCCCCTAATTGGCAACCTAAATGAAATTAATCGTTACCGCTCCACAAATTATTTTATTTATGTTTTGTTTATATGATACGTAAGATTCACTGACTCAAAGTGCTGATTTTTGAAAAAATTTGGTTTTAAAATAAATTTTTTAATTTTGAAAAATATGCTTTTTTTTTTCAAAATAACTTAAAAATTGTTAGAGATATCAAAAATATCAAAAAACAAAAAAGACAGTATTGCTTTTCTGAATATCCTGTATTTTTTGTTTTTAAGACAGAAGTTTATTAAGATTTGGTGTTTCTAAATTTGCATACACTCGTGATCAGTTACTCGTTTAAGCCCTTTTAACTACAGCTCTTGCAAAAATAAGGACTTTGAACCGATGAAACTTACAGATCATATAAACAATACATACACGAGTAAAGAAACTTGTGAAGTGGTAACGATTAAGTACATCTGAGATACTAATTAGGAGGTGATTTTCCCGATTTTTTACCAAAAAAAAAGACTAACTTTATTTTGAGCGTATCCAACTTTTTTTATCAAACAAAATGAAACCTTTTTTAAATTAAATAATTTGTAATGAGTTTTCCCCAAAAAGTGCTTAATTTTTTGGTTATTTCACGTTAAAGTATTCCATTTGGAATTGAACAAATATGAACCTATTTTTCATTAGCTATAACTCTGCTTTTACCAGGTATAGAGACCTAAAATATACCCATTTTTTTTGGTTTTTTTACGGCCTATATTTTTGCTAAGAATATTTTTTTCGACAAAATATTTACTTTTTGAGTTATTTGCGAAAAACCGTCTAGAAGCGCGGTTATTTTGTTGAAAAATGAACATATTAACTCGCAAATAACTCAAAAAGTATTGACTTAATGAAAAAACTCTATAAAACAAAAGTTACTTAAAATTAGTCAATTTATGCATTTCCGGACTTTCTTTGGACGTATATTTGTTCACCCTCCAGAAGGGGTGAAAGCCACCCCCAGGGCAAAAGCACACATCGGCACAATATCACTTTTTTTCTTTGACTTGTTAGCTATGTGTATGCCAAATTTCATGTCAATCCAAGCGGTTCTTTAAAATTTAGAGGTTTTGTAATATTTTACCGTTAAAGAACATACTATAGACAAGAAGACCAACGTTGGAATGCCACAATACAACATTGGAGACCTTACGAAGGTAAACGACTAAAAGTAAGACCACAGATGAGATGGGTAGATGATATAAAAAGAATAGTCAGAACAAATTGGAGGTGTGCTCCTCAGGATAGACATCAATGGAATGAGTTGGGAGAAGCCTAAGTCGCAATGGACCGCTAAGAAGAAGAAGATCATAAATACGCAAAAGATATGTGTACTTTCTATGATAATAAAGAGTGAGATATAACTGTGATTCCCTGTCCTGTACCTTTTGTTTGATTACCCGTTATAAATAAATATACAATTCTTTTGTATTGTTAACTTACCTCATTGGTTTCATATCTGGGATTCAACTTAATAGTCTCATTAAATACATCTACAAATTTTTCTACTACTGTTTGATGAAACTTAACATTAGGCAAAATTCTTATACTCCTCGCTACTTTATCTTTGAGATCTCTAAAATCGCTTGCGTTTATCCTAATTATAAACGGATCTACTCCTTGTCTCTCAGATTTTACTTCTATGTTTAGGTACTGAACAGTTGTATTGTCTGGTGACAAGTCAAAAGTATCTGCTTCTTTGACTACTAGGGATGCGTCGCTTTGATGGACTATATTCATTGTTAGAGGTGACACTTTAATGATCCAATTTTCAGTGACGATAACAGTTACTACGGCACTGGTTTGCAAACAAATTTTTTCAATGCTAAAAATAATTATATTCAATTTACAAAAAGTTGTTTAGAACTAAATAATAATGGGATAAACGATTATCGTTTATAAACGATGAAGTTAAAGAAAACAGATAATTTACATTATATTTTAATATAGTAGGGGAGGAAAGTATGCTAAATTTGCAGTTAATCAAGCGTTATGGAAACCTATTGGGTTGTGAACAGTAGGTACTAAAACCAAAAAAAAGTTAGGTTAGGTTTTCCATAAATTTTTTTTATGTAATTATGTTATTTACAATCTACATCATTAAAAGAGTATTAAGTAAATTTGTTCCATGTTTTTTCCATAAAGTGACGGACTTTCCATTTTTTAATTTAATTTTCCATTTCCAACAATCGTTTTTCCGATTATAGCGCCATCTATCCATAATTCGAAAAAATGTCTCGAATAAAAGTTACTTATTTTTACGTAAGGAATCCAAATCTGCAATAAAAAATTGGGAATCCTATTTAAGATTTTAAAGTAAACCCACCCACATCGGTATAGGGGGTCCTGTTTGGTGTTATTCGATAGATTTTTTTAAAATATTGAATACGTGTATTTTTCAGTTTTTCGATCTGATGTTCATTTCGCGAAATATTCGCTTTTTTTGTGAAACTTTGTGACTCACCCATTTACTTACGCCCCGCTTAAGTCGTCAGATTTTTAAATATACACTGTTTTGCATGTACTTAACTTACCTCATCTTAATCTGACGATTTCGAGTTTTTCTAAGGATAGATTTTTTCGGACCCCCCTTACCGAACTCCCCTGTATTAAGAGTCAATATATGGTAGTGATACATTTAAGGGTAGGTACAAGGTTTCTCCCCATGTGATAATCTGACGCGCTCGAGTAACTGCAAAAATCCCCGCTTGGGCTCCCCTACCATTACGTTTGCACCTATTAAAAGCAATATAGTATGTACCAAACGTAGTTGTAAATTGTAAAGAATGGTCAAAGAAGATTGAAGGTCAGAATTGAGCCATGTCCAAGGTATTATGTAACAGAGACCTAAAATTGGCATTGCGGATCCGCATACTTAGCTGCTACGTGTTCTCGATCGTACTTTACGGTGTTGAGTCTTGGACTTTTAATAGAAGTGACCTAAATTGTCTTGAGGCTTTCGAAATGTGGTGCTATAGAAGAATTTTAAAAGTTTCTTGTGTGGAAAAGACTCGAAGCTCCACAATACTTGAACGTCTTAGCAAGACTACTGAAATGATAACAAGTGTCAAGAGAAAGCTGGAGTACTTCGTACTTGCAATGGGAGGTCCCGAATATAGGTTGCTGCAAAATATGCAAGGGGAAATAGCAGCCAAACGCAGTCTAGGGCGAAGAGAGACTTCATGGTTGAAGAACTTACGAAATTGGTATGGTATTGATACAAGCATGCTATTTAGGGTTGCAGTGAATAAAATTAAGATAGCTATGACGGTCACCAACGTTCTGGAAGGACATGGTACATGAAGAAGAAGAAAGAAAGATCGATCATCTCTAAAACCCGTCCCATTTCAGTCTCGTGTTTCCCAGCGGAACTGCCATAAGCCACTACTTCAGGGGGGAGGATCTATTGCTCTTCCTTCATGCTGGCGAAGTCACTGCTTCTCTCCTTCTAACCGTCTCTTTGTTCATCTCGCCTCCTTTCAATGTGACTAAGATCCTGGAAGACTTCCATCGCAAATGTGGTGATTGTATCCCAACTTGCCTTCGATGAAAGAAGGTCTCTCCTACTAACGTCTCTGGTCGAATTTTCTGTTTGATATCGTTTCCAGAGTATTGCGTAGCAAGTTGAAACGAGGACACGTGAAAAACATGTGATCCGCGTCTTCACTGACCCCGAGCCAGGACGGCGACTTTGGAGAATCGTCATGTTTGAAATGATAAAGTGCTCGAAAACTGCCACGTCCTAAAGCATCTGCGTCAGAAGATGGTGTTTTACCGTTCTTTTCTTCTAAGCTGCCCTCACTACTGACGCTTTACACACACTGACATGCTCCACCTACTGCTTAAAACTGAGTCTGGGAGTTAATTTTCACTCCCAAGTACCGAAGGAATGGTTGTGATGTGATTTCCTGTTCTCCAATGCTCAGTGTTACGATTTCCACCTGTTTCCGACTAGTAATAAACTCTGCCTCAGTTTTGTGCTTCGCTAGTTTTAAATTGACAGTTTTCATCCAATGGCAGATTCTCTTGAAAATAATGTCAAACGTGAGATTAGTGTCCTCAAAGTGCTTTAGACAAGATTAATCGCATCCAGTGTTGAGTGTCCTTTTCGAAAAGCATGCTGGTTGCTGTAGAACATAGAGGTTCAACTGCTGCTTCGTTCTGTGATGGACTATTCGTAAATGATGGACTTTTTAAACAGTGATAAATTCGATTGGTAACATTCGGGTTTAAATCGGGAGACTAGTAGACCAGTAAGGATCTGCGAAAAAACGTCTATTTTTGGATGTGAGAGGTGGCATTCGGATTTTTGCAGATAAAGTTAGGTGACACCTTCAGTAATAATAATTGACTTATTATGCTCCTTCTCAAATATGCCCGGAACATTAATAAAAAAATTAAAATATTTAAAAATTTCGAAAAACATCGATTTTTTTCTGCTTTCTTTGCTTATAACTTTAAAACGATTCGTTTTGGAACAAAGTCGTACAGAAATAAAATAAAGATAATTGAATTCTGTATGATATACCACTGGTAAAAAATGTCTTAAGGTATTACCTTTTCTGCAATATAGCAATAAATACAAAATAAGGCAAAATAAGTCTGTTGTTATTCAATATTTTTTAACTACTTTTTAGAACCATAGTAATTCGCTTAGGAAATTCTTTGTAATATACTTATATCGTGTACCAAATTTCATTAAAATCGACCAAATAAATTTTGCATAATAAATTTGCAATCTAAATGTTTTTAAAAAAGTTCAAATTTTTTAAAATCTTTCTGAACAAAAAGAAGTTGGCTAATTTTTTTACATATAAAGAGGTGCTCTACCTATCTAATACACTTTACAGAATTAAAATCGGATTATTTAAGGGGCCTCATCAATGTTTTAAATTTATAAACAATTTTTTGGCTTATAAACAAATAGCTTTGTTTAATAATAAAAAAATATATCATTAGCAATGCAAATAATTAAAACCGGTATAATTTGACTTAAACTTTCAAATGCTGTCAGCAGAATTGCTATTTTATGTTTTAATCAAACGTTATTCGCGTTCAAAAATTGCAATTTCTCGATTTTTTGAAAGTTCCACCGCGTTTATTTCGAAATCTATGCATCCTACGAAAAAACTTGTAAGAACATTTTTTGCTTAGAATTACCCAAGAAATACAAAAAAATGTTTTATTTTGCGAAAAATCGATGTAATGTAATTCCTCAAGTTCTTTGTTTATAACAATCTTATCGACATCCGGATCAACTGTTACCCAAAAAATTCGTGTTATACGGGTCAAAATACATAAAAAAAACTTGGGTAAGTCCATCTAAATAAAGGAGCCCGTAGCACCCCCTCCTGAACACAGCACTAATTTGTTTATAAGCCAAAAAATTGTTTATAACTTTAAAAAATTGCTGAGGCTGCTTAAATAATTCGATTTCAATTCTGTAAAGTGCATTAGATAGGTGGAGTACTTTTTTATATGTAAAAAAATTGACAAATCTTTGTATGTTCTAGTTTTTGTTGTGCAAGATTTAAAAAAAATTTTATTTAAAAAAAAAAGTTTAGATTGCAAAATTATTATGCAAAATCTAGTAAGTCAATTTTAATGAAATTTTGTGTACGGTTTTAGCACATTACAAAAATTTTCTAAGCGAATTAGGAAGGTTCCAAGTGTAACCTAAGTGATGGAAAATCATTGAATAAGGACAGGCTTGTTTTGCCCCCTTATTTTATATTTATTGCTATTTTGAAGCAAGGGTGATAAATTAAGACATTTTTAACCAATCGCATCTGATAGAAAATTTAATTATCTTTGTTTTATTCCTATACGACTTTGTTCTAAAAGGAATAGTTTTTAAGTTATAAGCAAAAAAAGTAGAAAAAAAAACGAAATTTTTAAATAGTTTATTTTTTTTTATTAATGTTCCGGGCATATTTGAGAAGGAGCATAATTCAATTATTATTAACGAAGTTATCACCTAACTTTATCCTAAAAAATCTGAATGCCGCCTCTCACATCCACCTAAAAACAGATCCTTACTGGTCTATAGGAGGAAATATGATTTTGATCTCCGTCTATTAACGACGTTCTACACCTTCGTTGCGGGGTATGCCTCTCAGAGGAAAGGGGGAAAACTTATATGCAAGCGAAAGTTGGTAACAATGCATTTATAGCAGAATACTCAAATCATATGTTTCAGTATTGAATACTTTATAAAAAGAAATTACGGAATTAATTATAATAAATAAATTAAAAATAAATGGTACGGTAAACAATCCTCATTTTTTAATATGCTATTCCTTACAAAAAAACCTTTAATTCAAGAACAAATAATTAAAAATCTTAAATTTTGGTCAAAAGTTATTAACTTTTTAAGAATTCCCATAAGAGCCCATGTTAAAACTTAACTTTGACCCTTAATAGTAATTAAACGGCACGGTAAAACAATTTTTAAAAAATGAAGTCTTAGTTTTTTGAAGTAAACTCTAACATACTAAAATTTCATGCAAATCCTTAATTCTTTGCCGAAGGTGTAGAACGTCGTTAAGTGGAAACATAATGCTAGTATCTATCTCTGTTACTATCTCTCGCTAATTTTAAGTTTTAGTTAGTTAATACTAACTATAAATTTTTACTATGTCTGTATAATATTTGTTCTGATACATATCTACCTGCGAAATTCCATGTCAATGTTGGTAGCCACCGACTTCCAATTTACGTTATTATTGCAGAATTTTGTCAGATTAAGAACTATTGGGTGTCTTTCACAACGGTCCGTCGTCCACTTCCATGCCTCCATAACACTAATAATCGGAAGAATCACTGCAAATGTAAAAAAACAGCTTGGCAAAAGTGGTATCGAAAGAGATAAATCTGTAATCTAAAAATAAAACCACAATTATTTTTAGTGTAGGAAACATATGTTGAACCTCGCAAACTGGACACAAGTCCGGTTTTATTTTTTTTTTTCTGGTATATCAAGGGGTGCTTATTATGAGACTAACTTTTTCTTAAAAAATTTCGCCCCGGAACCCAATTTTCATTCCTTTAAAGGGGGTAATTTGTGGTTTTTACGAAAGGCACTTCCTGTACGCTTTGCAAAAAATTCCCTTAATAGAAATATGAAGAGGACTATATTTCCTACAATTTATTTCCAGACAGCATATGTTTATTACCCACCGTTTAGCGGGGGTGGCGGCCCAAAATTGACAAGTTTTTAAAAAATACACTCGTACGTGGATAATCGCTGAAAGTTTTTATATGTTAGCATAAGCGGTTCAGATGGGGTTCAAATAGGGTTTTTTTTTTAATTTAATTTTTAATTTAAATCACTTGTTTGTGATTAACTGCCGCAGGGTTTCTTCTTGATTCCCATTAGTGTTAGGGAAAAATATATTTTTTAAAACATTATCTTTTTTTAAAAACTTGTCAACTTTGGGGCGCCACCCTAGCTAAACGGTGGGTGATAGACATATGCTGTCGGGGAATAAATTGTAGGATTATAGTCCTCTTTATATTTCTATTAAGGAAATTTTTTGCAAAACGTACAGGAAGGGCTTCGTTTCGCAAAAACTACAAATTACCCCCTTTAAAGAGATGAAAATGGAGGTTCGGGGGCGAAATTTTTTAAGAAAAAGTTAGTCTCATAATAAGCTCCCCTTGATACTTATACCGGAAAAGAATAAAACCGGACTTGTGTCCAGTTTGCGAGGTTTAACCTCTGTTTCCTACACTATTTTGCTAGTTCTTAAGTCATTCCAACTAGTCATGCAAAGCACCCCGCAGAAACCTTATGGGAAATGGCTTTCTGTCAAATGCTCTGAAACTTTGGGTTCTGGTAGTCCTTGATGTGTAGAACAAAAGACTCAATGGGCGCGTAGCTACAAAAAATCATGGTTTTAAGCAGTGGTGGCTGGTCTGTAAGTGAAGGGGGAGGTCATATCCGGTGGTTCAAGATTTTTTTGGAAAAACAAGACCTACAAATCCCATTTTAAATAATTTCTTATTCCATCATCTGTATTGGTTTCTTATAACTTATTTTGCAATATGTTGTTTAAATTTAAGCGGATCTTTATTTGACAAGTAAATATGAAATAAGTAAAAGGAACAAGTCTTCATTACTAATTGTCAAATAAATCAGATAAATAGTATGATATAATATGTAATTATAACAGCCAGAATATCAACAAACTACTTAAACTCAAAACCTAAAATAAATAAAAACTTAATTTTTATGCGGATTTAAAAAGTAAATCGATTCTTCTGGCCTTAGATTTTGCGAAATGATCGATCACTTGCTCGTTGAAATTTGTGATCGTTCGAATACCTACCGCTCAACAACGAAAACGATACCTGCGGTCTACGGTCAATGACCACGATTTAGTACCAACTTGCATATAAGGATATAAGTGCGTATTTTCGTGAACGTTCGGATTCAAAGTGCTGTATTCTCACAGTGAGGTCAAATAAATTTCTTGACCATCGTGAATGTTCGTATTTAGCTGTTGAAGAGTAATATTGCGGTAGTTTCAGTCAAAAATAAATTTGGCTATTCGGTACCGTCAAACAGCTCGTATTTCATGTTTATTTATCGGTAATCTTTTGGCGGCATCTTTGTCGCTATATTTTACAACAACAAAATGACTGAAAAGTAAATACAATAAAAGCAAAATTTAACTTTGAACGATACTATTGTATTCCGAACATTTTTAATACAGAAAATTTTCTTTTTTTAAAGAAACAATTACCTTATAATCGTTTGATTGTACAATTATTACAGGGAGGTCATTGATCAATTGACCTAAAGGGATAACCGCCACTGGTTTTAAGATATAAGCCTCTGAAGTCATAATAATATGTACAGTGAGGATGTTTGAGTTGGAATAAATTCATTTTCTCAAGAATGGGCGACTCTGGAGATAAATTACAAAACAGGTCGATTTTTAATTTTAAATTATAATTTTCTGGCATAGGCCATCTGGCCTATATATCATACTAGTGACGTCATCCAACTGGGCGTGATGACGCAATCGATGATTTTTTTTTAAGTAAGGATAGGGGTCGTGTGATAGCCCATTTGAAAGGTTATTCAATTCTCTATTCAGTAATATAAACATTAATATAATTATTTATACAGGGTATATATGCCCAACAATTTTTTTTTGAATTAAATTAATTGAGACGAAAAGAAGAATGTATATAATTTATTTAATTCGAAATACATTTTACTGTTTTCCGAAAACAGGAAAAAATGTTTATTTGATAAATAAATATTGTTTTTGCTTAAATTCAATATTAAAGCTGCCACCCACCTGCCTCTTAGCAGTTTGAACATTTAATATAAGCGAAAAGCAATGTTTATTTTTCAAATTAACATTTTTTTCTGTTTTCTAACAGCAGTAAAATGCATTTCGAATTAAATAAATTATATACATTCTTCTTTTTTTCTCAATTAATTTAATTAAAAAAAAAATTTTGGCACCCTGTATAAATAATTATGTTAATATTTATATTAGTGAATAGAGAACTGTATAACCTTTCAAATGAGCTATCACACGACCCCTATTCTTCTTTAAAGAAATCATCGATTGCGTCATCACGCCCAGATGGATGACGTCATTAGTATGGTATATATGCCAAAAAATTATAATTTAAAAATAAAACTCGACCTGATCCGTAATTTATCTCCAGAGTCGTCCATTCTCGAGAAAATGAATTTATTCCAACTCAAACATCCTCAGTGTACCTATAACTTCAGATGCTTATATCTTAAAACCATGATTTTTTGCAGCTACGCGCCCATTGAGTCTTTTGTTCTACACATCAAGGACTACCAGAACCCAAAGTTTCAGAGCATTTGAAAGAGCATAAGGTTTCTGCGGGGTCCTTTCGTAAACGATTATAAAATTTTATTAATTTAATTTTAACTTTTAATTACATACTAACATTTGATTAATAATTTTTTTTGTCTATTGTAATTTTGTTAGTGGCAAATTTATCACTTAGGTACATCCACTGCAGAGCTTATATTATAAATGATGAATAGGATTGAAAAAATAAAGCAACCAATTAAAAAATATATTGAGATTCTTCAGAAACTTATCACATTAATAGAGCCGACTAAAAATTTCTCGGTGCGAACAAACAAGTGTTTCGAATTAAAACAAATCAAAGAGCGCAAATTAGAATATCTTGGACATGTTATGAGGAATGAACAGATATATGGCTTGTTGCAACTCATTCTTCAGGGCAAGGTATTTGCAAAGAGAGGACTAGGGAAAAGAATATCTTGGCTTCAAAACCTGAGAAAGTGGTTTAATACATCGACAACCGGACTATTCAGAATAGCAGCAAGCAAAGTTAGGATAGCCATGCTGATCGCCAACATCCGGAACGGATAGGCACCGTAAGAAGAAGAATCTATCTCATGGCTGAAGTGATTGTCTGGAACAGTGGCGGCTCGTGGCCTTAGAGACAGGGTCGACAAGATTTTTGTTCTCCTCATATAGGTAATAGGTATACCATCTAATTAAAAAGCTTAAATCATCATAGGAGATTTTTTTGTTTTTTTTTGTTTGGTTTACTTGACATTCTCTCTTGTGTCATAGTGTTTCGACAATACGTTTTGATTATTTTGAGACAAGAGAAATCCAGCGGCGTAGCTGACAGGCCCGCAAGGCGGGGGGCCCCTCCTAACGTCGGGGTCCCCCCGCCTTGCGGGCCCTGCGGGCCTTAAAGCCTTCAAGCTTAATACTTCTACTTTCTTTAAATTGGGAACCCAAACATATTTTGTTGTTTTTATTCAATAATTCTTGATACCACTCAAGATATTTCAAAACACGATCAGCTGAGGTTTATTTTCCGGTATGTAAAAATAAGTTGCGATGAAAATAATTTACCTTCCAAAGCAGAAGTTGTTGAAAGTGTTTTGGGATTTATTCGCATATTAGACCAAATTGCAGAAAGTCTTGTAAATTAAATTTTAAAATTTATACAATCAAATCAACTTTCCGTACACAACTACAGATGAAAGGGTTATGATGGGACGTTATGAGTGGTGTATATTCAGGCATACAAAGGTGCATAACTGACATTGAAAAAATAGCTTCCTACACCGAGAGAACAATTTCTTTTCTCGTAAAACACCGATTTCTTTGAGCAATATTTCTTAAAAGTTAACATATCCTATTAACTTAAACATACCGGTTCACATATAAAGAAACGAGTTTTTTAAACACAACTCAATAATTTCTTACAGATAATTTCTTCAATACTAAGAAATGCATTAATGGGTACATTTAATTTTCTTATCCTAAAGTTTTTATTTCTTAAATTGAAAACTACAAATATTTTGCAGTATAAGAAATATAATGTTAAGTTAATCCATAATTATATTTGTGAACAAGAAATTTTCTTGCAATCAAATAAATATTTTAAACCACAAGAAATAATTCTTCAGAAATACCCTCTGTAGTAACTGTGGTTATAAAATAAAAACTTTGTCATTAATGCCGAAATGTTACTTGCAAAGAGATTTTCTTCCACAAAAGAATTGCGCAGATTAACTATTTATGATTTAGTCGTCAGTGTTTGTCAAGATGGCGTGATATGTTCATGCTCATATAGATGGATGTTGGATTTATTGTTGTTCTTTAAAAATTAACGGATATTTTGAAGGTACGTACATATAGGTATTAAATAAAAGTAAATTGAGTAATTTAAGATGTAATAATAATAATAATATTGTTGCGTATCCGAATGGTTAAAAAAGAAACATAATAGTATCTTTATATGCTTTTTAGGTATAATGATGGACGACTCTGAAATAAAGGAGCTTATTATTCTAACTGGGAAATATGCCACAATTTAAAGCTGGGACAGAATGATATAATATATAGCTTCAGAACAATATTAAGAAAGGAGTTATTAACCAACTGCGAGGCCTTCCAGAAATGGTAGAACTTCATACATGTAAGTACCTTTTTAAAAATGTGTATACTTATGTATCAACTATAATAGGTTTCTTGAATGTATCGCCTTCTATAAAAATATACAATACAACGCTATATCAAACATGGCGGTTGCAACGCTGAGGATGTTTTCTGTTAATTTATTTGAGATAAAGAAATCAGTTAGTCTAAAAGAAATATATGTTTATGGTTAAGAAATGTTATTGCCGAAAACCGTGAATTAGTTAATATGTATTAAATGACTTAGATGTAAACTAATAATACTTTCCGGTAATAAAATTTCTTAATGATTAGGTATGCTGTCTCTTTTAGATTATAAGAAAATTACATATTATTATGTCTGCTTCAATGTTTTACATTGGTTGTATTTTCCATCTTGTTTTAGCTAAACAATGTTTATTGTGTGACTTAATATTATACAGATAAATAATTAATATTTCATTAACAAAAAGAAAAAAATAAACAAAGATGTGTAGGTAAAATAATGCCATGTTTGAACTAAATATGATTGATTATTATTAGTATAATAGTTCTTATGTGGGGCCGTGTATTTGTTTTTTTTTTGTATTTCCTAAATTTGTCAAAATAAATATCTATAGATATATTTATAAAAAATTTTTTATTAAAGTTTACTCTTTCTACATAACGATTTTGTTTTAGTGAATTGCTGATATACAAAGTGCTGTTAACAAAAGAAGGAAAATTTGAGGAAGTTGGATTTGCCTCTCCATCCTTTTATTGTTGTGTAGAAGCCAGTGGTTTTAAGAGTGGAGAAAATATTTGTATGTAATAATAACGTTTTATATCTTGTTTTATTAATAAATAATGATTTTACCTTAACACAATGATTTATTTCGCCGTATGTAATATCACTTTATTTTCAATAAATATTAACTTAACTCTAAATATACGTTTATCTCTGCGAAATATATTTCTTAACATTAAATACACTAATTATTAATAGTAAAATAATAATATTCCTTACTAAGAAATATTATTGCTCAGAAAGAATAATGTTGTAATGTGTAGAAAATATATTTTTATGACTAATAAAATTAATTAACATCAAGTGTAATTTCTTTCTGATAAATGGGTTTGAAGTTTGCCAGAAAGTGATAGTTCAATCATGTTTAAGATATATTTCTTTGGCTATAGTAGAATTTATTTGAAATATTTTAAAAAATTATATCTTACATACAAAGATATATTTCTTAGGCAATATGCCAAGTCGATATTTCTTAAATATTAATAGTTTCTTTATGTCAAGAATTTTTTTCTCTCGGTGTATGTTCATTGTGCATCCCATAATCTAAACCTAGTATTGAATGATGCCTTTGATGGTGTACAGGAGTTGTTTTTTTTTTTAGGATATACCTAATTAAACGATTATGTTTTTTTAGTGCAAGTATTAAAAGATGGTATGTACTATGTACTGTTATGACTTTGGATTCATCGCGTTTGCCAACACTTAAAAGGTGAAACCTGGTGATGATCCAGACATGATGCTGTTATGGCTTTGCGTCGAGCTTTCCGACAAGTAATGAAATATTTAACGAAAATTTCATTGCTATCTAAAAAACGATGAAAAATTAGAAGCTAATGCATTATTAGAGCATATGAATAATTTTGAATGTGTCGTTAATATTACTATTCAATCTAAAATACTTCACTTAATTAATCTAACATCAAGACTTTTGCAATCTGAAATGGCAGAGTTAATGGTCGCTTTAACTTTTTCAAAAACCTCGTGATAATACTCAAGAAATGAGAAATCCGTTTTCCGAAACTTTAGCAAAAGCAGCAGGAATAGCAAAATAGTGGGGTATTACACCAAAATTTAAAAATAAACGGATAAAACGTATAAAAAATTTTACGATAAGCTCAGCTGAGACGAAAAAATAACTTATAGCAAAAAAAGTTTTGAAGTTAATGTTTTCAATGTACCCCCCATCTTAACTTATTTATTTTTAGCACATAATCAAAACTGTCGGACAGGTCTATTTTTGAAATAATCATAGTATATTATAGCATCAATGTTTCGAACTTTACGCTGTCCCTCTTCAGGTGACAGTGATAACTTTGATTATTTTAAATGGGAAAGTAGGTACATCATGTGACACCTCTTTTAAAATCTTTTGAAAAACTGATTACAAAAATTTATAATACTTGCGCAAAATTTCGGGGCAATGCTTTTTAAATGCATTAACTTTTTTTAATCCTGAGAAATCTAATAGGAATTTTTGAAAAATTTAAACGCAGAATAAAATATTACATTATTATCGAGGGGCGTAAGTCCCTAAAAACTTCTATAATGTTTATTTTAATAAGTTACAGGGGTGAAAACGAAAGAAAGTTTATTATGATTTTTAATTTCAAATCACTCAAAAGAAACTTTTTGTTTATTCTAAGGGACTGTCGACACTCGGTAATAATGTTATCTTTCATTCTGCGGTTAAATTTTAAAAAAATACTCATTAGTTTTCTCAGTATT
Organism: Diabrotica virgifera virgifera; assembly: GCF_917563875.1. Classification (NCBI taxonomy): domain Eukaryota; kingdom Metazoa; phylum Arthropoda; class Insecta; order Coleoptera; family Chrysomelidae; genus Diabrotica; species Diabrotica virgifera. The sequence continues at coordinate 236,209,743 of NC_065447.1, forward strand.
CTAAAAAAATTAATGCATTTAAAAAGCATTTGACCGAAATTTTGGCCAAGTATTATACATTTTCGTAATCAGTATTCCAAAAGCCTTTAAATGAGGTGTCACATGATGTACTTTCCCATTTAAAACAATTAAAAGTATGACTGTTACCTGAAGAGGGATCGCGTAAAGTTCGAAACTTTGATGCTATAATATACTATGATTATTTTAAAAATCAACCTGTCCGAGCGTGTTTGTCGGATTAAGATACATGTATAATAGGTTTTCATGTCTATTCCCAAAAAAGAATGTGTGTGTACTTTGTACGCACGTAAGAAGTTATACTTCTATTATATGATTTAAACGAAATTAATATACTTTTTATTTATATTTTGTTTAAATATTAAACTAATTTATACTTACTACTTCTCAGACATTTTTATTAGAACAGTGCCAAAAATTAAAATAATAAAAGAATAAAACACACACAAACACATTAAACAAGCCACAAATGATGTCTGAACATTAAATGTCGAAATTTTTTTTAACTAAATACGTATTTTCTGTACAGAAATACGTTCTTTACAATCATAAAATGTATTAAAAAAAAACAAAAAAGAAAGTTTCTATTGGGACTCGAACCAGCGCTGATAAGAGCGGTTGGTATTGGAATTCATTCGCATTCTCCGCTTAGCCACGGACACTGTGTGTCATTATTTACGAAGATCGACTAACTAAACGGATTAAACTTGTGATATTTTGATATTTTGAAAATTGATCAAATTATTTTAATTTTGAATTGAAATGATTTAGAATTGAAAAAAATACAACAAAACATAGAGTAAAAAAACAATATATTAGGTGAATATTGATAGAAATTTTGATGGTAATCAAATTATATAAATAAAAGTATTACATACTATGTATTTTGGCAGATCAAATAGGTAGGTTTATACCCATGATACATTAACAATTATTACGTACCTGTTGCTTTTAAAAACTATTTAAAAGTCACTACAATATTATAAACTTTTTTGTTTCTGTCCTCACAACAATAAAACTAATATATTATACATTTGTTTACCTTTACCTTTACCTCCAAACCACAGCTGCCATATCGGATAATTTTTGACATGTCATTTGAACATCCAATCAGAACAAAGTTATAATGCGCATGCGCCGGGCTGATAGGTTTTAACATATAAAAAAAATCACCCTCTATCGCCGGTAAAGAAGTATAACTTCAAAAATCTAAGTATTAACACTAACTGATGAAGGCCAAATATTGTCATTTAAGTACACATTTTACACATATTGGTATTATACTGTTATTAGTTGTCGTTATGTTTATATTACGGGGGCCCACAACAATTTTCGCGGGGGGCCTCAATCTTCAGCTACGCCACTGGAGAAATCCCGTTCATTTGGGGCAGAAGTTATTGGCAAAAAGAGAATTTATGAACAGTTTGTTGTAGTGAATTGCAGTACTTACTATATAAAATTATACATATTTGTAACTTATCCCACTTTCCGAAAATATTTGGATCAGCATAATTTTTAAGTAACTTGTAAATAAATATATTGGAAATTTTTTGGCGAAGGTAACTTTTAAATTTTGAATTATCAAAGAGGTCAAAAATTTGCAAATCTTCAAAATTCGAAAAACGAGTATCTATTTGCATAATAGCAGGTATCCAAAATTTCAAAATATACTCGTTTTTCGAGATATGTATCATGCCTTTGTCTTTTTTGGGGTGGTTCGAAAATATCAAGCGAATCCAAAACGTCACTGCGTATTAGGGTGGTCCAAAAAACTCAAGTGTTTTTCAGAGACCTAGGGACCCACCCATTTTGTTATATCTAATAAAAGAATAATCTATGCCAAATCTTAACACCCTAGAACATATGGAAGGCAGTGCTCAACAACATTTAGTTTTCAAAAATTTCCGTGAAACACTTAAGTTTAGAAAATGTTTGTTTGTTTGTTTTTTAGGATTCAGAAGTTAACAAAGCTGTTGACCTCTTCATTACAGTTGATATTAAACATTTTCAGCAGTTTGAACACTGGAGATGCAATACTTAAAACTCTTAAAACATGGGATCTCGATGATAAATGGTATGGGCTTTGACACAGCCGTCAATACTGGTCTTAAAAGTGTTGCATGCACTTTCCTTGAAAATAAGCTGAATAAAGAACTTCTATGGTTACTGTGTCGTCATCACATAATAAAAATCATTTTGAGCAAAGTATTTGCATTATGTTTGGGACCTTCAAGCTCTCCTGAAATTTCCATATTTAAAAGGTTGAAGGAATCATGGAATGCAGTCGATCGATCAGATTACACACCATTAATTTTTCTCCCTGGAGAATCTGAGTTAAAAAACAGTGCCATCGAGTCCTTGCTACATCATCTTAGTAAGAAAGACCAGTCTCGAGATGACTACCTCAAACTTATTGAACTGACGCTGTTGGTGTTGGGACAACCAATAGAAAAAATTCACTGGAGAGCACCTGGGCCTATACACCACGCTCGGTAGATGGCTAAGCTTATTTATGCATATAAGTTGTACCTTTTCCTAGGTCAAGGAGTTTATATCTAACAAACAAGAAGAAAGAAAGCTTAGACAGATTTATCCGTTTTGGTGCACTTTTGTATGTGAAAAACTGGGTTGAGGCTCCAATCAGCGCCAATGCAGCTTTCAACGACCTAATTTTTTGGAAGAATGCTGGGAAATACAGCGTCATTCATGAATATATAGCTAAAACTATCAAAAAAGCCTTGCAGCCACATTTGTGGTACCTATCTGACGAAATGGTCGGGTTATCACTTTTTTCCAAAAAAGTGAGCCTTGAAAACAAAGTGAGCATAGTGAATAAGATGTCTGTCCCGGCACCGCCAAGGATGATTAGAGGAAATGCCGATTTCCTAAGTGATGAATGTGAATTGGTAGATTTTGCTAATAGTAGAACAATGTTGTTGTTTACTAAGCTAAACATTATGCAAAGCTTTTTAAACAAACACCCAAGTGAATGGGAACAGGACCCAGAGTTTAAAGAGGCAAAAAATACAGTAAATAAAATCAAAGTGGTCAATGACATCGCAGAAAGAGGTGTAAAACTATTTCAAGATTTTAACAAACTCATAACAAATGAGTACTGCAGATTGTAGAGGCTAATCGAAAGCAAGTCCCGACCGAGCCAACAAACAAGGCCGTTCTAGAAAGCCTACAGGAACCATCCATTTCCAAAGACAAAATTTAAAGAGTTCATTTTTATTGGTCTTCACTATAAAATGTACTTATTTTAAACATGGGTTCCAATGTAAAATAAACAAATAAATTAAGTTTTTGTATCCTAACATGTCTTGTAATTTTTTCAAAAATCGATAAAAATATTCCCGTTTTCATTATGTAAACAGTATTGAGCACTGCCTTTCAAGTGACTTACGGCTTTCATATTTTGGCTCCTTACTTCTTTTATCAATTAGAAAAGAATTGGGGGGTCCCCTGGGGTTTACATTCAACTTGAGTTTTTCACATAAGATCTTGAACCACCCTACTGCGTATATATTGGAAACTTCTATCATTACGAAAATCTCTGAGATTTTGCACCAGCTTTCTTATTTTATTTTTGGAATAAATAATGACAATTAACTGATTTTGAACAACAATGAATATCAAATGGGTTTGGGCAAACACTTTCTTAAAAATATTTAAAAGAATATTAAAAGAGTAATCATTTAATAAAGTTCTCAAACCAATTGCTTCACGGATCGAGATATCAGCGCTTTCAAAATAAAATCGTCGCCTTCGATAATAAAATAAAAAACTTCCAAAAAGCTGTTCACGAAAATCTGCTATTGAACAACAATTGACAGTTGTGAATGACATGGTAATCAGAAGCTTCATCTACTTCTAGCGAAAAGCAAATGGTTTTCAGAATCTCAGATTCAATAACGTTATTCAAAATGGTAACTAATTGATTATATTAGTTCATTCTGTACTGTTTTAGACACGCCGCTAAATATCTTCGAATCAGAAAAAAAATTGGAAAATTTCAAATCGTATTTCTTAAACAATTTTATTAGTTCTCTATAATTACTTTGATTTAACGAATGCTCCGATTCATCATGTCCCGTATGCGAATTTACAAAACCTATACTATTTCAGTCATGGCATGGGGGCGACTGAATTCGAGTGGGTTTTGTATGCAGAATATTAGTTATATATCCTATGCTATTTCGGTCCAGAAATTAACTGTATCGGTGTAGGATTTGTAAGCGAAATTTTTGATTATTATTGAGCAAATATCTATACTGTTTCAGTCGTGTAAGTAAAACTAATCAAATATTTACTAAGTGGATTTATTATTATATCATAAAATTTAGATATGTTTTGAAAATTAAGATGAATAATATATATTTGGATAATATTAAAAATTAAAAACAAATGAATAATTACTAATATACGAATATATACAGTATGTCCCGGTAAGTTGGAACCATATGGAAAACTTTTTTATTATTGATTTTACGAAAAAAAAGAAACATATTCTTCATAAAAAGTTCTGGATGGTCTAAAACCGAAAATGCAATCATCTGATATTACTTTTGCATTATTACATCTGATATTACTACTAGTAAGTTTTATTACTAGTATATGAGAAATGTCAAATATGAATTTCTGTTAAGAGTAAAGTATCTTTACAGAAAAAATTTCAATTTTTTTTTCAATTAGAACAATGTAGTTGCATATTAGAAAATTATTTTTAAGTCCAAACAAATTTATGTAATAACAATTTTCAATCTTGTGAAATATACAAAGGTACTTTACTCTCGAGACAAATTCATATTTTTTGACATCCCTCGTATACTATTGAAAAAGCTTGATATCAGATGATTGCATCTTCGGTTTTAGACAATGTAGAACTTTTTATGAAGAATATATATTTTTCGTAAAATCAATAATAAAAAAGTTTTCCATATGGTTCCAACTTACAGGGATATACTGTATATATTCGTACATTAGTAATTATTCATTTGTTTTTAATTTTTAATATTATCCAAATATATAGGTATTATTAATTTTAATTTTCAAAACATATCTAAATTTTATGATATAATTATAAATCCACTTAGTAAATATTTGATTAGTTTTACTTACATGACTGAAACAGTATAGACTTTTGCTCAATAATAATAAAAAATTTCGCTTACAAATCCTACACCGATACAGTTAATTTCTGGACCGAAATAGCATAGGATATGTAACTAATATTCTGCATACAAAACCTACTCGAATTCAGTCGCCCCATGACTGAAATAGTATAGGTTTTGTAAACGGCGTGATTATTTTTTATAATTTCTGTCGATGCTTCCAAATGAAACATCGGCAGATTTAAATGTGCCGTACCTGCCGCTTAATGTCTACGGAGAGAAATATACGTTTGGTTGCTCTGCGACTCGTATTTCGTTGAGTTTTACGTGTAAATCGTCAAGTTCGAGATGAGCTGGGGTCGGCTTGCCGAAAACAGTCAGATGAATGGCTCGGATCATTCATTTTTTGAAAAGTCTCTTATGCGCAGGGATCACTTAACGCTCGGATTGGCCGAATCCTTTTAAAAACCATGAATAAAATTCAGTCTGTATTATCTGACAGACATTTTTATTTCTCAGATACAAATGACATCAACTCCGATTAAATTACATATTAAAAAAAATCTATAGTGTGTCTATAAATGTTTCGGTCGGCACTGCCGACCCTGACCGGCCGCCGCTGGTCTGGAAGACCATCACAATAAGCATCTACTTCGGCTGTATTAATTTTCTACAACCTTACGGTCTTACAACTGAACATGCGATCAATTGTAATCATGAAGAAGAGGATCTGCATATAAACTGGATATGAAGCTCAGCGCTAAGACATACGAAACCTTTCACATCAACGTCTTTCTCTCCATTGCAAAATATTTCAAAAATTACTTCTGTTAATTATGTACAAATGCATTATTCTTTTTAACAAACTAAACCACAAAAATCCTACATAATGGTGTCGCATTAAAGTAATGCATTATTTCAATTTTACATTCATTTAAATTTCGAGGAACTATAAAACTGATAAACTAATTTTCAGCTTGAATATTTAGTACGGAGGATTCGTGTTAAATTACTTGTTGGATAATCTCATTACTTAATGTTATTACATCTGAAACTGCTTACTGTTATCCAGATAAAATTAATAACTTGAGATAGCGCATACAAAATGTTCAGTCTGTACAAAAAAAGTTCTAGTATTTCTAGTATTTTTATAGAACAATGATGGTAAGCACTTATTAGTTTTAAAACAAAAACGGTTTAAATATCGGGAATAATTAAATTCAATATTTTAATTTGATCAATTTTTAATTATTTCTTTTTTTATGGCGTCAATATCAACAGACTTGGATTCTCCACTGTTTGCCCAGTTGTTAATTTCATCCAATCATGAATTTTTTTTTCTCTACTGCCTCTTCGTAATTACTGCCAATGCAAGAACTAGGTTATCACCAATGAATGCATCACTGGTATTTTGACTTAACTTAGTATGTAATATATTTAGTGCACAACAGATACAATACTGGCCCTAAAAGACACTTCCTCGTGTGACTGCAATTTTAATCTCTTTTAAATCAGAATGAACTTCTTCGTGCTTTACTAGGAAGCACGTAACTGAAGTATCTAACTCCAGCAGCCAGGAACAGGGCTGCTGTTTTTTTTGCAGAATTTTTTTATTAATTCTTTATGCCAAAATCTATAAATGCATGTAATATCCAAGATGAGCACCCATGAAAGAGACCTTTTTTTTCTTCACTTTGGAGGAGAGAGAAATTATAAGAAATGAAGAGAGGTGTCTAATATCAACATAGAGAGAGTAGCCCAATAGAAGTGCTTGGGAAATTGATTAAATGAAGACTGGTATCCAGAGCCAGAATAGAAACGATCCACAAATTATTCTTCATCATATTCAAAAAGGTACTTAAAAGTCGAGATATATAAAAATATTCTGTTAAGTGTTGATTTGGAGTCAAGACCTTAAATTTTTGTAGACAATCTCCAAACAAGTAATTGCACTTCGTAAGTCCTAGGTTTTCACCCAAAGTAATCGGGCGCGTCGAATAATATATCACTTGTACTATTCCGGTGACTTTAAAACAGTACTTCTGGTTGCTTTTCTCAAACCGTAAGTCCTAGGTCAAATTTCTCACCTATAGGTAGTACCATCCTTGGATTATAAACTTTTATTCAACATCTCATTTGTCATTCTACCTAGTATAGTCACAAAGGAGTTACATTCGCAGTCGGACGGACAGACGGAGAGACAGCCTAGGTCAAATTTCTCACCTTTAATATCATCCTTGGATTATAAGCTTTCATTTGACACCTCACTTGTCATTCTACCTGGTATAATGATGGAGGAGTTGTGTTCACAGACAGACAGACGGACGTGCATAATTCAAAATTGGGTGAAAACTAAAGGTTGCTGGTAACTAGAATTTTATTATGGGTTAGCTAAAAAAGTTATAGAAGTTTCAAGGAAAAATTTTAAAATGAAAAGTGAATGTTACAGACAGTGTTTACACACAGTTACAGTTGTGTGAACAACAACTCAAAGAAAAAATGATACTTTTTCGGATACTGCACCAATAACATGTTTGTATATAAAAATTGTATGTTTATCTCTATCCTTATCTGTTTGTAACATCAAAATATTTATCATTTAATCTATTTTTTCTGCATAAACATTGATACAAACATTTCAAAGCGCTAAAAGTTGTTTGATGAATTATAAAATTTTATTTTTTAATTCAATAAAAAATTTTATCTCGAAAAATTTGCGGAAAATAAAAAAATTTGATTTTCAGAAAAACGAACCTGATTCAATACTGAATTTCTTCTTTTTTTTTTCTTTACTTAACTCATATGACATTTTCAGTACACGAAAAGGAATAAAATCATGATTAAACTTTATATTATTAATCTTTAAACAACCATAAACTTTCAAAAACAAATTAATTTTGGTTTAAATGGATGCAGTTAATTGTGTTAATGTCCGACTGGTCTATTATTTTTTGACAAATAATGATATTATTTCCAAGTCTATTAAGTACGATATAACGCCCAAGGGCGTGTTATTGAAAAATAACACCCTAGGGCCTATTAAATTTAAATAACGAGTTAAATACTGTCAAGTTGACAATTAAAACTCTAAGTAAAACTATGGTTACCACAATTACGTTACAACTATTTCTGATAAATGTACTTATTGGAAAACTAATTAATTCAAAATTCATTCAAATTTTTTGCATATAAAGAATAATTTAGTCAGACATTCAACGTTGAAGGCACCACTGGTATTATAATAATAACGCTTTTGGTCAATGTATATACCTCGGGCCGAAGGCCCTTGATCTATACACCATTGACCTCAAGCGTTATTATCCTTATAATACCCTTGGTACCTTAATAACTATGTATAATAAACTGCATGTAAATAATGATGAATGGGTTGCATGTGTGAGTCCATTTTAAATGGGCTGTAGAGATAATATTCAGACTTCATAATCTGCTTTATATAGTCAAAAGGATGACCGGACTGGTTTCAGAGACTACAATTTACTGTCCGTCTTCAGGTTTTCAAGTGGACTGTTTACTGAAGACCTGAAGATGAAGATCGATAGTAAATTATAACGTCTGAAACTGGTCGGTCCGGTCAACCTTTTGACTCAATAAACAGATTGTAAATAAATAAATAAGAAAGGATTCCCGGTGAATATAATATAAAGATTGTGAGAGATATGTATGGGAGTAACAACTACTGTTAGGACAGGTGTGGCAAAGACTGATAAATTACAAGTAAAGCTAGACTTGCACCAAGTTTTGGTGCTTAGTCCTTACTTATTTATTTATTCTCATTAGTTTTGGATCAGATATCAGCGAAATTACAAGACCTGGGGGAAGACGCTTAGGCAGGACATGTTGGTAAAGGCGATTGATGTTGATCTGACCCAAGATAGAAACTTATGGAGAAATGGAATTAGGGAAACCGCCACCATATAGAGATAATGGCAAAGAAAATGATGATGATGAAACAGATTGTAAATAGTCTGAATGTTATTTCTACAGTAATCCCTCGTTATCCGCAGACTCATCAACTGTGGTTTCACTTATCCGCGGTTGCAATATCTATTGAATATTTAATGAGAATATTTTATTATTGTTATATATATTTTTTATAATTTGACCAGTCACGTTAAATTATGATACACTCATGATACGCCACTGAGGCTTATTCTTAGTAGTAAGACTACAGCAATTAGTATATAGTTCAGAAGGTTTAAAATACCGACGAATGTAGGCGTTTATTTTTGTTCATATGATAATACTATTTCACAGATATGCAATTTCATCGTATTTCTTTCTATGTACATACTAATATACGTATCCAAATTGGGATTATATGTCATATTCTTCTTTGGATCGTGGATCCCTCGCCAACCACGGTTTCACCAACCACACCTTTCTCTTCGGAACGTAACCCCCTTGGTTGAAGAGGGATTACTGTACAACCTATTTGCAGGTGAATATTTTGTGTTTAAATATTGGCTATGAGCATTTTTGCTTGGTTGTAATGTAAAGTAATTATAGTCACTGCCAACAAAATTTAACCAAGGTAGCAAAAAATAATAACTAAATTTACTAGACAATTGGGACTGGGTTACGGGAACTGAGTATCATCATCAGTGTCATTACAACCCTTTATGAGTCAAAGCCTTCTTCAGAACAATCCTTCATTGGCCCCTGTCTCTGGCAACTCTTCTCCATGCTCCATGGCATACGGGAACTGAGTATATAAATATACAAGCTTGCAGTACCTATATAAATAGATATGACCCTGAGGGTTTGTTCAGAAATTCACTAAAAGTGAAACTTTTGATATTATTTAAGTGCATGCGTCTTTTGTTATTTAGCATTATTTTATCTCAAATAAGCCCTATATGTTGATTCATAAATTATCCATTGTTTAATATGAAAAATCTGAAAACAAATGAATATTTGATTTCAGATCATGTATAAAATACACCTTAAGAATGAATGAAAAACCAGAAAATACATTTAAAAGAGTTATTTATAAATAACTTATTCAAGTTTTTGACTTATGTACTCTTTAAACTTTATATTTATTACTATCTCAAAAAACACCCACACCATGAAAGCTTTTAATAATTTATGCTATGTATTTAAAAGAAACACCTTATATACTTACGACATTGTTAAATCCAAGGAAAAACGATAATATTAAATATCCAATTGGTAAAACAGAATAAAAAATAAGATACAAACAACTCTTGTTTATGTGATATCCTATAAAATTTTCATGCTCATTTCCTAAAAGAAAACTAAAAATATTTGGTATAGTGACACCAGCAGTGATAAATTCTGTGGGCGGATAAATTAAGCAAATACTTATTAGGAAATATATCACAGTAAAAACGAAATCTGAAGACATTTTAGAGCAAAACTGAACAATAGGAACAAGGTTATGTTGTTTTTTGTTTTACTACCAGTTGATTTGACGTTTACCAATGACGTTTACTTAAGTGACATCTTCAGTGTAGACGTAGCGTTAAATTTAAAATCAATATGAGGCGGGAAGTTTTAAATGATTTGTGAATGCTTACTTAAGTTCGAGTACAGCGTGGTTACAAACATCGCAAGAACCAGATCAATCATTATATAGGTTGTCCAGAAACTCTCCTAACAAACGAAGACCGGTGATTCATCAGATAATTTTAAGGCAATTTAACCCAATTCACCTAGTAGCTGGAATCGAGATGGAGCATGGCGTCTTGTAATTAGTTTTGTTAATGCCTCCAGAACGCTTCTATTTAGAAAAATGAAAACTGGGACGCCTATTTATCTTCCAGATATAAATCGATTGCATCAATAGGGCTTTTCATTTTCACAGTCATTTGTTTCGAGCTTCTGTCATGTGTCACTAAATATTAATATATCTACGTCATACGTTATTGATATATCCAATGATACAAACCAAAGACGTACGTCGTAGATATATTAATATTATGTGACACATGACAGAAGCTCGAAACAAATGACAATCGATGAAAAGCCCTATTGCGATATTGCGAATTTGTAGTACCGGTCATAAAGGCGTCCGTTTCGGCTAGACTAGGGAAACGGTTTTTGTATCGCATAACTTTTTTTTCTTTAACGTTTAAGCATTTTTGACACTGGATTATTAAATCGTGCGGTACTCTAGTACTAAAAGGTACTCTTGCTTTAAGTCGGTAAAATATACCGATTTTTTTAAAGGTTTTCAAATTTTTTTCAAATCGGTTGAATAGGTTTTCTAGTAGGAAATTCTAGTAGGTCTTTGGTACCGGTCATAGTTCATATGCGTCCATTTTGGGTAGGTAACGGTTATTTTATCGCATAACTTTGACCTTTTTTGTCTTTAATTTTTAAGCATTTTTGTCACTAGATTAACAAATTATGAGGTACCTATTCTAATATTAAAAGTTACTCTTGCTTTAAGTCGGTAAAATAAACTGTTTTTTTTTATTTTTTTCATTTTTACGATCCTAATACTGACTTAAAGCAAGAGTTCCTTTTAGTACTAGAGTACCTCACAATTTAATAATCCAGTGTCAAAAATGCTTAAAAGGTAAAGATAAAAAACATTTTAGTTCCAAACATTTTTTTTTAGAGTCACGCTATAGGTATTGCACAGGTATCGTTACGTTCTCCTCTGTTTCGTGGAGCTCTTACTGTATAAATTTCCCATAAATTTTTACGGTGTACAAATATTTTCAATATTTCAACACACTAGAACCTTGTACCTGTCCCTTTAAAACTAGTTCTTTACCGATATACCCGCCAACTATCTTTCCCGCCAAACAACAAAGCTAGAAGTTGACCAACTACAAACTGAGAGTTGAGAGTCTGTTACCAACCTTTGCCAAGAGCACACCGCATTTTAAGAGCGGTAGTTTTCGTCTGTTTCTTAACAAATCTAACCAAATAATTAGTGTCAGTGGCCATACCAACTTGGCCGTAAGTGATTAGTGCCAAGTGGTAAATCAATCATAGTTTTATCAACTGTAAGTAGAAAAAAGATAATTTGTACATCTTATTTAATCATCTATCATCAAAGTCGCGGTGTTGTCATTGTATCTAAACGGTTTGCTGTTCCAACAAGTTAAACTCTACGCGGTATAAGCTGTCTCACAATTAAACTTATAATGTAAAGATATAATATCTTCTATCTCTCACGTATCCTTCTATTCATTTAACTCGTCAATAAACATATTTTTATTGTTCGATAAACACCATTGTGTGTTATTACCTACCAACCATTCCCTATCCCTTATAAAGAGTAATCCTTACAGGTGCTGGATTCCCAGCTGGTCCTTCGAAAAAGAAGAAGAAGAATTCCCAAAACCTGTGTGCGAAAACCGAACACTGAACCAGCCGAGTTCGCTACAGCGAGCTTCTTAATTGCACACTTACAAAGCATGGATATTAAGAAGAATACGATATACATACATATACAGTATGTCCCTGTAAGTTGTATCCATATGGAAAACTTTTTTGAAGATATACTTCTTTACCGGCGATAGAGGGTGAATTTTTATATGTTAAAACCTATCAGCCCGGCGCATGCGCATTATAACTTTGTTCTGATTGGATGTTCAAAACATGTCAAAAATTATTCCAAATGGCGGCTGTGGCACAGCTGTACACTAGGTTGTCTTTCAAGATGCAGTAGAAATAGAAATAAACAAACCAAGACACGTTAAATGCCACTATAGGAGCACAACCGGATCATAATTTACAATGTATACAGGGTGAGGCAGATAAAGGGCCTATTAGAAATATCTCGAGAACTAAAGCTAAGAGAATCTTGAAAATTGGAATACAGGGATTTTGAGGTATGCACTATTTAATGAAAATATTTTCTTCTCTTTGCTACTTCCGGTTATACCGGAAGTTGATTGTAACTTCGTTTTTTTAAATGGGACACCCTGTATATTTTTACATTTTTTGATTCTCCTCGATTTCTTCTTTCTTAAAATATAAGGCTTTGTAATATTATACAGGGTAGGTTAAAAGATAATTACGTTTTCTTATTAATTTCGTAGCAAAATTAACACCCTGTAGGATTGTAGTAGATTGGTATAATAAACTCTATTAATATTCAAATGATTTTTAATATAGTCTACTATTGTTAAGAGTTATTGGTATAGTTAAACTTTTCATTTTAGTATACAGGGTTGGTCGAAACTCGGAATGAGTATTTCTGAGTTTTCTTAAATGGAACACCCTATATTTTAGTATTGTAATGAAATATTATTTTATGGTACTTTTTAATTTCTTAAGCATTCCCTATACCTAACTTTTTTAATTTGTGAGTTATTGGTGATTAAAGCCAAACTTTAGTTGCAACACAAAATAGGTGAAATTGTATTAGGTTGGTCGTGAAAATATTCAGTCACAAATAATTTTTTGGAAATAAATACATATTAATCTATACTGATACTTAAAATTGACAATAGTGGTTGAGGTATCAAAATACCATCGAAGTTAAGATTGTTGGGGCGATTAACAATTAAGCACAAACTAAAGCAGTTAGGTATAGGGAATGCTTAAGAAGTAAAAAGTACCATGAAATATCATTTTATTACAATACTAAAATATAGGGTGTTCCATTTAAGAAAACTCAGAAAATACTCATTCCGAGTTTCGACCCACCCTGTATACTAAAATTAAAAATTTAGCTACACTAATAATTGTTAACAATAGTAGAATATATTAAAAATTATTTGAACATAAATAGAGTTTATTATGTCTAACTACTACAATCCTACAGGGTGGGAATATTGCTACGAAATTGATAAGAAAACGTAATTATCTTTTAACCTACCTTGTATATTATTACAAAACCTTATATTTTAAGAAAGAAGAAATCGAGGAGAATCCAAATATGTAAAAATATACAGGGTGTCCTATTTAAAAAAACGAAGTTATAAGCAACTTCCGGTATAACCGGAAGTACCAAATAGATGAAAATATTTTCATTAAATAGATCAGTCTTCAAAACCCCCTTATTCCAATTTTCATAATTCAATTGTCTTTAGTTCTCGAGATATTTCTAATAGGCCCTTTATCTGCCTCACCCTATATACATTGTACATTCCAAATCATGATTTCCAAAGTTTATACATTGTAAATTATGAATCGGAAGTGCTCCTAGTAGCATTTAACGTGTCTTGGTTTGTTTATTTTCTACTGCATCTTGAAAGCGAACCTAGTGTAGTTTGATTATTTATGGTTGTTGCGTTTTGAAATTTGTGTGAAAAGAAACAAAGTTAGTTAATAGTTATACTGCCTTTTTAAATAGTTTTCATATACCTATATTTTTGGACTTTTGGACTATTTTGGACAAGGAAAACTCATTCTAATTTGGTAAGTAGTTTTTATTATAATCATATTGTAATTAGACATTTGGATTAGGTTGGAATACATACATTTATTTCCTCAAGAATGGGGATTTTAGAGAGAAATCCCAAATTAGGTCCGATTTTTAATTTTAAATTATGATATTTTGGCGTAGATTTATTTATCTAGTAGGTATGTAATGCTTTGATTTACATACTTAATTTGATTATAGTATTTTTACTACAAAAACGTTATTACGTAGGTCAAAATTTTTGACGTAAGAGAACTGTCAAAACATTAGAATGTGACTTTTCATTATTGCCATGTTTATAATAAATATGACAATAATGAAAGTCACATTCTAATGTTTTGACAGTTCTCTTACGTCAAAAATTTTGACCTACGTAATAACGTTTTTGTAGTAAAAATACTATACCAACAAAAGTTCTACCAATTTTCATCTAATATATTGTTTTGTTACTGTTTTGTTATTTAATATTTTCTTCCACAAGATTTAAACTACATAATTTAATTACATATTTATATATTTAAAACAACTGTCAAACAGTAAAACGTTCAGTTACCCTATTTTTCCACATGAGAAATAATGTGGGATTGGACGAGTGAGTCTAGGCTTCGATTACGAATCAAAGCGGCATGAAGGTCACGGGTTCGATTCCCGATGCAAGTTTTTATTTTTTTTATTTTTTTTCCATGTTATGATTGTAAGTATACCTATTTGTTATATAATTTTTTTTTCAGAGAATGCGTATTTAAAATTTTTGCCAACAATTATTATCGTTCAGAAATAATTTTTTCTTTGTGGCATTTTTCAATGTGTTTGTGTGCGTTTTATTCTTTAATTTTTTAAAATTTTTGGTATTGTCTTAAAAATCACATAATATGTAGTAGAAGTATAACTTCTTACGTGCGTACAAAAGTACACACACATTCTTTTTATTATTAATTTTACGAAAAAAAGTTATTCTTCATAAAAAGCTCTGCATGGTCCAAAACCTAAGATTCAACCATCAGATATCAAATTTTATGAATATTATACGAGGTATGTCAAAAAACTTTAATTTCACTCAAGAGTAAAGTAGCTTTATTTTTCACAACATTGAAAATTGCTGTTATGAAAAGTTGTTTGGAATTAAAAACTATATTCTAATATGCAATTACATCCTTCTAATTGACAAAAAAATTTTTTTGAAAAATTATGGATAACTAACATTATTTTCAGTAGTTTTAATTCTAATAACTCTTTTATTATTAATTTTACGAAAAAAGTGATTCGTAATAAAAAGTTCAGCATAGTCTAAAATACTCTAAAACCTAAAATACAACCATCTTATGTCAATTTTATACGAGGTGTGTCAAAAAAGATAAATTTAGATCAAAAGTAAAGTACCTTTATAGGTCAAAATACTTCAATAAGAGGGATGTAAATACATACTGAAACATGGTTTTTAATTCTTAATAACTTTTCATAATAACAATTTTCGATATTGTGAAAAATAAAGGTATTTTACTCTTGGGCCAAATTCATATTTTTTGACATACCTTGTATAAACTTGATAACATTTGACATAAGATGGTTGTATTTTAGGTTTCAGACCATGCAGAACTTTTTATTAAGAATCACTTTTTTTCGTAAAATTAATAATAAAAGAGTTATCAGAATTGAAATAACTGAAAATAATGTTAGTTATCCATAATTTTTCAAAAAAAAAATTTCAATTAGAAGGATGTAATTGCATATTCGAATATAGTTTTTAATTCCAAACAACTTTTCATAATAGCAATTTTCAATATTGTGAAAAATAATAAAGCTACTTTACTCTTGAGTGAAATTCAAACTTTTTGACATACCTCGTATAATATTCATAAAATTTGATATCTGATGGTTGAATCTTAGGTTTTGGACCATGCAGAGCTTTTTATGAAGAATGACTTTTTTCGTAAAATTAATAATAAAAAAGTTTTCCATATGGATACAACTTACAGGGACATACTGTATATGTTGCAAAAAAGATAATATACTTAGATGGACGAATGGAGTGGCAGAAAAAGATACAATTACGTTATTTTAAGTAACCTAGAAGTCTAGATAAAGCTATAAAGCTAAAGTCAAAATAGGTTGTCAAAATAAGAAGCTTCGTATTAAGATAATCTAGGACATGTGGAATGTAGTAAATAAGGATAATCGAATCCAAAACATGATGTGTCAAGTTGCTGGAAACAGAAGTCCAAAGAAAACATATAAGATGTGTTTGTGGAATTTATATGATAATGGTGAAGGCGATGAGCATTTCCGTGTAGGTATATTATAATGTTATCATTTCTTCCTCTTCTTGTGGAGCTATCTCCTTTAGTGGACGTTAGCGACTACACTGTCAAATTTGTTTCTATCCAATGCGGCTCTAAACACATATGTTGAATCAAAAGGACGGTCCAGTCTCTGAGCCATTAAGCCATTTATTTTTAAGCCATTAAATCTGACACCTACCGGGACTCCGTCTTTCTTTAATCGTCCTCTGGATAATCAGTTACGCGAGGGGGTACTTTTCGTTTCTCATTATGTGTCCTAGCGTAGCTAACTTTTCTAACTTTGATGATTTTTAGCAGCTCCTTAGCTGTACTTTTCCTCCTTAAAACATTTTCGTTGGTAGTGTGGGTTGTCCAAGGTATTTTCAAGATCCTTCTATAAAACCAGAGTTCCAAGGCTTCTAACTTGTTCATATAGGCGTTATGTTGAGCATCCAGGCCTCCGTTACAGATAGTAGTAGTGACCATACATAGTAACGCAGAAAACGACATCTAAGTCTGATATTAATGCTACTGTTACAAAGTAAGCTTTTCATTTTGGTAAAGCCTTCTCGGGCTACCTACCTGTTATCTCCTCCAAGATTGTAGGTACAATGAATAATTTTGATATTCGATATATTTTCAATTTCTTTGAGTTTTAGCCCTGCATATTTAGATGAAAATCAAACATCAAATAGTGAATAGGTAGTGTTATTATTAAGTTAAAAATGAAAAAAATATAAGTAAAAGAATAAAACGGGATAATACCCGAAGGTTGGCTGTATACCATCTAGTTAAATAAAATTAACATGAAGTAAAACTCCCTAGTGTAGTTGGTATATTTAATAAAAATTCTAAAAAATTTTTAAAAATCCAAACGGATTACGTTCAAAACGTTTTCGGACTTATCAGTCCATCATCAGTGAACTCTCTGTCCTTGCTAAATAGCCACAATGCCAAACACTGGTCAAGATGTATGTTCTAACTACATGGTGAAATCTGATCTACAATTTGGCTTACATTGGATGCCAACGGATTAGATTGACAGACTAAACGTAGTTCAATGTAGACCTAATAATAAAAAAAATCTCTTAATTAATGGAGTAGAGCATCATGTACCTAGTACTAATCCGTTGGCATCCAATGTAAGCCAAATTGTAGATCAGATTTCACCATGTAGTTAGAACATACATCTTGACCAGTGTTTGGCATTGTGGCTATTTAGCAAGGACAGAGAGTTCACTGATGATGGACTGATAAGTCCGAAAACGTTTTGAACGTAATCCGTTTGGATTTTTAAAAATTTTTTAGAATTTTTATTAAATATACCAACTACACTAGGGAGTTTTACTTCATGTTAATTTTATATAAGTAAAAGAAGTTTGATTAGCAATATGTTTATTAAACGAACTTTTAATCTTGACATGAGTTGTCTTCTAACAGACACCTCGTTTTAATAATATGCTCGTAATAATAAGACATTTTTCTTACTCTTTTTCTTTGCGGATCATTGAAATCAATATAGGCTAATCCAAATTTAGCTCTGAAAAGGAAAAACTCAGTTAGCAATAAATGCAAAAAATGTTATTTATCGTAGATTATTGTGATATGATTTAAAGCAGGGGTTTATCTGATAAGTATTTTGGAAAAAACCAAATGCGAGAAGAGCTGTAGAATGACCTAACAAAAGGGTGAAAGAACCAGTCAGAAAAAGAAAGAGGTCAGAGAGGATCTGAAGACCATGAAGTGAGACAGTGCGAGATGGTAGAACATGATCGACAAGATTGGAAGGCAATAGTAGACCCAGCAACGAACAGTTGTAACGGGTCGCGGATTATCCCCAACTGTCATCAATACGACTAACTTAACGCGTAACTTTGATACGAGAATTATAAAAAAAATATGCATTGAAATCCAGATCCCGTAATTTTTTGAGCGTTATAAAGTGAGTACAAATACATATTTCTTTTTTTGTAATTACAGCTTCAATTTACTGTACACTTCTCGTATACTCTGCCGATAAGGTAGAGTCGTGTTGGGGAAAGCTCGCGTGCCCAGTTGTAACACCATCGATTAAATACTTAATAGCTATTTGTATAACAAGGGAGGAAAGTGCTACTTTTCCTCCCGAGAATGAAGTTTACTGCCCGACGCGTAGCAGAGGGCAGTAATCATTCAAGGGAGGAAAAGGCACTTTACTCCCATGTTATACATATGGTTTTTCCACCTTCCTCAAATAACAAGAAATTTTTTTATTTTTATATTTTATCAATAGAACGTCAAAATGATTAGCAAAATCTTAAAAAAATCGATTACAATTTAATTACTTTTTTGCGTTGTAAATATTAAGCGATAACAATTAAATAATAAATTTAAAAATTACCAGTGAAAGTTGAATTAGTAATCCGCCAGGAGCGACACCAGCGAAGCTCAGAGCGTATAGAGAAAGTATTCCTGTCATTTTGACAAGCCTGCGTCAGATTTCTGTTCTGTTATCTGCATAGAGATTACGAACACTCTACGGCGCGCGGCGCTACGGTAAAACATGACGGATACGATTCGTATCGGGTGTTCGTAATCCGTATACAGATAACAGAACAGAAATCTGACGCAAGATTTGTCAAAATGACAGGAACACTTTCTCTATGTTGACTAATCAGTTATTTTCTTGTTAGAGATAAAAAATTTTACTATAATTTGGTCCAATATGACACAAAATCTAGGCATGGGATAAAAAAGTTTATTTGAAGAAAGTTTATTTTCTTATTCTTCTTAATGGCGGTACAGGCTCCTTTTGGCAATATTTTATTTAGTTATA
Source organism: Diabrotica virgifera virgifera (assembly GCF_917563875.1). Lineage (NCBI taxonomy): Eukaryota > Metazoa > Arthropoda > Insecta > Coleoptera > Chrysomelidae > Diabrotica > Diabrotica virgifera. The sequence goes on from NC_065447.1 coordinate 236,229,339, forward strand.
GAGTAATTTCCACATACTAACATATCTCTCAAATTGGGCTCTGTACCGCCATTCTTTATTATATTACGAATATGTGTGCCAAATATCTCGTCAAAATATTCAAAATTACAGCCGCAATCTTGGACCGCGTTTGTTGCTACCTTTTGATCACTACTGTTGCCTCTTAAGAAGAAGGACAAAAACAGAGTATGTATTTGGAATATTCATTTATAGATGGAATTGCTACAAATAAAAAGATATTTATATGGTGAAATGATTGAATAGGTATATAGGATAGGTATTATAGAGAATTGGTGAAATAGATAAAGATGCATGCTATATAATTAGAGCTGTTTGGATGAAGTAGACTTTGAAAAGGCCTTTGACAAAGTACGCCACAGTAAACTCAAAGAAATCCTGGAGAGCAAGAACATTGACAACAGAGACATACAAATAATATTAAATCTGTACTGGAATCAGCGAGATAATATAAAAATAGAAAACCAAACATCGGACGAAATAGAAATACGTAGAGGGTTACGACAGGGTTGTATATTGTCACCGCTCTTGTTTAATATCTACAGCGAAACAATTTGCCAAGAAGCTCTCTCATATGCAAACGAAGGGATAATAATCAATGGAGAAGTTATCAATAATATTCGATATGCTGACGATACTGTGATAATGGCAAGAACAGCGGAAGATCTACAACATCTAGTTGAAAGTATGAATGAGATATGTAATAACTACGGCATAAGGATGAACGTCAAAAAACCAAATATATGACCTTCAGTAAGAATCCAATAAATGACACTAGTATCACAATAAACGGTACCCAACTTGAAAAAGTAAACGAATACAAATACTTGGGAACCCTTATCAATGAAACAGGTGACCAAAATCACGAGATAAAAAGACGTATTTAAATTGCCAGGTCTACTTTTATAAAAATGAAAAAAATATTTTGTAATCGTGATATTAGTATTCATCTACTAACTAGAAATGTTAAATGTTAAAATGCTATGTATTCAGTACTTTGCTCTACGGTGTGGAGTCATGGACTCTTAAACAGAGGAATATTAAAAATCTTGAAAGCTTTGAGATGTGGTGCTACCGCCGTATAGTAAGAATAAGTTGGGCGGATAAAATTACAAATGAAGGAGTAATACGCAGAATAAATAACGAGCCAGAAGTTCCACTGAATATAAAAAAGAGAAAACTTGAATACTTAGGCCACCTGATGAGGGGACAAAAGTACACATTCCTACAAAATATAATGCAAGGAAAAATCCAAGGACGAAGAAATCCAGGCCGTAGAAGAATGTCCTGGATGAGAAATTTGAGAGAGTGGTTTGGCTGTACCACTAACGAATTGTTCAAAACAGCAGTAAATAAAATTAGAATCTCCCTAATGATATCCAATCTCCGATAGGAGAGGCACTCAAAGAAGAAGAAGGATGAAGTAGAAGAAACCGAGTGGTGTATTGTGTGATAGAAAAATTGCAATGAATTTGAAGGGAAAATTCTTTAAAATAGCCATAAGACAAGCTATGATGTACGGAACTTCGAGCAGTTAAACAGAAATATGAACAAGGAATGCATGTGGTAGAATTTGTAATGCTTAGGGAATTAGTGGAAGGGCAAAAAGGATAAAATTAAAAGTGAGTACATTAAAGGAAGTCTAGGGGTGGCATCAATTGATGCCAAAATAAGAGATTATAGGTTAAGATGGTTTGGTCATGTTCAACGACGCGTCGAGACTTTAATTATCCAATACGAAGAATTGCTGATATGCGGATTCCTGGAAGGTGTAGAAGACAAGGACCAAAGAAAATCTGGGGGAGACGCTTTAGACATGGGGAGACCAAAACATGTCGGTAAAAGATGTTGATGTTGGTATGCGCCAAGAAAGAAACTTATGCAGAAATTGATCTAGTTAGGGAAGTCGTAGAAGGGAAGGGAAACGACTTCGTTTAGTTGAATTAAATTTTTAAATAATACAACACATTTTGTAATAATTTTTTTATTAAGAAAAGTAAACAAAGTTATATAAATCTTTTAACAAAACACAGTATACAGAAAATCAATACTAAGAGTACATAAAATATATTATATTTATGATAACTTTACAAAACTGTATTACTAATATGTTTCTAAATGATTTAAATATGCAAAACTTATAGAATTAGATAGATATTTGCCTCATATAATAGGGTTACCTTTAAATTACAAAATGGGTCAATCAAGTAATAAAAAATTCTCATGGCTTCAATACACCCAAATTTTTAAAGGTAAGCATGTAATATTATTGGTAATTAAACGTAAAAAATACTGTAAAGATACGAGGTACCTACTACTTTTGTAAAGTTATCTTGACAAGTAAAAAGTTAATTTTTATCTTATTGTTACTAGGTTCATTTGAAAGTAGTGTTACATCTAATATATAAGATATATACAGGGTCACACATGATAAACGATATCCCGAAAACCGTTAAGTAATATTTATAGTAATACAAAAATGTCTTCATGGACTTATAGATATACCCTCTCTAAAAACGCTTCTTTATATGGTTTTACTGTATACATTCAAGACTAGTCGGGATGGTACCTACAATACCTTATCTTGTTTCCTTCCGTTTTGATGTCTATGGTATCCTGGTTAGCATTTCTTGCCTTGGCAGATTAATTTTTAAATGAGAGATAATTTTTATACCACTGTCAGTGATATAAAAGTTTCAATTAGTAAAACTTTTTATAGACTGTCAATAATGGTAGGGGAGCCCAAGCGGGGATTTTTGCAGTTACTCGAGCGCGTCAGATTATCATATGGGGAGAAACCTGGTACCCTGCAGATGTACCTCTACCATATATTGGCTCTTAACACAGGGGAGTTCGTTAAGGGGGGCCCGAAATAAAAAATCTATCCTTAAAAAAACTCGAAATTGTCAGATTAAGATAAGGTAAATTAAGTACATGCAAAAGAGTGTATATTTTAAAAATCTGACGATTTGGGCGGGGCGTAAGGAAATGGGTGAGTCCCAAAATTTCCCAACAAAAAAGCGAATATTTCGCGAAATGAATGACAGATCGAAAAACTAAAAAATATGTGCTCAATATTTTTTTAAAATCTATCGAATGATACCAAACACGACTTCCCACGGAGAGGGGTGGGGGGTAAATTTAATATTTTAAATACGAATTCCGCGATATTTCGCGAAAGGAACATCAGATCGAAAAACTGTAAAATATACTTGTTCAATATTTTTTAAAAATCTATCGAATGGCACCAAACACGACCCCCCGCGGAGGTGGGGTGGGGGGTTACTTAAAAATCTTAAATAGGGTCCCTCATTTTTTATTGCCGATTTGGATTCCTTACGTAAAAATAAGTAACTTTTATTCGAAACAATTTTTCGAATTATGGATAGATGGCGTTATAATCGGAAAAAACGATTGTTGAAAATGGAAAATTAAATTAAAAAATGGCAAGCGCCCACTAAAATGGAAAACTTTACTTAACTTTTTTTGGTTTTAGGACCTATTCTTCACAACCCAATAGGTCACCAAAGCGCTCGAGTGACTGCACATTTAGCATACTTTGCTCCCCTACCATAATTTTTATTATGTCTACAATCTTTTTAGTCATGTCGCCAGGGTGGTACAACGGCCTCCTTTATTCAGATGGACTTACCCAAGTTCTTTTTATGTATTTTGACCCGTAAAACACGAATTTTTTGGGTAACAGTTGATCCGGATGTCGATAAGATTGTTATAAACAAAGAACTTGAGGAATTACATAAAAGCGATACAAAACAAATTTTTTTTGTATTTTTTTGGGTCATTCTAAGCAAAATATGATAAACGCGGTTGAACTTTCAAAAAATTGAAAAATTGCAATTTTTGAACCAGAATAACTTTTGATTAAAAACTAAAATAGCAATTCTGCTTACTGCATTTGAAATTTCAAGTCAAATTACACCGGTTTTGATTATTTGCATTGCTAACAATAAATTTTTTTATTGTCAAACAAAGCTATAAACAAATAGTGTTTCTCGTGCCCAATGCATGCGTTTTAATGCATGCTACGTAGAAATTAATATTTGTAGGCACGCCTACTTGTTCGATTTTAAATGAGGGATTCATTGAAGACATTACTCAAGCACTATGTGTTTATAGTTTTGTTTAACAATAAAAAAATTGATTTTTAGCAATGCAAATAATCAAAACCGATAGAATTTGACTTTAGCTTTCAAATGCGGTAAGCAGAATTGCTATTTTATTTTTTAATCAAAAGTTATTTGGTTTCGAAAGTTGCAATTTTTCGATTTTTTTAAAGTTCAACCGCGTTTACCTCGAAAACTATGCATCCTTCGAAAGAACTTGTAAGGACTTGTAAGAAAAAATACAAAAAGTTTTGTTTTGCGAAAATTCGCTGTTATGTAATTCCTCAACTGTTACCCAAAAAATTCGTGTTCTACGGGTCAAAATACATAAAAAAACTTGGGTAAGTCCATCTGAATAAAGGAGGCCGCTGTACCCCCCTGGCGACAGGACTATTTTATGCTAAACTTTATCAGAAAGTTTTTTCAAAATCTATTATATTTCCGTTTCAACAATTTTTCTTCCACTACTGAGTCTCTCCTCAATTTCTTGGGGCTGCTAACCTTGTCAGTTAAGGTCACTTGACCTACTTTTACTCTGTTCTTAAATTTTTTTACGATTTTTGGGATACCTCAATAAATTTCAGAAGATATACAACAGTATAATATAAACAAATGTATAATATATTATGATTATTAAACAATTAATAACCCAATTTATTACATATATTGTTATTGAATTATATCAATGAAAGAATTCAAAGCCACCACCGTGCTTCGGGGGCACTTAAAGCAGTCAGTTCCGGCTACATAAAAATTGTATTGTCATACTAATAGTCTCTTCTTCGACACTTAAGTTAAAATCTGCAAATCTGAACAGATTTTTCCTTGCGTCGAATATTGCAGATCCTATATTTGCTTTATCTAATTATTAGTATTTTTGTAAACTTTATCTATCTTTGTTTAAGATTTTAAGGCATTATGTCTTCAATTTTTTATATTGTATATATATGTCTTCAGTTAGTGATACATAAATACACAAATATAAATATAAACAAATATTTTTCTTTTGCTTTAATTTTTGTATTAGATCAAAAGTACCTACATACCTATATCATTGTATATAATAAATTGGGTTTGTTAAAGAAATAAAAATTAACCTTAAAACAACAACATTAAAGTTATTTTGAAAATCTGTCACACGACATATTGTAAAAAAACTAAATTACATCTAAATTAATTTATCTATTTTAATCTTAAAATTTAACATTAAAACGTATGGACAAAATTTAAATCTAATCCACTTACATAATATCATACAAGAGGCAAAAATATATTATGTAGGTATATTTGTTAAAATTAAGAATAGTTACGCCCAAACAAAAATTTTGATTTAGATTCCAGTCTGTCTCAGAAATGTGCTAAATTAGATTAAATAATACTTCATTATTAGTAAAAAATATGGTATAAAACTAGAATTAAGCATTCACAGCTGTACCTAGACTTAATCTACATGTCGTACCTACTATCTCTCTGCTTTATTTTTTGTTTTTTCGTTTAAATCTTCGTTGGTATGGAATATTTCTTATGGCCTGTCTTAAACACAATAATAGAAAGTTTCAATGAAAATTTGTACGTTTCAACTAAACATTGTACTATTTAAAAATTACAGCAATTACATACAGCATAAATAAACAATTGATAGCATCAATTGGTGGCACCCCTACTATACTCATTCTTAATATTATCCTTTTGTGTTCTTTCACTTATCCATCTAAGCATTCTCATTTTCGCCACATGAATGAATTTGTTGTTGTCCTTTCTTTTTAACTGACCAATATTCGGTTTGGTATATCATAGCTGGTCTTTGTAGCCTTAGCAGCCTCATTGGAATTCTTGTCACACAACACAGCACCTGCTTTATTTCATTTTATCCATCCAACCCGAATTCTCCTGCATGCATCTCCATCTATATTCCCATTACTCTGTAATAAAATTTCCCAATAAAAATATCACCAGTATTTATGAATAGTCCGTTCGCTAAACTCAGACTCAACTGGCTAGTGATTTAAGCTAGATAATTTTGCCAATTTGATAAAATTGCCAAAAAATAATTACTAAATAGTTAATAATTAGGCATTCCAAATCACGTGATATAATATGGCTGCTGGATGGCGAAACTGTCATCCATAGGCGTATCCAATGTTTAAACCACTTCATATTTACTTTGCTATCACAATTTCACAAATTTCGCTACACAATTAACAAAAAAACAAAACCAAACAGGATATTCTTTACAAATTTGTCAATATTCAATGTAAACATTAGATACGACATGACCACCCCCCTTAACTATGTCTATGGCCATGTCGCTTTAGCCATCCACCGACCACCACTGACAGTTCATTGGAATCCCTAATTACTAAATATTTAGTAATTTTGCAAACTTTGTCAAAATTGGCAAAAAACAAAAAAGTTACGTACTAAAATCATTAGCCATTTGCGTCTGAGTTTAGCGAACCGACTTATACTAATAAAACCAGATTTCGAGCGAATCAGTTAGATGGTATCAGCCTGTTTCATGTTGTTATTTCTATAATAAATCAATTATCAGTTCTAGTAGACAATAAAAAATACTCTTTTAATCTTTATTATAACATTAACAATTAAATAGTATACTTTTTAATAACAATATCTATAAATATTAGAGAGCATAAATACGGAACTAAGAGAGACTTGAAATTTGTTGTAGCGTAACTTTACAAAAATTCAAAACATTTTATTGTCATAAACAAACAGCCTTAGTTATCTAATTACTTACAACAATTATTTTACAGTTAAAATTCTGAATTATTGTCATATTCTGTAATTTGTGCATATAAGACTAGTTATATCGTATAATAAAATCTATATGCGAATATTATATTTTAAGAATTAAACTTCTTTTCGATTATTGTCACAGTGTATCTATGTTTATTGTCGAACACTTTTTCTAAATCGTATTTTGTATCATAAGAGTTGGATTTTCAATCAAGCATTACTTTCATAATTAACTTTCTCTATAAAATTGACAGAAACAGACTTAGCGATATAATAAAGAAAATTAAGCAAAAAAGGATACCGGTAAACATTGTTGAAGTCATAAAACAAATGAACAATAACAACACAACAAAAATTAAAACAAACGACACCACTACGGCCAACATACCAACACCAGGAGGAATCAGGCAGGGAGACAGCCTCAGTCCATTTCTATTCAATATGCTAATGGATGCAATAATAGAAGATGTGGAATCGCTACAACTAGGATACAGACTCGGCCACAGTAGAATAATTATAGTGTTATGCGGATGATGCAGCCATGATTGCAGAGGACGAGGATGACCTACACAGACAACTTTATCGATTCTATCAAGCATATCGACGACTCAACATGAACATATCCACGCAGAAAACAAAATGCATTACCATTGCGAAAGACCCAATTAGATGCAAGCTAGTGGTAGAGGGGAACCCCATAGAACAGCTAAACCAGTTCAAATATCTAGGTGTGAGTTATCAACTTTTCTTCCTACACCTGATCTATCCACAAGATGGTTCCTCCCAATGTGGAAGTTTTACAAAAATTTTATAGTCAAATTATAACATATTGTTAAAAATAACTCAATAAACACCTAATAATGAAGTTTATAGAACAATAGATAATGTAAATTAGGGGATTCTTCCTCCTTCCTGGTCTGGTCAGTCCTTTGTCTTTGTTCCTGTATTTTAAGCTGATGATGGCTCGTGATGAGCCGAAACGCGTCCTTGTATGACATTTTAATATAAATTTTTTGTGGTACTTCTTCGAGTTTTTGTACTTCGTTACCTCGAGACCACATTTGAGCAATATGGATACTTCTCTTCATGATTATTAAAGAAATTGTGTTGAAAGAGTATATAACTGTCAAGTTATTGACGAGGTTATGTCTTATCAAAATTGAGGTTGACATACTTGGCCATGGTGTTGTAGGTAACAGTCATGCTTTGGCTAAAAAATCTGAGGGTAGATGTTTCAGGCCCTATGGTATGCTCATTACACTCAAATTCTGATTATTATGTGTGTTTCAGCATTATATCTATGTGCTTCATGTCATTCTGTGCTTGGAAGTTACTGTATTGTGTTTGTGCATTGAATTTTGCATTATGTATTGTGTATAATTGAATTGTAACGTTACAAACGTCACATCTTTAATATTTTATTTTTAAATAATTATTGTACTTTATTTTCTTTAATATTTCATTAGTAATAATTTTTTTCTATTTGTTTTACCTGTTTACTTCGTTAAAAACTCGTTGGCGCCCTCTTTTATTATCCACTTTTATTATCTTCTATTTACTATATCTCCTTTCATTTAAATCATCAATTGAGCATACTGAACGTACCCCGTATATTCTTACTCTGTAAATATCTGTCGTAATACGGAACATGCCTACGTTTCTACAGTTCACGCTGTCATTTCAATTCTCAAAATGGTGGTGGTGATCTTATAAAAGGCAATTACTGGTGCAGGAGCACGTCACGTTGCCTAGCAACCCTCGATTCTCCCATTATGAAATTCTATTTTGTGACGTCAGCAAAATAGAATTCGATTTGGCATGCTCTGGGCCCAGAGCTGATAATAGCTATCTATTTCCAGACTTATTATTCTCTTGGGGTGAGTTTTGTATTCTAAGTTTTTTATAGTCTACTTTTAGGGCCGGTTGTTCGAACGCTAATCAACATTGATCACTATCAAATACTTAATTACTGTCACAACTGTCAATGTCAGCTTTGGTTGGGTTGCCGAAAACATAATTATTGATAACAATTATGAAATTAGTTAATTAATTATGTTAATAATTGTTATGTTAATTGACTAACTAATCTCATAATTATAATTAACTATGTTTTCAGCAACCCAACCAAAGTTGACATTGACAGTTGTGAGAGTAATTAAATATTTGATAGTGATCAATGTTGATTAGCGTTCGAACAACCGGCCCTTAATGTTTTATAATGATTTGTTTTACCTAACCTCGACGTTACTCTCCATGTGTATTAGTATCTTAATTTTGACAATAAAACAAAAAACATGATTAGTTAAAAATACTGTTTTGTTTACTTTCATTCCAAACTTTCATAGTTCATTTCTAAGATGAACAAGACGAACACACACCTGAGTGGCTGAGCTAAGCTAAGGGTGTAGCGATGGCTATCTTGGATGATTGAGGTAATATTTTCGAATATTATTTCAAATAGCTGGGGTAGTCCATCGCCTTTTTTCGTTTCAGAATATGCGCATTTTACATTTTCTTATCTGCTATTGTTGGTATATTCTTGTTGTTCACTTCTTCTGTAAGTATTGGCAACCAAAGTCTGCTGCATTCTGCGGATGAGTTTGCTACAAATTTTTCTTTGTTTAGTGGGATGGGGGCATATTTCTTCGAGGCATATTTGTGATTTATCGAAGACCCTATTTTTGATGTTTTTGTCCAAGAGACAACCTGCAGAAAAAAGTAAGAATTTAGCCAAAAAAGGTAAAAAAGTGGGAGTGGAGATAAACATGAATAAAACTGAGTTAATGAAGACGAACACACTGAAAGAAATGGGCATACAAAAATGAGCTGAAAACCAAGAGCTGAAATCAGTGGAAATAGTTAGTTATCTAGAAAGTATACTGACCACGACAGGAGGAGCAGAGGAGGATATTTGAATACGAATTGGCAATGCACAGACAGCATACTATATGTTAAATAATAATATATGGAAATCTAATGAGATAAAACTGGACACCAAAGTAAAAATCTTCAATATATAGTAATGTAAAGGCGGTACTATTATACCGATCACAAACTTGAAGAATAACAGAACACAACACTGGAAAGATTCAATCCTTCAGCAATAAATGCTTAAGAAAAATTCTAAGAATATTTTGGCCCAATCCGATCACAAACTCAAACTTATGGAAAAAAACGAAACAAGAACTAATACGTAAAGAAAAAAGACAGAGAAGATGGAAATAACAAAACAAGCATTGGAATTAGAACCTCCAGGAAAATGGAAACAGGGAGACCGATAAATACATGGAAGGAAAAATTTATTAAAGAAGCAGAAAACGTCGGCCTAACCTGGAAAGAAGTCAGAAAAAGCACAAGAATCGGCAAAAATGGAGAGTGACAGTAGATGCCCTATGTTTCAGTGGGAATGAGGATAAGAGGAAGAGAATAAGTGCCTAATGTTTTTGTCCATGTTTTTGATGTATGTTTCATGTTTATTGCTCCTGATGCTTAGTGGTGTTGCAGTTTCTCCCACAGAAAAATTATTGCTTCATCTAAAAGGGTAGGTACTTACATATACCTCAGTCAAATACTACAAGGTAAAACTTAATACAATCTCTATTCAGTACGTTTTTTTATGAAGTTATGTAATAAAAAATTTTAATATTTATTCAACCAAACAAAATTTCTTTAGCTACAACTCTCATGATACAGCATACATATTCAACAAATATATAATTTACAATTTATTAATATGTTTATGTAGATACATTTTGTCGTAATCTTTTCTTGTCTACACGTTCATTTTTACAAGAAGGTAATTAGCTAGTTAATTCATATATATTTTAGTTACTCTCCGTGGCTTCTAAAGAAATAATTTATGCTATGATAATGGACATTATCGAAATGTATGTTTACTGCAATATGTTGCTTCAATACTGGCAACAATGGCCCAGCAATTTATGCAGCAGATCGATTTATGCAACATTTAATGTAGCAGATCGCTCGACCATATAATATTATATCTCAGAAACATTGTCAGCAGCAGTATGGCTCGTAAAGTTGTTCGTAAACGGCAATATAATTGGCAATAAATAGGTTCGATCTAAAAAAAGTTTTTCAGGAATGCCAACTAAAAAAAATAAACGATATTTATCACCAAAACAATAACAAAACAACAAATAATCACCAAAACAAAGTAAATATTGCAAGTACTTCCGCTCACCAAGTGATCGTCGGCAACTATTGTAAAACAATATGGACGATACCAAAAATGTGTAGCTATTACTAGCTACCAGCTACCATTCCCATATATTGCATAGTCTGGCCGTTATTGTTGGCAATATTGCCAGCTACTGCGTTGCAGCCACGTATTGCATTAAAAATATTGTTCGTTTAGATGCACCTAATAAAAATGATATCTGTAATTGCCAACGTTTAAAAGCAATCATATATTTTTAAAATAGTAATACAAGAGTAACAACTTTTTATATCAACATTAGCATTGTTAAACCTTGTTGTAAAAATTAACATACACTAAAGAGAGACAGGATATACAAAAATAATTTCTTAAAATTAAACTGCGTTTTATTTTGGTTTATTGGGTGGTAGTAGTTCGTCTTCTATAAATCTAGGCCTGGTTAATAATTTATATAATACTTGGAATTATCAAAATTACACCTAGAAAATTGATATTGATTTTTGTTTAACAAATTTTATCAAAAAATATTGTATACAATAAGAGATGTCGAGGAACTAATTTTGTAAATCAATTTGGTCATGGTTCAACCTGATAGTACCAATACTAATGGTACCCATTAGTACCGCGTCAATGAATCTCTGGAACGTCGCTGGTGCTCCTGACAGTCCAAACGCCATCCGGTTATATTCATAGTGTCCATCAATCGTATTGAACCCAGTCTTCTCTCGGTCCTCTGGTCTGATCTCAATCTGATGGTACCCGCTGGCTAGATCAATGGTCGTGTACCACTGGCATTTTCCCAACCGATCCAATGTTTCATTTATGTTGGGAAGGGGATAGGTGTCCGCCCTTGTCACCGCGTTCAACCCCCTAAAATCAGTACAAAACCTGTACTTTGCCTCCTCCCCCTCCAGAGCCTTTTTCTTTACCAACACCACTGGCGCTGCCCATGGTGAAGTCGACGGTGCAATTATACCCTTGTCCAGAAGATCCTGTATTTGCCGTCTCATCTCGTCCTGCAAGCGGAAAGGCACTCTATAAGCCGGTTTAGCTATCGGGGCAGCATCCCCCGTGATGATCTTATGTTGCACCTGATTAGTACATGAGAATTCCCCCTCCGTCTCTGCATCCATCACATCGCGGTATTCAAGCAATATCTCCCCTATATTTTTTTCCTGCCCAACTGACAAGTGGGCCAACTTCTCGTGAATTTCCTCTGTGAAGTCGGACCCTTGAGATTCAACTCTCACCTGTCTCACCATCTTGGTATTATCTCGAGTGATTATTGCCGTCTTTCCTACGACTCTTCCCGAACTTAGCTCCACGGATTCCTGGTTACAATTTATGAACTTCACCCATACATTATCTCCCATTCGCGTTGCCATCACTCGGTTCACTCTAACACCTGATGGTAGGTGTCCAAACTGCTCGACAATTATTTCCTCTGGTTGGTTCGGTCCTCTAATTTTGGCTTTTAGTATAGTTTCGCTCCAGGCTGGCAGGTGGGCCCTACTTTTTAGTACCACTTCAGCTGGCTCCCAATTTTTCTGACAGACTCCGCCGCAAATTGCTCTTATTCGCCGATCCTTTGGTGCCCGCTGAATCTCGCCATCTATTACTTTAAAATACTCTCCTTCATCCATATGATCTCCCTGAATCTGAGTCCTCTGCAAACACACAAATTCGTCTTCCTTGCTCCTTCCATTTTCCTTTGTTTCTTTGAAATATTCCCGTACAAACTCGACATGTTTCTTCTGGTTCTCTCTATGCTCTTCACTTTGGTGCGAAATAATGGGGATATTGTCCTCCTCTGCCTCAAGTAACTTAACACGATTCTTCAATTCTATTCCACCACGTATCCCACTTTCATCAGCTGTACGCTTTATCGTCTTCTTTCGTTCCCTATTCGTTTTGCTTTTGCTCTCTGTACACTGCCGTGCATTTTGTTCCATCACTCCTTTGATTACTTCCCAATATTTATCCCGCATTACATATTCTGTCAACGCTTGCCTCTCACAGCATCTCTTGTCGGGTTGCAAGACCTCTCGAATCCTTTCTGCTAACTTAATCTTTCCCTTAAGGTTAAAATGGAATCCCTGCTTGGTATAATCGCTTCTCCTTGTGCCGCTGTATATATCGACCAGATCTACATTCATATGTATCTGCATCACCATTAACAAGTCCAAATTATGTTGACGGATGTCTTCTACAACAGTAGAACCTGACACTACGTCGAATCGTTTTGGTAGATTACAGAGAATAATCTTAGGTTTTTCTGTCTTCACAAATAACCTCGCTCTTGCATCATTTGCTTGCTCTTGTTGTTTCCGCCGAATATCGTTGGTGCCCGTTAACAAAACGAGGCAATCATTAGTTCCAAGTGTACTCGTCCGTTGCTGTACCCCATTAATAATATCTACAGTACCATGACCTGGCCAAACCATTTCCTCGATTTCCCATTCATCTCCAATCCATCGCTGAAGAAGTGGTTTCAGGAAGCGTCCATGACTATCCGCTGCGATCACTAATGTTCGTCGAGCAGAAGTTTCCTTACGGTTAACCCCCCTACCGTCATTTCCTAGCTTTTTCATTGTTGTCTCCACATGATACTCCTTGATTTCGTTTCGATGTAAATCAAATGTTACTTTTCTCCTTTTATCTCCCAGTATCTCGTGAGTGACTTTCCGTATAACAGGTATCATGGCCTCCTTCGTCCGCAATTCATTTCTATTAACGTCGATCACCAGTCCAAGTCGTTTCATGAGATCGAGTCCCAATATACCTTCAGCTCCACAGTCCACATCGACTATCCATACCTCATGTATGGCTGCGGTATCACCGATGGTTACGTTTAGCTTCTGCTTACCCTGGATGCGCTGACATACCCCCGTCACCCCCGTAATGGTCTCGCTTCGGCCGGTGATAACTGGTACACCCTCCACAGCTTCTCGCAGTAAGGTTACATCGGCTCCCGTATCCACTAAAACTTTTCTATTAGCCCCTTGAAAATCGGCGGTAATTATCAAGGATGTTACTCCCCCTGCGGTTACGGTCGCTTTCCCAATATATCCCCCTCCAGTTTTCTGGGCCATCTCCAAGCTAGGGGAACCTGGAGGGCCACCTAGTTTGGGGAAACGCTACGGCTTTCAGCCCGTCTTCCGGCTAGGCTCGCATAATCTTCCACCCCCCTGTCTGACTTATCTGATTCCCATGGCCGTTGTCGCCGCGAAAATGGGCCCCTCCTCGCGGATGTTCCAGTATTTTGGCATTGTCTCCACACGTGACCGCCATATCCACAATTATCGCATATGGTCTGTGGACATGTGTTTATAAAGTGCCCCGGTCGCCCACACTGAAAGCATTCTTCGTTGCTCGCCCTTTTCCCCACCCGTGTTCCTTCTTCCGGTTTCCAACGTGACTCTCCACTCTTCTGGTTGCCCAGATGTATCGTGCACTCCCGTGTCCAGTGACCAACCTGTCCACACCTCCTACATGGGGTGTACGGTACTCTGCGCAGTGATCTCTGCCGCTCTCCTTGCACTTCTCCAGCCGGATTCGCCCTATCATGCCATTTACTCCCGCCCGCTACTATAGCATCTGCGCGGTTCATCTTTACAAATCCTTCCTTCTTCTCACCTTCGATCCGCCGAATTCCTCTTCGCTCGCTCCTATTGCTTACTACCGTCGCAAAGCTCTCCTCAGAACCGCTGCTGTTTGCTTCTTCTTCCTCTAGTTCCTTCCTCACCTTCCTTACTCTTTTCCGGTCACCTTCCTCTCCTATGTCCTTCAACATATCCAATACCACCGTCAGGGTATTTACTCCCTTCCTAGCCTTCACCACACGTCGTACCTCGCTATTTAAACCCTCCATGAATACTCCCAAGATCATCTCCTCTCGAATCTCATTCGCTACTTGCTTTTCCTCTTCTTTCTCATATTCTTTCACAACATAGCGCGCCGCTGTTCTACACCTATCAGCGAATCTCCGATAATTTTCCCCCTCCTTCCGTCGGATGTTCATTAGTTTCGCCATTTCCTCCACTCTGTCTTTTTTCACCCCAAACCGCTGCAATAGCAGCCCTTTTATCTCCTTCCATGTCCATCCCTCTTGCTTCTGACTCATCGCATTTCGCAAAAATTCTGCCGACTCGCCAATCATTCTTCGTCTCACCAAATCAGCTGTGTTCTGCTCAGTCCACCCATTAATTTGCTGCAACATCTCTACTCTCTCAACAAACTCCTCTACACTCATCTCTCCTTCGCTACCACACCATTCTTTCACCTCTCTGGCACCTATCATTTCCACCCTCCTATTTCTGGCCATTCTCAGTTCTTCCATTTCCTTCCTCAAATAGTTCAGTTCGTTTTGTGTGACCCTCTGTCTCTCATCTTGTAACTTGCATACTTCCTCTCTCGCCTTTTCTAACTCTTGTTTCAACCTATCTACCTCGTCACCAACTTCCGCCATGGTTTTTAGAGACAAAACAAAACCCCAGTCTTACACCCGTCGGCACCGTGCCTTTCGCTTGGTTCTCGTCACACCTATACCCCGAGTAGACAGCCCAATGTCCACGACAACTAATAACTAATCTATCCCACCGCTGCCACCATTGTATCGAACCGTCTATAATGTTCTAAGGTCCTACTAAGAAATAAGAAAAGTCAATTACCTTAAATCTACGACTTCCGAAGTCTCAGCAAACACACGAACTGGTTGACGTCCTTTGCGATGGCGATGAGACACCACCTCTAGTATCCGCCACTGTCTTACTGCTCCCGGGTCCCAGCTAATCCGCCATTTAGTGTTCCAAGTCTACACTCTAGACGACAACTTCGGACATAGTTAGTACGGTATTACGCGAATTCGTATTTTTTTTCGCAGATCACTAGTAGTTCCGATCGCACCCCTTTCCTCAAGGAATTAATCCGTAACAAAAAAAAATTACCCTTCGTTCGCTTACACACACGCCGAAAAAAAATATTCCAATCGTCTTTTATTTTGACCGTTCTTCGCAGCGCACTCCCCAAAGAACAAAATAACACTACCGAAAAATCCTCAAATCTGTTTTTTTCTCGTCTCTTAGAAGTTTCAACACCCAACAAACAAAACCATAAATCCCTTTTACTATCCTCCAAAATGCACCTGCTCCTATCGCGTGTCATAAACATTTTTTTTATCAGCCGCCGACGAAAAACATATCGAATTACACGGAAAGAATTTGTTACCGCGACGAACAACAGTCGAACAACAGTCACCCGGCTGACGGCCATAAAACCAGGGACGTTACAGCTTTCCTTCATATTTGTCAGTTTATCAGATCTAAAACCATTTCACACTAGTTCTTTTAGCTGTTTCCTTGTAATTGTGCAGATTTTTTCTTTATTTATTCCGATCTCATATCATCAAGGCCAGCTGTTTTGCCAATTTTACAAAGGTTGATAGCTTTGTTAATCTTCACCAAGGTTAAGGATCTTGACAGCTTCCCACTCTACTTTTCTGGCTGCCGTTGGATTTTTCCCTTTCAATAATTTTTTTCCTTTCAAACATAATAAGCAAATAGAATACATTTTCCATACATAACAAACAACTGCTATACAATCAAATACTGATATGGACGTATGGTTGCCAACTCTGGGGCTCGCCAACTCAAGTAATATCCAGATTATCCATAAATTCCAGAATAAAATATTAAGGAACATCGTGGATGATCCTTGGTATATCAGAAATGTTGACCTTCACAAGGACCATGAGGTGTAAGATCTAGACAAAGTTATCGAGACGATGGCGGATAGTCACCAGCAACGGCTCCATAGTCATATGGTTATGTAAACATGTAGGTCATACAGGTTCTGGATAATACTGGTTTGGAAAGAAGACTCTTTGGGTTAATGTAAATGGTTAACTAGTGTAAAAGAAGACCATAGTACTATGTTGTGTGTTAACTAGAGTGCATATTTGTTGTTAGATAAAATATTAGAGGACCAAAGGATTAAGCTCTTAAAATTTAAAATTTAAGTAGGTATAATTTAGTAATTTAAGTCAAAGAAGAATGGATAATTAGTCAACTGTAACAATATTTCGTGTTGTCGATACCCATAAAAGTCAGATTACTACGATGTTATATCTTTCCTATACTGTTGTACGGAGTTGAGTCGTGGACTCTCACAGACGCCACCTGCAAGAAAATTGAGGCTTTTGAGATGTGGCTTTATCGTCGAATCCTGAAGATATCTTATACCGACCACATTACTAATGAGGGTGTTTTGCTGAGAATGCAAAAAGAAAAAGAGCTGTTAATCAGAATAAAAACAGCCAAAATCGAATACCTCGGTCACATCATGAGGAACAGTGAAAGATATGGACTGCTGCAACTGGTCTTACAGGGAAAAGTAGAGGGAAAGCGAGGACCAGGAAGGCGAAGGATTTCGTGGCTGAAAAATCTACGTACGTGGTTCAACACAACCACTACAAATCTTTTCAGAGCAGCAGTGTGCAAAGTACAGATTGCCATGATGGTCGCCAACATCCGAAACGGATAGGCACTACAAGAAGAAGAAGAAGAACAATATTTCAGTGGTATAGACACAGTTGCTTGTAGACATCGAGGGAAAGACACTTTCTAGAGATCAAATAAGAGGCAAAGACCTATTTTGTGGCCAAATAAAAGCAGTTATCAAAGCTACAAAGGAAAAGATATGAGATCTTCGCACTAAACACTTTTAGAATAAACACAAAGATAAAGAAGTTTTCGGAGATAAAAAATTTCGTAAAATTTGATATAAACAACTAACTGGTTGTATCTTATAAGCATATTAGGTATAAAGTGTAACATTGTTGAAGCAACACAGAAGATTAATATTAACCGTTTAACAAGTGGTACATTCGTTCAAAAATTCAACATCAATTTTAACTATTTAAAGATGAGCTTAAACGTAGACTCACAATATTTTATTGTCAAAATTATTTGTATATTGACATTGTACATTATAATTATTATGAATACATTTTGTGTATAAAATATCTGTTATTAAGACTAATTATTGTCATATGTTACAGAAGAAAGCACATTTCACTCACAATATTTAAAAATAATTGATATTTCGCAGAATTGGATCAAACATTTTTAAAAAAATACACTAATCACAAAATAGTCCATTAAAATGTTACATTTTTTAAGCCATACCTTGCATTTGTTAGAGGAGTCAATTGTATTTCTTTATTCTGTAGGGGGATCAGTAGAAGCTTAAGTTCAAGTTTTTGGGGTCTCGACCCTTGTCCCCCGGCCGCGTATTTCCGTTTACGTGTCCATTTCAAGACATTGCGGTTTTGAAACGGACACCGAAACGGTGATACATTTATCTAGTTCCAAAAAGGTGTTGATTTGAAAGCGCCAACCCCCGAAATGTGCACGGCTTTGTACCGAAACATATGGCGTTGGAATTCTACAAATAAGTGCATAGAACTAATAGGTCTATTATTCGTTGCACGTGCTGTTTATCAACTTAGCTTTGAGGGTCGTGTTGTGTATTTAAGTTTAAGTAAATTATTTAAGGTGCATTCGTAACTCGTTGGATCCATGGTATTTTCAAAATCCTTCTATTGCACCATATCCCAAATGCTTCCAACTTCTTTATGTTGTCTACTTTCAGTGTCCATCTTTCCATTCCATACAAAAAAGTCGAGAACAGGTAGCATGTTAAGACTCTTATTCTCAGCTCCAGAGAAAGGTCTCCATTAACAAACATTTTTTTCATTTTTATAAATGCTTTTCTTGCAATTTCGATTCGTGTCCTGATTTTTCTACCTTGGTCGTTGTTTTCTGTTACCCAGGTTCCCAGATATTTGTAGTTATTCACTCTTTCTACTTGTTTTCCCTCGATATCTAGCCTTCCTATTGTATGTTGCTTAGAATTAATCATGAACTTGGTTTTCTTAACGTTCATTCGTAGTCCATATTTTATACTGACTTATCTATTTAGGTACTACTCGTTGCAGTGCTTCTAAACTGTCTGCAAAAATAGCGGTGTAGTCTGCGAATCTTATGTTTTTCAAGAATTTTCCGTTTATTGATATACCCTGTTCTTCCTCTGATATACATATTACTTTTAGTACCTATATTGTTTGTTGTGCATTATTACAAAATGTATACGTATCATAATAGTTTATTTTGACAGGATATTTTGGCACTACTTTGAGTTTTTTGAAAAATTATAAAGAAAAAAAGAATAGTGTAGGAAACAGAGGTTGAACCTTGCAAAATGGACACAAGTCCGGTTTTATTTTTTTTCTGGCATATCAAGGGGTGCTTATTATAAGACTAACTTTTTCTGAAAAAATTTCGCCCCGGAACCCCCCTTTTCACCCCTTTAAAGGGGGTAATTTATGGTTTTTGCAGAACGTAGCCCTTCCTGTACCTTTTACAAAAAATTTCTTTTATAGAAATATGAAGAGGACTATATTTTCTACGATTTATTTCCAACAGCATCTCTCTATCATCCACCGTTTAGCAAGGGTGGCGCCCCACATTTGACAAGTTTTTAAAAAAGATGTTTTTAGAAAAAATATATTTTTCGCTAACTGTAACGGAAATTAAAAAGAAATGCTACGGAGATTATTTACAAATATATGATTGATTTTTTCGTATAGGTTTCACTGAAGGGTAATTGCCCTTTTTTTAATTACAGGGTGTTACATTTTAAAAAACCCCTTTTTATACCATCTGAACCGTTTATGCTAGAGTAAAAAGACTTTCAGCGATTACCCATGTACTGGTGTTATTTACAAATTTGTATAATGCACCCCCATTTTTTCCCCGGAACCACCCAAAAAAGAAGAAGAATTAATAAATAAAGTGATTTTCTTGGAATCCTTAACACACAATGCCCTTCATTAATATGCTTCATATATCATTTTGTGCAAGTTATTATTACCCATGCATGGACACTAAACGCGATTTCCTAGTGCAACCCTTGTAGCCAAAAACAATAAATAAAATGGGGGGTTAAATTTTTTTTTTGTTTTTTGCTTTTTGATCCATATGGGCATATGCTTCATCAATAGTGCTTTTCAAAAATATATATGGTTATTGCAACATCCCTGCGCAAACCACCCCTATCCTTGAAAATATACTGCAGAAACTACCCCTATACCTTATCCAGCATGTTTTTACGATTTTCTCATTACCTATTCATTTTTTTTAAACAAAACTTATACAAGGTTAAAGACCACTATTTACTCTAAAAATTAGGTCCTATTCATTTTTTTCGTTTAAGCAACCGTTACGGCACAGTGGCGCCGTAAACCTCATATATGCTTTGACGGGCTCCAGTTTTTGTTTATTTTTTCGTCATCTGTTTGTTTTATTGATAAAGTACTTATGTAAAATAAAACAACACAGTGTAACCTACAAATCATGACCTATGCACATTTTACATTCTTTGCTCCCCAAAGCTACAGTGGTGGCCCAAAATAAATTTTTTCATATTTTCGCCACCTACACGCATTTTATTGCGTTAATGCTACCTTAATAGCACAATATTCACCCCTAAGTGGTCGCTAAGCAGTGACGTATCCAGGGAGGTGTGATGGGGGCGATCACCCCCACCCCTCTCAAACCAAGTGATATTATATTTGAAGATTATAAAAATATTCATTTATTTTTATAGAAATACTTATATAATATTAATATTATTTTTATAAGAATGACTTTTTATGCTTTAGCGACAGTGGCGGATCCAGCATCGTTAAGAGGGGGGTGCCAATTGGTTAAATTTCTATAAAAATAAATGAATATTTTTATAATCTTTGAATATAATATGACTTGGTTTGAGAGGGGGGGGAGATGTTCACCCCCATCACCCCTCCCTGGATCCGCCACTGCGTAGCGACCACCTAAGGGTAAATATTGTGCTGTTAAGGTAGCATTAATGCAATAAAATGCATGTAGGTGGCGAAAATATGCAAAAATTTATTTTGGGCCACCACTGTGGCTTTGGGGAGCAAAGAATGTAAAATGTCCATCAGTCATAATTTGAAGGTTACACTGTGTTGTTTTATTTTGCATAAGTACTTTATCAATAAAACGAACAGATGACGAAAAAAAAAACAAAAACTGGAGCCCGCCAAAGCATATATGAGGTTTACGGCGCCACTGTGCCGTAACCGTTGCTTATACGAAAAAATGAATGGGACATAATTTTTGGAGTAAATAGTGGTCTTTAACCTTGTATAAGTTTTGTTTAAAAATAATACATAGGTAATGAGAAAATCGTAAAAACATGCTCGCCAAGGGATAGGGGTAGTTTCTGCAGTACATTTTCAAGGATAGGGGTGGTTTTCGCAGAGATGTTGCAATAACCATATATATTTTTGAAAAGCACTATTGATGAAGCATATGCCCATATGGATCAAAAAGCAAAAAACAAAAAAAAATTTTCAACCCCCCATTTTATTTATTTTTTTTTGCTTAAGGGGTTGCACTAGGAAATTGCTTTTGGTATCCATGCATGGGTAATAATAACGTACACAAAATGATGTATGAAGCATATTAATGAAGGGCATTGTGTGTGAAGGATTCCAAGAAAATCAATTTATTTATTAATTCTTCTTTTTTTTTGGGTGGTTCCGGGGAAAAAATGGGGGTGCATTATACAAATTTGTAAATAGCACCAGTACATGAGTAATTGCTGAAAGTATTTTTACTCTAGCATAAACGGTTCAGATGGTATAAAAAGAGGTTTTTTAAAATGTAACACCCTGTAATTAAAAAAAGGGCAATTATTCTTAAGTAAAACCTATACCAAAAAATCAGTCAATTATTTGTGAATAATTGCCGCAGGATTTCTTCTTAATTTCCGTTACAGTTAGGGAAAAATATATATTTTTTAAAAACATCTTTTTTAAAAACTTGTCAACTTTAGGGCGCCACCCCCGCTAAACGGTGGATGATAGAGAGATGATGTTGGAAATAAATCGTAGAAAATATAGTCCTCTTCATATTTCTATAAAGGAAATTTTTTGTAAAAGTTACAGGAAGGGCTACGTTCCGCAAAAACCACAAATTACCCCCTTTAAAGGGGTGAAAAGGGAGGTTCCGGGGCGAAATTTTTTCAGAAAAAGTTAGTCTTATAATAAACACCCCTTGATATACCAGAAAAAAAATAAAACCGAACTTGTGTCCATTTTGCAAGGTTCAACCTTTGTTTCCTACACTAGAAGGTAATAAAATTGTTTTATTTCCACAGATCCAATGAATGATAATTTGTTATTCTGCAGATAGGAGCTATTTGTGATAAACAGTTCAAATAAAATAAAATAATGTTATAACTTAAACGTATTTGTGATCATTTTAGGCGCGAAGTTCTTTTACAAACCAGTGCGCATTTCAAAATTAAACGTCTTGAAATGCACACGTGTTTGAAAGCAGATATGCTCCGCCGTTTACGTGCCGATTTAAAAACTACCCGGTCTTGAAATTAACACGGAAACGTAAATACGCCCCCCGGCCGTCATCTTGGAAATGGGGTGCAAAGGGGTTTCGCGCTATATCTCGTAAACTACCAACCCTACGAAAAATCTTATTAAACATAAAATGTAGAAAATTAAATTTTCTACAATTTTGTTTTTATTACTTTTTATCGTCAAGTGACCAACAAAAAAGAAATAAACAAAAATATGTAAAAATTTTTTAACAAGTTTCCTTTTGGAGGTTATAACTTTTTTTCAGTTCATTTTAAAATAAAATAACATTATAGCAATTTTGTAGAGGGTTTTTCAGCGAACAATTTTCACTATAAAGTTCTTTAATTCTATTTATTTATATAGGTTTTACAGCGCTCCAAACTTGACCAGATTCTCGAATGCTTATAGGGATGCAATAAAAACAAAAGTTAGGCTTACTTTTCTATCTATATGTATGTTTTATTCACACAATTTATTATGATTTTAACATTACTATGCTATTACTAATCTGTTTCTGACCTTTCTCCCCACTATAAACCTTATAACCCTAAGCATATATAGAAAAGGCCCAAGAAGTTGTTTGAGGACAAATTCGCCGGTTCAGAAGAAGAATGACGCAACCGCAAAATGCAAAATTCTTAAGAAGAGCAAAAAAACGATTTTTGATATCAAACTCGTAAAGTATGATCAAAATTAGCCATTCACCACACCATCGTCAGGATCTCGATATATAAGCGTTTTTTGGGGTGTGCCGCTTGTCTATGAAGTAACATAACTTTTTTCCTGTAGTATATTTTGACTTAAAATTTTCCAAAAAACTTCTTCATGAATCATATTTTATTGCTGTTTTGGTTAAAATTATAAACAAAAAAGTTTGTCACTTAACTTTTTTAACCAAACATGAAACTAAAGAAATATGTTGACAAAATGTTTAAAAATTAACAACTCCTTTTATAATGTGTTTAAACATTTTGGACAAATTTAATTGTTATCTAAATACCTCAAAGATGACACAGTAAAAGATTCAAAACGAAATATTTACAGCTACCAATGATACAGCGAGGTAAATTTGAAAAATCATAAAAATTAATTTTTGGCATCTTTGTATAAAATTTGACTTTTGAACATGTTCCACCAACTCTAGATAAAAATAAACTTCATATTCGGATTCAGCGACCTCGAAAACATAAAAAATGATCAAAATTCGTCATTCACCTTAAATTTATTTTCGTGGTCGGCATAACGTAATTTTAATTAGAGTATTGTTTTTATTGTATTCCTATGAGAATTAGAGAATCTGGTCAAGTTTGGAGCGCTATAAAACCTAAATAATAAATAAAATAAAACAACTTTATAATGAAAACTGTTCATTGAAAAATTCTCTACAAAATTCTCTCTATGAAGTAACATAACTTTTTTCCTATTGTATAGTTTGACTTAAAATTTTACAAAAAACTTCTTTATGAATTATATTGTATTGTTGGGTTAGTTAAAATTATAAACTAAAAAGTTTGTCACTAAACATTTTTAGGTAAACATTAAACTAACGAAATATGATGACAAAATGTTTAAAAATTAACAACTTCTTTTTTAATGTGCTTAAACATTTTGGACAAATTTCATTGTTATCCACATAGTTAAAAGATGACACAGTAAAATTTTTAAAAGGAACTATTTACATCGACCAAAGATACAGTGAGGTAAACTTGAAAAATCATCAAAATTTATTTTTGGCATTTTTGTATAAAATTTGATTTTTAAACATGTTCTACCAACTCTAGATAAAAATAAACTTCATATTCGGATTCAAGAACCTCGAAAATATAAAAATAGATCACAATTGGTCATTCACCTTAAATTTGATTTTCGTGTTCGGCATAACGGTTGATGCCGCTCGCCGAATATTTAGATAGAAAAGTATCGTTTTTATTGTATTTCTATGAAAATTCGAGAATCTGGTCAAGTTTGGAGCATTGTTAAACCTAGATAATAAATAAAATTAAACAACTTTATAGTGAAAATTGTTCATTGAAAAATCCTCTACAAAATCGCTATGATGTTATTTTATTGTGAAATGAACGTAAAAAAAGTTATAACCTCCAAAAGGAAACTTCTTACAAAATTTTCTCTTATTTTTGTTTATATTCTCTCTTTTTTGTTGGTCACTTGACGATAAAAAGTAATAGATATAAAATTGTAGAAAATTTAATTTGTTACATTTTATGTGTAATTAAATTTTCTGTAGGATTGCTAGTTTAGGAGATACAGCGCAAAGCCCTTTGCACCCCTTTTTTCAATATGACGGCCGGGGGACAAGGGTGGCGACCCCAAAAACTTTAACTTAAGCTTCTACTGAACACTCCTACACATTGAAAAAATAAAATTGACTCCTCTAAGAAATGCAACCCTAAATGTAACATTTGAATGAACTAAAAAGTACCGCCTAAATTTTGAAACAGAGAAAATGTTTAAAAATAATTTTTAATCTTTAGCAGAATGTTATAATACTCATCTGTCGTCTTCTGTAGGTGTCTACAAACCCATAACATTTCAAGATGAAGCGTGTTTTTGCCAAAAAAAAAAAACAGTCAGCAAAACATTTTTAAAGGATAATATTTATTTGGGACATTTGTGTCCAACATTTTTAATAGATACTTCTGAGAAATTAAGTGCGCCTGTATTAGAGATGGGGATATTCTGTAATATTTCTGTACAAAATGTTACAGTTCTGGTAAAAAAACAAACAACTTAGAAAATGTTAATATAATAGTTATTTATGATATAAGTGTTCAAAGT
The DNA here is from genome assembly GCF_917563875.1 of Diabrotica virgifera virgifera. Lineage (NCBI taxonomy): Eukaryota > Metazoa > Arthropoda > Insecta > Coleoptera > Chrysomelidae > Diabrotica > Diabrotica virgifera. The sequence goes on from NC_065447.1 coordinate 236,254,675, forward strand.
ACACGTTTAAGGCACGCATGTGAAAGTTTGCAGAATGAGCGATAGCGAGTTCTGCAATTCACATGAGTGCCTTAAAAATGTACTTTTTAACACGCATATCATACAATATTTTTTCTACAAACGTAATTACAGGACAATATCTACAAAAACTTTTACTTGAACTTGACTGACATTCCATTTTTATATTTTTTTGACATTACATCTAAATTGTCTATACGGTCAATACGAACTGCAGTGCCTTAAAAATATTTTAAAGCACTAGTGCCTTAAAGTAGCATTTTTAACGCACGCATGGAGTGCTAAAAATTGCATTTTTAACACGGTTGTAGAAAAAAGTTTTTAATAGCTAATTCGAGAAATTAAATGCGCCTGTATTAGAGATGGGGATATTTTGTAATATTTCTGTACAAAATGTAACAGTTCAGTCGTTGTTACTCTGAAAAATAGAGATAATTTTCCAAGTTAACTTGTCATGTTTATATGTTGTCATTATAACAAACTAAATAAACTTCTTACGGATTATTTCCAAATGTAAACCATGACTGACAACATCTCAAGCTTACAAAAATGTTCTGTATCAAAAGCAATTTAGAAGTATAATTTGATTGTCTGGTCCAATTCTGTTTAATCTATATACATTAGATAAATTCTTAAATAAAAAAGAGCAAGATATTTGACTTATAAACTATAAAAACTAACTATCTATAATAGTCCAGAAAGCCACTGCGCATCCGCTAGGAAAAATATTCTAATTCGGATTTTTTGCACAATCTTACTCAAAAAGGTCTCCTTTTAACAAATTTGCATGTTGCCAGGACCAAAAGGTGGTCAAAGATTTTTTAAACGTTTTTTTTTTGGTTTTTTTCCTAAAATTGTTTTTTTGCATGGAAAAAAGTTTTTTTAGGTTTTTTGGATCATTCCAAACAGAAAAGGTCTTTAGTGACTTTTCTCTAAAAATGATAGTTTTTGACAAATAAGCGATTAAAAGTTGAAAAATTGCGAAATCGGCCATTTTTTACCCTCAAAAACTATGTAAAAAACTGAAAATTTGAATGTTGCCAAGGTAGACAGATATTCTTTAAACATTGATTGATGAAATCCCGAAGGGTTTTTTGCAATATAATATTCAAAACTCCTTTGTTTTTTAATTGCTAATCAAACGTGCGCGACACTATTTTCCACTGACAGTATGGTGCAAATGAAAGGAATAAATTCGTTATTTCGTAAACCGGCAACTTTAAGGAAAAATCCCGAAACAGGTCGATTTTTATTTTTAAGTTATGATATTGTGGCATACATGGTATACTAGTGACGTCATCCATCTGGACGTGATGACGTAATCGATGATTTTTTTAAATAAGAATAGGGGTTTTGTGCTAGCTCATTTGAAAGGTTCTTCAATTATCTATTCACTAATATGAACATTTACATATTTATTTATACAGGGTGTCCAAAAATTTTTTATTAAATTAAATTATTTGACAAAAAAAGAAGTAGAAGGACACCCTGTATAAATAATTATGTAAATGTTTACATTGCTGAATAGAGAATTAAAGAGCCTTTCAAATGAGCTACCACACGACCCCTATTCTCATTTAAAAAAATCGTCGATTACGTCATCGCGCCCCGACGGATGACGTCACTATTATACCATATATGCCACAATATCACAACTTAAAAATAAAAATCGACCTGTTTCGAGATTTATCCTTAAAGTCGCCGGTTTACGAAATAACGAATTTATTCCTTTCATTTGCACCATACTGTCGGTGGAAAATAGTGTCGCGCACGCTTGATTAGCAATTAAAAAACAAAGGAGTTTTGAATATTGTATTTCAAAAAACTCTTCGGAATTTCATCAATCAATGTTTAAAGAATATCAACCTGCCTTGGCAACATTCAAATTTTCAGTTTTTCACGTAGTTTTTGAGGGTTAAAAATGGCCGATTTCGCAAATTTTCAATTTTTAATCGCTTATTTATCAAAAACTATCATTTTTAGAGAAAAGTCACTAAAGACCTTTTCTGTTTGGAATGATCCAAAAAACCTAAAAAAACTTTTGTTCATGCAAAAAAAAAATAATTTTAGGAAAAAAACAAAAAAAACGTTTAAAAAATTTTTGACCACCTTTTGGTTCTGGCAACATGCAAATTTGTTAAAGGGAGTCCTTTTTGAGTAAGATTGTGCAAAAAATCCGAATTAGAATATTTTTCCTAGCGGATGCGCAGTGGCTTTCTGGACTATAAAAGCTAAACAATTTGTTGTGAACTGAAAACGTGTAAAACTATTAACAAATCTCAACATCAAAAAAATTCAAAATATTTAATAAAATATAAAATTTAAAACTTAACGGTAACAGATATAACGTAACTTTAAAGCTGCAACTTTAACGAAGTAGTGCAATCCTGATAAAATAACAGAAAACATGTAAAATCTGCTTCTACAATAATAAAAAAATCGCATATTGTAGTTTTCTTAGCAAAATTTCAAGAATATCCAAATTACCTTCTTCTTTAATATCCATCTCCGCGACGAAGGTTGGCAATCATCATGGCTCTTCTGACCTTCGAGGTAGATGCTCTGAATAGTTGTCTTGAGCTTCAACCAAACCATTCTCTCAGTCTCATTCTCTTCAACCAGAAAACGGGTCTCCCTCTATTTTTCCTTGAATTATTAGTACCAGAATGTTATATCTTTCGTCTCTCATCACATGTTCGAGATATTGCAATTTGCTTTCTTTCATTGTATTTTCAATTTCCCTCTCTCTACCTATTCTCCTTAACACTTCTATATTCGTGACTCTATCTCCCCATGAAATCCAACACTCTTCTAAATGTCTACATTTCAAATGCGTTAAGTCGATTTATTGCATTTAGGTTTAATGTCCATGATTCAGCTGCATAGTAAAGCACACTGTGTACATAACATTTAACTAGTCTTATTCTGAGGGCCAACATCAAATCTTTGCTGCATAAAATCTTTTTCATTGTCACTAATTTGGCACGTGCTTTTTCAATTCTCACTCTTATTACCGCAGTATAATCTTTATTTTCTGTGATTATCGTTCACAAGTACCTAAGTATATTTTTTTTAACTCTCTCAATATACTGGCCGCCTGCCGTTATATTTCGCTTGTATTAAAGACCACACTCTTAGCGGGTCCGATGGTCTTTCTGGGGGCTGAAAGTTTGAAATTCGAGACATTAAATTCGAAATTTTCAGGTTAAGTCTCTAGAGAGTTTTCAAGCAAATTGGGAAACGTGAATTTTTGCTAAAGGTGGAATAAAACGGATTTGTCAGGGCGAGAATGTAAAATTCATAAAACATGCCGATACTGAGGGAGAGACATATTATATTGCATGCAGGTAGAAAACATGGTTTTATTGATGGAGCGAATTTTGTGTTTCCGTCAAATTAAAAAATCGACTGATTATCACGATAACATGAATACTGAGATGTTTGTAAAGTGGTTGAAAGAAAAGCTGCTTCCAAGTTTGCATGAACATTCCAAGTTTTGGACAAGTTTTTGTAACATTAGTAAATATAACGTTGATATATTAAAATAAGAAAACTTTCAAAATTTAACAACAACAATAAATATACTTTAAACGTTTTTTAAAACAAATACTATTTCACTATTTGCTACCCAGTAAATAAACTCTTAACATATAATTAAAATTTTATCTTGCTCTTTTTTTGTAATGACAATTTTTGACTTATATTCAAACATCTAATTGATATGAAGTAGGACTCAATTGCACAGATTATCTTCATATAACAGTCCAGTATTTCACAACTTCCTTTTATACTATTTCTGTCGAAACGTTTCCTATATCGTCCATTCTACAAACATAATCCGTACAATCTTCGTAGAAATTGGTATATAAATATTTAAAAATGTTCAGTCGAGAATTATTAATACTGAAAATTTTCGTTACAGGTTCCAGAACGCTACCTTGTTGCTTATCGTGATTGTTACTAATAAAGAGAAAACAATGGAAGCAATCGGAGTCCTAATCAAATTGCTTAATTTGCTATTATGTTGAGATATGTATCCTGGTTCTACGATATGTATTTTCCATCCTAAGTTATTGTGCGTGTAACACTGAAAAAATTTAGAAAGTGATTAGTAAGGCAAGCGTAGCATAGTTGTTACATAACTTAAATATTCAAAACTAAGAAGACATTACTACACTTCCTAAAATATTAGTGGAATATTTCGTTATGGCTATATAATTTTTAAATGTACTGTCGAATTAGAGCTTAAACAATAACAAAAGTCCAGAAAACGACGAAATAACATCTGAGTTTTTCAAATATGTAGGAAATCGCATGCATGAAGAAATGCAGGCATTTGCAAAAGGGATCTAAAAGATTATCTAAAAAGATTCAACGATACAAATTGAAATATGGACCTCTACCAAACTCGACGCGCTAATTATTACTATAGTAATTATTACTATTGTAACGCTTTGATTCCTGCAGCCCGACGTTCGTCAACAGTAGAGGATCGAACACGTTTCCATCTCCGACGAAACCAAGGAGTGATGGCTATCGAGAGTGTATTTAAGACGAGAAAGGAGAATCATGAAATCAGTTCCACTAGGTGTACGGAACCGGGAAGAACTCAAACGGCAGATATGCAATGCAGCGAATTGGAACTCTACCGAGGTGGACGCGCTCTGTAGTGAAGAGCGGTTTCGCCGGAACTGTAACCGCAGTGAGTGGTAGCTGCCACCTCCAACCCGGAGCTGGCCTGTGCATCGATGCTTGATTGTAATCACACTGGATTGAAGTGTGGTGAGCTATGAGACTGAGTGTGTAATTATGCACATAGAGTGATTTCGTGAAGAGCGATTGCTGTCGTATATACTGTGGTCTGTATTGTATTATTCCAATATTGTTATTATGTTTTTAATGACAGTTAAAAATACAACGGTTTTATTGAGTCTGTTGTCCTGAAAGAACTGCCCGTTACAATATTTACTGTAATAGTTATAATAAAGTTATTAAAATCTTATTATGTATATTATTATTATATTAAAAATCCAACTTACTTGATAATACAATAAATCAGGCGCATCCATCGGGACCGTCCAATTCAAATACGCTGCTTCGCCATTATCGCATTCTAGCCGTAACGTCTTCGTAAATTCTTCAAAAGTTTCAGATTCTGCCGATTTGTCTATACCTTTATGGGTCCATTCGCAGTATCTTCCAGCTACAGACGGATACGCGTATCCATCGTTGTCATATTCTACTCCTGCAAATACCTTTTGCTTCTTTCGTTCTTCTACCGACTTTTGACCGAATCCTCCCTCTTTGGAATCAGTTATGTAGAACGGATGGTACCTAGGAATGTCAAAAATTAGTATGATGTAATATAGTATAGTATAGTATAGTATAGTATAGTATAGTATAGTATAGTATAGTATAGTATAGTATAGTATACTACAGTATAGTATAGTATAGTATAGTTTAGTATAGTATAGTATAGTATAGTATAGTATAGTATAGTATAGTATAGTATAGTATTCGCGGTGTGCAAGTACTTGGAAGGGATACGTGAAACGATCGTGCGCCATTAGCGGAGAAACTTTGCAACGTTCTTAAATAATAAATAATTCATATTGTCAATTGAAATTGTCAAATTGACGTACATTTCATACCTACTGTCATTGAAGGAGAAAAATTATATGTTGCTCCACAATATTGATATGATATGCAATTATTATATAAATGTAAATTTAATTAATTGTATTTTGCTTGCAGTACTGCATTTTAATAACTAATTTTATTTACTACATACAATTGTTTACGTTTTCATCACATAACCTGAATCTTATTTTTTCTTCTTATTATTTTTTTGGGCTATGGCCTTGACAATTATCCAGCAACCAGGACTAACGTAATTGGTCAATACAATTAAAAGTCCGAATAAAAGTGCAGAGCGTAGAAATAGGTGTCGCTTTGCGCAACTTGCAGAGTCCCAATAGTGTAAACAATAGTATAAGATAGGGTACAGGAATTTGAAATCTGAACATAATTTGTGCGTCGACATAGCTCCAGCTGATTTATATACGCCTATACCCGTTCTACTATTGTGGAATTTCGAATCTTCTTTATCCAAGAAACTTTTAAAATTCTTCTGTAGCACCACATTTCGAAAGCCTCAAGGCAATTTAGGTCTATTTTATTCATAGTCCAGGACTCGACACCATACAGTAAGACCGAGAACACGTAGCAGCGAAGTAGGCGGCTCCTCCAGTGGCGTAACCAGGGGAGGGGGTTTGGGAGTTGTAACCCCCCCCTATTTGGATGTACTTTGAGCTCTATACGCTTAACACCATTACCATTCCATACCCCCCAACGACCCTCCAATAGTTGTAACCCCCCTTAGGATCATCCTGGTCACGCCGTTGGGCTCCTCAATGCCAATTTTAGGTCTCTGTTAAATAATACCTTGGACATTCTTCTAAAAGCAGCTCTGGCCTGATCCATCCTAGATCTACTTTCGCCGTGAGTCTCTGCGTTACAATTTAATTGATATCCAAGGTAAACAATTTGATCAACTTACCCAAGTTTGGTATTATTTACATATATAGTGGGTTTTATATTCTGTTGTTTACTTATTACTATCGTATCCTGGAGCTTTATGATTTGCCTGGAGCTTAAAGTGATGTAGAGCTTTAAATACAGTTATGCGGAAGATCAAATTTTCTGATTTCCAATTCTATAATTTTCATAGATAAGTTTAATATGCGGTCTATTTGAAACACACGGTCTATTTGAAACACACCGTGTAGAAAAACTTTAGCTCGAGTAAACATATACAATATTATTTATGTTGAGTTATGTTAACAATCGATCAAATACTTTTGTCGGCTTTTAAACATCTTCCTAGCGACTACCGGATCTCTACTAATATTACATGGTCATCAGCAAACAAAAATATAAAAATATAGGTCATCGTCTCATTAAGAGCTTGTTTATTTACCTTGCAGGATTACTAGGCTCATCTCCGCCTTCCACAACAAACAAATAAGTTTGACCTCTTTCCAAAGTTAGTTCCGGAATAAGAAGGTCATTGATGTACCACGCAATACCCCAAGATGGCTGCTTCGTTATGGGTGTATAGCCCCTTTTACCTCCAGTTGGACCCAACTTTGCGTGAAAAGTTGTTTGACCTAAATTATAAAAAAATATAAAAAGTAAAGAAATTAATAATAAAGTTCAAAAGTTTTACTGGAATTTAAGACTTAAAACTAAAAACTAACACAAAAGTACGGATTACACAGAAGAAAATTTCTAAATTAATAGACATTGTCTTATATTTAATGTTCTTGAAATAATATACTTTTTAATATTTTAGTATTTTACTTTATGTCACATGTTACAGTTACATGTTCCTCCAGAGAGGGTTATGTTCCCGTTGCCTGAAGTTGGCCATGGTGGTTGTCATAGTCTTAGAACATAAATAAGTTCTAAGGACATATGAGACATCTCCCCCTTTACATTTCTTAAAAAAAAAAACTAACAAAAACAACTATTCTGACTATACTCTAGGAATACATCTACAAAATATTATGTCTAACTTATAACTAATCTTTATACCTAGCTGGTTTAACAACAGCTCTACCAGACCTTGTTGTAACTGTCTCACTATTACCTAAATTCAAGTTACTATTACAATTTGAGTTACTAGCTACAATTTTGGTTGAAACAGTTGGTTCGTTTGAACAAATCTCAGGTTTAAAGTTATTAATATTTAACTTTGTTTGTGAGGAGCTAGGTTCAGACCTAATGAATGGAAACGTATTACCTTCTTTCTGAATGGGAGGACATTCATTTGGTGATTGTCTTAAAAATGAAGTATTTCGTCTCTTTACTCTGCCAAAGTTATCCCGAACCATATATGACCTAGGAGTATCACATTTCCCTACTATTTCCCCTGGTATCCAACGTTTTTCTTTTTCTAACCTGATTATTACACTATCACCTACCTTAAACTCTGACCTACCTTTCGAATTTTGATCGTAATGAATCTTATCCCTGTTCCTTTTTTCGGTTAGTTTCTGTGATTCATTATTCAAGGATGGTTCCAAATGTTTACCTGAAAGGGGAAGGACACTACGCAACTGTTTCTTAAAAATCAATTCTGCAGGTGAAATATTGCACCCTGCTAAAGGAGTATTCCTATATTCTAGTAACGCCTTAAAAACGTCTGTATTTGCTTCTAGACTTTTTCTCAAAATATTTTTACATATACCTACTGCCCTTTCTGCAAGACCATTAGATTTTGGATATAGCGGACTTGATGTTTGAATTTTAAATTCCCAGTCTTTAGCAAAACTGTGACATTCGGCACTGTTAAATGGCATATTGTCAGCAATCAACATCATAGGTATACCAAAAGTTGAAAATATCTGTTTTAATTTATTAATCACATCACCAGAGGTTTTTGACTCTAACTTTTTTAGCTCAATCCAATTCGTGTAGTAATCCACTAGTACCAAATAATCTATACCACCAAAAGTTAAAATATCACATCCAACTTTATAAAAAGGTATGTTAGGCCTATCATGTGGAATTAAAGGTTCTTTTGTTGGTTTACGTGAAAATTTTAGACAAGTATTACATTTTGAAATATAATTTTCAATATCTGAGGTCATACCTAACCAGTAGAAAATTTTCCTGGCTCTTGACTTAGTTTTTTCCATTCCCAAGTGTGCAATATGTAATTTAGAGAGCATAAGGCTTTGTAAACTTTTGGGAACCACTAGTCTGTCATCATAAAATATTAAGTTATTTTTTTCATATAAATCATTTTGAATTTTAAAAAATGTTTTTAATTCAGAATTAAAATTTTGAGAATTTTGTGGCCAGCCATTGCTTAGAAAGTTTTTAACTGAAGACAAATTTGGGTCATTTTTAGTCGCAATCTGTAATTCTTTTAATCTCTCTTCAGATATGGGCAAATCTATCTCAAGAGAATGCACTGTTACCAACATTTCTGTATCAACTTTACTCTTGGTTTGTATGAATGACCTAGAGAGTAAGTCTGCTATATACATATATCTCCCAGGTAAATACTGTACCTCCAAATCATAGTTAAGCAGTTTTAATTTTAAACGTTGCAGTCTACCACTAACTTTATAAAAATCTTTTTTACAAATTGAGATCAATGGTAAATGATCAGTTTTTATTACAATTTTTCTACCATATACATAGTTATGAAACTTAGACAGTGAAAAACAAATTGACAGAAGCTCTTTATCTATTTGTGGATATCGACTTTCTGTTTCAGTTAAACTGCGTGAGCAAAAGGCAACTGGCTGTCCCTGTTGTAAAAGGCACCCACCAATTCCAAATTGACTCGCATCAGACTGTATTTCAATAGGCAAATTTGCATCAAAAATTTTTAAATTAGGAATTTTAGTAATTAAGCATTTTACATCATTCAAGGCTGTTTTATGTTCTGTAGTCCAAGACCAAGGTATATTAATTTTAGTTAGCTCTCTTAAAGGAGTTAACAACTGAGACAAATTTGGAATGTATTTAGTTAGGTAATTAATCATACCAATTATTCTTAATAACTCTTTTTTATTAGTCGGATCTTGTATTTTTAAGACGGCTTCAACATAGGAAGGATCTGGTTTTACCCCTTCTCTTGAAAATATTTGACCTACATATTTTACTTCCCTTACTTTATATTGAATTTTATTTTTGTTAAATTTTACTCCAAATTTCTTTGCTCTTTGCAACACTTTTGACAAAATTAAATCATGTGTTTCCTCATCAGATGCTGGAATAATAAGATCATCAAAATATATCCCAATATTTAAATCTCCAAAAATCTTTTCATTTATACGTTGAAATACTTGTGGACTAATATTTAAACCAAATGCTAACCTCTTAAAACAAAATTTTCCAAAAGGTGTGATAAAAGCAGTGTAATTCATACTTTCCTTGTCAAGAGGGACATGATAAAAACCCTCTTTCAAGTCTAATACTGTAAATATTGACTTACCTTGTAACTTCAATGACAACTCATCCACAGTGGGTATAGGAAATTGCTCGGTACATATGTTGTTATTTAAATGCATTGGATCTAAGCAAATTCTAAGACTTTTATTAGGCTTCTCAACAATTACAATGTTGTTAACCCACTCCGTTGGTTCATCCAACCTACAAATTATGTCTCTACGTTCTAAGTCTTCTAATGTATTTTTTAACAATGGTTTTACTGTATCTGGAACTCTACGACAAGAACTTATATATGGTTTATAATCATTTTTAAGCATTATTTTATATTGAAAAGGAACTTTGCCTGTCCCTTCAAAAACTTCAATATTATTTTTGACAAAATTTTCCTTGTCATCACACTGCGATTTTAGAGAATCAATTTTTTGTACTAAATTTAGTTTTACACAGGCGTTCAGACCCAAAATAGGCACCGACGCCTCCTCAACCAACAAGAATTTTATATTATAGAAAGCACTTTTTATTAAACATTTTATTATGATGCTCCCAACTGTTTTAACCTTATTATTGCCATATGACACAATCGTTACACTAGACTTGTCAATTTTATTTTTGTTTAGATTTAATTTATTAAATAAACTGAGAGGCATGCAGTTACAACTAGCCCCAGTATCTAATTTTAGCGATACTACCTGATTGTTAATCTGCGCTTGTACATACCAAGCCTTATTATTATTATTATTATCAACTGAATCTATTGTTAAATAATCAATGCAAAGTGAAACATCTTCATCTGAACTCTCGTTATCAACCTCATGTACATTTTTTCTTAAAGGATTATTATTTTTATAACCAAAACTTTTACTATGATACCTACTATTAGATTGACCTGCCTGATCTGATCCTACCTGTCTTTTATTAAATTTACAACCTACTGCATAATGATTAAGTTTTCCACAATTTTGACAGTTTTTACCATATGCTGGACAGTTCATTTTACCATGGGTTGTTCCACACTTGAAACATTTGTACACATCATCACCCTGTCTGTTACTACTGCGTCCCATTGATTTCTTGTTACTATATCTTACAAAATCCACTTCCATGTCATTTCTTATTTCTTTTACTTGAATTGAACTTATTTCAGCGGCTCTGCAACATTCTTCTGCCTTTTTTAAAGTTAGATTAGTTTCACGAAGGAATCTTTCTTGTAAGGACAAGTCTCTTATGCCACTTACAATCTTATCTCTTATTAAGGAATCCTCCAGGTCCCCAAAGTTGCAAGGAGATGCAAGGGTCTTTATATCGGTGATGTAATGGTCAAAACTCTCACCTTCTTGCTGCACTCTCGTGAAAAACTTGTATCTATCATAAGTCTCGTTCCTCATTAGCTTACAATGATTTTGAAAGGCCCCAACAACTTTAGTAAATATTTTTTGGTCTTCATTTGACAACTTAAATGTCTCGAACTTTTTCTGGGCTTCTTCACCAGCAAGGTTGAGTAATATTGCTACTTTGATTTCATCATCTTTTTCGCTCAAACCGGTCGCCTTCAAATAAATGTCCAAGCTTCTTAAAAAATTATCCAAATTCACGTGGACGTTCCGGTCGAACACCAGGTTTTTCGGCGGCTTGAAGTTTCCCTCCATATTAAGATTTTTATCTATCTGAATTTTTAATAACCTGACACCATGTCTTATATTTAATGTTCTTGAAATAATATACTTTTTAATATTTTAGTATTTTACTTTATGTCACATGTTACAGTTACATGTTCCTCCAGAGAGGGTTATGTTCCCGTTGCCTGAAGTTGGCCATGGTGGTTGTCATAGTCTTAGAACATAAATAAGTTCTAAGGACATATGAGACAGACATGAATTCTTCTTTTTTCTTCTTCTTCTTTATCCCATTTTTATGCAACTTTCCATCATCAGTGCTTTTCACAGGTTAAAGTATAAGACTTAGCTACCAAGATATATGCTGCCGTCGCAACAAAAACGCAGTATCTACACAAGACACGTAACAGAGAAAATTAGGTTAACTTTACAAAGCTGTCCTGATTTTTAAAGTTGCCCATCTATGAAGGTTTTTTGTTATTAGTAAGTTTGAATTTATACAAAATTTGGTTTCTGGTAAATATACATAATATTTCATATTTATCAATAAAAAAAGGCAGATACTGCGTCAGTGCTAACAATTTGGGACTTCCCCTCTTGTAAGGTTTGCTTAGAAAAAATGCGGCAAGTTATAAAAAATGGTTTGAAAAGTGGGGTAAAATCGTCTACAATAATAAAATAAACATAAAAACTGTATTTATAATCAGATTAAGCTAATGAAGAACTATGTCTGATTTTAGTTTATATTCAAACTAGAGAATACAACTAATTTATCTGTAATAATAGAAATTAAAGTAGGTGTTGATAGAATAATATATGCAGTCAGCTTACCAAAAAATGATGTTGAAGGTCTTAAATTTTATCAGTAGGTGTACTACTAGGTACTACTGGTGGGTTCAGTTAGAGCCACTGCAATAATTTCTTTTGTGCTTTGCCTAAACATTTTTTCTATTGCTTATTAATTTATTTAGTCTTTAAAACACACAACACCCAACAAAAATTTAGCTACAAACGCTTGGATGGTAGACGGGCCAGTCTTAAATGTTAATCCTTATAATTAATATTTTTCAAACCAGCGTTTCTGTTATTTGTATAGAAACGTACAAAATTCTAAGGAGAGGTACCTAAATATCGTTTTTTATTGCACACCCATTGTTGGGTCATTTTAAAATGATATTTATGTATCTATTAACTTGCAGTCGAAACCATTGAGAATTGGTACGGATTCAAAATTTTGTTTTTATGACTAAATACCAGAAAACGGGATATCAAATTGGAGAACTGCGGCCATGAACAGGAGAAAATTGAGGAAAACCGTGGAGAGAATCCAAGACATGGGCCTTTAAGGCCTGTTGAGCTATACTATAAATACCAGAAACAGAACAGCTGATGTTATCATTGTACTTAATAAAAATGCAGTATCTACATTAAGCTTAGGAAAAATGAAGTATGTGATAAGTAGACACTGCGTTCTTCCTAAGCACATTGTACCTACTGCATTTTCTTTAAGCAGGTTTATAATAATTACTGCAGATACTGCGTTTATACAAATAATATTTCAAAAATGGCTGCAGATACTGCATTTTTACGAAGAGATATAAAAAGAGCAAGTTTTTCTGGTTCCATTGATATAAAAAAGTCTATATGTGTAATTTTTGTACATACTGCGTTTTTGCTTACGAGGGCAGTATGGGCAAAAACCCTCTAGATATTATAGTTTTAAAATGTTTTCATTATTAATTAGCGTGATGTTTAAAATATTTCTGGATTTAACATCAGGACTTTCCCCACTAGAGTTACTTTGTTCAGAGGATACATCAGGGACTTTAACTAACAACTAAGTCATCTCATGCTGATTCCTCGATAATCGTCACAGTTTTTGAAGTTATACTTCTTTACGCGCGATATGAGGGTGAATTTTTATGTTAAAACCTACGATCCGGGCGCATGCGCATTATAACTTTGTTCTGATTGGATGTTCAAATGACATGTCAAAAATTATCCAATATGGCAGCTGTAGCGCAGCTGTGGTTTGGACGGTTGACGGTTTGGTTATGTATGGTTGTTGCGTTTTAAAATTTGTGGGAAAAGAAACAACAAACAAAGGTTAGTTAATAGTTATACTGCCTTTTTAAATAGTTTTCATATTATATTTTTGAAGTTATACTTCAAAATGTTTTAATTTATGTATGTATCAGTCCAGAAAAGGTGTGGAAAGAATATATTAGTGTTTTTAAATATATTTTTCTACAAACGTGTTAAAAATGCAATTTTTAGGACTCCATAGGAGCGTTAAAAATGCTACTTTAAGGCACTAGTGCTTTAAAATGTTTAAGGCACTGCAGTTAAAAGTGAATTGTCAAATTGTGAAACGTCAAAATATTTATATTTCATTTATTAACATTAATATTAATAATACAACTTGCGCAATTTGAAAAAGGTGGTTTAAAAGGTTTTTTATTATAATTTTGTGTCTTTGGATTTGTCTTCCTTGGGCGTAAAATAATAAAACATCTATTTTTATATTTCACTTGTCACCGTGATGTATAATTATGTATATCTGAAAGGTAAGTAGCATGCGGCTTGATGGCCTTGTTGGTAGAGCATTGGACCAGAGATCAAAAAATCGCGAGATTGCGGGTTCAAATCCCGGACGATTCATACCTTTTTCTTTTTTTTTTTTTTAATATTTGGCATTGTTAAGTTTTGGTTCATTTTTGGTAATTATTGTTAATTTTTTGTATTGTAACTGTTAAGTAGGTATATTTATTTCGTTGAAATTATATTATAATAGAAGTATAACTTCTTACGTGCGTATAAAGTACACACACATTCTTTTTTTCTATTTTCTTTCTTATATATTAATGTCATGTACATATACTTGAGTCCATTCTGAAATAATCAGTGCTACGGTCATCTATTAATTCCGGTAAGTAAGAATTAATTGAATCATTCTTTAGTTGTTGCATATTTCTTTTGAGTTATTGACTTGTAGTACGATTTGGTTTAGTCTTATCTAGGGGGACCCTTGTTATTTGCCAAATTATTCTCAACTTTCTTTTCTCAATTATCATGTTCCTTACTTCCTGTGGATAACAGTTTCTTTTTAACCTAGGTTTCAGTGTAGGAGTCTTTTCATATGCTGCTTATATTGCTGAAGATTGTCCATTAACAATTCTGCTTCTTTAAATTGCTCTACGTTTCGTAGTGGATCTCTAAGTCGATGTCACATTATGCGTTTTGACCGGATGCGGTGGAAACGCATCCGTTTCCAACGCAACCGGACCGTTCCACCGCAACCGGACCGACCTGTCACACTATGCTTTGTCTGATCCAGTTTGTAAGTGCGTAACAATGTCTCAAAACGCATCCGTTTCCAACGCAACCCGACCGACCTGTCACACTATGCGTTTTGACTGGATGTGGTGGAAACGCATCCGGTCAAAACGCATAATGTGGCATCGCTCTAAGGGTAAGAACAGAACAAGTGGGTCGAGGTGGAGGTGTAGGTCGCGGTGGATGCTACTAGTTAAGTCGCGGTCGATGTCGATAGCACATAGCAAGGAGGTCACCTGCGCTGTCAGTCGAGCTAGAACCACTATGAAGTGAAGTAGTTTAATGAAATTTGAATTACAAAAAGACTGTGCTTTTGCGATGTTGTGTCAGTCAAGTGATGATAGTGATGAAATGTCAGCTGTAAATAATCAGATCCTCCTTCACATTTCAAAAATTTGCTGTATTTAATTACTTTAGAAATTAAAAAATAAACTGAATACAAAAAAGCGATTAAAAATAAAAAGTATCAACTCATATAACGCAGGTAATAATAACTTGGCTTCGAATGGACCAATCACAGGGAAGCATCCTCGTAGGCCGCGCAGTAGACATCCGTGTAAAACAAACTCATCAAAATCGATGTAAACTATCGATGTAAACCTCCTGGATGGCATCGCGCTAAACCTCCACTGCGACTTACCTGCTATGTTCTCTTCCATTCACTACAATGTGTTTGTTTTAGATGGATATCGACATCGACCGCGACCTCCACCTCCACCTCCACCGCGACCCACTTATTCTGTTCTTACCCCAAGTCGATGGTCTCCAATACACGCTGTACGCAGCCTACGGCGTCTATTGGAGAGAACTGGCTATGTCGGTGGTCACTTCAATTCGCCCCGTAATTTGAATTTGTTTTAAAATTACTCTTTCTTAATTAGTTTCGGTTGAAAGATAGTTTGTCCTTCAAAGTTTATTAAAAGTAACGAAAATGAACAATCTTCCTATCGCGTGAGGCTGTACGCAGCCTAGAGCGTCTATTGGTGACCACTGTCTTAGATATATTTTTTCATTGCAGCCCAGCCTGATACTGGCCAAATCCGTCAATTTGTGTGTTAATGTAGGGTTTTTTTTTGATAATATTGATACTCATGTTTAATACTATCGGTGAATGATCATAATTTAAGTTCCAACAGTCATCAACGTCTAGGAAACTAGCTGAAATATTCTTAACCTTTAACTACCCGCGCACCAAGTTATAACATAACTACACGCGTGGCGTACTTTATACGCCACAAGAAAATACACTTAAAACAGCGGATTTGTTATTTTTTTGAAAAAATACACTTAGTTGTTTGTTATAAACCTTATTTGGCATCAGTGAATACTTGGAGTTCCTTCTCAGTAAGGCAATTGGGATTTATAACTGGAATCATGGAATAACTGGACTCCATGATAAATAAAATTACTAATAAAATATTTTTTTAAATGTGATTTTTTACAGGAGAAAAAGTATTGTTTATAAAGAAAAATTTATTTTGTGCCATAATGATTAAAAAACAATTGAACATATGCACTTATATTACGAATTATATTGATATAATCGTGGCGTATATTCTCCACCAGCGAAAACAACAAATAATAAACTGTAAATTACGATATTTCCAGAACTCCGACTATAACGAAACTAAAACCAAATTGTAAAGCACATTCCAGTGACAGGTTAGAGAGATAAACAAGGTCAAAAATTAAATTTTTAAATATATTTCCAGTAGAATTCTTATATCTGGCGTACAAAATACGCCAGCGCGTGTAGTTAAAGGTTAATGATATAGAAGTCCATTAAATAAAAGGTCTTGTTTCTACCCATAGACTAATAGGTTGGTGTACCAGTTGATAGGGAATCACACAGATGTTCTTTAATAACTAATAAAGGTTCATTACTTACTAATAAAGGCTCATTATCTTGAGTGGCAGTTAGTCTAGAAATCTAATGGCCGGTTTCACCAACGACAAAAGTAGTTTATTCTATGAATAAAGTTATTCTACCAATAAACTGACATTTTTTCATTTTACCAACGTCAAATAAGACTTATTTTATTTATTTATGAAATAAATATTTACTCTTCGAAAAACTTGGCAAGTTAATCTCACTGTGTAAATATCTATAAGAAAGTAAATTCGTTAGTTTCACTTTAAATTATCAAAACTATATTGAAACAAAATAAAAATATAAACGTCTAATAAATTTTTTTCGACGAAATTCATCGATTTATTTGTTGTTGGTGAAACCGGCCCTAAGCAAATAAATAAAACCAAACAACTTACCTATTAATTTTGCAGGAGGCCAGACGGAAGGCCCACTTGCAACGCCCAAATCTTCTAAATTGACTGTACAGTCATGATCATCGAAATTACTGAAATCTATTCTAAAGTCTTCTGTTGTTTTGTCAGTGACTGTATGAGCGTTGGCTTCTTTTAACGAATTTAGAGGTCCAAAAGCTGCGATGACAGATACTTCACCTTCAAGCTGTAAACGTGTTTAAGTTTAAAACGAAACAATGTAAAACAAGTTTAGTACACTAGCGTTGACACTAGTATACACAACGATTAAAAACGTTTCATCTTATTGAAATTTTCAACGGTTTTCGGCTTTGAAGGCATGCAAATAGATTACTAGGCGGTTTTTGGGGTCGCTGAATAGGAATACGCCATCATAACCGACCCCCAGACCACCTGGTGCCCAAGGTCACTACTAAGACGGGTTATATTCAGCAATTTGGAGGGTTTTGGACACCAGGTGCACCGGAGGGTCAGTTCTGATGGCGTATTCTTGTTCAACGACTCCAAAAAACCTCGAGTAATCTGTTTGCATCAATTTAGTGCCGAAAACCCTCGAAACTTCAGATGAACTTCCTTCATAGTTAACATAGGCGTTCCAGGTGGTCCGGTGGTCATTTCTGATAACATATTTGTCTTTAGCGACCTCAAAAACCACCTAGCAACAAAATCTGGCCATTAATACATTTATTTTGACATTTTTATGCACTTGTGGATAAATTTTATGCACTTTAAAATGCATTTTCACCCATTTTTCTATAGTAGACTATTTTAATGTATTGAAATGTTAGCTATCCTGATCCCCAAGTATATGTAAATCAGGTTGGCAATATTGACAGTTGAAGTAGTCTAATAAAATGGTCGTCACGAAGCGTTGCATATGAATTATGTCTCCCAGTAAATATACCTAATTAATAAGTACTCGGCAAGCTTCCTTCTCCAAAAGGTTATGGACTCCAGTTTTACATGCCAAGAGTACATTCAATAAGAAGTAAAGTTTTTTAGTGTTGCTGTTTATACCGACCGGCAGTGTTGTGAGTGACCGCAAAAAAATGGCAGTCCAAGGTTTAAATGGCGCGAATTCAACCGTGAGTTTGTATCCGCAATTAACATCTACGAACTTTTCGTCATGGAAATTTAGATTAGGCAATCTTCTAGATGCCAAAGGTGTTAAAGATTTTATTACCACTGAAGTAACTGCAACGCAATTCACACAATTATCAAGAGACGAGCAAAATCAACATAAAAAGCATGATGCAACAGCAAGATCGATCATTGTCACATGCATTACAGATGAACATTTAGAATATATTCGTGACTGTGACTCAGCATTCGAAATGATAAAAAGTTTAGAAAAAGTGTTTGAAAGAAAAAGTATTCTTTCTCGTTTATATGTGCGGAAAAAGTTGTTAACGTTGAAATATAAACAAGGTATCGATTTACAAAAATTTTTCGTTGAATTCGATTCTTTAATCCGAGAGCTTGAATCGACTGGAACTACAATCGAAGAAGATGACAAGGTATGTCACCTTTTGTTGACAATGACAGATACGTTTGACACCGTTATTACTGTCCTAGAAACTTCAAATGATAAACTATCTGTTGATTTCGTTAAAGCAAAATTATTAGATGCAGAATTGAAGCTGAAAAATAATGTACAAGAAAGTGAAGAATCCTCTTTTTATACGAAGCAATACAATAAAAAACCCCGATGCTCATTTTGTGGACTTGAAGGCCATCTAGTGTCCAATTGTTTCAGAAAAAACAATAATAATTATAGAGGTAACAATAATCGAGGTAGATTTTTTCGAGGAAATAACTATTCCCGTGGCAGAAGAGCCAATAATGATACACAAGGTAAACAGAATATACATGTAGCCGAAGACGAAGTAAGTTTTATCACAGCCCTACCAGCTGAAAATCTCAAGAATGATGACAGCCAAATTTCGTTTATAATAGATTCTGGAGCATCACAGAATATGTGCAGCAATAAATATAAACAATTTATAAGTAATATTATTGAAATTGAGCCTGTTGGCATTAAAATAGCAGATGGAAGAGTGATGACGGCTCGTACAAAAGGTAAATTAAAAGTTTATTACAATGAAACTCCTATTAACATTGATGTTCTCATTTTAAATGAACTAGAATATAATTTATTATCAGTCAGTAAACTAAACAGTTTAGGTTTCACAGTAGTATTTAAAGAAAATAAGGCTGAAATAAGAAAAAAGAACTTTAAACTTATTTGCTATAAACATAAGAGTAACTTATTTGCCGCAAATTTTCAATTAAATAATTTTCAATCTAGTTTAGTAGCAAAGCATAGCGATAAAGACTTATGGCATTTACGTTTAGGACACGTAAATAGAAGGGGACTACAATTGTTGGGACTTCCCTATTCAGATAAACTATGTGACTCGTGTCAACAAGGAAAAGCCACAAGGCAACCTTTTAAAGAAGTTATATACAAAAAATCCTCTAGAGTTGGGGAACTTTTACATGTTGATACTTGGGGACCATCCAAAGATCCCACATTTTCTGGTGAAAAGTATTACTTATCAATTATTGATGATTTCTCACATTTTAGTGTTGTATATTTAATGACAAGAAAAAGCGAAAGCGAATCACATCTTATTAATCATATTGAAAAATTAGCTGCAGAAGGCAGAAGAGTATCTAGAATAAGAATGGATAAAGGTGGAGAGATGTCTTCTAAATATTTTAAAAACTATTGTATACAACATGGTATAGTACAAGAATTTACTGCAGGGTACACACCTCAGCAGAATAGTATAGCCGAACGATTTAATCGTACTATTTTAGATAAAGTAAGAGCAATGTTTGTAGAAACAAATCTTCCAAAGAGTTTGTGGGGAGAAGCAGTTAGAACAGCTGTTTATCAGCTTAATCGAACTCCATCACGAGCAATTGAATTACAAGTACCAGCAGAAATATACTTAGGCAGACTTGACTTGTCTAAACTTAGAATTTTTGGTTCAAAAGTATGGTACTACAACCTACCAAAGCAAAGTAAATTAGAACCAAGAGCAAGTAAAGGTGTAATGGTTGGATACAGTGGTGCTGGTTATAGAATTTGGAATCCACTGACCAAGCAAATCAAAATTTCAAGAGATGTTGTTTTCGATGAAACACAGTATAAATATTCTCCAGAAATATCATCGAATAATCAAAATGTTGAGGAAATTTTACCAAGCCAAAATGAATTGGAAACATTTGAAACAAATTATGAAGAAAGTACAGTCCAAACATTAAGAAACACTACTGAAATTAATTCACAAGATGAAGAACCAGTAAATTTACAAAATACCAAAATTACTTCCTCCAATAGAGAAATAAAACAACCTTCGAAGTTCAAAGACTATGAACTTTATTATGCATATTGCTTAGTTACATCAACACCAGTAACTTATGAAGAAGCAGTAGAGGAGGATGAATGGAAGCAGGCAATAGAAACAGAACTAGAATGTCTTGAAAAAATGAACACGTGGAGTGAAGCCACAAAAATACCTCATGATCAACAAATCATAAATACAAAATGGGTATTTAAAACAAAAAGTGATGGCACGAAAAAAGCTCGCTTAGTCGCCAAGGGTTATGAAGAAGAAGTGTTTTTAGATATATATTCACCGGTAGCTAAGATGGCAAGTGTAAGAATTTTATTATCACTGGCTCTCAATAACAACTGGAAGGTATACCAATTAGACATTCCTTCAGCGTTCATCAACGGAGTGCTACAACATGATGTTTATATTCATTGTCCTAAGGGTTATAAACGACAAAGCAAAGTTCTCAAACTACAAAAGGCTTTATATGGACTAAAAGAATCACCCAAATGCTGGAACCAACGATTCAACAAATGGGCAATCAAAATTGGTTTTAAAAGTGCGGAAAGTGACTGTTGCGTTTATACAAAGAAAAATGTGTGTATGTGTATATGGGTCGATGATATCCTATTGTGCGGTGAAGATAGCGATTCGATTCAAAAAATTATTGAAAGTTTAAAAAGTGAGTTTAACGCAAAAAATCTTGGTTGTGTAAACAACTTTTTGGGTATTGATTTTGAATATTCTGTAAATAAAAATGATGTAAAAATGTATATTTCTCAAAAACCCTTAATCAATAAGATAATTGAGAAATTTAATATGACGAATTGCAATGTTAGCAAAACACCAATGGAAACAGGTTTTCAGGTTGACAAAACTAATGCTAATAATCAAATCTCTGTCAATGTGCCTTATAGGCAATTAATTGGAAGCTTAATGTATATTGCATTGGGTAGTCGCCCTGACATAATGTTTTCAATCTCTTATTTGAGTCAATTTCTCGATTGTCCTGATGATATATTATGGAAAGCTGCTAAACGTATTATTAGATATTTAAAAAATACAATTAATTTCTGTCTTATATACAGTAAAAATATAAAAAGAAAACCTTTAATATTTGCATATTCAGACTCAGATTGGGCAGCAAATGTAAATGATAGAAAAAGCATGTCAGGAGGTATAGTATATTTTCTAGACAATCCAGTTTCATGGTATTCAAGGAAACAGAGCACTGTTTCATTGAGCAGTACTGAGGCCGAATATATTTCATCAACTGTTACATGTTGTGAGTTATTGTTCACAAAAAACTTAGCAGAAGAATTATTGAACGAGAAAATAACTGGTAGTATATTATATATAGATAACCAGGGAGCTATATGTATTGCAACAAATTCATTTAAAGGTAAAAGGTCTAAGCATATAGACACAAAATATCATTTCATTCGAAATTTAATTGAAAACAATGTAATTACTTTACAGTACATAAATACAAAATCAAACTGTGCTGATATTTTCACTAAAGCTCCTTCAAATGAAATATTCTCACGTCTCAGAACTTTGATCAAAATTCAAGAATGTTGAAAGTTTTTATAGATTAGTACTTTTATACTTTAGGCACAACTCATGTGAATTATCTATTTGCTTTTTTTATTTTTTATCATATTCTCATGTTAATATTTTTTGAGTTAATGAAAGTTATTTTTTGAATATTTTTCTATATAGGTATGAGTTGTAACCTGAGTAATGTAGGATGTATAAGTATGTTTTTATGA
Source organism: Diabrotica virgifera virgifera (assembly GCF_917563875.1). NCBI lineage: Eukaryota > Metazoa > Arthropoda > Insecta > Coleoptera > Chrysomelidae > Diabrotica > Diabrotica virgifera. The sequence goes on from NC_065447.1 coordinate 236,277,010, forward strand.
TTTCATTTAGTTCAATTTTTGTCAAGACTTGGTTAGAGTCAAGATTGTTGTTTAGTCGACAATTCATCCAAATTTACTATTTATGTAAATGTTGTATAAATTGAGAGGGGGTATTGAAATGTTAGCTATCCTGATCCCCAAGTATATGTAAATCAGGTTGGCAATATTGACAGTTGAAGTAGTCTAATAAAATGGTCGTCACGAAGCGTTGCATATGAATTATGTCTCCCAGTAAATATACCTAATTAATAAGTACTCGGCAAGCTTCCTTCTCCAAAATAATGAACATAATGCAAAAAGTTGCAAGTCTCTAGGTGCTGTATTTAAAAATTGATTTATTTTGTGTAAATGTCCTGGTCTATAAGGAAGCTGTTAGCCTTCGTTGACAACAGGACTTTATAGAGTTTGATTGAAAAAAACACCATATGGTACAAAACTCTTACAACCAAGTACCAGATATTAAGTGGTCTCCCCTAAACAAAGAAAAAGGGATAGTAAATTTTTTACTAACTGGGATTGGTTGATCATTAATTGCCTCGTTTGTCTTCAAAGGTCTTCTGAACTTCACAGTAGTAATTCCGTTTTCTCTAGATCCTGATATCAGTGTAGCATCGTTTCTTCCTCCAATACGCTCATCGGGACATACTCCTTGCCTACCATCACATTGAGCAGTGTGGGAAATGTAGTAATCTACAGCATGGAAGGTACCATCGTCGGCGTCGTAGAAAGCCACTATGACATCTCCGCCAACCTAAAAGAATTTTTATTTGATATTATAATGTTTTGATTGAAATTATAATTGGCAAGGATAATCAGACTCATGAACAGAAGAAAATAATAATCGGTCTTGGATGGGCAGCTTATGGAAAACTGAAACTTTTAAAAGTGAGCTGCCCACATAACATGCCTAAAGAGAAATGTATTTGCTCTGTGTGCTCTTCCAGTCTTGATATACGGAGCAAAAACACTTACTTATAGTCCGTTCTTTAACGGTAAAATATTGCAAAACCTCTAAATTTTAAAGAACCGCTTGGATTGACATGAAATTTGGCATACACATAGCTAACAAGTCACAAGAAAAAAAGTGATATTGTGCCGATATGTGCTTTTGCCCTGGGGGTGGTTTTCACCCCCTCTTGAAGGTGAAAAAATATTCGTAGAAAGAAAGTCAGTAAATGAATAAACTGGCTAATTTTAAGTAACTTTTGTTCTATAGAGTTTTTTCACTAAGTCAATACTTTTCTAGTTATTTGGCAGTGAATATGTTCATTTTTTCAGCAAAATAACCACGCTTTTAGACGGTTTTTCGCAAATAACTCAAATAGTAAGTATTTTGTTGAAAAAAACATTCTTAGTAAAAATATAGCCTGTAAAAAATTTTAAAAAATGGTGTATTCACGTCTCTACACCCAGTAGAAGCAGAGATATAGCTAATGAAAAATAGGTTCATATTCGTCAAATTTCAAATGGAATACTTTAACGTGAAATAACCAAAAATGAAGTACATTTCGGGGAAAACTTATTACAACTTATTTAAAGTGTTTAAAAAGAGCTTCATTTTTGTTTTCTAAAAAAAATTTCTAGCATCAAAATTAAACAAATTACGCTCAAAATAAAGTTAGTCCCTTTTGGTTTTGGTAAAAAATATAGAGAAAATCACCCCCTAATTAGTATCTTAAATGAACTTAATCGTTACGACTTCACAAGTTTCTTGACTAGTGTATATATTGTTTAGATGATCTGTAAGTTTCATCTGTTCAAAGTCCTATTTATTGAAAGGGCTGTAGTTAAAAGGGGTTGAACGAGTCACTGATCACGAATGTATGCAAATTTAGAAACACCAAATCTTAATCAATTTTTGTCTAACAGAAAAACAAAAAAATACATGATATTCAGAAAAGCAAATCTGACTTTTTTTGTTTTTCGAGATTTTTGGTATCTCTAACAATTTTTAAGTTATTTTGAAAAAAAGCATATTTTTCAAAATTTAAATTTTTAAAAATTTTACTTTGAAACCAATTTCTTTAAAAAATAAGCACTTTGAATCGATGAAACTTACAGATCATATAAACACAACATAAGTAAAATAATTTGTGGAGCGGTAACGATTAATTTCATTTAAGTTGCTAATTAGGGGTTGGTCTTCCCGATTTTTTTTTGCAAAAACAAAAGGGACCAACTTTATTTTGAGCGTAACTTGCTTAAATTTAATGCTAGATATTTTTGTAAAAACAGAAATAAAGCTTTTTTTAACACTTTAAAAAAGTTATAATGAGTTTTCCCCAAAAAGTGCTTAGATTTTTGGATATTTCACGTCGAAATATTTTATTTGAAATTTGGTGAATCTGAATCTATTTTTCATTGGCTATAACTCTGGTTCTACGAGATCCAGAGACCTAACGCGTACACCATTTTTTTTACTTTTTTATAGGCTATATTTTTGCTAAGAACGTTTTTTCGACAAAATACTTACTTTTTGAGTTATTTGCGAAAAATCGTCTAAAAATGTAATTTTGTTAAAAAATTAACATATTCACTCGCAAATAACTCGAAAAGTGTTGACTTGGCGAAAAAGCTCTATAGAACAAAAGTTACTTAAAATTAGTCAGTTTACCCATTTCCGGACTTATTTTGGACATATAATTTTTCACCCCCAAAAGGGGGTGAAAGTCACCCCCAGGGCAAAAGCACACATCGGCACAATATCATTTTTTTTCTTTGACATGTAAGCTATACGTTTGCCAAATTTCATGTCAATCCAAGCGGTTCTTTAAAATTTAGAGCAAAAACCGTGAAAGAATGGACTATTAACAAAAGTCTCGGCTACCAAACTGATGAGTCACACAGAGAAGAATGGAATGGTCCATGTTAGAAATAACTCTACGAGACAGAATAAAAAACGAAGAGATCAGGAGAAGAACCAAGGTGAGTGACGTCATTAAATGGATCATCATCATAATCATGGCATCCACACTCCTAGCGGAGTGATTGCCGCCCTTTTTGGGCTCTTCCGATTCGTTTGTCGCGGTGAATTAATCCGCATTAACATTTTGGTTTTACGATTGGTTGTGTGACTTGACATCTTCTACAATTTTTCTCCATTCGTTCCTGTTTTTGCTTATGATTACCCATTCTCTGACTCCCATCTTCTTAAGGTCCTCGACTATCTGGTTCTCCCATCTAGTTTTGGGTCTTCCTCGTGGTCTGCCTGATGCAGGTCTCCATTTGGAAATTTTCTTGATGACAGCTTCTGGATTTCTCCTTTCTATATGTCCTATCCATCTGAGTCTCTGTGCCTTGATAAATCTGACGATGTCTTCTCTTTTCAGAAGTCCTCTTACTTCGTGGTTCATGAGTTTTCTAAATTCATTATTACCCAAGTTTAGTGGGCCTGCTTTCCTCCGAATTATTTTCCTCTCTAGGATCCTCAATTTTTCTTCCTCTTTCTGGGTCAGACACATTACTTCAGCACCATATGTGATTACTGGTCTAATTTTTGCTTTGTAAATTTTCAGTTTAGTGTTCTGAGTAAGCTTCTTATCTTTGAGGAAGTTATTGTATTTCCAGTAGGTTCTGTTTCCTGTCTGGATTCTTTCACTGATTACGATGCTTCTATCATTAGCTCCATTAACTGAGACTCCAAGATATTTAAAGTGTTCTACCTTTTCAAATTCACATTCATCAATATTTAAACTAGTCACATTAAGTTGATATTTTCTTGAGCATATTAGGTATTTTGTTTTGTTTTGATTTATTTCTAAACCCCTTTTGGTTGCTTACTTGCGTAACTTCGTAAATACTTCCTTTAAACTCTTCAGGTTTCTGCTAATTAATGCTATGGCGTCAGCATTCGCCACAAGTTGCGACGTCGATGTTATAATTGTACCCTTTATTTCTGTAGCTCTTATTGTTTCTTCTATTGCGTCATTAAATAATGGCGTTGATAGAGAGTCACTTTGTCGTACCCCCCTTGCTATTTCTATATTTTTGGTGATACCGTTATCTGTAATTATTGCTGCAGTCGATCCTTTCATTATCATTTTCTTAAGTTTCATTGGTATATCTAGGTGTTTCATGTCTTCTATTAGGTCGGGTCTTGTTAAGCTGTCAGAGGCTTGCTTGAAATCTATGAAAAGCATGTGTAAGTCGATAACATGTTCGTAACATTTTTCAATTGACTGTGTGATTATGTGAACTGCGTCTATTGTTCACCTTCCCTCTCTAAATCCGTGTTGGTAGTCTCCTATTTTAGTTTCAATGTATTTTGAGAGTTTTTGTCTGAGTTGTGCTGTCAATATTTTGTAGCAGCTGTTTAACAGTGTCACTCCTCTATAGTTGTTGCATTTTGAAGTGTCCCCTTTGTGGTATATTATGAACCCTCTGTATAAATCATAATTTAAATATGATGTTATTAACCTTTAGGGTATTGAACATACATAAAAACAATAGCTTATAGTTTGTATCACATGTTTATTACGAGTGAACTTGAACTATATTTGTTATGGTTCAGATAGGTATAAAAACACGCTGAACAATCAGTATGGATATAGATATACAAATAATTATTAGAAGTTAGTATGTAGTAAGGCGAGGCGCTATGAATCATTAATGTTATTGTTTAGATATTGGATACCAGTGAATAAAATATAATGTATAGTAAGATGTGTTTAGTCTTTTTAATTAATTAGAACCAGAAGGCAGTAACAACACACTATTTATACATGGCTGATCCTGCAGATTAGAGGAGGTCTTCTGAAAGGAGCAGAGATGGCGGTAACAAATTGGAAACGGAGACGGCGAAGATGGACCAGGACGAAGATGCAGAGAACCCAGGGAACAAAGACACAAGTGATAAAATGTAAGTAAGAAATTTCGTCTATCTTTATGGAAAATGCTTCCCTCGTTTTTTATATACATATTATTATTGAACATTGAATATTTATCTTTGCTGATTTTTGAATAATTTATGAAGTACCGATTTTTTTTTAAGAATATTTATGAATTTTGAAACATGAAGTGATTTTTTGAATTGAATATTTTTATCAAAGTTTATTATATATGTTATTATTGAATTTTTATTGAATTTTTATTGAATTTTGAATTTTTATTGAATTTATTTGAAAAATCTCTATCCGATTTCGATTTTTAGTCCGGTTATTTTTGAATATTTTATGGAATCTCGAATTTTTTTTCAAAAATTTCTATCGAATTTTGAGATATGAACTGATTTTGAATATTTTTATCTAACTTTTGCATATGCTATTTTTGAATTTTTATTGAATTTTATTAGCAGTTGTTTTTGTTATTGATCTTTTAGATACATTTTTATCGATTTTGTGTTAAATTTTTTTATGATATGAACTTGAATTAATAATTTTTGTGTGACTAATGATATATAAATGATTTTTTTTTAATGAATAATGATTAGGGATGACATACAACAAACATTGCTATAAGCAAGAGATATATTTTTAACGAACCGATCTGATGAGTCGAGATAAGGAATTTGAAGAAGAACTATATAGATAAGAAGAATAACTAACAATATTATAAGCTAAATATTATGAGGCAACTAGAGACAATAAGAAACCCACTGCTCTTGTCAAATTAGGAAGGTACTAAGTGATTTATAGAAGCTTGAAAGCTTATTAGAGACCCACTCTGTGTTTTGAAGGGTACCTATTTTATTCATGATTATTCGTGAATAAACAACGGCCTCGAAGCAAGGGATTGAGGTTGTGATATTTTTAGAAGAATTTGAACCGCATAAAATACCTATTTCGTGTTTTGAGTTAACTATACCACCTAAATGGTGCGTACAGATCAGGGCGAAAATTCGGGTTAATATTAGCGGAGAACTAAGACATCCGAGTGAAACCTCTTTTATTAAGGTAAAACGAAGGTATCGGAGCTAGTATATGAAGTGATGATTATGATGTTATATGAAATGATATATGAAATAAATGATATATGATTGTTATATGAAATATGTATATGAAGATGAATTATATACACTGTAGAAGTGCTATTATATGAAGAAAAATTAATTATATGAGTTGTAGTACCAGACAAGAAGAAAAGAAAGAAAAAAGAGAATTTTTAGTAAAATATGTGGGAAAATGAAAGAAGACACATAAAAATTGCAAGAAAAGAAGCAAAATTAAGAAGATACTAAGCAAATAAGTAGGTAGCTAATCATTGAAATATGTCTAAGAATTAAAGCTGTAAATTTTTTTCTCTAAAGTAATGTTAATTATAAATAACTTATTTTTAAATGTATATAATGAATTCAGGTTAAATTTTCGCGGAAAATGGAAGTGTTTGAATTAAGGATAGACAATATCTTACAATAGTGTTAGTAGATAGTAAGCAAAGGGACACAAAAAGTGAAGTTCTTAGAGAGATTAAATCTTTATTATAGGTACAAGAGAGTTATTAGAAGTTTTTTAGAGATACATTAGAAGTTTTTTAGAGAGATTACATTTTTATTATAGGTACAATATTTTAAAGTTAGTAAGACATATATAAATAAATCAAAATAAGACTTAAATAGGAATTATTAATAGAGTAAAGGATACATTTTTTTTTACTTATTCGAGTAATATTAGCTTAGCTTAGGACTTTTAGTTAGATACGAGATTTTTAGTTAGGTAGATTAGATTATTCCCCTGCTTATAGGAGATGCATATAGGCACTAAAAGACTATATTAAAAATCCCGATAGGTTTAGTCACTGTTTTTATGTGGACACTGTTTTGTGAATGGAGAAAAGACTAAAAAGCAAGACGGAACAGAAAGTGAATTAGTGATAATAATAAACAATTTTTAGGATTAAAAAAACTCTGAAACGTACCATGTTACAGTTAGTTAGGATAGTTAGGAAATTTAATTTTTGAAAATAGTATTAGGTAACCATAAACATTTTGTAAAAGGGAAAGAGGAATATACCGTCAGATATTCTTCTTCTCTTCTTAGGACTTTCTTTTTTAAAAACGGCGGAGATGTGGTATATTATGAACCCTCTGTATAAATCATAATTTAAATATGATGTTATTAACCTTTAGGGTATTGAACATACATAAAAACAATAGCTTATAGTTTGTATCACATGTTTATTACGAGTGAACTTGAACTATATTTGTTATGGTTCAGATAGGTATAAAAACACGCTGAACAATCAGTATGGATATAGATATACAAATAATTATTAGAAGTTAGTATGTAGTAAGGCGAGGCGCTATGAATCATTAATGTTATTGTTTAGATATTGGATACCAGTGAATAAAATATAATGTATAGTAAGATGTGTTTAGTCTTTTTAATTAATTAGAACCAGAAGGCAGTAACAACATATTTAATACACCTTTCTTTAGAATCGGAAATATCCATCCAGTTTTCCATTCTTCGGGCATTCTTTCTTCTTCCCAAATCCTTGTTATTAGCTCGTATATTTTCCGTTGTCTTCTCCGCCTCGTTTTATTAGCTCGTTTGGGATTTCATCTGGGCCTGCTGCTTTCTTTTGTTTTAAATTTCTTATCACCCGTAAAAAGTCCTCATATGACGGCTTTTCGATTTGGATTTCATCATAAAGGTCTGTATCCTCTGTATATTCGAGATAACTTTCTCTCGCCTTGAATAGTACTTCGTAATACTCTTCATTGAAAAGATAGCCAGACTAAAATGGAGATGGGCAGGACGCATAGCTAGAATGACAAATAAGCGATGCACAAAGAGGTTATTGGAGTGGAGACAAGAGAAGCGTCGGTCGACCACATGCAAGATGGACCGACGAGTTAAGAAGGCTAAATAAAAACTGAATGAAAGCGGCGCAAGATTGATGGGATTGGATGATGATGATTATTGTATCTTCAGATGAAATAATAATTAGGACATTTCGATAATTATATTTTGACAACCATTAAATATGAACTGACATAATTATATATAACATTACGTAACAACATGAAGGTGATACTATAAATAGAGGAGGATATTATAGTCTCCCAAGCTATTTTGAACTTATAAAAATACAAAAGAATTAAAAACCTAAATCTAAAATCTTGAATTGAGATGTCAAATTCGTTCAGATCTTCTTAATTGTGGAAGATCATTACGTTCTTCAGCAGCAGGTTCATTAATTGGTATCAATTTATTATCAGGATGATCAGGCTCTATCATTCGATATATATTTTCGTTGATAGCGTTTGGATGTAATGTAATTGAACTGGAGGAACTGAACGTTGGATAGACGGCAGAAGATGCAGGGGGGTTCTTGATATTGTGGCTGATAAATAATTACTTCTGGTTCGTTTACAAAGGTTTCATTCTTTTTAGGTACCATGGTTTTACGAAGTTGGTCAATGTGACGTTTTAGACAATACTCATCATCAAGTTGTACTTGGTAATGTAACAATCCATACTTTTTAACAATCGTGCCAAATTTCCAAAGTTCCTGGTTACCTTGGTAATACCGTGCTTGTACTCTCTCCCCCACATTTAACTGTCTTGCACCATTGGGTTGATTTTCTGATCTGGTAAGTTTTGGTGGACGGAGTGCATCGAGTTTGATTCTTAAACATCTGTTCAGGTATATTTCAGCTGGTGATTTTCTTCAGCATTGGAACTTTGAGGCTGGATGATGAATTTTTTGATGGTAGGGGTGGTGCAAGGGGATGGAGGGACAAAACTGCTCTGAGTCTTATTTTTTAATCACATAGAACGTAAAAAATAAAAAAAATTAATTCTGGGTGTCTAGCTTAACAGGGGTACTCTATTAACGGGGTCTAACGTTAAGGAAGAAAATTGTAAAAATTTAAGGTTACCATTTGTGGTCTTCCTGATGCTCCAGATAATCCAAATGCTATGTACTGATTTTCAGGTATTTTTGCTGAAAGACTTATATCCACAAACTCATCTTCGATTTTCCATCTAACTTGTAATCTTTTGTCCAAAAATTCTCGGCAGTTTGCAGGAGGTGAAGTTCTTGGCGTAGTACTCGTCTAAAAAGTAGTTTAGTAGTAGTTTAGAAAACTTACCATTTACCAAAAAGTACACATAAAGCTAGGTTTCCATGGAACGTGGCGAGGTACGCCAAGAAAAATAGAAAATATGTAATAGAAAAAGATAAAAACTAAAGACGGGAATCAACACAACGTGAAATAGCGTTATTTCCCTGAAAATTTGTGATTTACGATCCTTGCGCTGGGACCGAACGCCTTATTTATGGCCGCCGTGGATCTGCGCGACGTCTCCCATCGTTTGTCGGTAAATGAACACGGTTCAAAGGAAGTCAGAAGCTGATACAGACTAGCTATGTATCCCTCCGACCCTTCCGACTCGGCTAGGGACTGGTACGGTCAGTGTCGTAGTAATTTTACTGTCGAGTGGTCTCAAGACGTTGTGTTGGAACTTATGTCATTGTATGAATTAACCCACTTACTAAAATTACTACCGCCAACACTGGTGGTGTACCTTCGATAATCGAGTGGAATTCCGACAGAATTTATCAAAAAGTAAGTATTTGTTAATTTGAGACTGACGTGGGGCGCCAACTGGGCTTTTTCTCGTTAAATTATTATCTATTTTCTATTTCTATTTGCCGACATTTTCCATGGGATTCCGTCTTAAACGTTTGGATATAATAAAACTTAAGATAACTGTCAAAACTAAGTGAATTTTTTTATCATAATCAACTATTTATAATGGAAAATAAGCCACAATTTTACCAAAAAGGATTTTATTAACGTTTCGAAGCCCAAATCGGGTTTCGTTGTCAAAATACAAAATACTACTAAAATAAACAAAAATGTTGTTGCTAAGTAAAAAAATTCTAATAATTTATTTAATCTGACTCATTTATATTGGCAATTCAGACGTATATTATACATTTTAAAGTAGAAGACTTTAAAATGATATCGTCAATATTGATGAGTTGCGTTCCTGGGACGACTTTACTAAAAGATAGTTCATACGATTACATGAAATCAATCCCAACTCAAGAATATCCGTCACAAAAAAATATCATAGCATGTGATCTGTGTTTAAAAACACAACCAAATGCAATGATGACGTAAAATTCTTGCGTTAGAGATTCCATAGTATTTTTATATTCTTCGAAACGTTAATAAAATCTTTTTTTGGTAAAATTGTGGCTTATTTCCCATTATAAATAGTTGATTATAAAAATGCCACAAGGAAATATATAGCTTCAGAACAACATTTCTTATCATGTCGCCGGTCATATTTTTAAATTTACTTACCGGATTATACCACCAAGGAGGCTTGAAATAAAAAAAATATTTGAATAGAAGATAATTATTTTTTTATTAAATAAATTTAAAATATTTGAACAATGTGGTTCAAGATAAATCAATACATATTTTTTCTATTGTCCAATTAGTTTTTTACTTTCTTGTGATGAAAAAATCCTGAAAATACTGAAAGTTCAGCCATTAAAAAAATTTTTAGAGGTCGCTCAACAATTTTTTTCTCCAAAAATTGCATTCTTTATCGTTAGCTTGACTTATAAGAAATAAATAGTCTAAGAGCTAGTGAACCCTCCGACTAACGGTCGTCCTGTAAGGCTAGAAATTTGTCTACTTAGTGATAATTCATAGCACACCAAGGCTAAAAACCATGACCTGGCAGGCCTCAGCGGTGCACCTGTATCTACCAGGTGAATCGAAAAGTGCAAATTTAGGGGTTAAAATAAACTCTCTCCTGTAAGGTTTAAATTTAAGTATGTGTTTGAGTAAGTCATTTAGAAGAAATGTGTACAATGACAGGCGATTCTGAAGAGCATAAGACCTAGCCAGGCGAGGGGAAAGATTAGGGGTTTTTCCTAAAGTTATTCTTTTTGCATCGAACAAATTGTTTTTAGGTTTTTTGAGTCATTCCAAACAGAAAAGGTCTTTAGTGATTTTTCTCTTAAGTTAATAGTTTTTGTTATATAAGCGATTGAAAATTTTGAAAATTGCGAAATCGGCCATTTTTAACCCTAAATCGGACATTCATCTAAAAATTCCAATGTTGCCAAGGTACGTAGATCTTCTTTAAACATTGACTGATGAAATCCCGAAGAGTTTTTTGCAATAAAATATCGAAAACCCCTTTGTTTTTTTAATTGCTAATCAAGCGGGCTCGGCACTGTAGTATAAGTGAGGACGTTTGAGTTTGCATAAATTCATTATCTCGAGAATGGGCAAATTTCAAGAGAAATCCTCAGACAGGTCGATTTTTATTTTTGAATTAGGACTTTTTGGTATATATATATAATACTAGTGACGTCATCCATCTGGGCGTGATGACGTAATCGATGATTTTTTTAAATAAGAGTAGGGGTTGTGTGATAGCTCATTTGAACAGTTATTTAATTCTCTATTCAATAATATAAACATTAACACAATTATTTATACAGTGTGTACAAAAATTGTTTTTCTTCTATTTGTCAAATTTAATCAAAGTTAATTTAATAAAAACAAATTTTTTGTACACCCTGTATAAATAATTATGTTAATGTTTATATTGGTGAATAGAGAATTAAATAGCCTTTCAAATGGGCCATCACACAACCCCTAGTCTCATTTAAAAAAATCATCGATTACGTCATCACGCTGAGATGGATGACGTCACTAGTATTATATTATATGCCAAAAAGTCCTAATTTAAAAATAAAAATCGACCTGTCTGAGGATTGCTCTTGAAATTTGCCCATTCTCGAGATAATGAATTTATGTCAACTCAAACGTCCTCACTTATACTACAGCGTCGCGTCCGCTTGATTAGCAATTAAAAAACAAAGGGGTTTCCGATATTGTATTGCAAAAAACTCTTTGGGATTTCATCAATCAATGTTTAAAGAATATCTACCTACCTTGGCAACTTTGAAATTTTTAGATAAATGTCCGATTTAGGGTTAAAAATGGTCGATTTCGCAATTTTCAAAATTTTCAATCGCTTATATAACAAAAACTATTAACTTAAGAGAAAAATCACTAAAGACCTTTTCTGTTTGGAATGATTTAGAAAACTTAAAAAAAATTGTTCGATGCAAAAAAAATAAATTTAGGAAAAACCCCTAATCTTTCCCCTCGCCTGCAAGGTCTTATGCTCTTCAGAATCGCCTGTCATTGTACACATTTCTTTTAAATGACTTACTCAAACACATACTTAAATTTAAACCTTACAGGAGAAAGTTTATTTTACCCCCTAAATTTGCAGTTTTCGATTCACCTGGTAGATACACGTGCACCGCTGAGGCCTGCCAGGTCATGGTTTTTAGCCTTGGTGTGCTATGAATTATCACTAGAAAAATTTCTAGCCTTACAGGACGACCTTTAGTCGAAGGGTTCACTAGCTCTTAGAGTAAAAGTACATATTACGCATATTTGAGTACCTTTATTTTTTCCATAATTTATTTTCTAATCTAAAAGGTTTTTTAATCTAAAAAGTTTTTTAAAAGTAGATAGGAACAAGAAGTTAAAAAAATCTGAACGTAAGCAAATTTAAATTGATACAAAATATCGGCGAAGAGAGAGGAATCTGAAAGGATTGTTTAGCAACTGAAGGAAGACGAGGTGACAGAACCTTCCACTAGCCTATGGTTTTCTCCGGTGGTCCTGGCCAAGACGAGGGGACAGAACCTTCCATTAGCCTATGGTTTTCTACGGTGGTCCTGGTCAAGAAGATAGACGGAACTACGAGGTTTTGTCTGGACTACCGTTTGTTGAACAATGTTACCAAGAAAGACAGTTATCCTCTGCCTCGGATCGATGACACGTTGGACACATTGGCTGGAAGTAAATTGTTTTCTACGTTAGACTTGAAGTCTGGATATTGGAAAGTAAAAATGGACTCAGTGGATAAGGATAAGACAGCCTTCACCACAGAATATGAATTGTCGCAATTCAACGTTATGCCATTTGGACTCTGTGATGCTCCTGCAACATTTGAGAGGCTTATAGAAATGTGGTGAGAGGGAAAACATGCTTGCTGTATTTAGACGACATAAATGGAAGAGGACAATCGTCGACCATCTTGTCAAGAAATATCAAGCCTATGCTCATACGTCTTAGTTAAGGCAGTAGTTAAGACATACGTCTTAACTACTGAATACTGAGTACTGTAGCCAGCGGTATTCCTTTATCAGGAAAGGCAGCTTAAACGAGTGCTGGAAAATGATGATGGTTCAGCGAGGAGAACAGAGTTGGTGATTCCAAAGAGCAGAATAGCCGAAGCACTTCATCAGTTACATCACAGTCCATCAAGAGGGTATTTTGGTGTAAAGAAAACCCTTAAGAGAATTCGGGAATGGTTTTATTGGGTGAATAGTTCCGACGATGTAAAGAGCTGGTGTAAGAAATATGTGCTACCAGTAATGGACTTCATCGGAAAAAAATGCCCTATGAGACAGTACAATGTTAAAAGTCCGTTTAAAATAATAGCTTTTGATATTGCCGGGTGATTTCCAGAAAGTGAAAATGGATGCAAGTAAATGATGGTCATAATGGATTACTTCAGACCAGAAGGCCGCCACTATTGCAGATATGCTAATCAAAGACTGTATCAGCCGATTTGGAGTACCCTTAGAGATCCGTAGTGAATCAAGAAGGAACTTCTCGAGTGATCTATTTCAGAGAATCTGTGATAAACTAGGGATTGATAAGGTAAGAAATACAGCCTATCACCCAAAATCAAAAGGAATGGTAGAGCGAATTAATAAGACCGTCGGCAAGTACTTGACAAAGATGGTGTCCAATCACCAGCAAGACTGGGATCGGTACCTTACATTCTTCGCAATGGCCTACAGATACGCTGTTAATGAATCAATGGGCCAAACACCAGCAAACGTCATATTTGGACGCAAGATGCGTCTACTTTGTGATTTGTGGCTGGTGAGGATTATGTGAATGAATTGGGAAGAAATATGGACGATATACACGAGTTGGTGCGTTCCCATCTTCAGATCACTAGCGACTAAATGAAGAAACGGTACGATACCCAAGCTGAATAGGGAAAGTTTCAGGAAGAACTACAAAGTCTGGCTTTATGATCAAAAGAAGCGAAAGTGTTGTTCTCATAAGTAGTAGTAGTTCTAGTAAGGTCCGTACCTCATTGTGAAGAAGATTAACGATGCTATCTACCGAATAAGCAAGATTCCTATGGGAAAGCCGATAATAGTACACCGTAACCGACTGGCTCCATTCAAGGGAGGCCACGACGTAGACAAAGAAGTGGAACTAAACCAAGTCCGGGAACTACCTTACCTCACGTTTGAGGAATTCATTGGGGCCTATTGAGGTACCGGTAAAGCAAGATATTGAGGTACCGGTAAAGCAAGATATGGAGTTACCACTGAAGAAAAGCAAGATTTACTCGTACTTCCTGATGACTACTCACTGGCCCATATCATCCCGGCCAGTATTAGAGACGCACGAGGATTGGCATCCGCTTTTCGAAGGAAGTTTGGTCAAGTTGCAGAACTTCAATGGCAGCTGTCAGCTCCTGACAAAGAGTTGAAACTCCAAGATGCATCACGTTACCTTTTTTATCTGATAATAGAAGATACTGTCCATTACCAACCTACCTACCAAGATGTATGGGATGCATTAATTCAATTGAGAGAGCACGTGTTGGAATCCTACGTGCAAAAGTTAGCCATGCCAAAGTGAGAATACCGCCAACTAGATTGGGGGATTGTCCGAAATATGGTGGAAGAAAGCTTTAAAGACACCGAGGTCCAAGTATTAGTCTGTTGCTATCCGCATAGTTACTGGCGCAATGCGAAAACCGTCACTTGCCACTTTTATATAACTGGGTATTGTAGAAGAGGATCCAATTGCCGATACCAGCATCCAGTTCCAGTCCCGAGCAGGCTCCAGGAGGAACCATCTCTTAAGGAGGGGCAATGTTGCAAGACTACCTGTAATCACCCGTTCCTCGAGACATGTTTACGCGACCACGGGGGACACATCATTTTAGAAGGAAAGGGACCTTGGCAGGTTAACAAAAGATCTGCCTCTCGAGTAAAGTTTTTAAATACTTTTGTAGTGTAAATAAATAAATTTTTAATGTTAAATGAATTAAAATAGTAAGTGTGTGTAATAAAAGAAGATAAATTAGTGTTTTTATTTAAGTAAAGCATAAGTGTTAAAAATATAAATTAGTAAATACATCATTAAAATATTCTTATAAACCAATATAATAAAAGAAAATAAGAGCAATAAAATAATATTTAATTTCTCCGCTACGGTTCGAAGGAACTCCGCTCGGGCTTCCGGCATATTTCTGTAAAGAACAACAAAATGTAATTACTAAAGTACTGAAATACGGTGAAAATGTTAGTACATTCACACACCCACACATACACACACACATCGACAAATCACCAAGATGAGGAGGGCGAGGGGAGAACTGTTTAATTCACGGTTATGATCACCGCTAGCGAGTCACAATTTCTGAATCGCCACACGGCTGGCTTTAGCTCAATTCGTCAAAGCGATTGATTTGCTAGATTAACGCTCCAGCTTGAACCAGTTGAATCTTTTTAGATCAATACTCCGTTTACTACAATACTATTAGTTTACCAGTTTAAACTTACTTTCTGTTAAGTCGATCTCTATATAATACAGGGTGTTTCACTGGAAACGGATGGTGAACATAGGCGAAATACTTAGATGGTGAATATAGGTGACTGAGACGGTTCTAGATATACAATATTTATTGCCACACCGACTAGACCAGGGCGCATCTGTAAAAATATTAGTACATTTGGACGTTGAGAGGTGACTCAAATTTTTTTGCAGAAATTGCTTGAAAATAAATCAAATAACAATATTTGAGTTATCCTCCCTCTTAAAAAGGTCCGGAACAATGTTTAAACAATCAAAATGTCAAAAAATGAAGGAAAAATTCGATTTTTTTCTTCGTTTTTTGATTATAACTTTAAAAGTATTCATTTCCGACAAAAGTTGTACTAACATAAAAGTTGCGTAATTAAATTTCCTACAATATAGTGTTGGCTAACAATTTAAAAAATAGTCACCCTTTTTGCAAAATAGCAATAATTGCGAAAAAAACATACAAAAACAAGTATTCGCATTTTACGTTTTTCAACCATTTTTGCTACACTTAGGACATTCATATTTCACTCAAAAAGACTTCATTATACAGTAAAATAATATTAAAAATTTTATTAAGATCGGTTTAATAGATTTTGCAAAATAAATTTGGCAATCCAGCTTTCGCAAAAAAAATTCATTTTTTCAAAATGTTACAGGACAGAAAATAAAGCAGATAGCAAGTTGAATTTTGTTTTGCGTATAGAAGTGTACTGTACCTTTCATTTGCAATTTTGCAAAATTTAAATCGATCAAGACCACGGCGTCAGGAATTTTTTTAAATAAACATTAAATATTGGTGCTACGCGCAGGACAGCGGATAGTTTGCTCTGATTGGACATTCCAATGACCTTTGATAATGATTAATACATTTTAATTTTTATTACATTTCGATATAAATAAATAAATTTGTTTATTGCAAAATAAAAACACATACTGTATCCTTTTAAATAACACTTTAATTAGCAAAAACTTTCTTTGTTCATATATTTTAACTAAGAGAATAAAAGTTTATTATTTTTAAACATAATATGCAATTGTTTAAACAAAATATCACAAACAATAATAAAGTTAGTTTGATTTTTGTGGAATTAAAATATTAAAATACAACAAAATATAGAGTAAGAAAATAATATATTAGATAAAGATTGGAA
Organism: Diabrotica virgifera virgifera; assembly: GCF_917563875.1. Classification (NCBI taxonomy): domain Eukaryota; kingdom Metazoa; phylum Arthropoda; class Insecta; order Coleoptera; family Chrysomelidae; genus Diabrotica; species Diabrotica virgifera. The sequence goes on from NC_065447.1 coordinate 236,293,780, forward strand.
GAAATTTTGGTGGAAATCAACTTGTGTGAATCGAACACCGCTGACCTGCGCGTAGCACCAAAAACTAATGTTTATTTAAAAAATTTCCTGACGCCGTGGTAATTATTCGGCTTTAATTTTGTAAATTGAAAATGAAAGGTACAGTACACTTCTATATGAAAAAAAAAATTCAACTTGCTATCTGCTTTATTTTCAGTCCTGTAACATTTTGAAAAAATGATTTTTTTTTTTGCGAAAGCTGGATTGCCAAATTTATTTTGCAAAATCTATTAAACCGATCTTAATAAAATTTATAGTATTGTTTTACTGTATCATAAAGTTTTTCTGGGTGAAATGTGAAGGTCCTAAGTGTAGCATAAATGGTTGAAAAACGTAAAATGCGAATACTTGTTTTTGTATGGTTTTTTCGCAATTATTGCTATTTTCCAACTAGGGTGACTATTTTTTAAATTTTCAACCACTTCTATATTGTAGGAAAATTAATTATGCAACTTTTATGCCAGTACAACTTTTCTCAGAAATGAATAGTTTCAAAGTTATAATCAAAAAACGAAGACAAAAATCGATTTTTTCCTTAATTTTTTGACATTTTGATTATTTAAACAATGTTCCGGACCTTTTTGAGAGGGAGGATAACTCAAATATTATTATCTGATTTATTTTCAAGCAATTTCTGCAAAGAAATTTGAGTCACCTCTCAACGTCCATCTCAAAACAGATGCGCCCTGGACTAGACTTTTATAACCAAGTTACAATGTAATTAATCGATTTTACTCATTTCCTTCTGGATCCATAATTTTAGAATATGGGTATATGAATTAAATTATTTTTTTGCCAATATATAGTCCAATAATATATGTATAATCAAATCCTGCATTCAAGTTTACTTTCATAATATAATATATCATTTATCATGTCACTTACAACTTTCCATTTCAGTAAGTATAGCTTTTATATTATAAAATGAAGTGTTTAAATATTTTTTCTTTTAAAATACATAATAATTAGTACCCGTACTTATTAGTAAGTAATAATTTTTCAATTTAAATACTCTATAATATGATTTGGTATTGCATTTGAAAAGAAAACAATAAATATTCAAAATGTAGTGGTCGAAATGTTTACTTATGCGAGGATTGTTGCATATGTCGGAATTTTACGAACGTCTCGGCGTAACATGGATTTTGGCTGCGGGCCGCCGACATCTGTCATTTGTTCTTTGTTGTCAGTTGTCAGTCTTATGGTTTTGTTTGTTTACTTTATTGTCAATTTATTGAATAACATTTGAATTTGAATATTTTGTTCTTTGAATGTTATTGAAAAGTATTATTGTATAATAAATATAAAATAATTGTATTATTGTATTCTATTCACTTATTATTTATATTGTATATCGATGGCTTAGTGTGAAAACCTTTTATCTCATTTTTTTCGAAAATCACATTTTGGTGGTTTTAGTCTGGTAATACTATATATTATTTATTGGTTTTAGTTTGAAAACCTTGTATCTCACGATTTACAACTGTTAGAAAAAAATCCAAATACACCAGACTATTTTCTACAGCCGAAAAAAGAAACCATGTATATCAATTGCTCTCTTGATTTAGTGTGAATACCACATATATTTATAACCAAGAATTTGGTACTTAATTTTGAGTGTTTGTTTAAGAAATTCGAGTTGGAGAAATGTTTTTTTGTGAACAACAAAAGGTAGTCCAGTATATAGAAACATTTTATAAACCTTAAATCAAAAGATTTGTACTCTATCAACCTAGTATTTGGAGGTCGATCGACCAATAACTATTCATTGCTTTATTTTGTTGTTGGTGAAACCGGACCTAAGAATATTAAAATATTTATAGAATAATACATTTTTTTACTCTTTCCATCACTATTCAGCCATTTTACAGTACCTATCTATAGAGTATTGAATGGGTATAGACATGGTATACAGTGATGAGCGCACTAATAACGCAGAAGATGGAAAACATAATACATTGTGAAATAATAAGAGATGAAACTAGTAGAGGTGGAAAATATCAATATAAACGTATAAATTAACATTGCATTACATAATTTCCCACCTTTAGACGTCTGTGACAGAAGTATTTTATAAAATTCTCCTATCACAGTGACAGTTCTCATAGTCCTCCGATACGTCTAAAGGCGAGGAACTGTGTAATGTAGTAATTTCCACCTTTACTAGTTTCATCTCTTTTTACCTCACAATGTATTATGTTTTTCAACTTTTGCTTTATTTTGCCATTATTAGTGTGCTCATCACTATATCATGATAGTAACATTCACCAATTGGCCAATAAATGACATACACAGGTTTGACACTTTTAATTAACTACAATGGCAGAATTCTAGGTATGTAGTTCAACTAACTTAAAATAAGCAGATTAAGAATTGAAGTAAAACTGTCTACATTATTTACAACAGGCCTCAAACAGGAAGATGCCTTATCTCCACTACTCTTCAACATTGCTTTGGAGAGTATTGTATTCCTCTTTAGAAAAAAAGGGCCTTACATTATACTGGCTGCCGCTGATGATATAGATATAGTAGGAAAGAGAACGATAAATATCAAGGAAGACTAAGAAAACAAATATGCCTCAGAATAAATGAGGATAAAACAAAATATATGGCTACAATATGAATGGAATATTTAGAAAGAATAGGGCAAAACATTATAATAGGCCAGTACAACTTTGAAAGGGCTCATCAGTTTAAATATTTGGGATCACCTCTGACAACATTACTAACATAATAGAAAGTACCAAATTGTTGGTTTGCATTAGAAAAAATAATTGTATACAAAAATGTATCCTGCAGTATGAAAATAGGAATCTACCATTCAGTAATAAGACATATACCTGTGAAACAATGACAAAAAAAGGGGGACCGCTCAAAAATTGCAGAAGGAAGAATCGTTAGAGCAACATATGGACCAGTTAAGTACGCCAACAGAGAACTTTACAGAGTGAGAAACAACGAAGAATTATATAACCAACCAGATATAGCTAAGTCAGAAATATTAAGATGGGCCGGACATGAGCAGCATGTCATAAAGCTAGTCTGGGAAGAAAATCCGACAGGAAAGCAACCACTGGGGGATCAAGAATGTGGTGGAGAAGTAATATTTCATCAGATTTATCCATTCTAAATATTGAACAACCAGAGGAATTAATGATGAACCGCTGCAAGTGGAGGCGGATAGATATTTTTTTTTCATGTAGGATGAGTTCTTTAAAGCATTAGATATACAGGGTGTCCCGAAAAGATTGGTCATAAATTATACCACACATTCTGGGGTTAAAAATAGTTCGATTGAACCTAACTTACCTTAGTACAAATGTGCTCATAAAAAAAGTTACAGCCCTTTGAAGTTACAAAATGAAAATCGATTTTTTTCAATACATCGAAAACTATTAGAAATTTTTTATTGAAAATGGACATGTATCGTTCTTATGGCAGGAACATCTCAAAACAAAATTATAGTGAACCTTGTCCACCCCATAAAAATTTTATGGGGGTTTTGTTCCTTTAAACCCCCCAAACTTTTGTGTACGTTCTAATTAGTTCATTATCGTAGTACCATTATTTAAACACGTTTTTAAAACTTTCTTGACTCTTAGTATTTTTTCGATAAGCCAGTTTTTATTGAGATGCGGCTTCTTTTTTAATATATTTACATAAAATGTTTAGTTCCTTTAACCCCCCAAATGTTTGTGTACGTTCCAATAATAATTGTCGTACCATTAGGTAAACACAGTGATTTTAAAACAGTTTTGCTTCAGTCTTTTTTTGATAAGTCACCTTTTATCGAGATATGACTTCTTTTTCAAAATATACCTAAAAATGTAAATTATAAATAAATTTTCAGATTATTAACAGGTCTCTATAATCGTACTTAACCATATACAAATATGTGGTGGATTGGACAAATATTCAAAATATCTCGATAAACACTAGCTTATCGAAAAAGTAATAAGAGGTAAAAAAGTTTTTAAAATGTTGTGTTTAACTAATGGTGTCACAATAATAATTTAATTGCAACGTACATAAAAGTTTGGGGTGTTTAAGGGAATAAAACCCCCATTAAATTTTTATGGGGTGCACAAATTTCACATTAATTTTTTTTTAAGATGTTGCTGCCATAATAATGGCACATGTCCATTTTCAATAAAAAATCTCTCCTAAAAAAGTTTTCTATATGAAAAATATCCATTTTCATTTTGTACTCCAAAGGGCTGTAACTTTTTTTGTGTGCACTATTGTATATAGGTAAGTGAGGTTCAATCAACCTATTTTTGACCCCTGAATCTGGTATAATTTATAACCAATCTTTTCCGGACACCCTGTATAATACGTACAATGTAAATGTTAGCACATTTCACTATATTTATAGATGATTCAATCTACTTATTCTCATTTAGATCCTTTTTTATTATCTCTAATCTAATTATTTTACATAGGTTTATTTTGGAAGTATAAGTAGTCAAGTCTGTCATTTCAAAACATTCAAAATATAAATATAAAAGCAAAATGAAAGTGACAATGACAGACGTCAATGGCGACGGCCGGCAGCCAAAATCGATGTTTGCACGAGACGCACGTGGAATTTTGGGCTGTCGGGATTCTGGCGTGTCGGGATTCTGGCGTGTCGGTGTTTTGGCCGTCGGGATTTTGGCCGTCAGGATTTTGGCTGTTGGGATTTTGGGCGCCACCGGGAAAAAAGCTATCTGGGATAAACAATTTGAAAAAAATTTAAACAATTGAATGAATCGCTTTGAAATTTTTGTCATATATTAAGCACCAAAGAAACCTCATTTGACAGAAATGTTAAAGTTGAACACTAATTTTTTTTGCAATTTCGACCTTTTTTCGCAATAATATTAACAATAAATGACTATATCAACCTTTATAATACGCCATTTTAAATATTTTACCATGCTCTCGAAGATGTTTATACTAAAAAAACCATAAGTTATACTGTTTCCATTAATTTGAAAAAAAAAAGAAAAAAAGGCCGTTTTTTGACACTAAATTGTTTATAAATAAAAATGGCCACCAGACCCTACGCATGAAATAGTTACAATTTGTTCTTATAGGTATTACCTGTCGAAAAGTCGCTTCGCCCTGGCTGTTGAAGTGTCACGAACAGGGTATATTATTTTTGCCTTATTACCCCTACCTAATCATTGAAAGTTGTTGTGAAGCAATAAACGAAACACAAGGCAACAATATTCAGGTAAGCTTTTATTTAAAGTCTTAAAACATATTGAAAACTATAAAATTATATAAAATGAAAATAAAGTTTGTTATGATATCTATATAAAATTTGTTATAAAGGTTATATGTTATAATATATATAAAAAAAACTCTCAGAATTTTTCAGTTTCAGTTGGGCTTTTTTCGTATGTCTTCGTTTCGTTTGTTTGAGTTTGGAATGTGAATAATCACAGGTTGTTCCGTATTCGACAGAATTAACCCTTAAACGCCCAACCTTTTATAGGTTCCAAGTAAGCCCAAGGGTTGGTAAAAATGTCTACCTCGAAAATAGCTAATATATTTATTGAGAGTTCTTAGAAATGTTATAAATGGATTAAACTTAAGAATCTTATGCATAGTAAACACAGCATCTTCTAAAATATTAATATAAACGATGTACAAACCTTACAATAAAATTACGATGTACATCAAAATTAAAATACCAGTAAAAGCCAGTAATTCAGATTTGTCGATTTTTTCTACATTCTTCCTTTACGTCCTCACTAGTGTGGCGAATAATTATGTCTATTATGTAATTATACGTCGATAATTATGTGCATTAAGTTTTTGCCAACGAAAAATTATGTAGAAACCTTTACCCAATGGGTGACATTTCGTGCACGCCCATATTTTAAATTCAAGATATTACTTTTATTTTTAAAAATACCGGTAGAACCAAATTAAAATTCGATGAAGGGTCGACTTTTTAACAATAAATAATTGTTGAAAAATTTTGGAACACGTAATAAATATGTTATAAGGGAATACGCATTTGGTGGACATTTTTTATCCACCCTTGGGCGTTTAAGGGTTAATGATGGTTCTGTTGGATTTAATGATGATGCTTGGGGAACGAGAACCTCAGTGGTAGAGAAAATATTAAGTAGATAAAAATTCACGAGGAAATAAAATTCCTGTAGCTGGCTGTATACCATAAATCACAAAAAATACAGGTTTCTTTGTAAACCGTAAATTTAAAAGGCCCCAATAAGGGTTACATCACAAAACAAAACGTTTCCGGATTAACAGGTAATCCATTATCAGGGTTAAGCAAATAGCATGCATGCATGATCCACCAAAAAGTTATGGATAAAAACACTTTAAAAGTTGCAAGATCTTAAATGATACTACATTATTATTAAAATGGATGTTGTAAATATTTCTGGATATTACCCAGGGCAAGACAGGACTCTAACCCACGTGGATGTGATATGAAAGGAATGAACCTCACATATTGAAAATTGAGCGTCAACTCACATCCACGTGGGTTAGAGTCCTGTGTTGCCCTGGGTAATATCCAGGAATATTTGCAACATCCATCTATTTTAATAATAATATGTAGTATCATTTAAGATCTTGCAACTTTTAAAGGGTTTTTACCTATAACTTTTTGGTGGCGCACGCATGCATGCTATTGGCTTGACACTGATGATGGATTACCTGTTAATCCGACAACGTTTTGTTTTGTGATGTAACCCCTATTGCGGTCTTTTAAATATACCTTTTAAAAAGGATCCTGTATTTTTTATTAAGTAAATAGGTATATGTATACATATAATATTAAGTAAATAGGAAAATATATTGTAAAATGAATGAGCAAAATTGATGAATCGGCGAATGAGCCTTGAAGGGCCCGTAGTCATATAACTCCAAGGAAAAAAAAGTTGAATACTGAGTGTGCGGAAGGAGAGACGAAGTTCGTGAAACAGGATAATGAGTGTGAGAGATAGTAGATTCAATGTATGGAACGGGTGATGGAGTTTGAGGAGCAGGAGACTGAGTGTAAGACAAAGGAGATTAAATGGATGAAACGGAAGACGAAGTTTAGAGAATGGACTACTGAATGATTGAATTAATAGCTACGGAATGTCTATGAAGAGTTCCTTCTTCTCCTTCAAAGATAATTTCATTTATGAACTTTTCTGCCAGTCGTCTTTGAGTTCCAGACATGCGTTCCAGTTTAAAGGCCCAGTTTCTTGCTATTACTTGATATTCACTGTCAGGTTCGTTGAAATGGTCCTTTTGCACACCGTCCTTTTTCTTCTTCTTTGGTTGCTCTGGATCTTTAGATGCTGAGTGTTGCGAAGGCATTGAAACCTAGAAACAAAAATAATAATTAAATAAACGTTAGTAATGAAACGTTAGTAATGAGTTTAGTATGGACTCACACATGCAACCCATTCATTATTTGAATTTTATAAACATTTTTCGGTTTTAGGTTCCCAGTACAAAAGCAAACTGGAAGATATTGGTACGGTAATTTGGAAACGCATGGAATTTTGATATTTGCATCGGAGGGAAAACAAATGTTTAGAGTAATATACACACAACGCAAAAGTCAAGGATATTTTAATAATTTGACAATACCAATGACAGAAATTGCATGACCATATAAATTTGCTTGTACTATAATTGTTGATACAGACACTTACTTCTTATAAAAAAAAAAATTGTAAAACTGATAGCAATACGTGTTTTAGAATGTTTTTTATAAGGGACAAAAAAATCGACATTTTTATGTTTTGTTTATTTTTAATTTTAGTCACATTTTACCATTCTTGCTTAATAGGTGAATTAAAGATATTGTCTTGTTACCATGCAACGACAACATTTAACGTTGGACGAGATGAATAGAGCCGTGGGCCTCCTTTAAGCTGGAATGCGACAAACTCAAGTTGCTGACCAGCTGGGTGTCTCCCAAAGCGTCGTAAGTCATTTGTGGCGTCGGTTTAGAGACACTGGGTGTAGAGCCGAGCAACATCCAGGACGTGGTCGCTCTACAACCGTCGCTCAAGACCGATATTAAATTTTAAATGCCAGAAGGCAACCTACAATCACAGCACCCGAGCTGGTTAATGAATTACAGCTTGCACATAATGTAACAATTAGCCGCAGTACTGTGAGGAATCGTCTCCATGAAGCCAATCTTCGTGGTCGGCGACCACTGAGATGTCCACCTCTATCTAGAGGCATCGCGCTGTAAGATTAACCTGGTGTCAAGAGTTTCAGAATTGGACTGACAATGACTGGGCCACAGTATTGTTTAGTGACGAGTCTAGATATGGATTTCATCCAGATTCTCTTCGGACAAGAGTTTGGAGACGACCCGGAAATGGAGAACGATTACGACATCTTCAAGAAGTGTATGCATACAGAGGTGGTACATTAATGGTATGGGGCGGAATCTGATTGACGGAAGAACTGACCTCATTTTCCCACGTGGCTTTCTCAGAAGTCAGCGATATTTGGACACTATTCCTGAACCTGTTGTGCGCCCATTTGCTGCTGCTGTTGGAGAAAATTTTTACTTTATGCATGATAACGCTCGATCAAATGTTGCGCATATTGTAACAAACTGGTTGGATAACGAGGGTATTGATGTATTGCCGTGGCCAGCACAATCACCGGACTTGAATCCCATTGAGCATGTATGGGACATGCTCCAACAAAGAATTACTCTACATATGGGCAATATCTACAATGAGTTTCAATTAAAAGAGCTTCTGAGAGAACAATGGACACAAGTACCTCAAGCAGACATTAACAATGTGATTCGAGCATGAACAGTAGATGTAGAGCTGTGAAAACCAACGTGGTGGCCATCCTTTATTTTAAGTTTATATTTCGTATTTTTGACATTTTGTGGTGGTATGTGAAACATGGGTGATTTGCAATATATATTTTTTGCTAAAATTTCCTGTTTTTTTTGCAATTTATGGTTTTTGACATTAAACAACAATTTAAACTACAACTTCTGTATTACTTTTTTTTAAGTTGATTACAAATAAACAAAATACGACTATTTATAAAAATATCCCTAGACTTTTGTGTTGTGTGTAATATCATGTTATATGTGTAACAAATATAATACAATAAAGAGTACTATTATTTACCTGTTGTTAAATTATGCTGCTTGTTCCTGATTCTCCATCCATTTGATCTCGTAGAAATTCTAGTTCTTTATAGTACCATCATGACGGTACATACAGATCATCAGCATCAGAACCAGAAGGCATACACTTCTTCACTTTGTTGTTTTCGCGATTGAAAGTTGTACATGTAGCATATTAATTTTTATCTTGACTTCTTCCTCCGTAATGTTCGCAATAAAATTTCCCATGATAATATTGAGATCGTGTTTCTTTGTAGGACCTAATGCTTTTTCTAAATCATGATAGAATTTTTCAATTTTTTTTTCTTTAGTCTTGTGTGGGTGCATATTCATTAGGCCGGGCCGAAAAAGGGCAAAAAAAATTTTTTTGAGAAATTTTAAACGGGCTAGTAAAAAAAGTTGTGTATGTTAGTCCTAATACTGTGTACCAAACATAGGCCGAATTAAATTATTTTTGACCGAGCCCCCGGGGGCCTAAAAAAATTATTTTTTTTTTGCTTTATTTTTGGGGCGGGCTAGTATCTAAGATATTAATATCAATGCTACTATCCTGTTAAAAAATTTTCATCATGATCTAAAAAGATTTAACCAGCCCCCAGGACTAAACATATAAAAGAGGGGTAACCACAATGCATTTTATTTACTAATTTTGCGCTGTGAACTGTGCAGCTCTTTGCTTGAATCAAGATTCGTCACGAAAGGTTTTTTATATTGAACTATTATGCATATACTATTTAACATTATTTCGTATATTCATTTAACCCAGAACTCACCTCGATGAGGTTGCTGCACGGTGAGTTCCACCCGCCCACCATCCTTTGCTCAACATTTTTACTTACTCATTACTTGAACCATAGCGTCGACATTTACTTTCAAATATCGGCTAATTCTTTCTGGCATCAAGTTTAGCTCGGATATAACCATCTCTAGATTCTTCACCACACACTTTTATTGATGCATCAGTAATTATCTTCACACACCTCTCCCACGCTTGCGTATGGCAGGGAAAATTGTCACACTTTGGAACTTGTTTCACCATGTCCCACAATCCACAATAATTATTCTTCGTTGGCCAAATGCTGTATTAGAGGATGATCTGTTAGAGTACCATTCATCTAGTCTATGAGATCTATGTAATCTTCTGCATTGAAATTGATTTAGGGATTTGGGATACTACGAAAACACAATTTTTATACTGGCCTTCCTACATTTTAAAATCCTTCTGAGAGCATCCTTTCTAATACCTTGATTTCCGGGTGCGCAAATTAAGCATTGTAGCTGTCGTGAACCAACGTGTTTGTGCCATCTTCCCTGGAATTTTCTCTGAACTTTGAGAACATATTCCATCTCCAATTATTGCTTAAGATAGTTTGGACAAATACTATTGATCTGAACTTAGATCATTTTCATTTACAAGGGGCAAGACAGCTTCTATGGTTTTAAATTTAATAACAGGCATTTTTTCGTAATTGGGAAGAAGGGATCCAATCGGCTCAGAATATGAATAGAGACCTTTTGTGTGATCATGTAGTTTTTGCAGCAAATATCGCAAGGGAAGTTCATTAACGTGCAACGGGAATACACTCCACTGTAATGGTTTATTTACTCGCATTTCTATAATTCGTATGATACCTTCCAGTCCGTATTTTCATTTGAACAATCACATCCCATAACACCTAATTTGCTTAGATCTATATTATGGCTTTGTAAGTAGTCTAATCTTCCTTCGACAATATTTATTACACGAGACTGACTAAGAGTCAAGTACCCAAAATATAAACTACGGGTCCTTCAATTAAAGCTATGTGGTCTTCAGTTTTCATAATTCGTCTCGCCTTTCCGAAGACCATGGTTTGATCTTTCCTTTCATCAAAGTGTATCCCTTCAATATTGACTTTTTTAAATTTTTATTCCCGTATTCCCGTATTTGCCGTCTGTTTCCCTTAACCCCTCTCCGAATTTTATTTTTGTTAATGACCAGCACTGTATTATATTTGAAGATTTAGTTTAGATCTTCTTAAACGGCAATTAAAAGCTTAAGTATTTTTTCTGTCTACTGTATTATCTTTCTTTTGCTTTATAATAGAATATGACAACAGAAGCTTTTTTAATAGCCCCAAACATTTTTTTAACAAATAAAAATTCTTTGAAGGCCGGGGGGCCCGGTTAATTAATTTCTAAATCGTCCCAAATTTGGTATATAAATACTATTTCCAACTTTTAGCAACTAGCCTTGTACAAGAATTAAAAAATAAAATAATAAAATAATAAAAATAAAAAAAAAATTAAGGGCCCGGTTAAATATTTTTTAAACCGGCCCAAATTTGGTAACTAGCCGTGTAGAAAAATTAAAAAAAAGTTTTTTCGGCCCGGCCTAATATTCATATTCCTGTTATATTATTCATATTTATTGTTGTTGTTTGTATGTAACATTAGTATCCGGGACGACGTTTTTTACAGCTTTATCTGTTTCGTTCGTCACAATTATTATCACACCATTTTTGTGTTTTGAACTGTCTTCTCTCGAATAGTATATACTGTAATCGTCTATAGTTACTTTTCCAGATAGTTGCCATATCATTTCACGTATTCCAAGGATACTTCTTATACAGGGTGAGTTTTTAGTGCGGGATCGGTCGATAATTCCATTACGGTATAGAATATTAAAAAAAGTTATTTAGAAAAAATGTAGGCAAAATTTAGAAAAAATGATATTCTCCACGCTTGGAAAATATGTTTATTTCTACAGGGTCATCAATAACAGCGTGGTATATCAAACATATAATTTTTTAAATGGGACACCCTATATATTTTTTCATATTTATATTCCCCTCATAATTCTTGTTCATATAATATAGGGTTTTGCATTACTATACAGAGTATTTAACAAGTTATGACCAGTTTTATTTCGAAATCCCTATGAGATTAACACCCTGTATTTAAAGAAGTAATTCATAGACAATAATTTGTTTTATGTAGTAAGATAAACAATATACTGTAGTTTTTAAATTAAGTCCAATTGAAATCATCGACGAATGTTTGTATACAGGGTGAACTACAAAACCAAATTACGATTTTCTCTATTTTTTTAAATGGATCACCCTATATTTTATTTTTCAAAAATATTGTATTTATTATACTCTTTCATTTTTATATAACATTGCCTATGTCTAAACTTATTACTTTCGGAGATATTTTTAGTTTTCTTCAACTTTCGGGAATACATTCAATTTTTCTAGTATAAATAAGTTGGTATTGAATGATAATTAAACAAAATTATTTATATTCAATAAATAACTAGCACAAAATATAAACCATAGCAATATGCAATGAATGTATCAATAAATGTGATATTAAGGAATTATCATATTTCCCTAATATACAAGAATCATACAATTCCTACAAAAAGAATATAGATATCTTGTGTATAATAAAATTACAAGATTATTTTTATTTAATAAACAACTCACACAAAACATAAATCAAAACAATATACAACTAATTTAATAGTTTTTAGATTATTATATCAACAGCATTCTAAGCCAAGAAGTTTTTAGTAACACATTCCTAATTGCAGATTGTGACCCGCAGTTATTAATAATATAATTTTCATATTAAATTTCATTAATATGCATCAAGAAATCCCTACTTTGTTAACATTCAAACTAGGTGATCTATAAATGTTTAAGGTGATATTGTTAGAGATTATGTGATTGCTCCACATTTTTTGACGGTTGAGGTTATTATACGACGGTGCTCCAGTTCTTCCAAAATTGATTTTTTTAAGAGGGGCTATATAAAAAAACCTTGTATACCAGAAGCATCCAACAGCGCTTGATGATATGAAAAATAGAATAAAAGAAGCTTTTAATAATATTGACTTACAAAAATGTTAGAAATGTGCCTCGGTCATTTGAATATCGGTTACAAAATTGCATAGACGTTGAAAGTGGTCATATTCAAAATTTACTTTAGACTTATATCCTTAACATCACATTAATTGGTACATTCATTAAATTTTGTTATGGTTTATTATTTTTTTGTTAGTTATTTATTGAATGAAAATATTTGTTATATTATTACATAATACTTATTTGTTAAGTTATTTATATTTATAAGAATTGAATGTATTCCCGGCAAATGAAGAAAACTAAAAATATCTCAGAAACTAATAAGTTTAGGTATAGGAAATCTATACAAAAATAAAAGAGTATCATAAATACAATATTTCAAAAAAAATAAAATATACGGTGATCTATTAAAAAAAATTGAGAAAATCGTAATTTTGTTTTTTAGTTTAAAAGTGCTTATAAAAATTAATGTTCTACTAAAAAATGCTTGGCTTAGAATGCTGTTGATATACCAATCTAAAAACTGTTACATCAGTTGTATATTGTTTTGATTTATGTTTCATGTAAGTTATTTATTAAATAAAAATAATCTTGTTATATTATTATATACAATACAAAGTTTTTTTGTAGGAATTTTACGATTCTTGTATATTAGGGAAATATGATAATTTCTTAATATCACTTTATTGGTATATTCACTGCATATTGCTATGGTTTATATTTTGTGTTAGTTATTTATCTAATCAAAATAATTTTGAGAAAATAATTTCTTTCAAAAATGAAAGAGTATATTAAATACAATAATGTTGAAAAATAAAATATAGGGTGATCCATTTAAAAAAATAGAGAAAATCGTAATTTGGTTTTGTAGTTCACCCTGTATGCAAATGTTCGTCAATGATGTGAATTGGACTTAATTTAAAAACTACAGTATATTGTTTATCTTAATACATAAAACAAATTATTGTCTACAAGTTACTTCTTTATATACAGGGTGTTAATCTGATAGTGATTTCGAAATAAAAATGGTCATAACTTGTTAAATACTCTGTATAGTAATGCAAAACCATATATTATATGAACAAGAATTATGAGGGGAATATAAATATGAAAAAAATATATAGGGTGTCCCATTTTAAAAATTATATGTTTGATATACCACGCAATTACCGATCACCCTGTAGAAATGGACATATTTTCCAAACGTGGAGAATATCATTGCCTACATTTTTTTTAATAACTTTTCTCGATATTTTATACCATAATGGAGTTATCGACCGATCCCGCACTAAGCACTCACCCTGTATTTACTTGCTTCATTTCTTTTATGGTGTTGTGAATCTTTCCTGGTTCGTACATGCTTCTAACATTCCTAATACATACCTATTTTTCTTTCTTCAGAAAATACTTGAGGAGCACCCGTTATTGGGGCCGTTGTATTTATCTACCATTTCCATGACTGTTTCTTGGGAAAGTTAGGTTCTAGGTGATTTCCCGTTGCCTGCCTAGAGTGTGTAATAGAAGGAAATATAGTGACCCTTCTGCCCTCGGAAACCTAATAGCAATTCGGGGTCGGAAGAAAGAAGATTAGCCAAGAGAGGCTGATAGGAAAGATTAAAGACATTTCACTCAATACAAGTTGAAAAAGAGTGAAATGTGAAGGCCCTTATGATTTGCCAGATGCGTTTCATAAGCGTATGAGTATTGATACACTTTGTGTTCCCGCTCATACTTCGGGATGTTGATTACATACTGTATGGCTCGCCCAACATGTCATAGCATGGAGGATAGGGTGCACGTCATTTTTACAATGTAGATCCCCCAACTCCATGGCCTGATCATTCACGCTATTGCTTATGTCCATTTATATAGGGTGTCCCCGAAAATAGTGCGTTCCTTGAAGGTATAGGTAGAAGGCACCATGTCGAGCAAAAAAAGTCTTGTAACATTTTTTTCTAAATTCAACCGTTTGGCCAAAAAACCAAAGTACATTTTGGTATGCAAATTGAAATCTGGCAACTACGTGCAACACCAAAATCTAAAGATAGACAGTCACAATTCAAAAATAGTACAAATAAACCATAGATACTTAAATAGTACACATGCATATAAGTTTACATAAGTAGGTAAAAGTTATAATTTATGTAAAACTTAGTGCCCTAATCCAATACCTTCAATAATTCAGATAATAGCAAATGTTACATTATTAAAGAAATAAATAATTATTTTGCAGGTAGGTACCTACATTTCCGGTGTCAACAACCTTAAAATCACACTTCAAATAGTAAATAAACAAGGGGTTCCATTATGTTAAATTTTCAAAGTCCTAAACGGCTTCTTGTACGAGGATGCCAGATTATTTAATTTTATGAAAATAAAAGTTCACTTATATGGAGTACGATGTATTTTTTTGGAAACGGTTAACTTTCGAAAAAAAAAATTTATAGGACTTTTTTGTTCTACATTGTGTATTATATCCATACCTTAAAGGAATGCACTATTTTCGGGGACACCCTGTATATTTTTAAATGCTGTTAGTATAAAAAAAATAACAATACTTACAGAGACCTTAGTCTGCCCAAGAGCGGGCGGTACATCCAAATCTTTGGGTATGTTAACGTGGCCAAAATTGTGTCTGTACTGGACACACCATATTCCTAACCAATCGATATCGTACACTGTCAATAAACCAGGAAGTTGAATTTCTATATCTTCACCTTGATAACCCCTTGAAAGAAAAATATATTGAATGCATTTAAGAATGAAAAAATAAAATCCACAAGAAAAGAATTTTCCTGTAGATGGCTGTATACAATTAATCATATTTTTTTTTATTAAATATACTTTATAAAAGGTACCTATATAATGTTATTAAAATTCGTTCAAGGGCTACATCAAATCATAGAACGTTTTGGATATAAAAATATCATCATCAGTGCTATACTCAAAGTACGAAATAGTTGGCAGGAAATTTTTGCATAAAATGTTACTTATTGCTTACTAAAATAATAGTATAATTCTAAAATTGTAGAATTATACAAATGTAAAATTATAGTATAATTTTACACGGCAACTATAATTATACTATATTACATAATAATTATAATATAACTAAATTATAGTATAATTTTACTGATTTTACTATATTACATAATAATTATAATATAACTAAATTATAGTATAATTTTACTGATAATTTCGTTCTCTGACTAGTACTGATTTTAGTACTTACTAGTACAGGTTATCCGATGCTCAGCTACGAGAAATACCTGGGTATAAACCCTTTAAATGGTATAAAAGTGATTGTGTTAAATTTACATTGTAATTAAAAAAATCCACAAGGAAAAGAAAATGTTTTTCCTGTAGTTGGCTGTATACCATAAATCACAAAAATTGGAAAAAATCCTTTGTAAAAGGTATAAAATTTTATTAAAATCCCTTTAAAGGACTACATCACAACAAAATGTTTTCGATTTTTATACAAAATCATCACCAGTGTTAGATAAACAGCTGAGCCACCAAAGAAAAATATCCGGGTAAAAACCCTTTAAATATAACATAGATGCGTTAAAAGTGCATACTTTAAAAAAATGCCTTATGATGGTCACATGACAGCTAGGATAATGCCCTAAGGTAATGTATTTAAATTTCCCAACACGTGGGATTCAAATTGAGTTGTTTACATCCCAATTACTTAATAAGTTAGTTGCCATTAAGTCATTGAAATGTAAACAACTCAATTTGGATCCCACGTGTTGGGAAATTTCAATACATTACCTTAGGGCATTATCCTAGTTGCTATGTGACCATCATAAGGCATTTTATTAAAGTATGCACTTTTAACGCATCTATGTTATATTTAAAGGTGAAATTTAATAAAAAATTTTCCTCTTGGTAAAAGGTATATTAGTTTAAAAAGCCCTAAAGGGCCACAAACATATACAAAACGTTTTCGCTCTGTAACAAGAGCATCATCAGTGATACAAGAACATAGTGAGCCAACCAAAAAATACAAGGTCAAAGCCTTTCAAAAAAACAGACTAATATCAATAAATATATCGAAAAATCCAAAGGATGGATAAAAGGATACGGCCCTAGGGCAACATTGACTTCTTGTAACCAACTTTTGTCTGTTTTTTGAAAGGCTTTGACCTTGTATTTTTTGGTTGGCTCACCATGTTCTTGTAACACTGATGATGCTCTTGTTACAGAGCGAAAACGTTTTTTATATGTTTGTAGCCCTTTAGGGCTTTTTAAACTAATATACCTTTTACCAAGAGGAAAATTGTTTATTAAATTTCACTTGTAATTAATGGTATACAGCCAACTACAGGAAGTTCTTTCTTGTGGATATTTATATTTAAAGGGTTTTTACCCGGATATTTTTATTTGGTGGCTCAGCTAGCATCCAGTTTATCTAACACTGATGATGATTTTTTATAAAAATCGAAAACGTTTTGTTATGATGTAGCCCTTTAAAGGGATTTTAATAAAATTTTATACCTTTTACAAAGGATTTTTTCCAATTATTGTAATTAAAATTTCAAACGATGGATATAATTGACAAAGACATGGCACTTAGGCAATCCACGTGGTGTGGGGGAGTCATGCGGGCCATATCTTTATCAATTATATCTGTTACAGTTCAAGTTGATTATCCAGTTGGAGTTGACTCCAACTAGTTGGAGTCAACTCTAACGGCTGGTTTCAGTAAAAGTTGATTATAAATATAAAATGAAGATTTATATTCAACATTTACTATTAAAAGTAGACTCCAACTAGGAAAAGTATACTCTTCCCAATGCCATTTAGTAAAAGTTGATTCTGATTCACACAAACAGCCGATTCTAGAAATTAAATGTTACTGAATATGTTCAAATTAGTCTAGTCTGTATCGTCGCCCGCGTTAGGTAAATTACTCCGATTCAAATTTTTTGCACAAACTTATTCAAAAAGAGGTCCTTATAACAAATCTACATGGTGTCGGGCAGTTTATTTAAAAATTTATTTAAAAATTGTTTTAACAATTTTTTTAGACAAATTCACAAAAATAATTTTTTCACTTCTAACAATTTTTTTTAGATCATTTGGGTTATTCTGAGCAGAAAAAGGTATTTTGTGATTTTTCTGTAAAATTGATTGTTGTCGAGTTATACGCGATTTAAAATTTGAAAAATGCGAAACAAGCCATTTTCAAGGCTTAATAACTCGGTTAAAATCCATTATTATGAAAGTCAAAAAGTGACCAAATGAAAGTTTATAGCCCCCTCTACAAGATCCAGCAGAAATTTTTGTCACTATTTTATTACTAAGCTTTATCTTTAATTATTAACAATGAGCGCTAAGTGCGTATTAGGCGGCCGTCAATGATGAGTGCTAAAGAGATGCACCATTCCGGTCGTCCAATGGTGAATCTCACTCGCACTCACATTGACGGCCGCCTCAATACACGCTTAGCGCTCATTGTTGATAATTAAAAATAATATCTTATTAATGAAACAATGACAAAAATTTCTTCAGGATCTTATGGAGGTAGCTTTAATCTTTGATTTTTTTTTAGTTTCTGACTTTGATAATATTATAATATCGTATGGCATTTTTGCCTTTCGGACAGTTCCGGCGCCAATTGCATCTTTAACCCTGTTTCAAGTAACTAGTGTCGATGTACACTAGCCCAGGGGGACCGACGGCTTAACGTGCTCTCCGAGGCACGGTGAGACGGCTCGTGTCATTATTGGAAATGAAAATGGTTTGTCTTTGGCAGGGCTCGAACCCACGTGCACTGGCGTATGAGGCAAGCGATTATGCCGTTACTCTACGGCCGCTCGCTCGACTTTCACAATAATTACCTTTAACCGACTTATTAAACCTTAAAAATGGTTATTTTAACGTCTTTCAAAATTTAAGTCGCTAATAACTCGACAACAGTAAATTTTAGAGAAAAAAGGCCTAAAGGATCTAAAAAAAATTTGTACGAAGTGAAAAAATTATTTTTGCGAATTTGTTTAAAATCATTGTTTATCGCCAAACGTCACTAAAATCATCCATTATTGTACTCATTTGCCCTCATTTTCGGCAGTAAAGTAACACTTTGTTGTATTGAAAGAAGAATGTTACTTTACCTGCCGCGATTATTAATCAAATTAACCGAGATTGAATGTAAGTGGTCAATAGCAGCAATCGATTATTTATTTGAGTGAAATTAAAATTTATTTACTTT
The DNA here is from genome assembly GCF_917563875.1 of Diabrotica virgifera virgifera. Classification (NCBI taxonomy): domain Eukaryota; kingdom Metazoa; phylum Arthropoda; class Insecta; order Coleoptera; family Chrysomelidae; genus Diabrotica; species Diabrotica virgifera. Next base: position 236,313,020 of record NC_065447.1, read on the forward strand.
AATTATTAAAAATATTGTACAAAATTTATCTTATTATTAATAAAATTTATGTCAAAAAGTAAAATTCTGTAGTGTTTCGCAATTATATTTATACAAAATAAATCAAAACTTTACAGATTTAGTAATTAGGTAGGTATACAATATGCAAAAGTCATCTGTCATTACTGTCATACGAATTTTAACGACCCCCCTACAAGATACTGAAGAAATTTTTGTTATTATTTTATTACTAAGCGGTTATTTTTAATTATTAACAATGAGCGCTAGGAGCGTATTGACGCAGCTATCAATGTGAGTGCGAGTGAGATGCACCATTGCACCATTTTGACATTTAAAAATTCAAACTTCTGTCAAACCACAAAACTGTCAAAACTTTTTTTGTAATTTATTGCTCACATGTCATCACCATGACAAGGCGAAAGTTCTTCTTCTTGTGGTTCTTTCTCCTTTAGTGGAGGTTAGCGACTACACTGGCAAATCTGTCTCTGTCAATGCGGCTCTAAACAAAGATGTTGAATCAAGGTCGGTCCAGTCTCTGATATTTCTAAGCCATGAAATCTGGCGCCTACCGGGACCCCGTTTTCCTTCAATCTTACCCTGGATGATCAGTTGCGTGAGGCGGTACTTTTTCTTTCTCATTATGTGTCCCAGGTAGCTAACTTTTCTGACTTTAATGATTTTTAGCAGTTCCCTATCTGTACCTATTCTCCTCAGAACATATTCGTAGGTGGTGTGGGTTGTCCAAGGTATTTTCAAGTCTCTTCTATAAAGCCAGAGTTCAAAGGAGTCCAACTTGGTCATCAGTGTTGTGTTGTGTCCAGGCCTCCGTTCCATACAAAAGTATTGACCACACATAGCAATGCAGAAAACGACATCTAAGGCTGATATTAATGCTACTGTTACAAAATAAGCTTTTCATTTTGATAAACCCCTGTCGGGCTACCTCTATTCTCGCTCTTGACTTCTTGTTTATAATCAAGTTAATTGTTGAACCAGCAACCAAGATATTTGTACTGGCTTACGTATTCAAGCTGTTGGTGTTTCACATATTTATTGGAAGAGGTAAATTTTTGTTCCTTGATATTCTTATAACTTTGGTTTTCGCAGTATTGATATTCATCCCCATTTTTTCACAACTCTCACTGCTTGCTGATCTTTGTATCTTTGTGCCAGAGTTTGAAGACAGAATATTGCTTCTCGTGTCCTCATACCTTTCCTGAAGCCAAATTGTTCTTGACCGGTGACCTCATCACATTTTTTATAATATATTCTGTTCTGTATGATATGCAAGAAAAGCTTCAGAATGTTATTTAATAGACTTATAAGGCGGAAGTCCTGGCATAATTTGGCGTTCTTCTTTTTAGGCAGTGGTATGAAGACTGATTCAAGCCATATTTTAGGGATAGTCCCTGTATTGTAAACATTATTAAATAGTCCAAGAAGAAGGTTTAAGTTTTCCTCGTTGATTAACTTCAATAGCTCAGCTGGTATTTCATCTATTCCTACAGATTTGTTGTTTTTTAGTTGACGTCCATTAAATCTAATATTTTCTCTGTCATCCATCTTTGCTTCCGTGGTCGCTGTTTTGTGAGCATTTCAGTTGCCGTTGCAAGGGCGTGTCTGATTTCCTCCCGAAGGCGAAAGTTAAGGATGTTTAATTATATGAAAGTGTGCTAAAAAACAGTGCGAAAAAGTACAACCGATTTAAAATACATTGTTACTTCAGACACACTTTAAACCCTTCATGTACCTACTGCTATCTATATTTACAATTTTCACACAATAAAACCTTTACATCAGCGGTTCTCAATCTTTTTGAGTCATGTACCATCTAAAGTTTCTTTTATTATATTTCTATATTTATATATTCTATACTATTTTAAGTTTTTGTGTGTTTTGTGTACCACCGCAAATAATGATATGTACCACCAGTGGTACATGTACCACAGATTGAGAACCGCTGCTTTACATAATATGAGATAGAGTAGATAAAAATTATTTTTGTGAATTTGGTTAACAAAAATTGGTTAAACAATTTTTCGATCGCGGTACCTCGTGACACCCTGTGTATTTGTTATAAGGATTGTTATACGGATATATTTCTTTGAGTAAGTTTGTGCAAAAAATCGAATCAGAATAATTTACCTAACGGGGGCGACGTTACAGCCTATACTAATAAATAGTTGAAACGGTCAAAATAAAGAAAAGCACACTCATCAAAAATGCACTTGAGATTCTCGTATAATCAACATTTACTGAAACGATCCAGGAAGAGTCAACTCCAACTAGTAAAAGTTGATTTAAATTTTTAAAATCAACTTTGACTGCTCGTTTCAGTTGGAGTTGACTCCAACTAGTTGGAGTCAACTCTAACTGAGAATCAACTTGAACTGTAACATATCCATCATTTGGAATTTTAATTAACAGTGTAAATATAACACATTTTTATACCATACACAGGTATTTTTGTTGGCTCAGCATGTGATTAACTTGTACTAGCACTGATGATGATATTTTTATATCTAATACGTTCTGTGATTTAATGTAGCCCTTGAAGGGATTTTAATAAAATAATATACCTTTTATAAAGGATTTTCAATAAAATCTTTTAAAAAAATAAAAATTAAATTAAAGTTACTGTAATTATTTTTCAATATTTCGATCAACCTCAATACTACAATAAAATATGCTTGTTCATTTGCGAATTAATACCCCTATATTATGGTTCATATACTCCATCTTTTACGCGGTCATCGGATACTTCTGCCGAATGATGATTTATCTTTTGCTATTTTGACCACAGGAGTAACCCCCCCTCTGCTTATATGATTATTCCTTTATTTTTTCTATTACGTATACATCCGGTTATACACTGTACATTACATTTTTACACTATACTTACGTAATTTTCCCCTTATTGCCATATTCTAAATTTGAAAAAATATATAGGGAATAATCAGATTTTTTTTGACATGCCATTCCTATTACAGCCAACATTTCATTGGCTACAATTAGTGACGAGGTTATATGACGTCATTATTACATCGGGTGAAATTGGAAATTGTAACTGACATCTGTCATAAAATTGGTGGTCAAATATAATGTCAAACTACTGTGTCAAAGTATTGTTTTCAAATTATAATCTGAGAAGACTAAATACAGATATAATCAACTAAATTTCCAACAATTTGAATCAAAATCAAATCGAGAATCTAAAGTAACAGAATTTAGTGTGTATACAGTTTCATAGGACAGTTTATATTTAAACCAACTTCGCATCTATAAACAAAAATCTTGCATAACCTTCTATAGGACAATATGAATTTGACACGTATATTAGAGATAGTTATCTTTGTTTCACAGTCTTAAAGAAGAGAAAGAAGAGAAACAGTATAGCCGGTACCTGCTGTGGTAAATAAATACATGTGTTTTATTTGGCAATAGCGCTTTTCTGCTAAACTTGACCGTAGCGAAAAAACTAATATATGAGGAAAATGTATTAAATTTGTTTGTCGTCAAGTTTGTACCATTGGGTTATGATGTCATTAAATCTATGACGTACACGTCTAATTGTTTGAATTGGACCATAATGCTTTGGCACCGCTATGACGTCAGGAATCTTGAATGACGTAAACGTTGTTTTTTATTAAAAAACTATATATAGTTGTAAACCTACCTTAAAGGTTCTAGCGATCCCATTTCGTTGGGCACTTTGATTCCAAACGAGGTGGGTTCCGACCCATTTCCTACCCAAAAATAGGCATCAGGGCCGGCTCCGTCATAATGCAAATTGGGTATATAAAAAGTCTTTGCATCTAAAATACTAATATTGTCAGATCGAAGGCCATGAGCTAAACGCTTGAATTCTGGAAGGACCCTTGGTTTGGGCACTTCTAAGTTGGGAGGAATAAATACTTCGCCAAAATCTACCTGAAATAAAAATAATATTTATTAGTATTTAAATCGTGACTACTTCTTTTATGAAGATCTATAATTTGTACAACAAAACGAAGTCGAATGCATTGTGAAGGTCTATAAAAAACTTTAACGCGCGAAGTCCTGCTAGTCTTTTGGTATTAGATTCTTTAGTGTAAATGGTAACATTCCATGATGATTAATGTATGCTGATGAGGTAGTGCTAGTAGGAAATAGTGAAAGAGACTTAGTTAGAAAAGCGATAGTTTTAAGTACCTGGGATCGGTATTACAGAATAATGGAAAATAGATGGAGATGCATGCAGTAGAATTAGGGATGGATGGATGAAGTGGAAGGAAGACGAGTGGTGTGTTGTGTGACAGAAAAATTCCAATGAAGGAAAAATTTTATAAAACAGCCATAAGACCAGCTACGATATACGGAACTGAATGTTGGGCAGTGAAAAAGAAAGAGGAACAACGAATGCATGTGGCGAAAATGAGAATGCTTAGATGGATGAGTGCAGTGACAAAAAAAGGATAACATTAAAAATGAGTATATTAGGGGAAGTCTAGGTGTGGCACCAATTGATACCAAAATGAGAGAGCATAGGTTAAGATGGTTTGGTCATGTTCAACGTCGAAACGGCATTTATCCAATACGAAGAATTGTTGAAGTGCAGATTCCTGAAAGGAGTAGGAGAGGAAGACCAAAGAAGACCAAGAGGGAGATGATTAGGCAGGACATGTTGGTAAAGGGAAATAATATTGATATGACCAAAGATAGAATTGTGTGAAGAAATGCAATTAGAGAAGCCGATCCCGCATAGGGATAAGGCAAAGAAAATGATGATGATTCTTTAGTGTAAATGGTAGCCAACACGATATCAAACGATCGATAACGGTCGTAGAAATACAAGAAGAAAAAGTGGTAATATGGTTTTGGGCATGTTATTACGCATGCTCAATACCTCGGCTCACGGGGCACAAAGTCTGTCGCTGATGTGGGCCATTCTTATCTGGCGCGTCCAAGTTGCGGGGATGGCAGGTTTTACGCAAATTTTAAAACTGTTACTGACCAACTCAAGACCAGAAATATCACAATTCGGATGGGTGACCCTGATGTTCATTTAGGAAAAGGCAAAAAAAGTGACATTAATGGAGCATTTGAAGATTTTGGACTGGACGAGAGAAATGAAAGGCAAGACTGTTTCGGAAAATTTTTTTTACAGAATATAATCTATGAATAATGAATACTGTTCCCAAATTACCAAATAGGAGATTAAGTACGTAGAAATCTCCAGAAGATAACCCTCGTAACATCGTCAGAAACCAAACTGACATTACTGAGCGTTACAGAAATACAGCAAGATCTGTTAAAATTTTTCCTGGAGAAAATGTTCTATCCGATCACAGTCTATAGTTGGTCGAATCAAAACTTCCCCTTCCATACGATACGTACGGTGGTCCACACGAGTGCATTGCATCATGAGTTTACGTCCATCAAGTTAGCAGAACAAAGTCAGCAGAACACAGTTATTCTTATACCATAATTAAGTGTAAATTAAATGCAAATTTAATGTTCCAAGAAAAAATTTATTGCTCTTTTCTGCTAGCTTGATTATAAAGATAGCAAAACATGCGATAACTTTTAAAGAAGAAGAGCAATAAATTTTTTCTTGGAACATTAAATTTGCATTTAATTCAGAGAATACTTTGGCATTCAATTATAAACGATTTATCAAATTTTTGAACTACTGTCCTACTGTTCTGCTAGCTTGATTATCAAGTTAGAAGAATATGCGATATCTTTTAAAAGAAAAGAGCAATAAATTTTTTCTTGGAACACTAAATGTGTATTTAATTCAGAGAATACTTTGGCATTCAATTATAAATTATTTATCAAATTTTTGAACTACTGTCCTACTGAATAGCAGAGAATAGCAGAATATGCGATAACTTTTAAAAGAAAAGAGCAATAAATTTTTTCTTGGAACATTAAATTTGCATTTAATTCAGAGAATACTTTGGCATTCAATTATAAATTATTTATCACATTTTTGAACTACTGTTTTGCTAGCTTGATTATCAAGTTAGCAGAACATGCGATAACTTTTAAAAGAAAAGAGCAATAAATTTTTTCTTGGAACATTAAATTTGTATTTAATTCAGAGAATACTTTGGCATTCAATTATAAATGATCTATCAAATTTTTGAACTACTGTCCTACTGTTCTGCTAGCTTGATTATCAAGTTAGCAGAATATGCGATAACTTTTAAAAGAAAAGAGCAATCAAATTTTTCTTGGAACATTAAATTTGCATTTAATTTACAGTTAATTATGGTAAAAGAATAATTGTGTTCTGCTGACTTTGTTCTGCTAACTTGATGGACGTCATGAGTTTGCGTTCAGCACGCGAATTCGTATATATTATGTAGGTGCGACTTGCCGTATGACGGTCCGGAGCGAAGGGGTTTCTCAAACGGCTAAAACAACAGCGATATTCTAAAAAAACTGAATATAGATTTTATTAGAAACAAGAATCAGGTGATTGCAAACAATTTGAAATGCAATTTTGAGAATTACGAACAACAAGAATTCATCAAGGGCCTTTGCATCAAATCAAGTCAAAACGATTATGCGCATCTTAACTCCAAACTTAAAAGATATAATTCGAAAAGATTTTAAACTTAATAGATGAAAGACGCAAATTTAATAATCAAATCATCTAAATATATAAACGTGTCACATCAGGTTTAGGAATGGATTGTCATGAGTCACGTGATGGTAACTACATCATCCTGAGATGGGTTAAAGGACACAAAGGAAATAAAGGTAACCGCATTGCTGACTAGCTAGCTAGGAAGGCATCAAGCCTAAGGCTCTTAGGGCTCAGTGATCTTTTTCGCTGGTCAACTATAACAATCGCGGAAATTGTCAAATGTCGCTTGAAAAGGTGGAAAGAAGGACCAGGATGTAGACTTGCCAAGGTAACACTAAGAAATCTTGGGAATGACGAGGAAAAACCAAAAACCTACGCTTGTTAGTTGGGTTTTAAAGGCCATTGTCAACTAAGCAAACACCTCCATACACTGGGGGTAGCAGACACACCTCTATGCAGGAAATGTGAACGAAACTTCGAAGCTGACGAGCATGTCCTATGTGAATGTCCGCATTATCGTCAATACGAGAGTATGCGTTCAGCTACCCTTGGACTACACCTGCCGACATAGGGGAGATGGCCCTAGGTGATTTGTCCACCTTTCTGGAAATGGCAGGATGGATAGTAAACTAAGGACGACAACCCCCTGGGAGGATGCACAATGGGTCAATTGTGGCCTAAGTGCTGTGGGACTTGACTCGCCTTCTCTACTGTACAGAAACAGATACCTCGTATTTTTATATTATCGTATAATAACAGAAAGTAATATAAGTTGGATTTATCGATAATATTAGATGATGGTGCTGTTCAGATATTTTTTATATAGAAAAATGTTAATTTTTCGAGAGAAATAAATGTCGAATGTAAGCATTCTTTACGCTCAAGATGGGATGGAAGCTCCCGATTTGAAAATGTTAATGTTACAGTGTATATCGTATTAAAAGTCCAATTTCAATTCCTCCGAGTTTGAATTCTAGCGCAGGTCGATAAAACGTTACGGTAACATACAACGAAGACCATCCTTCTGGAGGGCCTTAGCTAAACGACGATATCAAAAATAAGCCCTAAAGCGGATGCCGAAAAGGACCCTTTTCATATGCATCTGGTTTACTGAACATCCACGGCGTTTAACGTTACTTTTTGTTCTGATTTATTAATAGATACGAAATGATTGTTCTCGCTGCTTAATTGTACATGCTGTAACGAAAATTTACCTATTTTATACTGTTTAGAGGACTAAATTGAGATAAAACGGAGTTTTGCATAACAAGCTATGTCACTTTTTACAACACGAACTGGACGATATTTTAAGCTTAAAAAAGAACTCTACAACTCTCAAGTTTTATTAATACTTTTTCTTCCTGTTTCTGTACTAATCAACTTGAGTTATTGTCCGTTGGTTCGTTGCTGCTTTTAATTGATTTGATCGCTTATCACTCAAACTTATCGTCAGAGGTTCAAAGAAAACCTCTCCAACTCACTGGAGATTTATTTCACATAACCTTCGATGAACTATTTTACTTATCATCTGCTTGTTCCATATTTCTTCTCAATACTTATTCATTCATGCACTTGTTTTTTCAATGCCTCCCTTTTTTGTGCTTCTGCATATTCTAGTCAATTTTAGTCTCTTGTCGTTATAAATTTCCCTGCTATTTCTGGTGCTTCTATATAGTGATTAGGTCGTGCTTGCCTATTTTTCTCTACTGCAGTTCTGCATTCATGATCATACCATTCCGAATTTCTTTGTCTCTTGGATTTTCCGACAGTTTCCTCTGCAGATTCCATTTCTATTGTTATTAATTTTCTTCATTCCTCCCCTTCAGTTTCTTTCTCCATGTTTCGGTTACGTTTAATTGTTTACGTTGTCCGTTGTCCTGTTTCTTGATCAGGTTTTTGAATCCTTCAACATTACATTTTTAAATTCCCCTATTTGTTCCTTTTGCCACTGTCTCGATTTTTTGCCGCAATTTTGCCCTCACAAGATAATGATCTGAGTCTGAGTTTAGCATAACAATCTTCACTTTTTATAACACGAACTGGACGATATTATACGCATAAAAAGAACTCTAGAACTGCCAAGTTTTATTAATACTTTTTCTTCCTGTTTCTGTTATATACCAATCAACTTGAGTTATTGTCCGTTGGTTCGTTGCAGTTTGATCGCTTATCACTCAAACTTATCGTCAGAGGTTCAAGAACAAGTTCTCCAATTTTTTGGAGTTTTACTTATCGTCAGAGGTTCAACGACAACTCCAATTTTTTGGAGCTACATTTCGCGTAGCCTTCGATGATCTATTCTACTTATGTGCTTGTTCCATTTTTCTTCTCAATGCTCATTCACTCATCTTCGAATCTGCATTATTGCTCGAAGGTTTTGGGTTTCCCTATCTATCAGTTGTCTATTCGAATCTACTTCAATTATTACGAATCGTCAACGACATGAGTCAACATTATATTAATTATCTTCCAGGTGTAGATCGAAGATTAAACTTCAAGATTTATCATAATCAATCAACCAATCGCATCCACTACTGAGCATAGGCCTCCTTCAGTTCTTTCCCGTGCTCTCGATACTGGGCCACTTGAAGCCAGTTTTCCGCTTATCTTTTTACATCGTCGGCCGATCTAGGCGTCTAGATGGTCATCTTCGGCTTCTTTTATAGTTCCTGGGCCTTCATTCCGTTATTTGTCTTGTCCACCGTCTTTCTTGTATTCTAGCTAGGGAATTATTACACTTTTTAGAATATGGCTAGATTTGCCAAATGCTGCCCATGTTCCTTTAAAATCTGCTCTTACTTCTAACGCTGCAATGTTAATATAATACCTGTTTATATGTTCCTTTCCAACAGTCTTTCTTCTTCAGGTGCTATCTCCGCTACGGAGGATGACAATCATCATAGCTATTTTAATTTTTGAGACAGTAGCTCTAAATAGTTGTTTTGAGCTGCATCTAAACCATTCTCTCAGATTCTTCAGCCATGAAATTCGTCTTCTTCAGATGCTTCTTCTGCCATCTATCTTTCCTTGCATTATGAGCCGCAGGATGCCATACTTCTTGCCCCGCATCACATGTCCGAGATACTGTAGCTTTCTTTCTTTAATTGTACGTTCAACTTCCTTCTCTTTGCCTATTCTTCTCAGTACTTCAATGTTTGTGACTCTATCTACCCAGGAAACCCTCATAATTCTTATATAGGTCCACATTTCAAAGGCGCTAAGTCGTCTCATTGTCTCTACATTTAACGTCCATGATTCCACTCCATAGCATAGTACACTGTATATGTAAAATTTTGTTAGGCGTACTTTATTATGTTAAATCCTTGCTACATATGACCTTTTTCATTTTCATAAAATTAGAACGTGCTTTATCGATTCTGACTTTGATTTCTGCAGTGTAGTCATTATTTTCTGTTATAAGTGTTGCTAGGTAAGTGTACTTTTTACTCTTTCGATCTGCTGGCCCTCTACTATCAAAATTTTGTTAGTATTATGGTTGTTTTTACTAATTTTCATAAACTTCGTCTTTTTGATATTGAGAGAGAGTCCGCACATGAGTCTTTCCAGGTCTTGTAAACTATCGGCTATTATTACAGTATCATCTGCATATCTGATGTTGTTAAATAAGACTGCATTTACTCTTATGCCGACCGTTTCATCTTCCCGAGATTCTCTTATTACCTCTTCAGAATAAGCGATAAATAATAGAGGTGATAGTATGCAGCCTTGCCTGACTCCTCTCTTTATTTCCATTTCTTCAGATGTTTCTTTTTCAATTCTTACTATTGCTCGCTGATTGTAATAGAGGTGTGTTATTACCTAGTCTGAAACCTCTTTCATCTAGATTTTTATTTTTTAGAATTTCCATGAGTCGATCATATTTTACTTCTATCAAACGCTTTATTGTAGTCTATAAAACAGACGTAAAGAGAACGGTTAACATCCAAACATCTCTGTGTCAGCACGTTGAAGGAGAATAATGCCTCTCTGGTACCCATATAATTGCGGAACCCATATTGAGTGTCAACAGTCTTTAGGCCTTAATAATTTAGTTGGGAATAAGCCACAATTTATATTAGTATTATATTAGTTAAAGAAAATTATATTAGTTAAAGTTGAATGGAAGTATAAGAAAGCAATATTATGTTTGGTTTGCCTGTCAGCATGTCAAGATGCTGGTTGTAGAAAACTCTGATTTAATTCATGTGAAAGAAAATAATATATATGTATTTAATTATGAAATTGAAATTGGTCAACCTTCCGATGACCAACCTTTTTTTTGTTACACGGATGACCAAGGGGGGGGGGAATGACCCCAGGTCAAAAATGTCAAAGATGACAATTACCAAAAAAATGAAGTTTTTTTTTTAATTTTTTTTATGGCTTGGCTTTATGTCATTCAGCCAGTCACAACATGCGTATTAGTGTCATGTGCAGTGTATATGTTGAGTAAGTGTCTTGTTACTTTGCAAAGTCGACGTCATTAGCGTAAAACTACTTAGAATTACACATAATAGACGCTATTTTACTAAACATCAACTTCAGAATATACTTTTTATTCGTAAAATATAGGGAATTTTTTTTATTTCAAAATATGAGGATATCTAGAATGATATTAAAGTCAAATAAAAAAATAATGAGTTAAAAATTGAAAATACTTTTGAATTTATTAAAGAAAAACATACGCTGGGGTCACAATTTCCCCCGCTTGGTCATCCGAAGGTTAATATATTTTTTCTACAACCGTGTTAAAAATGCAATTTTTAGCACTCCATACGAGCGTTAAAAATGCTACTTTAAGGCACTAGTGCTTTAACATTTTTAAGGCACTGCTGTTCGTATTGACCGTATAGGCAATTTTGATGTAATGTCAAAAAAATATAAAAATGGAATGTCAGTCAGATTCAAGTAAAAGTTTTTGTAGATATGATCCTGTAATTACGTTTGTAGAAAAAATATTGTATGATATGCCTGTTAAAATAGTTATTTATGAAACAGTTCGTTTTACAATTTTTAGAACTTTGACATTTAAAAATTCTAACTTCTTTAAAACCACAAAACTGTCAAAACTTTTGTTGTAATTTATTGCTCATTATGTCATCACCATGACAACGCGAAAGTTAAGGATATTTGATTATATGAAAGTGTGCCAAAAACAGTGCGAAAAAGTAAATCCCATTTAAAATACATTGTTACTTCACGCACACTTTAAACCCTTCACGCACTGCTATCTATAATGACAGTTTTCACAAATTAAAAACTTATACATAATATGACATATAGTACTTAGATAAAGTACATTTTTAAGGCAGTCATGTGAATTGCAGAACTCGCTTCGCTCATTCTGCAATCTTTCACATGCGTCCCGTAAACGTGTACTTTTAACACTTATACAGTGGAACCCCGATAAGTCGGCCCCCGATAACCCGGAACTCCGGCTAACCCGGACCGATTTTTATCAGACAAACATTTTAACAATAAAAATGTATTGCTGTTACAAAATCTCGTGAACCTAATTCATTCATTTGGTGACGTCAATATACGAACGAAACGATTGATGAATCCGACATTACTGAAAATATCAGGGTGCAGATGGGACCCTGTCGCTCAATTCGCAGCAAATAAAATAGTCGTATGTTTTTGGCTTAATTTTATTTCGGTTATACATACGCATTTCCAAGGTTCACGAGGTTTTGTACCAACTCTATGTAATATAATATTTGAGAGATAATGCAACCGGATTGAACTACATATATCATAGTAAAAATGACTCATGGTACACCACATTCATTGTCGAAAACAACAGGCACCTGTATTATCCTTTATTTTTTTGAAACTGTCTGTGTTATCATTGTTTAGAAAAGACTATTAAAATTCTTTTTTTAACAATGGTCTTAGTCATCACTGTTATTAAATAACATAACATCAGAGACGGTATTGTGTGTAGTAAAGTCGTATTATTGTTCGCTTCCGTTTTGTAATAGTTCGTAAATTTATTCAGATTTTGTGTTTGCGTGTCTTTTGTCTATAAGGGCAACAAAACGTAAAAATGTTGTAGTGACAATGGAAAACAAACCAGAAGCATTAAGTAGAATTGATAAAGGTGAATCTTGCAGCATTATATTATGGTGTCGGTACATCTACAGTATCGGATTGGAAGAAAAATATAACTAAAATCGAAGAATTTTTTTTTGAAAATGATAACAAAAGACAGTTTAATCGGTGCAAAGCTAATAAAGCTAAGAATGAGACTTTTGACGACGCTTTGTATGTGTGGTTTTGTGTGGAATGCGAACGTGGTTTACCAGTGTCTGTGTGACAATTATAACGGAGTTTATCTGTAAGCATACCATATTTTATTAATTTTTACCATTTTCTCCGGCTAACCCGGATTTTCGATAACCCGGATCGGCCGCGGTCCCAATTAATCCGAGTTAACGAGGTTCCACTGTACTTATATCATAAATAACTATAACAATGCGACTTCGATATTTTTAAAATTAAATAAAACACTTCTAAAATCACGTTATAAGCCCTATTTGGAAAACGTTTATTATTATTTTTTGGATTTCTGTCACCTTATGAATAATTCACCATATTAATAAGAACTTAAATTATTCATGTTATAGTTGAGTCGAAGCCTTTTACATAGAGAGGAAGCAGGCAGCCGTCAACTGCAGAAAACACCAGTGCCGCGGCTTCATCCCCCGCTTTTAATTATAATTAAAATTTTAATTTATAACACACAAAGAACTCTCCGTTTGTCAAACTGGAAAGGCAATAAACGAAACCAACAGGTGCCCATTCAAATGAAGTACAGATCATAATAATAAACGCTCGAAAATATAATATTCACTTTTGCGTAAAGGTTACAGAAAAAAAACGTAGTTATGCAATGGTAATATTTCATTATAGTCTGGGCTGATTATCGGAGAATAGGCCATTTTTGGGAAAAGTTATTTACCAGCAATTTTATTGCTGGAATCGAATCTTATGATTTTATATATTAATAATATAGGTATGCAAAGTCCGCAGATAGTGTGCTACTTTTTTTATAAAAAAAATGGCGCCCGAAAATCGTGTTTTTTTCAATTTTTGCTCTATAACTCCAAAGCTTTTAACTTTACACCAAAAACACTCAAATAAAAATTCACCGCAGTTAAATTCTGCATAGAGACGTGTTTTTTCCGATTTACTTCGACGAAAACTTTCCCCGGAAAAAGCGGGTTTTTCCAACAAAATCTTTAATTTTCAACTAAACTTTTAGAAAAGTAATTGTTAACCAATAATTAAATAACTTGGTAATGTAAAAGCCATTTTCATATAGATTATAATTCCAGAAGCCGATGGAAATTGAATGAACCGTTTAGCAACAATTGAATTGTTAATTAAAAATTTACGGTCGCTATAATAACGACAATAATTATGATGCATTGAATAATAATAACTATGATTTTTTCATAAAAAAGACACTATACCTATTTAATGTACTTTACAGAATTGAAATTGCACTATTTAAGCGGCCTCAGGAATATTTTAAAATTATAAAAATTTTTTTGGCTTATAAACAAATAGAATATCTCGGGAAATATTAAACTAAATTAAATTGTAAAAAACTTTTAATTATGATAAGTAGTTCCTGAGATACAACCGGTCAAATTTCACCGGAATTTACGGCAAAGATATAAACAATAGGATCATAATATTCAAACCATCACCTTTTTATTTTCGTCCTCTTTCTTCACACCAATTTTCATATCCTTAAAATACTCATAACATATATTATTATAATAAAAACTATCGATAATACGTGTGAAAATTGCCAAAAATAGCAAAATTCCAATCAAAAATTAGGTTGGAGAAAATGTATCCCTCAAAGTTCAAAATCAGTATACGTTAACTCGACTTCCTATGGAGCAATTTCCTTCATTCTTTTTTTATTTCCAAGTACATAACTCGAGTCGAGCCATCGAACTAACGCATTATTAAATGTCAAACTTGCTTATGTTTTGTTATAATAAATAAATTTATTTATTATAACACAAAATTTTAATTTGTTCAAATAAAAATTGTTTAAATAATTATACAGCTTTCAAATGAGAATATTTATGTTTTTAACTTTAAAAGGTACACTTGTAGTAAGTTTATCTAAAAAAAAGCCTACAACTGGAAAAAATATGTAGTTTTCTGTTCTTATAAATAAATTAATCTATTATAACAAAACAAAAGCAAGTTTGACATTTAATAATGCGTTAGTTCGATGGCTCTACTCGAGTTATTAGGAAACAAAAAAAGAATTAGGAAATTGCTTCATGGGAAGCCGAGAAAATGCATTTTTTTAACGTATACCGATTTTGAACTTTGAGGGTTACATTTTCTCCAACTTAATTTTTGATTGGAATTTTGCTATTTTTGGCAATTTTCACACGTATTATCGATAGTTTTTATTATAAAAATATATGTTATGAGTATTTTAAAGATATGAAAATTGGTGTGGAAAAAGAGGACAAAAATAAAAAGGTGATGGTTTGAAAATTATGATGCTATTGTTGATATATTTGCCGTAAATTCGGGTCAACTTTGACCGATTGTATCTCAGGAACCATTCGTCATAATTAAACGTTTTTTTCTTTTAAAAGAAGTGTCCTGCCACTGTTTTTCGAATACCGTTTTCACAATTTAATTTAGTTTAATATTTCCCGAGATATATTTGGTTATAAGCCAAAAAATTGTTTATAATTTTAAAATATTTCTGGGGCCGCTTAAATAGTCCAATTTCAATTCTGTAAAGTACATTAGATAGGTATAGTGTCTTTTTATGAAAAAATCATAGTTATTCTTATGCATCATAATTATTGTCGTTATTACAGCGACCGTAAATTTTTAATTAACAATTCAATTGTTGCTAAACTGTTATTTCCATCGGCTTCTGGAATTATAATCTATACCAAAAGGGCTTTTACATTACCAAGTTATTTAATTATTGATTAACAATTACTTATCTAAAATTTTAGTTGAAAATTAAAGATTTTGTTGGAAAAATCCGCTTTTTCCGGGGAAATTTTTCGTCGAAGTGAATCGGGAAAAACACATCTTTATGCAGAATTTAATTGCGGTGAATTTTATTTGAGTGTCTTTGGTGTAAAGTTAAAATCTTTGGAGTTATAGAGAAAAATTGAAAAAAACACGATTTTCGAGTTCCATTTTGTTTATAAAAAAAGTAGCACACTATCTGCGGACTTTGCATACCTATATTATTAATACATACAATAATAAGATTCGATTCCAGCAATAAAATGGTTGGTAAATAACTTTCCCTTGTATTTTGCTAATTAGCCCAGAGTAATAATTTATATTTTATTTATAGTTGGAATAATTTTAAATAATCTTTGTCGTCTCCTAATCGGGCGTTGAATATCATCATCACTATCTTGACTTTATCCACCGCTGCTCTGAAGCGTCTATGGAATTGCATTTAACCCCTTAATGTACACATTCATTTTGAAGTTTCGGTCAAAAAATGATAGAATTTTTTTAAAGTGAAAATGTGGTGATTATGCAGGGTGTCCGAAAAGATTGGTCATAAATTATACCACAGTTTCTGGGGTCAAAAATAGGTTGATTGAACCTCACTTACCTATACATATACAATAGTGCACACAAAAAAACTTACAGCCCTTTGAAGTTACAAAATGAAAATCGATTTTTTTTTCATATATCGCAAACTCTTATATCGAGATTTTTTATTGAAAATGGACATGTGAAATTTTCATGGCAGCAACATCTTAAAAAAAAATTAAAGTGAAATTTGTGTACCCCATAAAAATTTTATGTGGTTTTGTTCCGTTAAACCTCCCCAAACTTTTGTGTACATTCCAAATTAAATTATTATTGTGGCACCATTAGTTCAACACAATGTTTTTAAAACTTTTTTGCCTCTTAGTACTTTTTTGATAAACCAGTGTTTATCGAGATATTTTGAATATTTTTCGAATCCCCCACATATTTGTATATAGTTAAGTATGATTATAGACACCTGTTAATAATCTGAAAATTTATTTATAACTTACATTTTTAGATATATTTGAAAAAGAAGCCACATCTCGATAAAAGGTGGCTTGTCAAAAAAAGACTAAGAGGCAAAAAAGTTTTAAAAACACTGTGTTTAACTAATGGTACCACAACAATAGTTTAATTGGAACATACACAAACATTTGAGGAGTTTAAAGGAACAAAACCCCCATAAAATTTTTATGTAAATATATTAAAAAAGAAGCCGCATCTCGATAAAAACTGGCTTATCGAAAAAATACTAAAAGGCAAAAAAGTTTTAAAAACGTTGTTTACGTAAATAATGAACGTACACAAAAGTTTGTGGAGCTTTAAGTGAACAAAACCCCCATAATAATTGAGGGGGTTAACAAATTTTACTATAATTTTGTTTTAAGATGCTCCTACCATAAAAATGATACATGTCCATTTTCAGTAAAAAATCTCTAATAGCTTTCGATATATTGAAAAAAAAAATCGATTTTCATTTTGTAACTTCCAAGGGCTGTAACTATTTTTATGAGCACATTTGTACTAAGGTAAGTTAGGTTCAACCGAACTATTTTTGACCCCAGAATGTGTAGTATAAATTATGACCAATCTTTTAGGGACACCCTGTATACAACTAAGTTAAGAAAAAATATTTTCAGAGGCGTAGCACCTTTACATTAGCTGGAGGTGAGGCGATTTAATAAATTATATTTTCTTCATAATTAATACAAATAATCTATATAATATCTACAGGGTGAGTCATGAGAAACTGTACATACTCCTACGTCGTATATAGGCTCCTATGGGGAATAACAAATGACCATTAAAAAGTGTCTGCTCCCATTGTTTAATAATATACAGGGCGAGTTTCGCATTTTGACAGAAAATTGTATTCGTCATAATTTTTTAACGGTCAGATCGATGTGTCTCTTATTTTGGTCAATCGTTACACTATTATCACCCAATCAACTGATTTAGTCAAACTAGAAAAAAATCAGGTCCGGCTTTAACAAATTCGTTTGGGTATTAAAAAAATTTCACCCTGTATACTCTTTTTGAAAACTCTAATATAAATTTTACAAATTAGACAAATAGACAATTAAAATGGCATATTTATCTTTTTCCCCACACGATTACTTAATTTAAAAAAAAAATCAAATTTGACTATGAATTAAAAGTTTGGTAAAGTGAACCATAGATTAAAAAAAAACTTTTACTACAAAAATTAATTTTTTTTAAACAAATATTTAGTTTATGTTACCACCCAATCAACTTATTTATTTAAACTAGAAAAAAAATCAGGTCCAGCTTTAAAAAATTAGTTCGTTTGGGTCTTAGAAAAAATTTCACCCTGTATATGCTTTTTGAAAACTCTAATATATGAATTTTATAAGTTAGACAATTAGGCAATTAAAATGGCATATTTATTTTTTTCCCCACACGATTACTTATTTTTTTATAAAAAAAATCAAATTTGACTATGAATAATTATTAAAAGTTTGGTAAAGTGGTACAAAAATTATTTTTTTTAACAAATATTTAATTTATGTTACCACCCAATCAACTGATTTGTTCAAACTAGAAAAAAAATCAGGCCCGGATTTAAAAAATTAGTTCGTTTTGGTCTTAGAAAAAATTTCACCCTGTATACGCTTTTTGAAAACTCTAATATGAATTTTATAAATTAGACAAATAGGCAATTAAAATAGCATATTTATTTTTTTCCCACACGATTACTTAATTTTTTATTAAAAAATCAAATTTGTCAAAATCGGAATTTTAACCTAAAAATGAAAAAAAAAATGAAATCACGGTAACTCGCTACAACTCTGTTCCATTTTAATATTTTTTTTCTGAAATTTTTACAGCACATATCTCTTACCATTGTGAAGACTATGAAAATTGTTGTAGACTTTCAGTCTTCTTCTCGTAAAAGTTATGAATTAAAAAAAAGATTCGTGAATTGCAAAGTTAAATCGCAAAGATTAAGTGAAAAAATTTAAAATTTATCTATTTGATCACGTCTATGTTAAACTATAGAGTCCAAAGAGAAGTGTATGGGGAGTTTTAGATCTAGACGTCTTATAAAAAAAAAATGGCGAAACTTTTAATTTTAAGAAAAACGTTGTTTAATTTTTTTATTTTTATGGTAAAATTGCGATTTTGACAAATTTGATTTTTTTATAAAAAAATAAGTAATCGTGTGGGGAAAAAAACTAATGTGCCATTTTAATTGCCTATTTGTCTAATTTGTAAAATTCATATTAGAGTTTTCAAAAAGCGTATACAGGGTGAAATTTTTTCTAAGACCAAAACGAACTAATTTTTTAAAGCCGGACCTGATTTTTTTCTAGTTTGACTAAATCAGTTGATTAGGTGGTAATAGGGTAACGATTGACCAAAATAAAAGACACATCGATATGTCCGTTCAAAAATTATGACGAATACAAATTTCTGTCAAAATGCGAAACTGGCCCTGTATATTATTAAACAATGGGAGCAGACACTTTTTAATGGTCATTTGTTATTCCCCATAGGGGCCTCTATACGAGGTAGGAGTATGTACAGTTCCTCATGACTCACCCTGTATATAATAATTGTTAAGAAAATAAGGCGTAAAATAGTTCTAAGAATAAAAAAACACGATTCACTTCAAACTGCTTCAAATGAACTAAAACTTTGTATAAAAACAAAATACTGAAAATTTAACAAAATTCACTTCGTAAAAATTGTCAATGGTTCGGACTGCAAGTTTTTAGATAAATAAATCTCATTTTACAATTTCTTAACACTGGCCGGGCAATAAAAATAGGTATTTATGTACCGCTAATTAGTACAATACGCTTAGAATAAAAACAGATTTTTAACAATCCTACAAAATTCAAGGTAGCAATAGTCAATGGTTCACAAATCATGGATAAATATCATTTTATAATGACAACACTGGCTTGGCAATAAAAAAAGGTATAGATGTAAAAGAATAAAAAGAAATATAGAAAAGATTTTACTGCTATTTAGATATTTATACGCTTTTAAACAAATACCAGCTTCGCAACTGCTTGAAAAATGGAAATATTAAAATTTAATGGTCGCTCGTGTCAGAGTCGAGCGTGTACAAAATTGCCAGTAAGGTTCGCTCGTGTCAGAGTCGAGCGCGTACAAGAGCCAAACCACACGGACCACGCTGCAGCGCTACTCTGTGGATCCACAGAGTGGCTGAAACAGGCGATTTTCTAGCGCCGGCGACTACGCTGCGAAGTGGATCCTTTGGAAGGGTGCGGCGGGTAATGTAATGGGTGAGAAAAAAAAAGTTTGTTCAAATGATTAAAAACTTGCCGGCTAATATATTTTTTTAAAAAGTGTGTTCGTCAAAATCAGTGTTTGTAATGTCCATAGTTTTAAACATTTTATAAAATTTCATACTTAAATAACTTAAAGGCCCACCACATACGGTGAAACGCAAATGTAACGAAACTGAAACTGTCGGTTACTTTTGAATTTCATTTGAGTTTATGCAGTAGACGCCTATGAGAGACCACACATGATGAAACCATATGGACCATTTCAGACCGGCCGTTTGAAACGCATATATTTCAGTTTCATTGAACCCGGTGTGCAGGAAACTTGTGTTTTTATCGGGTTTCGTGTTTTTGTGTCGTTGTGGGTACTTTAAAAAAACGGCCAAACCCGATTTCGGCCAAACTAGTTTGTCCTAACCGCCTTAGGATAAACTAGTATGGCCTAGGCCAAACTAGTTTATCCTATCGCGCGTAGGCCAAACTAGTTTATAATGAAATAAATAAACACACTTCAGGCCAAACTAGTTTATCCTGATATAAAAAAGATTCACACTTCAGGATAAACTAGTACGGCCTTCTTCTTCTTCTTCTTGTAGTGCCTATCCGTTTCGGATGTTGGCGACCATCATGGCAATATCTACTTTTCACACCGCTGCTCTGAAAAGAGCCTTTTTTAGATGCGTCTGTAAATACGATATGATGATTTTTAAAATAATTTTCTGTCTGAATTAAACATAATATTTCTCGCGCGCAAAACTAGCGTATAAATCGCGCATAAAGTGCCCAAAACGCGCGCATAAAGAGCGCAAAACGCGCATAAAGTGCGCATAAAGAGCGCAAAACGCGCATAAAGTGCGCAAAACGCGCGCGTAATGTGCGCAAAACGCGCGCATATAGTTCGAAAAACGCGCGTAAGGCGAGCATAACGCGCACGTAAGGCGCGCAAATAGTGCGCATAACGCGCGCGTAAAGTTTGCAAAACGTGCACGTAAGGCGCGCATAAAGTGCGCAAAACGTGCGCGTAGAGTGCGCAAAACGCGCGCATAAATTTGGCAAAACGTGCACGTAAGGCGCGCATAAAGTGCGCAAAAAGCGCATAAAGTGCGCAAAACGCGCGCATATGGCGTGCAAAACTCGCGCATAAATCGCGCAAAACGCGCGCCTGACACGCGCGTTGTTGGTGCCATATGCGCGTGTTTCGCGCGCGAGAAATATGATGTTTAATTCAGACATAGAAAATTATTTTAAAAATCATCATATCGTATTTACAGACGCATCTAAAAAATATCTAGAAAAATCTACGTACGTGGTTCAACACAACCACTACAAGTCTTTTCAGAGCAGCAGTGTGAAAAGTAGATATTGCCATGATGGTCGCCAACATCCGAAACGGATAGGCACTACAAAAAGAAGAAGAAGGCCGTACTAGTTTATTCTGAAGTGTGAATCTTTATTATATCAGGATAAACTAGTTTGGCCTGAAGTGTGTTTATTTATATCAGGATAAACTAGTTTTGGCTACGCGCGATAGGATAAACTAGTTTGGCCTAGGCTATACTAGTTTATCCTAAGGCGGTTAGGACAAACTAGTTTGGCCTAGGCCAAACTAGTTTGTCCTGAAATCGGGTTTGGCCGGTAACAGATACATCCCTACATAGTACATTGAGAAGAATATCAATTATATGTCTGTGGCTGCCAATCAATGAAACTGATCTGTATGCGTTTCAAATCGTCGGTTTGAAACGGTCAAAATGGTTTCATCATATGTGGTTTCTCATAGACGTCTATGGCATAAACTCAAAAGTAACTGAGGGTTGCAGTTTCGTTACATTTGCGTTTCACCGTATGTGCTGGCCCTTATTTGTTTTCCGTTCAAATCAACTTCCGTTGGCGTTTGTATCAGTTCAAATGCATCCAATGTATGAAATGTAGGTAATGCATAAAATGTAGGTAAATATAAATATGTAATAGAGAAAACATTGCTTACGGGATTTATTCTTTTCGATAGGACCTTCTTTAAAATCAGAAACAAATAATTCAAAGATGACGTCCCACGGTTTTCCTTTTAATGACCTATAAATATGGTCCCACGGTTTTCCTTTTAATGGCCTATAAATATGCCCTCGGGTTCTTGTATCACATATTATATCCTGTTTTGCACTTCAATCAAAAACCGTTCTGAATCGAGATTCATTTTAGGTGCTCACCCTATAACCTCTCGTAAATATCTGTGGCGGCTACAAAGGTGGTCCGTCTGAATTGGGTTTACCACTAGTGGACGCCACTAGCGTCTGTGGCCGGCGACTGTGGCCGGCTACACTCGCTCGTGTGGGGTACGCCGGCCACTCTACATAAGAACCCACGGTAAATCTTCGTCAGCCACTCTGTGGATCCACAGAGTAGCGCTGCAGCGTGGTCCGTGTGGTTTGGCTCTAAGGGGTTAAACCAGTCCCTTAAATTTTTTAACCATGATACTCTCCTTCTTTCTATACTTCTTCCCCCTGTTATTTTTCCCTGTAATATCAATCTTAGCATTTCTTATCGCTGTGCCCTCATTACATGTCCCTGATATTGTAACTTTCTTATTTTTTTCGAAATACTTCCGTCGTCGTTTTCTTCTGTATCCATGCTATTCTAAGCATCCTTCTGTGACACCACAATTCAAATGACTGTAGCTTATTTATGTATTCTAGCTTCAATGTCCAGCTTTCAAGATCATATTGCAGTATCGAAAATACGTACCACCTCGAAGCTCTTACTCTCAGTTCTAATCTAAGGTCTTGTTGCAGAGAATTATTTTTCATTTTTACAAACGAATTTCTTGCAATTTTTATCCTGGCCCTTATGTCTGTTGTTTGATCATTATTTTCAAAATCAAGGTTCCCAGATATTTTTATTTATCAACTCTTTCTATCGGTATATTTTCCAAATATATGCTGGTTTAAATATTTGTTTTCTTAGTTATCATGTCATATATTATTAGCCTTTTTATATTCAGTTTTAGTCCATATGTTTCACATAAACTGTTTATTTTGTTTAGTAGTAATTGAAGTTGTTCTGAAGCTATTTCTTTGTGGCATTTTTATAATCAACTATTTTCAATGGGAAATAAGCCAAAATTTGACCAAAAAATGATTTTATTAACGTTTCGACGCCCAAGTCAGGTGTCGTTGTCAAATTGTAGTAATTGAAGTTGTTCAACAGATCTTGTCATAATCACGGTACAATATAATCATCTGCATATCTTATGTTGTTAATAGATGTTTCGTTAATTATTATTCTTTTACTTGCAGATAGCAATGCTTCTTCAAAAATGGATTTACTATACAGGGTGAGGCAGATAACTGGCCTATTAGAAATATCTCGAGCACTAAAAGCAACAGAATCATGAAAATTGGAATACAGGGGTTTTGAAGGATGATCTATTAAATGAAAATATTTTCATCTCTTTGCAACTTCCGGTTATACCGGAAGTTGCTTATAACTTCGTTTTTTTAAATGGGACACCCTGTATATTTTTACATTTTTGGATTCTCTTCGATGTCTTCTTTCTTAAAATATGAGGATTTCTAATGTTATACAGGGTATTTTAAAAGATAATTACGTTTGTTTATTAATTTCGTAGCAATATTCACACCCTGTAGAATTGTAGTAGTTTGACAACTAAAACTCTACTTACCTTCAAATGATTTTTAATATAGTCTACTATTGTGAAGAATCATTAGTATAGCTAAATTTTTAATTTTAGTATACAGGGTTGGTCGAAACTCGGAATGAGTATTTTCTGAGTTTTCTTAAATGGAACACCCTGTATTTTAGTATTGTAATGAAATGATATTTTATGGTACTTTTTTATTTCTTAGGCATTCCCTATACCTAACTGCTTTAATTTGTGCTTAATTGTTAGTCGCACCAACAATCTTAACTACGTAGCTATTTTGATAGCTAAACCATTATTGGTAATTTTAAGGATCGGTCTGGATTAATATGTATTTATTTCTGAAATATTGTTTGTGATTGAATATTTTCATGGCTAACCTAATAAAATTTTACGTATTTTTTGTTGCAATTAATGTTTAGTTTGAATCACCAATAACTCACAAATTAAAGCAGTTAGGTATAGGTAATACTTATAAAATAAAAAAGTACTATGAAATATCATTTCATTACAATACTAAAATACAGGGTGTTCTATTTAAGAAAACTCAGAAAATATTCATTCCGAGTTTCGACCAACCCTGTATACTAATATTTCAAAATTAGCTATACTAATGATTCTTAACGATAATAGACTATATTAAAAATCACTTGAACGTAAATAGAGTTTTTAATGTCAAACTATTACAATTCTACAGGGTGTGAATATTGTTACAAAATTAATAAAAAAAGCGTAAATATCTTTTAAAGTACCCTGTATAATATTACAAAATCTCATATTTTAAGAAAGAGGATATTGAGGAGAATCCAAAAATGTAAAAATATCTAGGGTGTCCCATTTAAAAAAACCAAGTTATAAGCAACTTCCGGTATAACCGGAAGTTGCAAAGAGATGAAAATATTTTCATTTAATAGATCATCCCTCAAAACCCCTTTATACCAATTTTCATGATTCTGTTGCCTTTAGTTCTCGAGATATTTCTAATAGGCCAGTTATCTGCCTCACCCTATATACACGCAACCAAACGTATATGGAATCATCTGATATTTCTTACTATACCGTGCGAATTTAAAAAAAAAAACGAACACACGAAGTCAAACAGTATTTAATTTAAAGCAATTTAATAACAAATACATAACAATTATTAAATAAAACAATAAAGTATTTAACACACAAATTGAAAGTAGTTGTTTTAAAGTCAATAGCATACAAAATTTCAATGTAAAACGAATAATGTTTAACTTATTTTTATTTTTTTTTGTATTTTGTGGTAGTCAGTGTTATCACCTCTAGTCCTTATGCAAGCTTCAGTTTGCGTGGGCACGCTCCTAATCACATTATCAACATTTTTTAGTGGTAGGTTGCTCCATCCTTTAAAAGCAGCTTGTACTAGCCATGCGGTGTTTTCTGGATTATCCCAGCGAGGTCTAGTTTTTCTTTTAAGCATATCCCACAAACACTCTATAGGATTAAGCTCGAGTGAGCAAGCAGGCCACTCCAAACAAGGGATACCTTCTGCTTCAATGATGTCTGTAGTCACTCTAATGGTATGTAGAGGTCCATTATCAATAAATAAAATTAATTTTTCTCCTGTTGCACCTCTCCAGGGCCTGACTACAGGTTATCAACATAACTGTGAGCAGTTAAAGTTGATTAAATGAAAATTAAAGGAGTTTTTTTACAGACCACAATTCCTCTCCAGAAGATTACACTTCCCCTTGTATATTTGTGAACAGATCTGACAGTTTTCGTTCTTACTTGTCTTCCTCGACCTCTAAGTACACGATTTCGTGGGCCATCTGATTTTCCATCTGATTACATTAGATCCTGACTGTTTTTGAAAATAGCACATTTTGTCAATTCCCAATGTTCCAGTTTTGGTGGTGAAGACACCAATTTAGGCGATCAATCTTGTGCTGCCTGGATAACTCTGGAACCCATAACTGTCTCTTGCTGTATACTTCTTGGTACGAGCTCTTCTTTTTATCGTTTCAACTGAAACAGTTACACCTGCAGCTTCCAAAAGCTGCCTTTGGAGCTGCAGGTGAGAAATGGTTGGGTGTCTTCCAGCTGATTGGACAATTAAACGATCGTGGAGAGCCGTTATTACTTTTGGCGACTTTACCTTACTTTATTTTTGAGCTTTCCTAGTTCCTGTTACCTAGCATATGTTTTGGACAGAACGCCCTGTATTACGCCTAGCTCTGCAGCTTCTATGTCCATCTGAGAACATTACTTTCTCCACAAGACCAATAATCTTTCCTCGTTGTAAGTTCTATAACCCCACATGAGGCATATTTTCGTTTTTGGACGCAAAAGTTAGTTTATTTATTTTCGTTCAACTTGCAACTCAAGCAAATTAATAATCTATACCGTACCGGGCTGTACTATCCGATTGTCTTATCGATTTGTTTATTTTCAATAAAAACCTTTAATCTCCGCAACAATAACAAGTTTTTTCAAAAGAAATAAATATTATTTTGAAATACATGGTGATTCCATATACTTAAGTTTGGGTGTGTGTATACAGGGTGTAACAAAAATACAGGTCATAAATGAAATCACATATTCTCGGACCAAAAATAGTTCGAATGAACCTAACTTACCTTAGTACAAATATGCACATAAAAAAAGTTACAGCCCTTTGAAGTTACAAAATGAAAATCGATTTTTTCAAATATATCGAAAACTATTGGAGATATTTAATTGAAAATGGACATGTGGCATTCTTATGACAGGAACATCTTAAAGAAAAATTATAGTGAAATTTGGGCACCCCATAAAAATTTTATGGGGATTTTGTTCCCTTAAACCCCCCAAACTTTTGTGTACGTCCCAATTAAATTATTATTGTGGTACCATTAGTTAAATTCAGTATTATTAAAACTTTCTTGCCTCTTAGTATTTTTTCGATAAGGCAGTTTTTATCGAGTTGATGCTTATTTTTCAATATGTTTACATAAAAATTTTATGGGGGTTTTGTTCTTTTAAACCCCCCAAATGTTTGTGTACGTTCCAATTAAAATATTACTGCGGTACCATTAGTTAAACACAGTGTTTTTAAAACTTTTTTGCCTCTTTGTATTTTTTCGAAAAGGCACCTTTTATCGAGATGTAACTTCTTTTTTAATATGGTTCAAAATAGTCCTAAAAATGTAAATCATAAATAAATGTTCATATTATTACCAAGTATCCATAATTGTACTTAACCATAAACAAATATGTGGTGGGTTTGACAAATATTCGAAATATCTCGGTAACAACTGATTTTTAGAAAAAGTACTAAGAGGCAAAAAAGTTTTAAAAACATTATTTTTAACTAATGGTACTACAATAATAATTTAATTGGAACGTACACAAAAGTTTGGGGGGGTTTAAAGGAACAAAACCCCCATAAAAATTTTATGGGGTGTCCAAATTTCACTATAATTTTTTCTTAAGATGCTACTGCCATAAGAATGCCACATGTACATTTTTAATAAAAAATCTGCAATAGTTTTCGATACATTCGAAAAAATCGATTTTCATTTTGTAACTTAAAAGAGCTGTAACTTTTTTTATGTGAACATTTGTACTAAGGTAAGTTAAGTTCAATCTAATTATTTTTGGTCCCAGAATATGGAATTAAATTTATGACCTGTATTTTTGTTACACCCTGTATAGTAATAGATTTAATAGTAATGTACTGGCTTCGTTATCTATTACAATTTGTACTCTTTGGTTCCAGTACAGGTTTATTATCATTCGTAAATCCTCTTTGTCTATGTTTTTGTCTTTAAAATTTGGACTAATTTTTCATGTCTCACTTTGTCAAATGCTTTGAGCTATCACGTTAAAAGCAAATAACGCCTTTCTGGTTCCTAGTCCGTTTCTGAATCCAAACTGACTATTATATATTCCTTCTTTCAGCTTTTTATTTATACGACAATGTATTATTTTCAAGAATATTTTGAGAACATGACTACTTATGATATTATTCTGTATTTACTGCAATTTTTAGAGTTTGTATTTTTAGGGATAGCATGAAAGCTGGAGAGTAACCATTGTTTCGATATGTGGCCTGTTTTGTACACTGTCCCAAGTAGCAATTTTACGACCTGCAACCAATTTTGTCCTAATGGGACGTTAAATTTAAGGACAAAATTGGTTCACAATAAGCCTTAACCAAGGTCAACGTCTGTTTTTCCTATGGACCAACGTTGCTGCTAATAAGTAATATAATCTGATGACCAATCGACATCGGGAATAATGACGTCAATTATTAGGATAAGGTTTGACGTTAAGCTGACGTTGGTCTTAACCTATCTGTAGTATAAGTGCAATTAAGTGGCATACATCAACGACTACTCAACGTCGGGAATTACAACGTATTTTTTAGGATAGATGCCAACGTTCAGAGGACATTGGTGTTTTATCGAGTATGGTAGACGTATTTTTCGGGAAGACGACAACGACAATCCAACGTTGAGAATACCAACGTTAATTATTAGGTTAAGATTTAACGTTAAGCTGACGTCGGGTATATGACGACGACCGGTCGTCGGGAGTCTGTCGTCAAGACCAGGTTGTTTGCGCTTACTTTAGGACGTATTAGGCATACCAATAGGTAAATTCGAGGTGTGCAAGGTAAAAATAGGTTATACTAAAGATCGGCAGGGAGTGTCCTTGTCCAAATCAGTTAAAATGTAGTGCAATTGAGGTCGTGAGTCAAATCCGCCATTAATGAAAGATCGCCATGGTTCAGCCATTTTTTGAAACATAATGTTTGGCAATTTTTTTGCTAGATTTTAATGAATATTTGATTTTAAATAATTAATTTTGTTTATATATAAATCAAGGATAATTTTGTATGGGTCTAGACATAATAATATGTTTTTTTAATTACGATGGTTACTTCTATTTTTACCGTTTTGTTCGATTTAACCTGTAAATTTCTGAGGCGCTTTCAGTTTTTAGCAATTTTTATACCTAGTTTAACAGTTCACTTCCTTGCGTTTGTAAATTTTCGACCGCATTATGCAATGAGGCAGATGATTATAATAAAATAATTATACAAGTC
The DNA here is from genome assembly GCF_917563875.1 of Diabrotica virgifera virgifera. Classification (NCBI taxonomy): domain Eukaryota; kingdom Metazoa; phylum Arthropoda; class Insecta; order Coleoptera; family Chrysomelidae; genus Diabrotica; species Diabrotica virgifera. The sequence continues at coordinate 236,341,654 of NC_065447.1, forward strand.
ACTTAGGTTATATTCTGAATAGAGTAGGAACCTACTTAAATAAGTATCAACAGGCCGTCATGCATCTTAGTTTCTGATGATTTAATATCCTCCAAGATTATTAACCTATTTGGTAAAAATGAAGTGTGTCGGCCGTACTTCTGTGGTAGAGAATTTTATACTATTACTTTACAAGACCAAAGTCCTAAAAACTAACGTAATTTGACGATAAAATATCTCGAGCTGAGACGTCGAGGCAACCCGTATTTCTATTCCCCACTTAGGTGCAAATAGCGGTTTTCTGACCGTCGTCGCAACGTCGCGTATTAACGTTGGGGCATTTAATCCAACGTTAAGACGTCGTAATATTACGTCCAATTGCTTCTTGGTGTGTTAAACACGTCTACTATAATGTCCACGGTTTCATCATTTATGCATTTTAGGGTTTTTACTGGGATTTGGTACAGACCTTAAAGAGGTAAATTTTTTATATTGCATAAGTAAATTTCGTGTAATAATATACATTTGTCCTTTTCTTCGTCGTTAACCTGATGGAGGTATCGTGGTATCATGAAGCTGTTAATTGATTTTTTCCAATGATCCTCCATTTCTATCTATCTTCTACCATTCTAGCACATTCTGACAATGAGGTGCCAATATTAGCAAAAATATGCTCCGTGTCTCCTAGGAGAGATCTATCTTCATGTGTCTTCTACCTTTCCCTGGATAGTAAGTTTTTTAAGCCAATTTTATCGAAGCACTTGTTCAAAATAGCTTACTTATGGTCTTAGTATTTTCTTTATGTTTAGCTAGTTCAGTATAGATTCATTTGTTCTTCAGGCCACCCATGGTAGTATCAACAATATCAACATTCGTCTCCAGCAATATATCTCAAATACATTTATAACCTTTTACAGTGAATCTAGGCAGGCAAAGGCAGACCAATACGTGCACGTGACTGACCCTTTCGAGTAAGAACTATTATGTTTCTGGAAAGTTATCCAATTGCATCGGCTATAAGAAGTGGTGTTATTTCTACAATTTTCTAATGTAACTTTTAAATTAAATCCAACCACTGTTTCGTTCTGGGCCTCTTTAGAAAGTACAAAGTTCACTAAAGATGGACTGATAAGTCTGTCGAGTCCGTCTTCACGAGAAATTCTACGTTTGACGTTTAATTGCCGACCCCGTCCTCTGAGTTAATAAAGAAATCTATATTAGGTATATTCCGCAAAAAAACTTTACAACCCTCCCCCTCTACAACTTAAATCTGCAGCATCTTTCCCCAAATTCCGTAAACTGACAAAAGCCTACCTATCCGAAAGACCATATTATTCAGTAGAAGATTTTCTAAATCAATAACTAAGAAATTACAGTACTCTTTGCACAAATAGTATTTTTTTTTATTTTTTTTGTCTATATTTGGGTGTCACATGCAGCAGCTTAACTTTTAAACTTATTAATTACTAGGTAGACTATGCATTTGCAATTTATTTAAATTTTGCAATTGATTATTTCTGTTTAACGTCATTATTATTATTTTTGTAAAAATATTGACGATTTATGTAATTTTAGTAAATTGGATTGTTATTGTTTTGTTTTCTTGACTTCTTATAAGCTTTGTCGATAAAATTGTACAATTTTTCATAACAATAAAGCGTATTTCTGTTCTATATTACGTTAGATCTGAACACTTATGTAATCCCGTTGTATTTTTAAATTTTAATTCTTTATTAATATTATACCAATTACAGCAGGAGCTTTTACTTCGATTTTAAAACTTATTTAAAATTTATAATTTATGCTTGAAAGATCCGTACTAGAATATTCCTCTATATTATATTATATTTTCTTTATATGTATGACATTTATAATAATAATATCAAAGAAGTGCAAAATTGACTTTATTATTATATTCCCTATATTATTACATTTCCTGCATTCAAAATCAATATGCCATTAAGTAGATATATCATATATATGCTGTAAATATCTCGAGCTTGGATTCACGTAGAAGTCAAGAAGATATTAACCTTCTGTATAAATTACTTCATGCTATCCTTGACTGCTCGTTTGTTGTCTCGTTCCTTTCCATGCACCTCCAAGAAACACATTACCATAGATGTAATTATGGTAAATTTTCACCAATGTCGAGGATTCTGAGCAGTGACAATAAAGTTAACATTGGCGTGAGAATTGTTATGTTAAATAAATTAAAGAGCACATTGCTTTGAACATTCTTTATAGTTCTTTAATTTTTTAGTACATAGCCTAATTTTTTACTTCTTTTTTGTAATAATCAGAGCTCGCATTTATAGGCAAAAAAATTAAAGAAAAATGAGCTTAAGGAAGCAGAAATCTAGATATATAGGCAATATATAGACAATATAGACAAATAACTTATTGTTTATTAAACAAAGTGAATTAACTTAATAAATAGAGGTGTGCGACAGGGATGTTTACAGTCCTCATTATTAATCAATATAATATTCAGATCACATTATGAACTTAACCCTGACTGATATAGATGAAGGAATACTTTAGTTTAGAAGGCAGTCTATAGGGTGGCAAAGTTAAGTAGCAGGTTTGGGCTTGATTTTAATATCAAACAAGCTGAAAATGCGAGACATTATCATAAGGAAAACTTTGTTTATTTACGTATTTTAATTCATAATATGGAAAATTTCTATTATGAAAAGTTGTTTTGAATTAAAAATTATGTTTTAATGTGTAATTATATCATTCTAATTTAAATGTTGTGAACTACTTTACTCTTGATCGAAATTCATATTTTTTATATACCTCGTATAAAATTAATAAAATTTAATAATGATGGTTGCATCATAAATCTTAGACCATGAAGAGCTTTTTATGAAGAATATATTTTCTTCGTCAAATTAAAAATAAAAGAGTTATAAATAAAAATGTTGTTGGTATCCATAATTTGAGAAAAATCTTCAAATATTTTTTTCCATTAGAAGGATGTAATTGCACATATCAGACCATATAATTATTTATTCCAAACAACATTTTATATAGTCGGTTCGCTAAACTGAGACACACCTGGCTAGTGATTTTAGTCAGTAATTTTGACAATTTGGCAAAAAAAATCATTACTAAATAGTTAATAATTACTAAATAATTAGTACTTTTGCCAAAATTGGCAAAAAACAAAAAAAATTACCTACTAAAATCACTAGCCAGTTGTGTCTGAGTTTAGCGAACCGACTATAATAACAATTTTCATTTCATAACAAATGGAACAGTCCATTTATCATTAGGTACTCGCATTAAAGGGGAGGCCGTATACTCGTATAAACCCTTTTAAAGTTGTTAATAAATTATTGCTTTCAAAATATACTCAAATTGTATTTTTGAACATCTTATTTATTTTATATAATAATTAAATTCACTATCAAATGTCACTGATATTTTATTAATACTTAATTTAAAATTTAGTTTCACATTCACGAAGTGTCAAACTCAAATATAAATAACCTATGCTTTTCTTAAAAAATTCAGATTAAAAAACTAGCCTACTTACTAGGAACGATTTCAGCTGACGTTCAGTGTGTGTCGGCAGAAAATAAAAGGATTGTGACGTCACATTTAAGATTTTGAGGTCTATTATCTCGAAGACGGTTAGAGATATCGAAATGCCGTTTTCAGATTTGGATTCAGAAGACCAAACTACATGAGAATCCATCGATAAACCTGCTCTAAGTATTGCAGGAGCGGCAAAGCACTAATGCACAAACTTTGCGAATTTATAAACGAAAAGTTTTCGTTGAAAACCAACTAAATGATTATAAGCAAGAATAAGATAACACCAGGTCAATTTTTTGTTAACTTATATCACAAATCACCAACTTTTGATATTTGGGTTCAATTTTAAACGAACGGTGGGAACAATTGACGGAAATTAAGATAAGTCGTATAACGAAATAGAAAAAAACGAAGATTTAATAAGAAGAAAAACGTCAATAGTATAGTTACGCAAGAAGAATGGAGAGGAAAGGATTAGAAATTACACGCAAAGAAGTCTTTCGAAAAGATGGAGATATATCAGGCAGTATACTTATCATAAGACACTACAGTAATGAAGTATTCAACTGAAAGATCGAAGAGAGAAAGAAAAAATTGGCCGAAAGATCTTAAATAAAAGAGGAAGAAGAAATTTTTCCTTTTTGTTTGTCGGAATTTGCCTTTTGTCATTTTTCTAATTTTTTGTTAGTTTTTACCTCTCCATGCACTCTGAGGATTTTATTTTTTCTTTTCTGCAAAATTTTTAAATTATGCAAAGAAATATTTAACTGAATAACTAAATAATACGTCTCTGGACGTCTATATGACGTCATACGACTATTATGAGATCCGTTCTATTCTGTAAAACTGTTTTTCGTCTGTGGGCACAGTGTCGTCCCAGAATAACGTCTAGTTGTCATTCATAAGAATTATCTCAGGAACGTATAGATAATAATATGGGAAATGGTCCCTTTGGAGAAGTTCCAGTTTGATAGCTATCTCTTGATGAAGGAACTTTCCTACTTAGTAATGCTGTTACATACTTCTATTCAGTTGCAGCAAATGCCTGGCAGCCCCCGGTAAGATGTTGAATGGTTTATTGATCTTGACATCCATATTGGCATTTGTCGTTTTGGATCTGAGGGTATTTCACGATATATTTCAGGTAATCTTTGGTTGGTATAACCTGATCCTAAATGACGAGTAATACACCTTCTGTTTCAGGAAACATCTTTCTTGATGTCGACCAATAGTTCGACGCTGTATTGTCAACAAAATGATGATTATTACTATTATTTCATTTATAACGCAGTGTAGAATGTAGAATGCAAAGTTAGAATGTACAAGACTTGTATTACATATATTACGACATATGGAATAAAAACGAGAGAAGACACTAGAAAAACCAAAATAATGCTTGATCTAGTGGAAATGAATATGAAGTACAGCGAGCAAAACTAGAATAAACAACAAGAAAAACGAAGAGATAAGCTCGTATTGTGGGTTTCAAAATTGAGTAAGATACAAACATCAATAATATAGCTATGTAAAAATAATGGAGAAGACACTATTAGAAATCGCACGGAAAGAAAGCCATCGAAGAGATGAAGATATATTATCTGGTAGTGCACTTTATATAAAAAACTACAATAATGAATCGAAAGATCGAAAAGAGAATGATAAAATCAACCGAAAGATTTTAAACAAGAGGAGAAAGAAGAATTTTTCCTCGTTGGTTTTCGGAATTTCTCGTTTTTATATTTTTTTCTTAGTGTTTATCTCTCCATGTCCTCTCAGGATTTTATTTCTTACTACAAAATTTTAATTTATGCAAAGAAATATTTAACTGGAGCAATACTAATCCCGACACTGATCGCTTCTGTCAAAAAAGTTCGAGAACAATCCGTTTGCTACTCATTCCTTGCGCCTGCTTTCTCAACGGTACAAATAGCTCCTATCAAAATTTCAGAAAATTACCATTTTAACTAATGCAGTAACAGGGAGGTGGTGAAGCGTGAAGTATGGCGAGGGGCGGTATGACGTCTCTGGACGTCTATATGATTTAGGGTTTCATCATAAATGGGCTCATTTTACCGTAACAACACACGCTCACTACACAGACAGATTTAATGGATGGAAATGGAATTGATCGGCAGGAGCCATATCAATATATATATACCCTTTTTGTTATTGTGAGTCATTCAGCATCACTGAGCCAGACGTTGCATTAAAGAATGAACTATTTGTTCATCTCTATTTTAAATTATCCCTAAAATACAAATGCTAAAAATTGCAGTGATTACAGAACAATATCATTAATAAGTCACATTCTCATATTATTCTTGAAAATAATACATGGTGGTATAAATAAAAAACTGGAAGAAGGAAGAGATGATAGTCAGTTTGGGTTCAGAAACGAACTAGGAACCAGAGAGGCGTTATTTACTTTTAATGCGTTAGCTCAAAGATGCATGTCCATGAATATGGATGCGCATGTTTGTTACGTTGATTTTGAGAAAGCATTTGACAAAGTAGAACATTAAAAATTAGTCCAAATTAAAGGGATTTACGAATAATAACAAACCTTTACTGGAATCAAAGAGCATAAATTGTAATAGATAACGAACCCAGTCCAGAAATTAAAACCAGGAGAGGAGTTAGGCAGGGATGTATTATGTCTCCTTTACTTTTTAATGCATATAGAAAAGATATTTTTGAAGAAGCATTACTATCTCAAAGTAAAGGAATAATAATTAACGGAAGATCTATTAACAACATAAGATATGCAGCTGACACCGTGATTATGGCAAGCTTTGCTGAACAACTCCAATTACTACTAAACAAAACAAACAGTTTCTGTGAAGAATATGGACTAAAAATGAATATAAAAAGGCCCTCTACATTATAATAACTAAGAAAACAAATATACAAACAAGCATACATTTGAGAAATGTACCGATAGATAGGGTTGATAAATACAAATACCTAGGAACCTGGATTTCAGAGAAAAATGATCAAACAACTGATATAAGGACCAAGATAGAAATAGCAAGAAATGCGTTCGCAAAAATGAAAACAATTGTCAGCAACAAAGACCGTAGATTAGAACTGAGAGTAAGAGCTTTGAGATGCTACGTGTTTTTGATACTGCAATACCGCAATACGAATACGGACTTGAAAGCTGGACATTGAAGAAAGAGCACATAAATAAGCTACAGTCATTTGAAATGTGGTGTACATACGGAAGGATGCTTAGAATAGCATGGACACTAATAGCAGGATTATATTCTAGTATAAAGAGGATATGGGACTACTGATGACGGGAAAAAATCCCCGAAACCGGTATAGACTCTTCCTGTACTCTCCGATTTAACTAGAGTATAATGCTGCTGCATTTTCGGATTGTAAAGAAATTGAAAATGTTTATACATTTTTAATTCATTTACTCTCTTGTGGAGTACTTAGGAAGCTTTCTCGTTGGAACTTTTACCACGCTGAGCAAATGGGACGTGAATTATTTAAAATTCCCTCATCTTAGTGTTCGTCTCGGCACGCGTATGATTTATAATTTTTGAAAATCACGGGGGTAGTAACCAGAGAACTTCCACCTGTTGTCAATCTAGTGGTATGAGAACCATATTTATTGTCATTTTCTGTGCAACTTGATTGAGAACTTATTTTGTTTATTATTTGAGTTCTTTATAATATAGTAAATATTAGCTAGTGTCAAACGTATCTAAAAATAAAGTATTCGAGCACAAAATACATTAAAGAATCGTATTTTGCAGTACTGCATACCTCAATACATTTTGACATAACTGGTTGAATCCACTCTCAAAATTCAAATTCCAATGCATTTAAACTATTCAGTAAATATTATATCAAAAATCACTTACCGTGAACCGTCTACACCAGACAGACAGCCATCGGATATCCCTAATTCTTTTTCCCATTGGCAGTCGGAGGATTATGTCAGTGTTGTTGTAAGCCCGTAATACCGGTGGATCCCTGAAACAAAGCCGTATAATAACTCTCTGCTGCAGATAAAAACACTCAACACTCTACACGATTCGCTCTGTTTTCCAGTTTGTGCGGATTTCGAGGTACATGGGGAAGAATTGATTACTACTCCTGATTTAACAAAGAACCGTGGAAAAACTACTTTAAAAGATACTGCTGCCGTTTATCTTCCCTAGAGTTTATTTTCATTAAATTTGATGAAAAGGGATAAGGCGCATATGGGAGGGACTTCTTGTTGTAGCAGAAAAAGTAAAAGGTTGTGAGATATTTCGGAAACGACTTCTAATTATATTTTCAGTATCAATATATCTAAAAATCATTTTTACCAAAATTTAAAAAATATTGATACTGAAGATAACAATTACCGAAACGTTTCTGAAAAAATATGTCTTAAAAATATATTGTAACGTTATAAAGGACACATCTTTGTTATTTTATTTTCAAATAATTATTTTATTTTATCTTCTTTAATAATGCATTAATAATAATCTTTCTGTAATTGTTTTAACTTGTTTTTTCGTTAAAAACTTGTTTGGCGCCCTCTTTCGTTATTAATAGGCATATCTCCGTATACAACATTCGGAAGATTCTTATTCCATAGTTTTATGGTTCATGTCAATGCCATCATACTACCGTTTCTTGTTTCTGTCAGTATCAAGATCCACGTTGGGCGCCAATTGTGTAGCGATAAACTACCACAGAGAATTGAAATACTATTGTAAAATAATATTTCAATCAACTGTGATAGTTATCGTTTACCCCAGCCTAGCTCAGATTCATAAGGTGTGTGTTCGTCTTGTCCTAATAAAAAAATATCAACGATGAACATCTGGAATGGAAGCAAACGAAACAATATTTTAACTTATCATGTTTATTTTTCCATTAGTCATATTTTATTATATCTTTATTTCTCAAAGCCGTACAAGTTCCTGCTCAAGTGTGCCAGTCCTAGTACAGAGAGCCAGGGATATCAACTGCGATGTGTATGCAAGTTTCTTTGATTTCGACAAGGCAATTGACAAACTACCTCATGGGTCTTAACCAAAGCCGTATAATAACTCTCTGCTGCAGATAAAAACACTCAACATTCTACACGATTCGTTGTGTTTTCCAGTTAGTGCAGTTTTGAGGTACATGGATTGATTACTACTCCTGATTTAACAAAGAACCGTGGAAAAATTACTTTAAAAGATACTGCTGGCGTTTATCTTCCCTAGAGTTTATTTTCATTAAATTTGATGAAAAGGGACAAGGCGCATATGGGAGGGACTTCTTGTTGTAGCAGAAAAAGTAAAAGGTTGTGAGATATTTCAGAAACGATATCTTCAATCTAAAAATTATTTTTAACAAAATTTTAAAAATATTGATACTGAAGATAACAATTACAGAAACGCTTTTGAAAAAATATGTCTTAAAAATATATTGTAACGTTATAAAAGTCACATCTTTGTTATTTTATTTTCAAATAATTATTTTATTTTATCTTCTTTAATGATGCATTAATAATAATCTTTCTGTACTTGTTTTAACTTGTTTTTCCGTTAAGAATTTGTTTGGCGTCCTCTTTCGTTATTTATAGGCGTATCTCCGTATACAACATTCGGAAGATTCTTATTCCATAGTTTTATGGTTCATGTCAATGCCATCCCGCTACAGTTTCTTGTTTCTGTCAGTATCAAGATCCACGTTGGGCGCCAATTGTGTAGCGATAAACTATCACAGAGAATTGAAATAATATTGTAAAATAATATTTCAATCAACTATGATAGTTATCGTTTACCCTAGCCTAGCTCAGATTCATAAGGTGTGTGTTCGTCTTGTCCTAATCAAAAATATCAGCGATGAACATCTGGATTGGAAGCAAACGAAACAATATTTTAACTTATCATGTTTATTTTTCCATTAGTCATATTTTATTATATCTTTATTTCTCAAAGCCGTACAACTTTCTGCTCAAGTGTGCCAGTTCCAGTACAGAGAGCCAGGGATGTCAACTGCGATGTGTATGCAAGTTTCTTTGATTTCGACAAGGAAACTGACAAACTACCTCATGGGTCTTAACCAAAGCCGTATAATAACTCTCTGCTGCAGATAAAACACTCAACATTCTACACAATTCGTTGTGTTTTCCAGTTTGTGCGGTTTTGAGGTACATGGAGAAGAATTGATTACTACTCCTGATTTAACAAAGAACCGTGGAAAAATTACTTTAAAAGATACTGCTGGCGTTTATCTTCCCTAGAGTTTATTTTCATTAAATTTGATGAAAAGGGACAAGGCGCATATGGGAGGGACTTCTTGTTGTAGCAGAAAAAGTAAAAGGTTGTGAGATATTTCAGAAACGATATTTTCAATCTAAAAATCATTTTTAACAAAATTTAAAAAATACTGATACTGAAGATAACTATTACCGAAACGTTTCTGAAAAAATATGTCTTAAAAATATATTGTAACGTTATAAAAGTCACATCTTTGTTATTTTATTTTCAAATAAATATTTTATTTTATCTTCTTTAATGCTGCATTAATAATAATCTTTCTCTAATTGTTTTAACTTGTTTTTCCGTTAAAAAATTGTTTGGCACCCTCTTTCGTTATTTATAAGCATATCTCCGTATACAATATTCGGAAGATTCTTATTCCATAGTTTTATGGTTCATGTCAATGCCATCCCACTACCGTTTCTTGTTTCTGTCAGTATCAAGATCCACGTTGGGCGCCAATTGTGTAGCGATAAACTACCACAGAGAATTGAAATACTATTGTAAAATAATATTTCAATCAACTGTGATAGTTATCGTTTACCCTAGCCTAGCTCAGATTCATAAGGTGGGTGTTCGTCTTGTCCTAATCAAAAATATCAACGATGAACATCTGGAATGGAAGCAAACGAAACAATATTTTAACTTATCATGTTTATTTTTCCATTAGTCATATTTTATTATATCTTTATTTCTCAAAGCCGTACAACTTTCTGCTCAAGTGTGCCAGTTCTAGTACAGAGAGCCAGGGATGTCAACTGCGATGTGTATGCAAGTTTCTTTGATTTCGACAAGGCAATTGACAAACTACCTCATGGGTCTTAACCAAAGCCGTATAATAACTCTCTGCTGCAGATACAAACACTCAACACTCTACACGATTCGTTGTGTTTTCCAGTTTGTGCGGTTTTGAGGTACATGGAGAAGAATTGATTACTACTCCTGATTTAACAAAAAACCGTGGAAAAATTACTTTAAAAGATACTGCTGCCGTTTATCTTCCCTAGAGTTTATTTTCATTAAATTTGATGAAAAGGGACAAGGCGCATATGGGAGGGACTTCTTGTTGTAGCAGAAAAAGTAAAAGGTTGTGAACAAAATTTAAAAAATATTGATACTGAAGATAACAATTACCGAAACGTTTCTGAAAAAATATGTCTTAAAAATATATTGTAACCTTATAAAAGTCACATCTTTGTTATTTTATTTTCAAATAATGATTTTATTTTATCTTCTTTAATGATGCATTAATAGTAATCTTTCTGTAATTGTTTTAACTTGTTTTTCCGTTAAAAATTTCGTTATTTATAGGCATATCTCCGTATACAACATTCGGAAGATTCTTATTCCATAGTTTTATGGTTCACGTCAATGCCATTCCACTACCGTTTCTTGTTTCTGTCAGTATCAAGAGCCACGTTGGGCGCCAATTGTGTACCGTTAAACTACCACAGAGCAGTGGCGGCTCGTGACCTCAGTATCCGGGTAGGCAACACATATGGTGTATAATAATATGTACATATCTATATAGGTACAGGGTGTTTGGTAAAGAATGGGCCATAGCTTAACCTTACATTCCTGAGCTTAAAATTTGGTCGATTTAAGCTAACTTACCTTGGTATTAAAGTTGATAATAACCGAAATACAGGGTGTCAAACTTAAACTTTCATTTTATTTATTCTTGAATATTTCCTGACAGACATGGGATAACAACACGAAATTTGGTAGGTAAGCGGGGTTTTTTTTAGATTAGAAATCTAAATTTGCCACCAAAAATGATCTATTACCCAGAGGGCGCTACATACGTCTTTCAGCGCTCATTTAATACGTTCAATTTTTTTTATCTCCCACGCCACGTAGTTTTTTAATCCACATTTTTATTCTCTTAATATTTTTACTTTAAAAAGGTATACTACATTCATCTCGCTAAGCTCAACTGTTTTCAAGATAAACGCATTTTAAATCTGCGATACAACATAATTTTTGCATATCATTGTAGTTAGACCCGAAAAATAAACTTGAAACCATAATAATTGTGCCAGTTCTCATATTTATGTCGCAAATTCCATTTGAAGAAATTTGAGATACATTTTTGTAAATTTTTATGATTTTAAGTTATTTTTCGGGTGTAACTGTAACTACAATGATATGCTGCAAAAAATTATGTTGCCTCGCAGATTTAAAATGCGTTTATCTCGAAAACGGTTGAGTCTAGCGAGATGAATGTAGTATACCTTTTTTAAGTAAAAATATTAATAGAATAAAAATTTTTATTTAGAAAGTATGTAGAGTGGGTAATAATAAAATTGAACCTATTAAATTAGCGCTGAAAGGCGTATGTGGCGCCCCCTGGATAATACATCATTTTTGGTGACGAATTTAGATTTCTTGTCTCAAAAAATCCACGCTTACCAAATTTTGTGTTATTATTCCATGTCTGTTAGGAAATATTCAAGAATAAATAAAATAAAAGTTTTAACTTTGACACCCTGTATTTCGGTTATTATCAACTTTCGTACTAAGGTAAGTTAGCTCAAATCGACATATTTTAACCTCATAAATCTAGTGTTAAGCTATAGCCCATTCTTTACCAAACACCCTGTATACAGTGTGTCGCATTTAAGATGAACACACCCTTATATTTCGGCTATTAAAATAAATACAGATTTGAAATTTTGCAGTCATTGATTTTGATGGTTTACACCTTTAGATAGTCAACTGAAATTTAAATTTTAAACGCGGCCTAGTGCGAATTCACAAACAGGACGAATTTTCAATATTTTGTTTCGCGTTAGAGATATCGCAAAAAGTTATTTCGAAAAATTGTTAGAAATATTATTCTGACCCTACATACCAAATTTCATGACAAAATTCGAACTTTTCGTTTTGTTCAGAATTGGTAGTCAAGATCCTAAAACATGCAATTGGCAGTTCCGAGATGCAGCTCGACACAACCAATGGGCGCGTTCACCAGATGCAAACGTTGGCAATCAGTTTGCGCTTTATGGTTCTGAACGTCAAACATGTTTGGAAAGCGGTCGCCATTTTTGCAAACATAAGATATTTAAGTTGAACTTTGCAAACGTGTTGAATATTGAAAAAATATGGCGGGAATTTAAGTTGTATATATTGTAGAATATATTGATAAGGGTTTTATATATAAAATTAAGGCTACTGAAGACATTCTGCTACGTTATTATCTATTAAATCAATTTTCTTTTTTCCTTAAAAAAAAATAAATTCAAAAACGTATTTATTGAGAAAATTTATTTTAGGTTACATTCAAACCAAGCAAGCAAAATGTCAAATTTTAACCTAAACAACCAACCGTTCAGCTCGCTGTCAACAAGTTTAGAATCAAAGCGCAAACATTTGTGAATGTGTTTGCATCTGGTGAACGCAGTGAATGTCAAAGGCTCAAAAAATCTAGCCTACCTATAGCCCGAAAATACACGGCCAGGCAAGCGACAATACAGCCGCTGTGCTTAGCGTAAAGAGTGAGACAAATGCGAATTCTGTTCGGCTACTTTTTAGAGAGCCTTCCCTAGGGTAAAGCCGTCGTAGTAATGCTACGCTACGGGGAGCGTACAATAATTATTACAACTTCAGAGATGAATTAAAAAGTAGCTTTGCTTTATTTTAGATTTTTAGATACTTCGGTATTGTCTCAAAATTTATAAATTACAGTTTTGAAATAAGTAATTTATATTAATAAATAATTTATCATTGCACATTTGAAGAGGTTAGGCGGCGCCTACTTTGCCTACCCTGACGGGCCGCCCCTGCCACAGAGAATTGAAATACTATTGTAAAATAATATTTCAATCAACTGTGATACTTATCGTTTACCCTAGCCTAGCTCAGATTCATAAGGTGTGTGTTCGTCTTGTCCTAATCAAAAATATAAACGATGAACATCTGGATTGGAAGCAAACGAAACAATGTTTATTTTTCAATTAGTCATATTTTATTATATCTTTATTTCTCAAAGCCGTACAATAACTTTCTGCTCAAGTGTGCCAGTTCTACTACAGAGAGCCAGGGATGTCAACTGCGATGTGTATGCATGTTTCTTTGATTTCGACAAGGCATTTGACAAATTAACTCATGGGTCTTAAGCAAAGCCGTATAATAACTCTCTGCTGCAGATAAAAACACTCAACAGTTTACACGATTCGCTCTGTTTTCCAGTTTGGCGGATTTCGAGGTACATGAGAAATAATTGATTACTACTCCTGATTTAACATAGAACCGTGAAAAAACTACTTTAAAAAATACTGCTGCCGTTTATCCTCCGTAGAGTGTATTTTTATTAAATTTGATGAAAATGGACAAGACGTATATGGGAGAGACTTCTTGTTGTAACATAAAAAGCAAAAGGTTGTGAGGTGTTTCAGAAACGACTTTTAATATTATCCTATATTGTTTTACAAGAAATAAAAAATATTTATACTGAAGATAACAATTGCCAGTTTTTTGGCACTAAATTGTTTATAAATAAGAATGGCCGCCAGATCCTACGCAGGAAATAGTTACAATTTGTTTTTATAGGTATTATTTGTCGAAAAAACGTTGAAGTTCAGTACCCTGGCTGTTGAAGTGTCATGGAAAAAACCTTATTACCCTGGACTATTGGATCTAGTTTTTCTGTAATGTAACATCTCAGATATTTAAAGTGAGTAACTTTCTACCTGTTTTGTTGATCTGTATGTAGATCATTGTCAATAACTCTTAAAGGCCCTGGAGACTGTAGCATAAAATAGCAGTTTCACCATTCATATTCATTCCAAAGTCTTTATCTTACAAATCCTATTTGAAAATTATATCCAAGTAGATACCAAATAACAGCGGGAATAGAATACATCCCTATCTGATATATTTGAATGTAACATTCATCGGTTACTGTAGAAGTAAAAAGGCTTCCTTTTGTAGCTGGTATATATAAATTTTATTAAACAATTTTCAAGTTGGACAAAAACTTTACATCACAGATTAACGAACGTGTTCGGTCTTAGCAGACCATCATCAGATGGTCTGCGAAGTAAAGTTTTGTCCAATCTTTTAAGAAAATTTTTTTAATAAAATTTATCAGCTACAAAAGGAAGTCTTTTTTACTTCTACAGTATTTTTGCTATGGAATACAGCCAATTAGAGGGATTCCCTTTTTATGTTAATTCATCGGTTAATCTCCCATCTCATACGATCCTGATCCGATTTCTGCTTCCAATACACGTTTTCTACGATACGTAGGTCTTTACCATCAATGCATTTGGTTCTGAATATGTTCAATAACCTTCCATGCTACACCTTTCAGAAGTATTTTCATAATCGATGAAAATCACATAAATATCTTTATGTCTTTCGCAGTATTTTTGGAGAAGTGCACATTTAAGACAAAAAGTGCCTCACCTGTATCCGGCGCATGCCTAGGTTCAAACTGGGTTTCATCTAGGTCTGTTTTAGAATGACTTGTTATTGTTCCATGAATAATGCGAAAAAATAAATGTTCAATCATTGCTCATCAGACTACTTAACCTGTATTCTTCGCATCTTTTTGTCCGCTGATTTTTCAGAATTGTTATAAGAACTGACTAAAGCAATTCCTCAGATATTTCATAGTAATATACACGTGTATCCTCTCCTGGGCAGCATATGGTAAACTCAGAGACGTATTCAAAAGTGATCTTCCCATCTGCTTGAAATGGAAAGTCTTAACCAATGCATTTTGCCGGTTATGACCAATGGTGCTGAAACTCTAACATTAACAACATTAACAACCGCATCTGCTAAGAGGCTAAGAAATGCTCAACGTAAAATGGAAAGGTCGATGATTGGTGTGTCATGCGAGATAATATAACAAACGAAGAACTACGATTGAGAACAGGAGTCACAGATGTTGTATGTCATGTGGCTAAACTTAAATGGGCCCGTCTGATAGATTAGAGATGGACAAAGAGGTTGCTCGAGTGGAGACCAAGAGACAACAAAATAAGTAGGGGAAGGCCACCCACGCGATAAACGGACGATATAAAAATAATGACCAGTGTACGGAAATAGGGGAGGCCTATATCCAGCAGTGGATGGAAAGAGCTTACTGATGATGATGATGATACACGTATACAGTACCATACGGAAATAATTTCGCAGTGACTATAATTAGCTACGAAGCTAAAGAAACTAGTGACGACGACATTGAAGCATACGACCTGCAACGTAAGAGTGAAAGAAGGAACCTCAGAAGATTTTGCAGTCAGATCAGGACTTAGGCAAGGAGACCCGCTATCAACGCTAATATTTAACATGATACTAGAAAAACTCATTAGAAATAGCAACTTAAATAGAAATGGACACATATTGTACAAGAGCCATCAACAGAAAGATTGGTAAATGTAGCTGGGTAAGCTGGCTCTAAAAATAAATCAAAAGAAAAGCAAAGTTATGAAAGTATGAAGAGAAAGGCGAGATGGGACAAATTTCAATGTAAGCACACAATTAGGAGAGTTTAAGTTTGAGGAAATAGACGAATTTGTATATCTAGGTCTATCTGCGTAATGAAGATAAAATTAAAAAAGATCCAAAAACAAACAAATATACCACGATTCGATGTCTCAAAGATAAAAGAAGAACCTATACGTCAGAGTTTAAAACAAGAAATAAATGATAACTTAAAGAAAATCAAACAAGACGTGATAAAGACAACAGATGTTAATGACAAATCGAACATGATACAAGAAACGTTAGTAGAGGCAGGAAAGAAAATATTACAGACAAAAATAAGAAAAAAACAGAGATGGATGACTTCAGAAATCCTAGAGTTAATGGAGGAAAGAAGAAAACATAAAGGCAGGAATAAGGCAAAATACAAAGAAATACAGAGGTTAATAATAAAGAAAATAAAAGAGGCCAAATCCACCTGGCTGACAAATCAATGCAGTGAAATAGAGGAATATTCTAAAAAACATGATAGCTTTAATATGCATAAGAAAATAAAGGAAATCACAAATACACAGCGAAAAAAGAAAGATGGCCTTCTTAAAGACATAAATGGAAAAATTATTATAGCAGTCAAAGAGAAATTAAAAAAGTGGAAGGCGTACATAACAGATCTGTTTGAGGATAATAGACAAGAACCGGAAGAAATCGATAGCGAAACGGGACCAGAGATCATAATGGAGGAAATCGAACAAACAATACGAAACGCAAAAAACGGAAAAACTGTAGGTCCAGACGAAATACCTGCAGAATTACTGAAATGTCTAGACGATGAAACTCTACCTGTACTACTGGATCTGTTTAATGAAGTATATAAAACCGGAAAAATACCTCAGGAATGGTTGGTGTCCACCTTTGTAACAATACCTAAAACAATATATGCCAAAGATTGTTCAGACTATAGGACAATATCACTAATAAGCCATACCCTCAAAATATTTCTAAAGGTGATTCATGAAAGATTATACAGAAAGCTAGAAAATGATATGGATGATACCCAATTTGGGTTCCGCAAAGGACTTGGAACAAGAGAGGCATTGTTTGCATTTAATGTCCTCTCTCAAAGATGCTTAGATATGAACCTGGATATTTATTCCTGTTTCATCGACTTCGAAAAAGCGTTCGACAGAGTCCGACATGAAAAACTAATAGAATTATTGAAAAACAGAGATATAGACAGACGAGACTTACGAATTATCATCAATCTGTATTGGAATCAAAAGGCCAATATAAAGATAGAAGAACAAGAGTCCGAGAATATTGATATAAAGAGAGGGGTAAGACAGGGTTGTGTACTGTCGCCGCTACTGTTTAACGTGTACAGTGAAGCCATATTTCAGGAAGCGATAGCGGAACTAAGTGATGGAATCTCTATAAATGGAAGAACAGTAAATAACATAAGATTCGCTGATGACACCGTTATAATGGCAGACACCCTTGAGTCGCTACAAGCATTGTTAAATAGAATTAACGATTATTGCATTCGATATGGACTCAAAATAAACAAGAAAAAAACTAAATTTATGATTGTCTCAAAAACACAACATGGAAATGAAAGGTTAATACTAGAGCAAACCAAAATAGAAAAAGTAAAGACATGCAAATATCTGGGAACCTGGGTTGATGACAAAAATGACCAAAGCAAAGAAATTAAAGTCCGAATTGAAACTGCAAGGCAAGCATTTATAAAAATGAAGACACTGCTTACAAACAAAGACCTTCAGTTGCCTCTCAGATTGAGGGTTCTAAGATGCTACATATTTTCTATATTACTATACGGAATGGAAGCTTGGACATTGAAAAGGCAACATATAAGAAAAATAGTAGCGTTCGAAATGTGGTGTTACAGAAGAATGTTGAAAATTCAGTGGGTTCAAAGGATTACCAATGTTGAAGTGCTACGACGTTTAAATAAGGAGTTAGAAATTATGAACGGTATAAAAACAAGAAAACTAGAATATTTGGGTCACATTACCAGAGGAGAGAAATATGAGCTGCTGAGAGTTATTATGCACGGAAGGATCCAAGGAAAAAGAAGCATAGGAAGAAGACGCATTTCCTGGCTGAGGAACCTTAGAGAATGGTTTAACTGTAGTTCATTACAACTGTTCAGAGCAGCAGCCAACAAAGTGACCATAGCCATTATGATATCCAACCTCCGCTAGGAGATGGAACTTTAAGAAGAAGAAGTATATCTAGGAGCAAGGATAACAAACAAGTGTGAAGAAATGAAAGAAATTGATGCCAGATTAAGTAAAGCCTATCGATCTGCGGGAGCCATGAATTATTTACTATGATCAAAACAGCTGTCATGGAATACGAAATTTAGGATTTACAAGACTATAATAAGACCAACACCTACATATGGATGTAAGACATGGATACTTAACCAAACAACAAAAGAAACAGTAAGAAGATGGGAAAGAAAAATACTCAGAAGAATATTAGGAGGGAAGAGAACAGAGGAAGGGTATATAAGAAGGACAAAGAACCACAAATAGATAGCGTAATAAAATTAAGAAGGTTGCAGTGGCTAGGCCATATAGAAAGAATGCATGATGCCAGAGTGGTAAAGAAAATAGCATGGAGAGTACCAGATTATAAAAGAAAGAGAGGAAGACCACGAAAGCGATGGAGAGAGGCGGTAGTAGAAGACCTAAAGGAAAAGAGAATAACAGACTGGAAGAAGTTGACAAACAATAGAACACTATGGAAAAGAACAACAAAGCTCTGGGCCTAAAAGACCTGGAAAAAAGCTACATATATGGACTATAATTAAATCCAAATTATCCATTAAAATTGCCGGTAAATGACAAAAACTATTACGACTTATTCAAAATATTAATAGTAATAAATATATCCATCCTGTTTGCCTATTCCACAACGTATTAAATCTAGCAGAAAGTTATGAAATTCGCGAAGCTATTGTGTTTTTGGAGAAACTTTCCGCCAAGTTAAATACAAACTTTGACGACTGGACTATGAACATAAAGGCAAAAAGGAAAGCATGCAGAGAGCTTTTATTGCATAGCGTCCCTAACCAACTTCACATTCAAAGCTCTTCTGCTCGAAGCTTAATATTCCCAAGTTGCTATGTCATCAGTTGCGGCGTGATTGTGCGGGATGTTACAAACTTTCAGTACCATTTATTCGAACCAGAATATAATCTGACTTATGATAGCTCCGGCCCTCTTTTATATAAATTATTCGCTGTAGGCAGCCCATGAATTTAATTTTAAGAACTTTGAGGCACGTGGGTCGAAGACGAAAACATATTTTCGGATCCACCCACTGTTTAACTAAATTTGTTTGTTGTACATTACATATAAGATAGGACGACAATAATAACATATTATCATCCTCAGTGAACAACAATATAACTCAAAAGACATTTTTATACTTTTTAAATGAATATACACAGAGAGAATAATTTCTTTTTTCCTTAAACATTGATTTCTTTGAGCCATATTTTTTAGAATTTCATATAATATCATATCAATCTTGAACATACCGGTCCATATATTGTTATGCTCTATTATATCTATTTAATTAGATTGATTAGAAAATTTTTACTTTAATTAATTATTCAATTATTTAATTTACTGCCTATGTAAAAACAAAACTAAATTCAAATTAAATTTTCCAATCAATTTTATTCTCAGGGCTAATTTTGTATTGGATACAATATCTGTGATCTGTGGCTTCTAATATTTCTGATTGCTTACTTCTTCCAGGGTGGAAACAGGGAAATTGAAAACACTCAATATCATATAAATGTAATCTATTGTTTTTATCAAATAAGCCGTGTACATATGATTCAAAAAATATTAAAATTAAACTTTGTTGCAACAATCTCTTACTTAATAAATTAAACTCTAACTCTTATTATCTACTTGTTTGACAAAAAAAATATTTAATTAATTTATTATTTACTCATACTAAATTTAATAAAATTTATTTATATATTTACTTTATTTATTTAGTGCAGTTGAGTCCGGGAATCTTTACCTGTGCGTCATCATTTAAAGCATACGAAATAAGTCGATGATAAGTCGGAAATTTAAATTTACTAAACGCAACAGCAAGTGACAGTAAGTGACTTGCTGTTGTGTTTAGTAAATTTCAATTTCCGACTTATCATCGACTTATTTCGTATGCTTTAAATGATGACGCACGGGTAAAGATTCCCGGACTCAACTGTACTATTGTACTGATTAATTATGTCTGTTAAAATTGGGAGAGGAATTGTGGAAAAATTAAAGTAACTAAAGAATAGGTACAGATAGTGGAGTAAATTTTGGTGTCAAAGATATGATTTTATGAATTGTAATGGAATGAATAAACTATGTGACAGCAAAATCTAATTGACTTTATGTTGTTTTGGATGGACTGAAGGAATTCGAAGAAATATACCTTGATAGGCTACCAGACGAAGTGATTAGTGAATGAACAATAGAATGAGAGCTAACTAATATGGGGTCAAATTGTGGGTTGATGGCAATATGTAAAAAAGAATCTAAATTGAATGAGTATCAAAAATAGAGAACTATGAGTTTGATTTTTATAGGTGGTAGTGGAGTGAACAAACTGAACCAAATGAAATATGTATATATAAGTGCAGGAGTTTGTGAACGTATATGGTAGATATGACCAACTGAATTAACAAACAAATGTAAAAAACAAAATACTAATGTGAAATTTAAATTAGGATAACTGGATAATAGGGGTTACCTGATATGAATGGAAATGAAAAGAAAGATAGGAAAGAGATGAAAAGGATAGTATATATGCATTAAAAACTTAATTATTATAATCTGAAAGAACTTTGAAAGAATGTGTAATAATGGATTTTGGTGTGCAGTACCCTATTGTTAAGTAAAGTCTAAAGAAACTAAAAAGAAGGTGACAAGAATGTTAATAATAAAAGGAGAGTGAGTTATGTGGCAGACCAGAGTAATTAGCTGTATGTTGTTTTTAAACGGGATAAATGAAGTTGAGTAATTAGCATAACAGGCAACAGGACAAACTGATTAGTGTGTTAAGTTACATTCCAACAAGAGACAATAAACCAGATCAAGATTTAAGGGTTATTAATAATAAGAAAGCGACAATCTAATAAATTATGAAAGAATTGGTGAGCTGAGATCTGGAGGACCCGAAACGACAGATTATTTTTTACTAAAATGTAAATTTATAACATTTAAAGGGTTTTCATCCATTATATATTTGGTGGCTCAAAGCATGTATACTTCTTACCGGCACTGATTATGGAATTATTATTTCGAAAACGTTCTGTGATGTAACCCAAAAGGGTCTTTTTTAACATAAATATATCTTTCATAAAGGATTGTCGCTAGTTTTTGATATACATGAAAAAATCAGAATTCATAAAAAAATATATTAAAAATTTAACTTTTTAAAAGCTTTCTCACTTTTATGTGAACCATGTAAGACACACATATTATACCTACGGATACGCTAAACATCAATATTTTGTTCCCCGGAGGTTCATTTGAGGCTATGTTCATATTGAACTATTAAGGAAGATGTCCGACTTAAATTTTAGTGGCAAACTAATACGGTCGCAGTAAAAAATAAAAAGATATGACATCAAGGCTTTCTGAGAAAATAACAAGAAGAAAAATGGTATAATTTCATTTCCCGGTGAATTTGAGCTAATGATGTTGAACGTAAAAAACAACGATTCTCTGGTAAAAGCTCATTTCGAAACAGTAATGGTAGTAAGAGCTTTTGCCGATTTTTTTTCAGTCAAGTCAATCCAAAGTCGCAAGAAAAATGTTTTGATCCACCATAATTGATATTTTTAACATTCATTTCGTACAGTTAATAAAATCGTCTTTCTCATAATTATTTTCCTAACTTTAATTGGCTTGACCTTTCACAATATTAATGTGTTGTGAACTAGTTTCTATGATAACTTAGAAGCCGTAGTTGCCTCCTGATGAGAGACTAAAGCTGGCCACTCACTTACGGATATCGAAGAGGCCGGGCGACTGACAGGCGGTTAATTGAAGCCAAAATCATCACATACACGCAGTTTTCGTAAAGGCGTTGGCACGCTCGATCACAAAACTGCATGTGTGTGGCGTCTCAACTGCAGTTCATTAACTTAACTACTCAAATAACGGTCTTCAGTCCTGGCCTGCATGCCACGGCCTCTTCGATATCCGTAAGTGAGTGGCCAGCATTAGGGTAAGAACAGAACAAGTGGGTCGCTGTGGAGGTGGAGGTGGAGGTGGCGGTCGCGGTCAATGTCGCCATCAATGTAAAACAAACACATTGTAGTGAATGAAAGAGAACAGAGCAGGTAAGTCGCAGTGGAAGTTTAGCGCGATGCCATCTAGGAAGTTTACATCGATGCTTTTAAAAATCAAATGAGTTAGTTTTTACATGGACGCCTACTTCGATGCTTCCCTGTGATTGATGCGTTCAAGCCCAAGTTGTCATTCCCCTGCCATTTCGTGCGCTACGCTACTAGAGTTGCTACTTATAATCTCCTTTGCGTATTCAGTTCATTTTTGAATTTCAAGTGCTAAATATGAAAGAGGATCTGATAGCAATTGTGCAGTTCACTTCCGTATTATGGGACAAGACCCGGATGCACTATTGGGTATATTTACTATCAGTTACCCCTTTTGTAATCAAAATTTCATCATACTACTTCACTTAATAGTGGTCCTAGCTCGACTGAGCAGCGCAGGTAACCTCCTTGCTATGTGCTGTCGACATCGACCGCGACTTAACTAGTAACATCCTCCGCGACCTCCACCTCTACCGCGACCCACTTGTTCTGTTCGTACCCTAACGCGTTTCGAAACCGGTAGAGGTGCTTGCTGCACTCTCTGATTGAACTAGAATATGATGAAGATGCGGCTGTAGTTTCGTGTTGCAACGAAATTTAAAATGGTTATTCATTTTTGATTTACATGTTTACTCTGATTGGAGTACGAAGGGAACCATTCTCGTTGGAACTTAATTGAACTGAGCAGATGGGACGTGAATTATAAATTGTAAAATTCCCTCATCTTCTTTAGTCTCAGCATCCGTTATGACTTGCAAATTTTAGATGCCTCGCAGCTGTAACCAGAGAAGGTTCCCATTGTTTTCAATCTGGTGGGATGTAGAATAATATTTTTGATGTTATTTTATGTGCTATTAAATTGAAAACTTATTTTTTTGCTAGCAGTTGCCTCTAGGCATCCCTGCCATTTCGTTCGTTGCAATCCGTAACTGCACGCCGGGGTTTGTCCTGGTTGGGTCAGAGAGAGCAGCATATGTGCCTCCTGATGAGAGACTAATCAGTTTCGAAACCGGTAGAGGTGTTTGCTGCAATCACTGATTGAACTAGAATATGATGCGGCTGTAGTTTCGTGTTGCAACGAAATTGAAAATGGTTATTCATTTTTGATGTTTAAAAAAGCTTTATTTCTGTTTTTATAAAAAAAGTTTCTAGCATCAAATGTAAGCAAATTACGCTCAAAATAAAGTTGGTCCCTTTGGTTTTGGCAAAAAAAATCGAAAAAATCATCCCCAAATTACCAACTTAAATGAAATAATCGTTACCGCTTCACAAGTTTCTTTATTTATGTTGTGTTTATATGATCTGTAAGTTTCATCGATTTTCATCGGTTTTAAAATAAAATTTCTTAAATTTTTAATTTAAAAAACGGTTTTTTTTAAAATAACTTAAAAATTATTCGAAATACATACTACAAATCTCAAACAGCAAAAAAGTCGGAGTTGCTTTTCTGAATATTCTGTATTTTGAATTTTTCTGTAAGATAAAAATTGGTTAACTGTTCAAAATGTGCATACACTCGTGATTAGTGGATCGTTCATGCATTTTCAACTACAGCCCTTTCAAAAATAATGGCTTTGAACCGAAGAAACTTACAGATCACATAAACAATCCATACACGAGTAAAGCAACTTGTAAAGGGGTCTTTTTTTACCAAAAAAAGGGACCAAATTTATTTTGAGCGTAACCTGTTTACTTTTGATGCTAGAATTTTTTTTTATAAAACAAAAATAAAGATTTTTTAAACATTTTAAAATAGTTGTAATGAGTTTTCCCCAAGAAGTGCTTCATTTTTTGGGTATTTCACGTTAAAATATTCGATTTGGAATTTTACGGATATGAACCTATTTTTCATTAGTTATAACTATGGTTCTACTAAGTCTAGAGACCTAATATATACACCATTTTTTTCACTTTGTTAGAGGCTATACTTTCGCTTAGAATATTTTTTTTTTCGACAAAATACCTACTTACTTTTTGAGTTATTTGCGAAAAACCGTCTAAAAACGTACCTAGTTATTTTGTTGAAAAATGAACATATTCACTCGCAAATAACTCGAAAAGTATTAACTTGATGAAAAAACTTTATAGAACAAAAGTTTCTTAGAAGTAGTCAGTTTATCCATTTTCGGACTTATTTTGGACGTATATTTTTTCACCCCCGAGAAGGAGTGTAACTTACCCCCACGCCAAAAGCACACATCGACACAATCTCATTTTTTTTCTTTGACTTGTTAGATATGTGTGTGCCAAAGTTCATGTCAATCCAAGTGGTTCTTTAAAATTTAGAGGATTTGCACTATTTTACCGTTAAAGAACGTACTAATACTCTGTTAATATAATAATGTAAATATAATAAAGTACTGCAATAAAATAAAATTGTTTTTAGTAAATGATCATAAAATCTTTGTCATTTTCCTTTGCTAATGCACTGTACGTGTTTTCCAGCAATGTAATCTTCAACTACAACAAATTATTATGTTTTATAGATTTTCCTGCTGAAAACGTAGTCGCAACTCACAACTTCACATACTCGTTACCGCTACCTTCAAAAAACCCCTCTTTATTACATAATACCCTCCTTCGTCCCATTAAACGGCTTACATTTATCTTTTCAAACGGCATAAGCCGATTATTTTGTAGCCATGGCATTCAGAAGCGACGTGACTGTTTCAGAAAAACTGAAACTCTCTCTCGTGTATTTAGTTTTGCCAGGAAGCAAATAAGAAAAGCTCTACGGTATGGCATTTCATGGAAACTGACGAAATAAGTATATTTCGGTTGTTAGGGTGGAACTACAAATTCGGTATTATCAACACGGAAAAATTTTGTTGAACTAAAATTAGTTACAAAATATTTATTATTCAAAGGCAGTGGCGACGCGTGACTTTTTCTGAAGTGTTACCAAAACCAGATGCAAAAAATCTTGTTTAAAAAATGAAGATATGGCTAAATGTATATATACACTCACCGGCACAAAATTCCGCATTCCAAAATTTTTGATTAAGTTTGACAATCTATAACTTTATTATTTGTACTTCGATTTTCAAGATTCTGGCACGAGTTTGTAGGTACATGTATTGATATCAATTGCTATTATTCCGGTAACAAAAAGTTTTTGCTTAGATGGTATTATACGGGGGTGAATGTAAGCGTTGTTTTTTCTCCTAACTTTAAAAAATTCTGTGGAAAAATTGGAGGGCTGATTTTGTTTCATGCTTCTTTTGTATTATCCTGGAGATATCACTAAGGTCTTGTTTTTTGAATTATCTGAATATCTCTTCTCCTGTAAGAGCTGTAATTAAAAACACTGCTTTGAAGGTTTATTTAATTAAAAATATCAAACGCACTAAAATTAACAAAACAAAACAAATTTGACAACAAAACAAAACAATTCAATAGCGGTTATGTCTATATCCACCTCTTGCAGCAACGACTGCTCGCAATCTGTTTAGCATCTAATAAAGATGTATTTTCCTTGCCTGGGGAATAGCCCGATATTCCTCTACCAGGGCCATAACTGTACCAAATTTTCTGGAGGCCTAGGATGACGGCAAATAGCTTTTTTATCCATCCCATAAATGCTCAATATGATTGAGATCTGGGCTGCATGCGGGCCATTCTAATCTTATCAATCCAACCTCAATTGTATGAGTCAATCAGTGTTTTTATTTACAAAAAATGGTACAGCTCTTACAAGAAAAAATATATTCGGATAATTCAAAAAACAAAATGTTGGTGATGCCTTCGGAAAAATATGACAGGACTATGAAACAAAATCAGCTATTCCATTTTCCACAGAATTTTTTAAAATTAGGAGAAAATACAACGCTTCCTTTCACCCCTGTACAATGACATGCAAGCAAAATTTTTGTTACCGGAATAATACAAACAATATGAATATATGTACCTACCTACAAACTGGTGCAAGAATCTTGAAAATCGGAGCACAAATAATAAAGGTATAAATTGTCAAACTTAATCAAAAATTTTGGGTGGCGGAATTTTGTGCCGGTGTATTTTGTATATCACTTGAAACTCTCGAAAAAACAGATATTTCTAGATATTGACAAAATTTTTGATCTTTTTTGGCAATTAATGTTAACAATTCCCTGTAATTGCCTCGATTGTCAGAGTCGTCGCGCTAAAAATGACCACGAAATGCTAGTTCTTGTTTGGCCCAAAAACATACATTATCTATTATAAGTGTGCTAAGGATAGACCTATCTATTTTTTTAACAAACTCATAATGTTTAGCAATATTTGCCTTAAAAGCTTGGTTAAGAGAACTTTTGATTTTTGTTTTGCCAAACTGAATCAAATTGGGTATACATAATACATATCACATGTAGGTAAAGGAGAAATTTCATGTCTCCTTTTTAAAAATCTAACACTATTTAAATGGTGAACTTGGTCCACCCAATTTTCTCTAGAAACCAGAATACATGGCAACAATACGGTATATTTTTCTTGCAACCATAATATAACCAAGGATTTTCACTGTACCAACTAAATTTAAAATATCGAACTACTTTTGTTGATTCCTTTTTTAAATTGTTTAAAATAGGTCTTTTATTTTTAATAATCTCATTTTTTTCTTCAAAATTATACCTACAAGGAGAATTACTTTTTAAGTAGTTGATCGATTAAGAAGCGACACTCATCCATGGTTAACTGCACGCACACTTTTTATAGGTGCTGTCACCAATTTTAAATTTGGTAACAGCGCTACTGATACACAGCGCGCTTATGCCGTCGCTTCTTCAAAATTTTCAGTCACTAGCCGGTCCCGAGCGCCAACGCGGGTATATAACCATTGTAACCAGAAATGAGTCCGGTAACAGAGTATAATAAAGTGCAACTGAGTCACATAAACTCGCCAATATTTTCGTGTCTACGAGTAGTTGGCTATTTACTGAGTTAGGTACTATTACCACATAATATAATAATATATTTCTATTGGTAAAAATATTGGTAAATAGAATTATTCATCGTCATAAAATATTTATTTGCAAGATTTTTAACTGTTACCAATGGTAACAGTGGTTACATGGACGCTTCGCCACTGTTCAAAGGTTAGTTTTACCCGTACACTTTTTTCCAAAAATTTCTTAGCCAGCTAATTCAAGAAAGTACAATAACCAGTCTATTGTTATAATATATTATAGACTGGGCAGATTATCGGAGAATAGGCCATTTTTGGGAAAAGTTATTTACCGTTTCCGAAAAAGAGGACCGAAATAACTTTGACCGGTTGTATCTCAGGAACCACTCATCACAATTAAACGTTTTTCTTTTAAAAGAAGCGTCCTGTCGTTTTTTTTTTCAATATCGTTTTCATGATTTAATTTAATTTAATATTTCCTGAGATATTCTATTTGTTTATAAGCCAAAAAATTGTTTATAATTTTAAAATATTCCTAAGGCCGCTTAAATAGTCCAATTTCAATTATGTAAAGTACATTAGATAGGTACAGTGTCATTTTATACAAAAATCGTAGTTATTCTTATGTATCATAATTATTGTGGTTATTATAGCGATCGTGATGCCTGCTGGGGTGTGGTAACCGACTAAGTGGCTGAAAGAAACCACAGACGCTAATATGTTTGTGTTTCTACCATCTGACCAGAAAGGCAATAAATTATTTAGATCTGGCGTTTAAAAGTTGAAACATTTCTGCAGTTTTAGGAAACGTTTTCGAATGCATGTCCAAAGTGAGTTATTGACATAAGGTCTGATAAGGGTAATTAATTTATGGGGAATTCAGTTTGTTAAACTAAACACACCAAAAACATATGGTTAAGGATACATTTCGTTTCGTAAAACCGTGCCCTTCTTAGCATCTGGTTTGTATATTACATGTGAATTTATATGACCCATATTATTTCATTTTGAGAAAAGTTATTAAAAATTAAGAAAATAAAATTAGCAAAAATAGTAATTAAAGCGTACCGCTATAGAGTATTGGAACTAGGTTTTGAAGGGATGAAAACAGTCGCTTTTGTAGATGATATAGCAGCATAATGAAAGATAACACAAATTGGGGGTCATAGTAAAGAGTAACAAGGTTCTAAAAAAATCATCCCTATGGGTTAAAAAAATTAATTGGTATCAGCGGCGGAGGAGAGAGAGGTGGTCATAATAAAAGGAAAAAGAAAGAGGAACTTTATGAAGTTCAGTTTAAAAGGGGTTGAAATTATAACGACAAAAGGGTCGATGTATCTAGGGATTCAGAGCTGAGTAGAAGACCGCCGCTTTAGCAAAAATAATGCCAAATATAGGGGACCTATTCATACAGAAGTAAGATGTATCTCGAAATAATCCACTCCAGAGTTTTATATGCGGCCCCAGTCTGGGAGGAAGTACTAAAGAAAAAAATATATAAAAATGATGGTAATGGAGCAAAGCAAAGAAGGGAATACTATATAATAGTCAACTATATCTTGCAAATCTACCAAGAACTATATTTAGGAAAAATCTTGGTAGATTTTGAAAACTACCAAATGACTTCAAATACATATGATACCCCTCCAAAAGACCAGTACAAGCTGGTATGACGTACAATATGCCAACTGGCTGAAGTACGACTAGTTTATACTAGAGAACTTCCAAAAATAAAATCGACATCAATTTCAAAATCAGTCGGTGGTCATTACTCGAAGATAACATAAAACTCTTTCAAGACCAGGTCCACCATACGCACTATATTTGGAGATTACCACCGTCGTAAGATTCATGTTCAGCAACCCCAAAAACCACCAAGTAATGAATTTTGAGATCTCAAAAACCCCGACTAATCAGTTTCGACTATATTAGAATGAAAATAACATGAAACTATAAGAGACCACTTCCACACTGGGCACCAGGTTGCTCGAGGACCAACATTGAACTCGCTCCTGTCGATATTTTCCTTACTCACAAATACAATTTTGATTTTACCACTATGAGTTTTATTCACAAACTCTCCTGATGCTTTTCCACATCGAATGCAAAAAGTTGAATACCGATTCATCTTTCTGAGGAGATTTGGTAGGTTTAGTGTTTCATTGCCTAACCTGATAAATACTATAAAACATATACAGGAATACAGAAAAAACTTGATTTTCCTCAAGCATTCCACCATATAAATCAATAAAAAGTAATATTAAGGAGGGAGGGGTATGGTTTGAAATCAACATATCAAGCATATTTTTGTGATTTTTTTCGAGACTATGGTAGAATTATTTTATTTTTAAATTCTTCTTCTTTATGTGCCGTCTTCTACCGAAGGTTGGCGACCATCAAACGATAGGTTTATATGTTTTGTGCCGCATGTATTATGTTTGCAGCTTGTGGTATTTGAAACCATTCTCTCAAGTTTCTTAGCCAGGATTTCTTCTTTCTGCCCAAACCTCTTCTACCTTCAATCTTGTCTTCCACGATAAGCTTTAGCAGACTGTACTTATCATTACGGAACACATGGCCCAGGTATGACGCTTTCCTCCTTTTAACAGTTGTTAACAATTCCAATGTTGGAGAAAATGTCGGTGAATACGGCTTAGGTAATAGAAATGAAAGGGGTGATCGCTAAGTTCAGTTTTGTCAAAGAGAAGATTTAATAATAACTAATACATTCTTTAAATTACCCCCAAGGAGACTGTATACGTGGACGTCACCTCTACACACACAAGAAAAAGTAATCAGAAACCAAATAGATTACATAATGGTGACAAAAAGATACCGTAATGCCGTGAAATCTACTAAAACTTACCCTGGAACTGATATCGGTTCGGATCATAATCCAGTAGTATCTGTGTTAGAAGCTAGACCAAAGAAAGTGAGAAAAACCATCATCCCAGCATTAGACTTGAGTCAGCTTAAAAGTGAACACCGACGACAAACAGTGCGCGAAGAAATCAACACCGGCCTCAGTGTAGCAGAAAACCAAATCCGCAGAACAGACAACATAGATGAAAAACTGAAGTATATAAACACTATAATAAGAACTACGGGAAAGAAACACCTAACCAAATCTCCAAACAAACATAAGGTGTGGATGGCAACAGACATACTAGAACTAATGGATGAAAGACGCAAATTGAAGAATAATTTAGAAAAATACAGAGAGGTTGATAAGAACATAAAGCAAATAATAAAGAAGACCAAAGAATCATGGATTAAAGAACAATGTGTAGAAATGGAAGACTATGAAAGAAAGTATGACACATTCAATATATGTACATAAAAAAGTAAAAGAACTTACAGGAACCCAAAGAAGACATCAAATAAGTTTGCTTAAGGACAAAGACGGAAATATTATTATAGACTTAACAGAAAAAATTAATAGATGGAGTGAATACATAAGAGAATTGTTTGAGGACAACAGAAATAACATTGACAAGGTAAATGGTGAAACGGGACCTGAAATCCTAAAATGTGAAGTAGAAATGGCACTTAGAAATTCCAAAACTGGACCCGATGAGGTTCCTACTGAATTACTAAAGCTCTTGAATGATGAATCAATATGTATAATATTGCACTTATTTAACACAGTATACAATACTGGTATTATACCTCAAGAGTGGCTGCTGTCTACATTCGTTACACTGCCAAAGAAATCCAATGCAAAAGAATGTTTAGAACATCGAACAATATCTTTAATGAGCCATCTACTAAAGATATTTCTAAAAATCATCCACAACCGAGTTTATCAAAAGTTGGAGTCAGATATTAGTAATACACAGATGGGGTTCAGAAAAGGACTAGGTACTCGAGAAGCTCTCTTGGGTTTGAATGTTCTTACACAAAGATGCCTAGACGTTAATCAAGAAGTACATGCATGTTTTATCGATTTTGAAAAAGCGTTTGACAGAGAACCCCACGATAGGCTAAGAAACATTCTTGAAAGAAAAGACATAGATAATAAAGATCTGAGAATAATTCTCAACTTATATTGGAATCAGAAAGCTAACATCAAAATAGAAAACGAGATATCAAAAGCAATAGAAATACGTAGAGGAGTAAGACAGGGATGCATTTTGTCACCACTGCTATTTAATGTATATAGTGAAAGCATCTGTCAGGAAGCCCTTTTGCAAGCAAATGAAGGAATCGTAATCAATGGAGAGGTTGTAAATAATATTCGATACGCAAACGACACTGTACTAGTTGCAAGAACAGTAGAAGAATTACAACGATTACTTACAAACATAAATATTGCTTGCAACAATTATGGCATAAACATTAATATCAAAAAACCAAGTATATGGTCTTCACTAAAATCATGACACAACCAGCACATATTAGTATAAACGGCATTCAAATTGAAAAAGTATCAAGTTATAAATACTTGGGAACTTTAATAAACGAAACTGGAGAGCAAAACAATGAAATAAAAAGACGTATCGAAATTGCCAGGGCCACCTTCATAAAGATGAGAAAATTCTTCTGCAACAGAGATATAAGCATCCCTCTACGATTAAGAATGCTAAGAGGCTACGTATTTAACACGCTATTATACGGTGTAGAGGCCTGGACTTTCAAACAGAACAACATAAAAAATATTGAAAGTTTCGAGATGTGGTGCTCCGTCGAATGCTGAAGATACGTTGGGTTGAAAGAGTCACAAACCTTGAAGTATTACGAAAGATAGGAAAAGTCCCAGAAATTTTGTTAACGATAAAACGAAGAAAACTCGAGTATTTCGGTCACCTGATGAGAGGTCATAAATAGGCATTACTTCAAAATATAATGCAAGGAAAAATAGAAGGAAAACGGAATCCAGGCCGTAGAAGAATGTCGTGGATGCGGAATTTGAGAGAGTGGTTTGGCTGCACCACTAATGAACTTTTTAGGTCAGCTGTAAACAAAGTCAGGGTAGCCTTGATGATTTCCAATCTCCGATAGGAGTGGCACAAGAAGAAGAAGAACAATTCCACCTCTTTACCCATTCGTCTCAATACTTCTGTGTTGGTCACTCCGTCTGTCCAAGGTATTCTCAGTATGCGTCGATACAGCCACATTTCTAAAACCGCTAACTTCTTTATAGTTGCTGCTGTTAACGTCCACCCTTCTACTCCGTAAAGTAGCGTAGAGGGTACGTAGCATTTAGTGGCGCGCCATCGGAGGTTAACGCTTAGGTTGCGGTTGCTTAAGAGCTTTCTCATTTTTAAATTAAATTAACATATTAATTACAATTCAAAGAATATTTAGATAAAAATCCCATCCAAAATATTGCAAAATAAGCGATTTCTGATAAATATAGACAGGCAGCTCAAAAAAATGGATTTTGCGGTGGACATCAGAACTAGTCACTGGATCATACGAAAAAAAAATTCAAAAATATTTAATTAGCTTATGAGTTACACGAGGTAACAACGTCGAGGTAACAAGACAACGTTTTTTTTTTATTTTTAATGATTTTTGAATTTTTGTTATCACTCAGAAGTCAAAAATACGAAATTTTTGGTAAAAAGCTTGTGAAAATAAACAGATTTATTATTGTTGAGCAAAAAAATAAACACAAAACGAAAAATATCTCGACGTTATTGCCTCATGAAATGTCTAAAGAAAATCTGTGCAAAATTTCGGGTAGATCGGTCAAGTAGTTTTTCAGTTACAATGTCCACGGCATTTGAAAAAGCAGTTGTGAGAAAAATGCGTTTAAAGTTTTGACAACTGCATCTTCATCTTTAGTACCTTCTTTAAAGGTAAAATATTGCAAAACCTCTAAATTTTAAACAACCGCTTGGATTGACATGAAATTTGGCAAACATATAGCTAATAAGTCAAAGAAAAAAAGTGATATTGAGCCGATGTGTGCTTTTGTCCAAGGGGTGAGTTTCACTCCTTTTAAAAATATATGTTCGAAATAAGTCCGGAAATGGAAAATTACTAATTCTAAGCAACTTTTGTTCTATAAAGTTTTTTCAGCAAGTTAATACTTTTTGAGTTATTTCCGAGTGAATATATTAATTTTTTTACAAAATAACCACGTTTTCAGACGGTTTTTCGCAAATAACTCAAAAAGTAAGTATTTAGTCGAAAAAAAAATTCTTATCAAAAATGTAGCACGTAAAAAAGTGAAAAACATGGTGTATATATTAGGTCACTATACCTATACTAGTAGAAGCAGAGTTATAGTTAATGAAAGGTAGGTTCATATTCGCCAAATTCCAAATCAAATATTTTAACGTACCATAACCAAAAAACGAAGCACTTTTTTTTTGGAAATCTCATTTTAACTTTTTTATCTCATTTTATTTTTTAAAAAATGCTTATTTCTGTTTTTTTTAATTTTTAGCATCAAAAGTATACAAGTTACGCTTAAAATAAAGTTGGTCCCTTTTTTTGGTAAGATACCGGGAAAATCATCCTCTAATTACCATTTCAAATGAACTTAATTGTTACCACTTCACAAGTTTTTTACTCTCGTATGTATTGGTCATATGATCTGTAAGTTTCATCGGTTCAAAGTCTTTATTTTTGACAGAGCTGTAGTTAAAAGGGCTTGAACGAGTCACAATAAAAAATGTATGCAAATTTGGAAACACCGAATCTTAACTAATTTTTGTCTTACAGAAAAACAAAAAAATACAAAATATTTAGAAGAGTGAAGCCGACTTTTTTATTGTTTAAATTTTTTGGTATCTCTAACAATTTTTAAATTATTTTGAAAAAAAACATTTTTTCAAAATTAAAATTTTTTAAAATTTTGCTTTAAAACCAAATTTTCTCAAAAATAATCACTTTGAATCGATGAAACTTACAGATCATAGAAACACAACATAACATAAGTAACTTGTGAAGCAATAACGATTAATTTCATTGAAGTTGCTAATTGAGGGGTGATCTTACTGATTTTTTTTGCCAAAACAAAAGGGACCAACTTTATTTTGAGCGTAACTTGTTTACATTTGATGCTAGAATTTTTTTTTATAAAGACAGAAATAAAACTTTTTTAAACACTTTAAAAAAGTTTTAATGTGTCTTCCCCAAGAATGCTTGATTATTTGCATATTGCACATTGAATTATTCTATTTGGAATTTTTCGAATACGAACCTATTTTTCACTCTGTTTTGGCTAGGTATAGAGACCTAATATATACACCGTTTTTTTCACTGTTTTATAGGCTATAGTTTTTCTAAGAATCAATATTTAGACAAAATGCTTATGTTTTGAGTTATTTGCGAATAACCGTCTAAGAACGTGGTTATTTTGTTGAAAAATGAACATATTCACTTGAAAATAATTCGAAAAGTATTGATTTGGTGAAAAAACTCTATAGAACGAAAGTTGCTTAAAATTAGTCAATTTGTTTATTCATTTCGGGACATATCTTGGACATATATTTTTCACCTCCGAGATGGGTTGAAACTTACCCCCCAGGCAAAAGCACACATCGGCACCATATCACTTTTTTCCTTTGACATGTTAGCTATGCGTGTGCCAAACTTGAGCGTAGTGGGAAACGTTAAACAACTGTTCGCCTTCTCTTTTGTAGATTACTCCGCGATTCAAAAAACATATTCCAATGTGCATCACTTTACGATTTGTCAAACAAAAGCGTGCTGACGCGAAGCCGCGGCAAAGCGAGTCGAAGGTAGAGATATTCAACACGATGTATCTCTGGTAATC
The DNA here is from genome assembly GCF_917563875.1 of Diabrotica virgifera virgifera. Taxonomy (NCBI): domain Eukaryota; kingdom Metazoa; phylum Arthropoda; class Insecta; order Coleoptera; family Chrysomelidae; genus Diabrotica; species Diabrotica virgifera. Next base: position 236,376,867 of record NC_065447.1, read on the forward strand.
TTACTCCGATCAATCTGAAATTTTCAGAGAGTATTCTTGAAAGTATGCACTTTTATTTAAGATAATAAAAAGAATTAAATATTTTAAACCATACCCCCCCCCCCCCTTAAGGAAGCAAATTGTATCTACCGTCATCGCATTTTCTGGTATCGATCCTCAAACCAAATATCCATCTATTGTTATTTGTCGACAACGAGACTGATCCTCAAATATCTGACTTGCTAGATAGACAGACACTCACCAGTTAATAAAGATGTTAAGCTGACTTCATCACAATTACGTTTCGTCCCCCTGTTTTCTCTGTTCTCTGCTCGTGCGTGAGCTCGATCTCTTTCTATTTCCACTGCTCTTCCCCTTCGAAGTCGTTTTAAATGAAATACGGGGGCGGCGAAAGAGACACTTCTAGAGCATTGCTCTCAAATAAAAATATACCTCTTGAAAATCCAAATGAATGCGATTCACATTCACTGAATGTGAAATATGTAATGTGCGAAAATAAAAACTTCTGGACCGAGATAGTAAAACCATCGTCTATCGCACTTTGTATGTATAAAAGTAATGGCTGTAGTAATGGTAAATGGTAAGTTAGGAAAGACTGGGTACTGTTGTAACAATGTTACTTTGATTGGCAGTGGCGCTCTCATTTCTATTTTTCTTTTTGCCATATTAGGATTATCCGACGGTGGAGATCAACATTGAAAATACTTTGTGCTCTTTTGTTGTATGGAGAAGTTGTCCTGCATTTCGTATTTCGATCCAACGAAATACGAAAGGTTTCACGCTCTTTTGTTATAAGGTATCAAAAATCCGGTTACTCTATCCTGCCAAATTTTCGTTATTTTACTAAAGGGCCTAGCTGGGTAAGATGATGAAAACTGCCCTCAACTCGATTCGAATTCCATATAGGTCACCGTTTTGCATATGTAGTGAAACTAACTTTCTGAAATTTTTAACCCCCTAGGTGGTCATGTGACCCACCTAGAGCCTAATTATGGTTTTTATGTTTTTTTTTATCTCAGCCGCATCGAGAACTAGCGAAAAACTTTAAATACAAAACTTGTAAGCTTTAAAAAGATCTGCTCGAAAATTTTTTTTTTAATTTTTGGCGGGAAATTTAAATTTAAATTTTAGAACGATTTTAAAATTTTAAATGAGTTTAAAAAAATAACTAAGACATTCGTTTTCACGAAAAAAATATATAACGTGTATTTTTGCATAATGTTTCACATTGAATTTTTTCAAATTTTTAAAATTGGTGAAACGCACCTTTAAAAATAAAAACCGCATTTTTTCGGTTTTTTTTTTCGTTTTTTGATACAATTTTATACATGTTTTTTAAAAAAGGTAACACCGTCACTAGAATAGGTAAAAAACTGAAAAATAATTGGGGTTTGCTTAATAAAAATTTTTTGTAACGCCATCCATTTTCAAAATACATGGCGTTGAAGAAAACAAAATTTTACACATTTTTTACGATTTTGCCGAAACTACTGGCAACATTGTAATAAAACTTGGCGGGTTTTAAGAGGTAGTTATTGTGCATGTTTTGACATACAATATTAAGGATTTGATATTCATCATTGGCGTGCATAGGGGTAATGTGTTGAAATTTTCAAAGAAAAAAAGATAGTACGCCACTGACATATTTCAAATTAACAATCATTTTTGAATTCCTTGTTCAATTTGCAATAAAAAAACTTTCTTCTCATTTTTTCATACGACGCGCCGTTTTGCTGCAAAAAATAAAATATCTTAACACTTCCAAAGTATTCGAATTAGTTTTTATAATGGATCTACTAGTTTATGTAGATGTAGAAACTAGGTACCTACTAAAGTTCGAATATTTTGTAAGGGTTAAGATGATTTCTTTTTTTAATAAAAATGGCGCGTCGTATGAAAAAATAGGAAGATAGATTTTTTGTCACAAATTGAACGAGGAATTCAAAAACGATTGTTAATTTGAAATATGTCAGTGGCGTACTATCTTTATTCTTTAAAAAGTTCAGACCATGACTCCTATGCGCGCCAATAATAAATATAAAATTCTTAATTGTATCTCAAAAAATGCACAACTACCTCTTAAAACTTGCCAAATTAATTTTATTACAATGTTGCCAGTAGTTTCGGCAAAATCGTAAAAAATGTGTAAAATTTTGTTTTCTTCAACGCCCTGTATCTTGAAAATGAATGGCATTAAAAAAAATTTTTATTAAGCAAACCCCAATTATTTTTCAGCTTCTTACCTATTCTAGTAACGGTGTTACCTTTTTTGAAAAATATGTATAAAATTGTATCAAAAAACGAAAAAAAAAAACCGAAAAAATGCGGTTTTTTATTTTTAAAGGTAGGTACGTTTCACCAATTTTAAAAATTTGAAAAAATAAACATTATATATTTTTTTCGTGAAAACGAATGTCTTAGTTATTTTTATACTCATTTAAAATTTTAAAATCGTTCTAAAATTTAAATTTAAATTTGCCGCCAAAAATTAAAAAAAAATTTCGGACTGAACTTTTTAAAGCTTACAACTTTTTTATTTAAAGTTTTTCGCTAGTTCTCGATGCTGCTGAGATAAAAATAAAAACATAAATACCCTAATTAGGCTCTAGGTGGGTCACATGACCACCTAGGGGGCTAAAAATTTCAGAAAGTTAGTTTCACTATATATGCTAAACGGTGACCTATATGGAATTCGAATCGAGTTGGGGGCAGTTTTCATCATCTTGCCCGGCTAGGCCCTTTTTAAAAGTTACCACTGGGCTGCCATAAAATGATTCCTCGTTAAAACTACCATCGAGTTGTCTTGACCAAAGTTGTAGGTGGCTATTGTTTACAAATATAGGAATTAATCCCATAGAAGGACCGACCGACAGATTGTCTCGTTAGTTTGGTCAATTTAAGTTTCGTCACGCTTAATTTGAAAATGTTCGCAGAGACTGTTTGGACCACACGTATGCTCAACTATGTTCCAAGTTTAGTCCCCAATTAACCCCAGGTTATGCCTGATTGGGAATCCATTTTTATCCCGTTATATGTTCCAGTTTATTCTATTGGGATCCATTTTTTGGGAGTGCAGTTGTACGCAACTACATATGGAGCCCTCATGTGTTCGGGTGCTGACTACACTGGAGGCCAATGATCAGTTTCGCCTGCCCTACAGCTCAAAGTTTAATTGTGAGTACATTTTCCTTTTCCTTGAAAAAATTTCCGTGTATAAATAAAATATTTATTCATGGTCATATATAATTAAACAAGAATGTGTGTGTACTTTGTACGCACGTAAGAAGTTATACTTCTACTACATATCATCTGATTTTTAAGACGATACCAAAAATTTAAAAAAATAAAAGAATAAAACGCACACAAATACATTGAAACATGCCACAAAGAAAAAATGATTTCTGAACGATAATAATTGTTGGCAAAAATTTTAAATACGCATTTTCTGAAAAAAAAAATTATATAACAAATATACTTACAATCATAACATGGATAAAAAAATAAAAAAATAAAACTTGCATCGGGAATTGAACCCGTGAATTTCGTGGCGCTTTGATTCGTAATCGAAGCGTAGACTCACTCGTCCAATCCCACATTATTTATCATGTGGAAAAATACGGTAACTGAACGTTTTACTGTTTGACAGTTGTTTTGAAAATTAAATTATGTAGTTTAAATTTTGTGGAAGAAAATATAAAAATATAACAAAACAGTAAGAAAACAATATATTAGATTATTAGATGAAGATTGGTAGAACTTTTGTTGGTAATCAAATTAAGTATGTAAATCAAAGCATTACATACCTACTAGATAAATAAATCTACGCCAAAAAATCATAATTTAAAAATAAAAATCGAACCTAATTTGGGATTTCTCTCTAAAATCCGCATTCTTGAGAAAATAAATGTATGTATTTCAACCTAATCCAAATGTATAATTACAATATGATTATAATAAAAACTACTTACCAAATTAGAATGAGTTTTCCTTGTCCAAAATAGTCCAAAAGTCCAAAAATATAGGTATATGAAAACTATTTAAAAAGGCAGTATAACTATTAACTAACTTTTGTTTGTTGTTTCTTTTCACACAAATTTTAAAACGCAACAACCATAAACAATCTAACTACAGCTGTGCCGCAGCCGCCATATTGAATAATTTTTGACATGTCATTTGAACATCCAATCAGAACAAAGTTATAATGCGCATGCGCCCGGTCGCTAAGTTTTACCATATAAAAATTCACCCTCTATCGCCGGTAAAGAAGTATAACTTCAAAAACTGGAAGAAAGACTAGGTGTTAGTCAGTTTGGGTTCAGAAACGGACTAGGAACCAAAAAGGCGTTGTTTGCTTTTAATGCGATAGCTTAGAGATGCATAGATATGAATGTGGATATGCATGTTTGTTACGTTGATTTGAAAAATCATTTGAGAAAATAAGGCATGAAACATTAGTTCAAATTCCAATCACAAAAAACGTAGACAAAAGGGACTTTTGTCCCTTTTGTCAAACCTTTAGTCAAATCAAATAGTACAATATAATAGATAACGAACCCAGTTCAGAAATCGAAATCAGGAGAGGAGTTAGGCAGGGATATTTTCAGTCTCCACTACTATTTAATGTATTAGTGAATTCATTTTTTAAGAAGCATTACTATTTGAAATTTAAGGAATAAGAATTGTCGAAAAAACTACTAACAACCTAAGATATACAGATAACACTGTGATTATGGTAAGATCTGTTAAACAATTCTAACTACTAAAAATATATGGACTAAAAATTAATATAAGAAAGACTATACTTATGGTAATAACAAACAAAACAAATATACAAATAAACAGATAAAAAAGGTTGATAAATATAAATACCTGGAAATCTGGGTACTTCAGAAAATAATGATCAAAAGGACCAGGATATAAATAGTAAGATACGCGTTTGTAAAAATGAGAACAATCCTCTGCCTGCTATAACACACACAAGATCTCTGAAATGTTACGTGTTTTAGTTACTATAACGTGCCTTTAAAAGCTGCACACTGAAGCTTTTGAGGCTAAAGCCATTTGAAATGTGGTATTACAGAAGGATGCTTAAAATAGCATGGACACAGAAGAAAACAAACATGGAAGTGTGGCGAGAAATGGGCGAAGAATACGAAATAATAAACACAATAATAATTATACAAATTGCTAACTTAAGAACTTATTTTCAGATGCAAGCTGAGACATCTACTCTACATCGCTCTATTTGCGCAGTAGATGACACAACACCGATCAAACTGAGGGAACCAGAAATGCGCATAAACCACCTCACTAAAGACGAAAAAATGCACACCTGGATGGGTAAACCTCTGCGCGGGCGACATCCCAATGAGGTCAGCCAAGATTATGTCGACAATACAGCGTCGAACTATTGGTTGACATCAGGAAAGATGTTCCATTACTGGCCATTCAGGATCAGGTTATACCAACCAGGAATTACCTGAAATATATCATCAAATACCCTCAGGTTCAAAACGACAGATGCCGATATGGATGTCAAGCCCAAGAAACTATCCAACACCTTACAGGGGGCTGCCAGGCATTTGCTGCAACTGAATACAAGGAACGGCATGACGCAGTGCGAAAAATCTTTCATCAAAAGATAGCTATCAAGCTGGGACTTCTCCAAACGGACCATCTCCCGTATTATCAATACGTCTCTGAGAGTATGCTTGAGGATGGCAACTACAAGCTATACTGGGACCACACTGTGCTCACAGACCAAACAGTGTCACATAATACACCAGATCTCGTACTAGTTAATAAATTAACCAGGCAAACAATACTAATTGATATGGCGATACCTAACAACAATAATCTACATAGTAAATTTACTGAAAAGATCGCCAAGTACCGAGATCTGGAAATTCAAATACGAAGACAATGGAGAATGCAAAGTACCCAGACGATACCGATTATTATGTCTACTACTGGAGTCATTCCGAAGACCCTCCTCGAAAGCATAAAAAAGCTGGGTCAGAATGAACATCTTTATAAGACCATGCAGAAAGCTGTACTACTCGCGACGGCCAGAAGTGTACGAAAATTTTTGGGAGATACACCTGCATTCCCAGTCACCTAGGGCTCGATAACAGGGGAAGAGTCCCACCAGAGCTCAATCCTTTTGATACCGTAGGTATCTGGGATGAGGCAAGTTTCCCCTTAGAGGGAGTGTGAGCCGTATGGCTAAATCTGGATTATACATTTTATATTACAAGGAAAGGTAAGAGGAGGAATGAGTATATGAAGGGAGAGTGTCATGGTTGAAAAATGTGAGGGACTTGTTTAAACGCAATGCAATAGAAATCTTCAGAGCAGCTGTAGATAGAGCAAAGATAGTAATGATATCCAACCTCTGATTGAGAAACGGCACTTAAAGAAGGGGAAGAAAACAGTACAACTTTCTATTAATTGATTTTATCTGAATAGATCAAGCAATTTAAAGTAATTTTAAGCCAAAAATAATTTGCCATAACTTGGCAAAAATGAAAGCGCACAGGTCATATATGCTTTCTGTGTTCATTATTGGGATGGTGGCTGTAATGGCGTGAAACTACGAGATATTTGAAAAGTTAAAACAAATCACGACTAAAATCCTTTATAAAAGGTATATATTTAAAAATCCCTAAATAGGGCTACATCACAAAACTAGTTTTCGATTGGATGACCAATCATCATCAGTGCTTACGTGATCTAACAAGCTAACCATTAAAATACAATATTATAAAAATATATGGACAAAACCCTTTAAAAGTGATCCGCCAAGGAAACATAGATGAAATATGTGAATTTAAATATGGATGTTTAAAATATTCCATGTAGTATGCTCTAGGTACCATCTGAGCTCTAAATCGACTTGTTCACATATTGACTATCTGGTGGCAAATCTGAGCTCTAAATCGACTTGTTCACATATTGACTGTCTGGTGGCAAATCTGAGCTCTAAATCGACTTGTTCACATATTGACTGTCTGGTGTGAACAGTCAATATGTGAGCAGTCAATATGTGAACAAGTCGATTTAGAGCTCAGATGGTACCTACAACCTACCTTTTAGAGCATATTACATAGAATATTTTGAACATCCATGTTTAAATTCACATATTTCATCTATGTTTCCTTGACGGATCACTTGTAAAGGGTCTTTACCCATAAATTTTTATAATATTGTATTTTGGTGGTTAGTATGTTAGATCACGTAAGCACTGATGATGATTGGTCATCCAATCGAAAACTAGTTCTGTCATGTAGCCCTTTTTAGGGATTTTTAAATATATACCTTTTATAAAGGATCGTAGTCATTTTTTGTATTAGTCATATGGTATATGTACAGCCAACTACAGGAAAACTTTTTCCTTGTGGATTATTAAAACAAATCGTCACTACTTACCGCTGTTACTACTAATCCCTTGCTACTTCACTTACAGTAACATTCATAGGCATGTCAAGAATTAAACACAAATTTACCCATTGTTAAGGTAAAATTTTACCTAAACAACACAAAGTCCATAAAATTAATTATAATACACATCACTCTTGATAGACACTGTATACAACGTTTGACGATGGTCTTGTTAGCACACTGAAGCTTCAGACGTGGATCCGTCAATCTGATGACCATATCAAAGATAACGAGGATAAATCCATTCGGCTCTTTACCACTGTGTTGTGTCTATTTAAATGTAAATAGGTCCACGACAGTAATTCATCTTCCCCTTTCGCGTTGATTAAATATAGTGTAAAACCCCCTCGAAGGGAGGGTGGAGGCCGCCCTTATTTCAGGCTCCCTTATTGAGTGTTCAGCACTCATTATTTAAATCATCAAACGGATACGGATATTACTATTAAGATAATTAGGGATCTCCCTTAAATGTTTAGGAGGAGAATCTGTGAAACCCCAGGACCAGATTCGTGCATATTTTAATGCTTTTATGCTGTGTTCTCTGTAGATGTAAGGCTTCCTATTCAAACAGCTCCTGCTCTTTCCATAGAACGGTGTAATCCCTTAAATTGAGGGATTACTTCATTCTTTTTTTTATTTGAATATACAAAGCATTGTAGAAATATATTTTGTAGTGATTCTTTTCAAATCATTTTCCCAAATTTTCTGATTAAATTACTTTTGATTATGACTAAGGACATAAACGAGAAGATAAATAAATATAATCTATAATTATTTATAAAAAATAACTTTTAGATAGAATTTCGACAGAAACAATTTAGGAAATTATATTATTCTGTGGTAGTGCATATAATATGTACACAGGGCCGGCGATAACGGGCCTGCAAGAGATGCACTGCAGGCGGGCGCCCCTGTTTGGGGGCGCCAAAATGAGCTTGTTTCTGCTGGTGTTATGGAAAATACTAAGATAAAAAAATTCATTTTTTAAATGTGGTTTAAATTCGTCTTTGCATATCACACGACATGTAAAATATACAAAAATATGCAATGCGGCAAAGAATTCTTTCCATGTAGTAATATAATTTATTGGTCAAAGATATTATATCTCAACCAAACAACCTTGCTCTTAATGGGAATGCTTTGTTTATTTTCTCCAAATTTCTTGCAAGTTGTAGTTTTGTCAGCAGTTATGAGAGGAAGTGAATCATTTCTATTTAGTAAAATAAAAAAGATTGTGATACTGCTTTCTTGCGGCTTGTCTAATTTAAGTACAGTGGAACCTCGATAACCCGGATTAATCGGGACCGCGGCCGATCCGGGTTATCGAAAATCCGGGTTAGCCGGAGAATATAGTAAAAATTAATAAATAACCTCCATTATAATTACAAAAACATGAAACACATATGCACAGTACACATCTAAATTACGTATAGTTGTATAGAGTGTAGAGTTTTGTTCATTTCTTGGTAAAAAACTCAGTCATACTGTAGAGATGTACCGACACCATAATATGGTAGGTCTGGATCCCGCGTACGAAAAAAAAGTTGATAAATAGCAAGCTGAAAATTTGTTATTAGCTTAAGGGTGTCTAGTCGGACAAACATTAATATATGGGAACACTGGAACAGGGGAAGTTTTAACTGTGGAACAGGCTAAAAATTTGGAACGGTCAGACCACGAAAACGGCACATGTATTTTGTCCGACAGAACAGACTTAAACTCTCCGAACAGAGATTAAACTCTCATGCAAAAATCAGACTGCTATTTATCACCAAATTGGCGTTTTAATGAGTGGAACATGTAGAATATGTCAAATGACAGGAATTATGACAGGTGATAAATAGCAGTCTGATTTTTGCATGAGAGTATAATCTCTGTTCGGAGAGTTTATGTCTGTTCTGTCGGACAAAACAAATGTGCCATTTTCGTGTTCTGACCGTTCCAGATTTTTTACCTGTTCCACAATTAAAACTGCCCCTGTTCCAGTGTTCTCATATATCAAAGTTTATCCGACTAGACACCCTTAAGCTATTAACAAATTTTTAGCTTGCTATTAATCAACTTTTTTTTCATACGCGGGATCCAGACCTATGGTATCATAATATCATATTATGATGCTGCAATAAATTTATTTTAAAGATTCGCCTTTATCAATCCTACCTAATGTTTCTAAGTTTCTTTTCCATTGTCACAACATTTTTACGTTTTGTTAACATTACAGTTTTGTTACCATTACGTAGACAAAAATCAGGCAAACACAATCTGAAGCACGATTACAGAACGGAAGTGATTAAAACAATGTTGTTATTTAAGAACAGACTAAGGCCATTGTTTTAAAAAAGAATTTTTAAATAGTCACGTCTATTTTAAACAATGCTAAGACAGTTTGACATAAATAACGGAAAAGGAATACAGACAGGTGCCTGTTCTTTCCGATAAGCTGAGACGGTCGCTCTGCCTGCCGCCGTGTGCATGAATCATTTTTACTGTTGTACATACTTATATGTGTTCAAATTACACAAATACACATTATCTCTCAAATATTATTTGACCTACATACATTTTTATTTGATAAAATTGTTAAATTGTTTATTTGTTAAATTTTTGTCTGATGAAAATCGGTCCGGGTTAGCCGGACTTCAGGGTTATCGGGGGCCGACTTATCGGGGTTCCACTGTACAGTGGAACCTCAATAAGTCGGATTAATCGGGACCGCGGCCGATCTGGGTTATCGGAAATCCGGGTTAGCCGGAGAATATGGTAAAAATTATTAATAAAATACATATAAATAATAAACAAATACACATTATAATTGCAAAAACATGAAATACATGCACAGTACATCTAAATTACGTACAGTTGTATCCAGTGTTGTTTATTTATTGGTAAAAAACTCAGTCAAAGTAAAAAAATGTTTGTTTTGTCTGATGAAAATCGGTCCGGGTTAGCCGGACTTCTGAGTTATCGGAGGCCGACTTATCGGGGTTATACTGTATTATGTATTTTACCTCTTAATTTAAGTATCGAGTTAAGGATTAATTCCATAAAAACATATGTATTTCAAAACATATGAAAAGCCGAAAAAGAATAAATGACAAAAAACAATCTTAGTTCTTTTAGCTAATTTCTTAAAAGAGTTAAAGTGAAGTTGTTTTGTCAGATGATGGGTTCAATAAATCTGTACGAAACTTTATTTACCGGGGACATTTGCGGATAGCGGGACACCGACTTAGTCGGTGCCCGGAACACATTTTTAGGACACAATCCAAAATCAAGCATTAATAGAGAGAAAAGCTCTTCTAGCTACCCCTAAAATCAGGTGGTTTAACCATATAAAGTAAACCGAGGTAAACAAGGGCATCCTAGCAAGGGCATGCGAGGGCATCCAACGTAACGTTTAGTACAAAGCCTCCTCATTCGTTATATACTGCGACGGGGGGAAGGGGGATAGTGGTATAGCTTGGGGGTCAGATAGGTTACAACTCTAGGTTACGCAGTGTGACCGGTTTGATTTTCGTACATGTGGGTCTCACTGTTCCATTAGAACCCACATACCCATATAATGTCCCCGAGGCTGGGGTTGTACGAGTATCTGTGTGTATGTGGGGGGGGGGCGCCTTTGCTGGTTTTGCAGGCGGGCACCTTATACCCTAGCGCCGGCACTGTATGTACATATACTCAATCGTCTATTTCCTGGGTCCATTCATAGGTTTTCCTCTATTTCTCTAATTTTCCAATTTATGCCCTCTCTCCAACTAAGGTGAGGTTTTCCCCTATTCCTTCTACCATGTGATCATGTTAGGATTTGTTTTGAAAGTCGATCTTCGGGCATTCTTTGGACATATCCATACCATCTTAGTTGTTGGGTACCAATATCTTTTACTATTGTATGATTAGTTTTCATTATTTTTCTTCTTTTACTGTTAGTAACTCTCTCCAACCTCGATTTCCTTGCCGAACATCTTCAGAAATCCATTTCCGTTACCTCAAGTTTCCTCTTGCATCTTTGTTTTATCTGCCATACTTCACCTCTGTAAGTGATTATATTGTGTTATATTATGCTACGTTGGTTCCTTTGTTATTTATTGGTCCGTACCCTACATACCTGCATAGATTTAATTTAAAAGATGATGAATACTGTGAATGTGGAGAAATAGGCACACCATAACACATATTATTTAATTGCGAAAGCCAAACAAATACACATGAATTACAAAGAATGAGAAGAGACCTTGTTGGCATAAATATACAAAACATAATAATATAAAATGAAGAATTATACAGGGTGTCTGCGTAACTTGGAACCATATGGGAAACTTTTTTAATATCAATTTTACGAAAAAAAGTCATTCTTTATAAAGTGCTCTGCATAGTCTAAAACCTAAGATGCAATCATCAGATATCAAATTTTGTTAACAGTATACGAGGTATGTCAAAAAATATGAATTTCGCTCAGGAGCAAACTACCTTTATATTTCAAAATATCAAAAAATTTTATTATCAAAAGTTATTTGTAATTAAAAACCATATTCAAATGTGCAATAACAGCCTTCTACTTGAAAAAAAAAATTCTGAAATTTTCCTAAATTACCGATTTAGAACATCATTTTTATTTATTAGACATGTAATAGGTAAGTAACTCTTTTATTAATAATTTTAGGAAAAAAAGTTATACTTCATAAAAATCTGTGCATGGTCTAAACCTCAAGATGCAACCATCAGTTATCCAAGCTTGTTAATTTTATACGAGGTGTGTCAAATAATATGAATTTAGAAGGAATTTAGAAATTGATGATCATACTTATATCTGTCGCAATGTCTGATAATGTCTTTGTCTTCCACACACATAATGTATTCTGTCTTTCTTATGTTTATTTTCTCATTTTTGATATTCCTCGAAGTGAAGAAGTAGAAATTGTGATAATACCCATACATAAGAAAGAAGATAAAGAACAATTGTGAAACTATTGACATATATAATAGCTTATATATAGCTTATTAGCATAGCATATACATAAAGTTCTATCAATTATCTTGCTAAAGAGGCTTATTCCGTATTCGGAAGATACTCTAGGAGACTACCTATGCAGCTTTTGTGCTGGAAAGTCAACATTAGATCAAATATTTACGATCCGGCCAATATTAGAAAAATAAACTGATTCGATAAAGAGAAGCAGACTATGGCTAACAATACAAGAAATGGGAATAAGACCAAGAAAATTAGTGCAGCTAACTCAAATGTACGTGACAGACTCATATGCACAAGTAAAAAGAGGAACAAAACGTTGATGTCATTTAGTATAACATCAAGACTTCGACAAGGAGACCCCTTATCACCGTTGCTATTTAATTTGGCTTTAGAATATGCAATAATTGCTCGATAAGCTAAGATTGCTCCAAACAGCGGAGATGAAAATCCTTCGAAAAATTGATGGTAAGACTCTATGTGGCAGAGTTAGAAGTACAGATATACGACGAAGATACAAGTTGGATAACATTAATAACTGGATAAGAAACAGAAGAATAGAATAGGATGACCACATAAGCCGAATGACAACAAATAGAGTAGTAAATACAGTGAGAGACGGTTCCTCAATAAGAAGACGATCAGTTGGAAGACCACGAAAACGATGGTACGACAACTTACTAGAGGCACATTAAAAAAACAGTAAGTCTATACAAAAAGAAGAAGAAGAATATGTTATAAGATGTGATAAAGGTATTTTTACAACTCAAGGAAGAAACAGGTAGTCTGAGCCTTCGAATAAATGAAGAGAAGACAAAAGATATGTTAGTTACTAAAAATCCACGACCAAGAGTTAGGCAGAACATAACTATTAATCCACAAGGAAAAATTTGCTGTAGCTGGCTGTATACCATTAATTACAAATAAAATTTAATAAAAAAATTTTGTCTTGGTAAAAGGTATATTAGTTTAAAAAGCCCCTATAGGGCTACAAACATGAAAACAAAAGTTTTCGCTCTGTAACAGGAGCATCATCAGTGTTACAAGAACATGGTGAGCCAACCAAAAAATACAAAGGTCAAAGCCTTTCAAAAACAGACTAAAAGTCTTATATAGATATTGCCCTAGGGCCGTAGCTATTGGAATTTTATCCATCCTTTGGATTTTGCAATATAAGACTTTTAGTCTGTTTTTGAAAGGCTTTGACATTTGTATTTTTTGGTTGGCTCACCATCTTCTTGTAACACTGATGATGCTCTTGTTACAGAGCGAAAACGTTTTGTTTCCATGTTTGTAGCCCTATAGGGGCTTTTTAAACTATTATACCTTTTACCAAGACAAAAATTTTTATTAAATTTTACTTATAACTATTAATGACCACAACTTGGAAGTAGTCAATGAGTTTAAATATCTGGAGGCGAATCACAGATGAAACTAAATAGAAAAAGAGGTCTCAGCAAGTATAGCCGGGAGTAGAGCACTATACTCCCTATTACCGTCATGAAGATCTAAGCTGCTAAAAAAATATACGTTAAGACTCTACATGTCAATTAATTATTTACCCAGTTTTTACATATGGAAATGAAACATGGACTCTACGTCTTTGGGAAATAAGCTGCTGGTATTTGAAAGCAAGGGGTTTTTAAAATGATATTTTGCCATCAAAGAGATAAATTGACAGGAGAGTGGGGACTCCGTATGGTACTGAAGACATCGTCAGACATGTGAAAGCTAACCGGATAAGATGGGCAGGTCATGTGGTAAGATCAGAGGAAAACAGAGTGTTAAAGACAGTGTTTTTTGAGAGACGAGACGATAGAAGATCAGTATGCCGTCCCATGAGTAGAAGGATGATGTTGAAGCAGATTTATCTAGGATTGGGGTACAACAATGGGAAATGAAAGCGCAAGGTCGTAGAAGATGGAGGAGTATAATGAATACGGCGAAGACTCAGCCGGATTTGTAAAGCCAGTCAAGAAGAAGAAGAAGAAGAAGAAGAAGAAGAAGAAGAAGAAGAAATTGTAGTAATTAGTCTTAATTCGATTATTTTATAACATGCTTACATAACTATACGAAAAATAAAAAATACAGGATCCTTTGTAAAAGGTATATTTAAAAGACCCCAATAAGGGTTACATCACAAAACAAAACGGTTTCGGATTAACAAGTAATCCATCATCAGTGTTAAGCCCTAAAATAGTAAGTATAACCTAATTAATAAGAGACAATGTTGTAAAAAGTGACTAAGGTTAAAATTGACTAAGGTCATACTTACAATAACATGCATGCGTGAGCCACCAAAAAGTTATGGGTGAAAACCCTTTAAAAGGTATAAGATCTTATATTATACTACATATTATTATAATTATATATTATAATATAAGATCTTATACCTTTTAAAGAGTTCTTACCCATAACTTTTTGGTGGCTCACGCATGCATGTTATTGTAAATATGACCTTAGTCAATTCTTAACTTTAGTCAACTTTTACAATACTGTCTCTTATTAATTAGGTTATACTTATCATTTTAGGGCTTAACACTGATGATGAATTACTTGTTAATCCGAAAACGTTTTGTTTTGTGATGTAACCCTTATTGGGGTCTTTTCAATATACCTTTTACAAAGGATCCTTTATTTTTTGTGATTTATGGTATACAGCCAGCTACAGGAATTTTATTTTTCTACGGCCGTGCCTAAACAGCTACTTTCTCGCACGCATTTTGTTTCCGAAAGTTGCACTTTCCCGCACTAGTGCGGCAAAGTAGAATACCTTGTAATATGGCATTATAATATATTATAATATAAGCAATAAACTAATATTTAGATATTATCTACTAATTTATTTTAAATTTATCTTATTGTGTTCATGTTTTAATGAAATTAACGCGATTATTTCATTCATAGGAGATTCTGACCAATGGAAAGCTACATAAATCTAAATTAAATCGATAATTTTTGATAATTTCCCGTCGTCAAGTATATTACTTCAGTTGCCCTTCGTTGCTACGAAAAAATACATTCAGTGACATTAATGACAATTAATGTTTTAAAAATTATAAAAGTGATGACTTTCAACCGTAAAATATTTATAACAACTGTGTGTTCAATTGTACTAATTTGTACTTACATAAATAAATTACAATAAAATTTTGGTTTTGGACAGTTTTATTCATGAAATAATCGCAACAAATTGCACTCGATCTCTAAAATTAATATAAAATTTTTGCCCTCGTGACACTTTCGACATAATTTCACTCGCCTTCGGCTCGTGAAATTAAAACTGTCAAAGTGTCACCCGGGAAAAATTCAATAATTTTAGAGCTCTTGTGCAATTACTACTGAAAATTCTTTGAAATAGAATTATTTTGACATACCCAATATTCATAAGTCAAATCAATGGACAATCACAATGGTTTTGAATATCGTCGTCATTGAAACCATTATCGTCGTCATAGTAACCAATTTTATTAAAAGTTTGATTTTGACAACCTTGTCAAAAAACGTATGCATTTGTGTGTTTTCGCTGCAATTTTTAAAAAATTACATGGATTCATCGGACGAAGAGATTCCGGAAGCTGTCTTGATAGCCGCCGCGGAAGCTAATTTAAATTTGTTGCCTGCCAAATCCAGAGAGAGGTATCAAAAACAATTTGTTCATTTTGTGAACTGGTGCGAATCCATGAAAGTAACGAGCTATAAAGAGGAAGTATTTTTGGCATACTTTTTAGAATTGAGCAAAGTGCTTAAATCAAACACACTTTGGTCACGCTATTCCATGATTAAAAGTTGAATGAAAATAAAGCACAATATTGATATAAGTAAGTTTTATAAACTAACAACTTTTTTGAAAAAACAAAATATTGGCTTTCGAACACAAAAAGCAAAAATTTTTAGTAAAGAAGATATATAGCCAAATTTATGTTAGACGCACCAAACGAGATATACTTATCTTGTGATAAAAGTAATTATCATTTTTGGTTTATCTGGGTCTTGTAGAGCCGAACTTACGAAAATCACTCTCGACTATATTAAAGATAAAGGGAATCTAATAATCGTCAAAATTACGAACTTGAAAAACAACTCTGCGAGATAATTTGTTGTCTCAGAAGAAATAAACAATGGAATGTTTTTGAACCTATACAGAGAATACGTCAGTTTACGACCTTCAACCACAACTCATCGGCGTTTGTTTATAAAATAACAGAAAGGAACATGTACAGTGCAATGTGTAGGAATTAATACATTTAGAAAAATCCCCACCGAAATTGCAGCCTTTTTGCATCTACCCAATCCTGAACGTAACACAGGACACAGCTACAGATGCTCATCAGCAACCTTCCTAGCTGATTCTGGAGAAACGATTGCAAATATAAAACGTCTAGGAGGTAGAAAACAACTTCTGTAGCCGAAGGTTACCTAGAAGACTCTGAAAAGCAAAAAAGAGATGTGTGTAACAAAATTTTAAGTATCGATTCTTTAGAACCATCTACATCTACGTCGAGTGATCACAACAAGCACAGGTCGAGGGAGAAAACACAGTGCCAATTCAAGGATCAGCTTGCATCCGTTATAAATTTGCAGAATGCTGCGAATTGCTCATTTATTTTTAATATTACGAAGCAATAAATAGACGTTCTTCTTTTTCCACTAAATAGTTTGTTGTATTTACTAGTAAATAAAAATTGATATAACTATTTGATGTGACTTTTTTCCAAACATACGGCCGTAGAAAAAATATTGTTCCTAACTCATGCGGAAAGTGTCTTTCCCGCACTCGACTGCTTGCCCGAACTCCGCTATCGCGTCGTTCGGGTCAACGGCAGTCGCGTGCGGGAAAGTATCACTTTCCGCACTAGTTAGGAAAATAACTATTTCCTCGTGGATTTTTATACGAAAAATCAACTATACAAAAATATAACAATATAGAACAAAAAGCGTGCACAGGATTTAATTTATTATCGATTTTGCTTTAATAGAAGTGAATAACTTCCATAACATTAACATGCTTTTGTACATTAATTTTTTGTACTTTATTAATGGAACTGTTAAAAAATATTTTTATTGAGCAGTGCATTAATGAATAAATTGTTTGTTCCTTGATAGTATCATTAAAATTGTTTGCGTCCATAATATGGTCTTTTAAAATGTTACAATACAATGGTAAATTATTGTATTTATACAAGGATTGTATTAGATTAAAAATCATTATACAGTGCAACCTCAATATAACGAAACTGAGGGAAATTATAAAATATTCGTTATACCCAGGAACTTGTTACAATAAGGTTTGTTCTGTATAGTCCTGTCGCCAGGGGGGGTACAACGGCCTTCTTAATTCAGATGGACTTACCCAAGTTATTTTTATGTATTTTGGCCCGTAGAACACGAATTTTTTGGGTAACAGTTGATCCGGATGTCGATAAGATTGTTATCAACAAAGAAGTTGAGGAATTACATAACAGCAATTTCTCGCAAAAAAAAACATTTTTTTGTATTTTTTGGGTCATTCTAACCAAAAAATGTTTCTACAAGTTTTTTCGTAGGATGCATAGTTTTCGAGATAAACGCGGTTGAACTTTCAAAAAATCGAAAAATTGCAATTTTTGAACCCGAATAACCTTTGAATAAAAAATAAAATAGCAATTCTGCTTACCGCCCTTAAAAGTTTGAGTCAAACTATATCTGTTTTGAATATTTACATTGCTAAAAATTTATTTTTTGATTGTTAAAAAAAGCTATAAGCACATAGTGTTTCCCGTGCCTAATACATGCGTTTTAATGCATGCTACGTAGAAATAGCGCCGCTTGCACTTTTACCTATTCTACCTACTCGTTCGATTTTAAATGAGAAATCATTGAAAACATCACTCAAGTACTAGGTGTTTATAGCTTTTTTTGCCAATAAAATAATAAATTTTTAGCAATACAAATAATTAAATCCGATATAATTTGACTTGAACTTTCAAATGCGGTAGGCAGAATTGCCATTTTACTTTTTATTCAAAAGTTATTCGGGTTCAAAAATTGCAATTTTTCGATTTTTTTAAAGTTCAACCGCGTTTATCTCGAAAACTATGCATCCTACGAAAAAAATTGTAGGAACATTTTTTGGTTAGAATGGCCCAAAAAATACAAAAAAATGTTTTGTTTTGCGAGAAATCGCTGTTATGTGATTCCTCAACTTCTTGGTTTATAACAATCTTATCGACATCCGGATCAACTTTTACCCAAAAAACTCGTGTTCTACAGGTCAAAATACATAAAAAAAAACTTGGGTAAGTCCATCTGAATACAGGGGGCCGTTGTACCCCCCCTGGCGACAGGACTAGTAGGAGTTGCTGATCGGGACGCTCAGATCTGAGAGTAGTGTAACAAAAATATTAATTTCGACCGACCTTGGTAACAGTTGCAACTCTACCATCTGATTCACGTCAAGGAACGTTCAGTTTCAGAATGACCAGAGAACTAGAACAAAGAGAGACCATGCTGAACTAGAGATGGGCGGAACATTCGGGAAAATAACGTTTTGTATATATACATATACCGCACCATTTTGTAAATTAAGGTAGCAATAGAATTTCGAACTGTAAACCTGTAAATAAATATAGCCTTATATAAATCCGAACCGATCATTTTAATAACGAGTAAACTCGCTATAATAAATTAGTAAAAATCGTTTATATTACCTGCCATTGTAGTCTTCCGGATATGGTATGATTGTTCCCTCTGGACTAGGCCTTGGAGAATTGCCGATCCAGAAGAAAGCGTCTGGACCAGTACCGTCATAATAAAATCCTTTGATGAATATCGTACTCTCATCTACCGCGTATGCAGTCCCTTTTATACCGTGGGCGAATTCGACTAAGTTTCCTATTTTTCTTCCGTAGTAAGGTTCTATGGGTTTGGCACATAATCCTGAAAAAAGATATTTCAATGAAATCGTCAATATTTATAATTTCATTATATACAGGGTATCCCGAAAAGATTGGTCATAAATTATACCACAGATTTTGGGGTCAAAAATAGGTTGATGAAACCTCACTTACCTATATACAATAGTGCACACAAAAAAAAAGTTACAGCCCTTTGAAGTTACAAAATGAAAATAAATTTTTTTTTCATATATCGAAAACTCTTCGAGATTTTTCATTGAAAATGGACATGTGGCATTCTTATGGCAGCAGAATCTTAAATAAAAATTAAAGTAAAATGTGTGTACTCCATAAAAATTTTATGGGGGTTTTGTTCCATTAAACCACCCCAAACTTTTGTGTACGTTCCAATTTAATTATTATTGTGGCACCATTAGTTAAACACATTGTTTTTAAAACATTTTTGCCTCTTAGGACTTTTTTGATAAGCCAGTGTTTATCGAGATATTTTGAATATTTATCGAATCCACCACATATTTGTATATGGTTAAGTACGATTATTGAGACCTGGTAATATTATGAAATTTTATTTGTAATTCACATTTTTAGGTGTATTTTGAAAAAGAAGCCACATCTCGATAAAAGGTGGCTTGTCAAAAAAAGACTAAGAGGCAAAAAAGTTTTAAAAACACTGTGTTTAACTAATAGTACCACAATAATAGTTTAATTGGAACGTACACAAACATTTGGGGGGTTTAAAGGAACAAAACTCCCATAAGAATTTTATGGAAATATATTAAAAAAGAACCCGCATCTCGATAAAAACTGGCTTATCGAAAAAATACTAGGAGACAAAAAAGTTTTAAAAACGTCGTGTTTAACTGATGGTACCACAATAATGAATTAATTAGAACGTACACAAAAGTTTGGGGGGGTTTAACGGATCAAAACCCCCATAAAATTTTTATGGGGTGGACAAATCTCACTATAATTTGGTTTTAAGATGATCCTGCCATAAGAATGATACATACCCATTTTCAATAAAAAATATTTAATAGTTTTCGATATATTGAAAAAAATCGATTTTGATTTTGTAACTTCAAAGGGCTATAACTTTTTTTATGAGCACATTTGTACTAAGGTAAGTTAGGTTCAATCGAACTATTTTTGACTCCAGAATGTGTGGTATAATTTATGACTAATCTTTTCGGGACACCCTGTATAGTATATGTCGACAAAGTCAATTGAATATTACTTCAAAAGGGAATAACTAACATTTAATGAATATTGAGACATAGGAGTGTGTGTGAAAAACCGAATATATGAGTCTCTGGCTATCCTATAAGGTGGATGACAAATGGCAAGTTGCACCCAATAAATTATAGCCATGAATTCTTCCTCTAGCAAGAATTTTCTCTTCGTTTTCTACACCAGTAGCCTCCGAATATTCCTTACGCCTACCTACACCCCTCAGTTTATGTTGAAGATTTCAACAGTCATCACGAACTCTGGAAGTATGGGCGAGGCTTTGCAAGGAAATAGCGAGGCTTTGCAAGGAGTGAAGAGGTTGACACTTATTTAGTCTTTGATGCTAAAGTTCAGGAAACTTTTCGATTTGCAGCCTAGAGGCGAGAATGTAACCCAGACCTATGTTTTATCTCTACAAACGAAAACAATCAAGCCCTGATAGCTTCACATAAAATGCCCTCAGTTTTTCCACATTGCAAACATAGACCAGTTATAATAAAAGTATGCATCAAAAGACCAATAATAACATCTTTTCTTAGGTGGACATTTAAAAAGGAAGACTAGGTGACTTTTGCTAAGAGCTTTGACAAATTTTTGGGATGGATAACTCCAACACTATAAAACCACATGAGATTTATTGGCACGGTTATCACTACAGCGAATGAAACTGTATTCAAAATATATCATAAAGAGTATGTCGTGAGATGGAATGGAGAATGTGAAAAATTGTATCAAGAATACAACGAAATCAAAGACCAAGAAATTGGGGACGAATTAATATGCACCATCTGGATGCAGCCAGAGGACAAAAATGAATGGACACTATAAAAAAATAGACTCTGGTAAATCAAGCATGCAGAGAAGCCTTAGTTAGAAACTTGGTTGTAGCAAACATTCAACTAGAGCAGTGCTTTTCAATTTGTGGGTCGCGACCCCCCGGGGGTCGTAAAGAAGAAAATTGTTTTAATAATAATAATAATAATAGCTTTATTGCCCAACAGTTTCCCATTTACAGGACAATGATAAAAATATTACATAATTTATAACACCTATTATAGGTAAGATAAAGATTTAAGCAGTAGTACCAAAAAATAACATTAATAATACAAGTTAGACTAAAATTAATATAAACTCAAACAGAAAAAGAAAATAAATTAATAAAAAAGAAATAAAATAAAAAATTAGTGCTTATTTCAGACACTCAATAGCTACTTTTATAAAGTTCCTTTGAGAACATGAAAAAATGTCACAATGCTTACCAATAACATTAAAATTTCTACACATTACATTAATAGGAGCCTTACATAGAATATTTGTACGAGCTCTTGTACACCTAAATAATACATTTGTTCTTAAATTTGACCTTGGAATATTAAAATTAATGTTTTCTAATATTGAAATACAATCAATTGCATTATTAACAAGTTTGTACAAAAAAATTAAAGATGCAACTTTTCTTCTTAATTCTAAACTACACATACTAAAACGATCACACAAGTAATTATTATCTACACCTCTAGCCGGATAAAGACCATTTACTTTAAACATTAAAAATTTTAGAAATTTTCTCTGAACGCTTTCAATTGCAATGTTATGACAATCATAGAAAGGACTCCATACAATACTGGCATATTCAAGTTTAGAGCGGACATAAGTATAATATAGCAATGTTAATGACTTTATATTATTAAATGACTTACAATTGCGAATTAAAAACCCATAAGCCTTCAACGCTTCAGAAACTTTAACACACATATGTTCCACAAAAGTGAGTTTTGTGTCAAAAATTACACCCAAATCCTTAACCGTGTTCTGTCTTTCTAATATTCTATCGTGACAACTATAGTTAAATACAAATAAACTTGATTTCCTAGAAAAAGTGACTACTTTACATTTTTTTGTGTTAAGTTGTAATTTGTTGCTGTTGCACCAATTTTCCAATATTTCTATATTCTGCTGAAGTTGTTTACAATCATCCAGCTCCCTAATAGTAGAAAATATTTTCAAATCGTCAGCAAAGCCCAGTCTTTCGCATGAAATATTTTCAAGAAGGTCATTAATAAATAGTAGAAAGAGCAATGGACCGAGATTGGAACCTTGAGGCACACCAGACGCAGCAAGATATTTTTCTGAGATATAACCATTATATGCTACAAACTGCATCCTTCCCTGAAGATACGATTTTAACAATAAAAGAGCACTGTCAGTAAAACCAAATGTTGAAAGCTTGCTAAGTAATACTTCATGATCAATTCTGTCAAAAGCCTTCGAAAAATCGGTATATATAACATCAACTTGGCCATTATCGTCAATAATTTCAGAAAGATATTGGGTAAAATAAACCAAGTTGGTTACAGTTGATCTTTTATTAACAAAACCATGCTGACGAGATGAAATATAAAGTTGAACAGAAGATAAGATCCTATTATATAATACGATTTCGAAAACCTTTGAAAAATTAGGTAAAATAGAGACAGCTCTATAGTTTTCTATTTCTGACTTCACCCCAGCCTTAAATATCGGACACACCCTTGCTTCCGTCCATAGCTCTGGATACTTCATTTGTTGTATAGATAAGTTTATAATCTTGGTTAAAGGTATGACAAACGCACCAGCGCAATCTTTAATAAGAAACGAGGGAATCTTGTCAGGGCCTGTCATCTTATCTTTTAACTTTCTGATAGCAGCATTTATTTCATCCTCTGTAACCGATTGAAAATTAATTGATGTCATATATGGGTTTATTGGATAATTGCAACCACCTTCATCATCAGAAACTAAATAAACACTACTGAAAAATTCCGCAAAAGCATTCACTATGGCTTGCGGTTCTTTGTAATCACTTCCCTCAAAACTCATGTTGCCAGGAATTCGTGATGATTTATTTCTAGAGTGAATGTAAGACCAGAACTTAGTCTTGTCTTGAGAAATATTTGTTTGAATATCCTCCAAGTAATTGTCATATGCCACCTTGACCTGATATTTTATTAGTCGTCGTAATCTTTTAAACTCAATAAAATCGGAATGAATCTTAGATTTTTTATATTTGCGTCGGAATTTAGCTTTTAGTTTTATGTTTTTTATAATCGCGGAATCAAACCAAGGTGGATATTTATGAGCATGATTTTTGTAAACCGGAATATGCTTATCCATAGCCACCTTTACTTTACAAGCCATGAAGTTGAAACTTGGCAACATTTAAGCGTAGACCGGTTAATTCTGACAGTTCTCATTTATTTTTAAATGTTTTTAAATAATATTCACTGTATTTACAGAAAAACTCAAACATTTTACAATATTTCGTGCTCCAAATTATAAAGAATATTAAAAGGTATGTATTAAGATGATTTTAGTTCAATATAATATATTTTTATATAATTTATTTTATAGTATAATATATTTTTATATAAACTTACGTGCATATAGAAATGCGTCCACTTAAAATTTTTGTCATTTTTGATGTCTTATATTTACTAAACCTGTTGGCCGATTCAAGTGATTTTTTTAATATGTTATAGCCTGATTCTTTAACAATACCGCTGTAATAATATTGTTGCTAAGCAGTTAATTTTTTATTGTATAACGGGCATTTATAAAATAGTGAAATTAAAACTCAACTATAGCCTCAGGTTTTCTTAACATTCTGTTTTTTATTCATTCGCTTATGTTGGATAATAAAAAAAAGTTAGCTACTTTAACAACTAGATAATATGTCTTTTATCAATACAGGGTGTTTCTAAATAAGTGCGACAAACTTTAAAGGGAAAGTAACAAAATTCAAAATTTTGACCCCTGTCAAAATTTTCAATGTATTTTAAATGTAATCATTTTTTTCGAATCTTGAAAAATCTAATAAGTATTTTTGAAAAATTTAAACGCAGAATGAAAGATTACTTTATCACCGAGGGCCCAAAGTCCCTTAGAATGAATATTCCATAGGGTGATGCGAACTTTGAAAAAAAAAGACAGTTTAATTCGTACACCCGGTGTATATACAATGAAAATTTACTTATTTAGCAACAATATTATTACAGGGGTATTGTTAAAGAATCAGGCTATAACATATTAAAAAATCAATTTAAATCGGCCAACAGGTTCGGGAAATACGAGACATCAAAAATTACCAAATTTTTGAGGGGGCTGATTTCTATGCACGCAAGTTTATATAAATTTCTTTAAGTTTGGTATTTTACATACGGCATACCTACTTATAATTTTTGTTTTTGTAGATGCCAAGCCGTTGCTGTGTGCCAGAGTGCAAAAGCAATTACGATAGCAGTCTTAAAAAGAATGAACAACCAGAAAGCACTTTTTTATTTCCAAAGGATCCAAAGCTGCGAGAACTTTGGTTACAGTGTATCCACAGGAAAAATTTTGTTATTGGAACATCAGCGGTAGTATGTGCCAAACATTTTTATTCTGATGACATCGAGAGAGTTAGAGAATGGGTAGATAAGGAAGGCAACAAACATGTAGAGAAATTAACGAATCCTAAGTTAAAACCTTCTGCAGTTCCTCGCATTTTTCCAATTCAGGATGTTTCTAAATAAGTGCGAAAAACTTTAAAGGGAAAGGAACAAAATGCAAAATTTTGACGCCTGTCAAAATTTTCAGTGTATTTTAAATGCAATCATTTTTTCGAATTCTGAGAAAACTAATAAGTATTTTTGAAAAATTTAAACGCTGAATGAAAGATTACTTTATTACCGAGCGCCGAAAGTCCCTTAGAATGAATGAAAGGTTGTTTTTGAATGACATATTTGAAACTAAAAGTCACACTAAATTTTCTTAATTTTTCGCCCCTGTAAGTTATTAAAATAAACATAGAAGTTTTCAGGGACTTTAGGCCCTCGGTCCTAACGTAATCTTTCATTCTGCGTTTAAATTTTTGAAAAATACTCATTAGTTTTCTTAGGATTCGAAAAAAATTAATCCCATGTATATTCTTGTTATTGGTTTTTTTTTGTATAATAAACGTTACTTACAAGGAAGTACTTTTAATTTTATTTTGTACAAACTTCTAATTAATAATATTTTCTTGTTCGACTCAAAAAATACTATAAATTTTACCAGAATTTCTACTTTAAAATTGTGTTTTCAAAAGCGGTAGTCCGAAAGTCGGACTACGCACGTCATCAATTGCGATGTTGCCTTTTTCTCTTCATGGCTTGTAAAGTAAAGGTGGCTATGGCTTATCAAAAATTTCAAAAATTTTAAAAATTTTATTATAAAAAGTTTGTACAGCAATATCTACTTCGTCGCAGCATTCGGCGCAGCATTGCAGTTTTAACTATATGTTATTGTTATATGCCATATGAAAAATATATACTAATAAATCCATAAATAATGATACTTTTCACTTTTAAAGTGTATGAGGAAGTGTATGAAATACACTCCTTTTTATATCCCCTTTTAATATCTTTTAGAAACAGAACCACCCTGTAACATTAGAGACAGTATTGCGGAGCAGGGGTCTCTAACTCGATATATTATGAGCTTTTATTGAGTTGTAGTGTGGTGTCTGCTGCAATCATTATCGAAACCGGTAAATTGATTCGGTTATGGGGTACGCCCTTCCTCCCTTTTTCTTTATATCGTATCATGAAATCGCTGATATCCACAGATTTGCGTGTCATAGATTATAGCGTAGATATTTCGTGGATGTAGAATTACGTCTTTAAGCCATATTTGAAAGAGATATTGTCTTACTTTTCCTTTATTAGAAACTAAATGACGAAACACATTAAAAAAAGAAAATGGCAAATTTTACATAGTGTAACCTAAAGAGTACAAAAAAGTAAAATTTTAATTATGTTCTTCACTTTGACTATGTTTGTTTAAAATATAAGTTTTATGTTTTCCTGATGCATGCAAATTGTAGTTGCCGTTGTAGCTAAACTGTTTTGGCATATTTAAAGAAGATAAAAATGAGGTTCACTTGTGAAGTTGCACGAAACATCAGAGTAAAAGGATGCAGAAATGAAAGAGGAATTTTACGGTTAAACGGTTTTATGGTTGGATAAAGGATATTAGTTCTTGGGCCCACCATTAAAAAAATTATTGCCTCCGTCATGAGTCAGACAAACTGAACAGATCAAAAACTGAAAGATGAAATAATACCGATGAATAACTTTTATAAAAATTAACTTTTCCCGCAAATCGCCAGGAAATTTTGACATTCCTGTCAAAATTTCTTGAAGAAAAAGTCAGGACTTCCTTACTGTAAGGAAATGTCATTTCCTTACTGTAAGGAAATGATATTTCCGTACAGTTGTTAGTGTTCTACATAAATGATAGAAAATTATTAATAATCCATAAAACGTCTGTATGCATTTTCGTACTTTTCTCTTGATTTCTTTGGCAATAATTCTAATGAAGCAGTATTCACTGACTCAACCAGCTCTGGAGGAGTCCCAGGAATGGAAATTTCATCATCACTTATCATTTTACTTTCGAGAACACCAGCAATTAAATTTATAAGCGTCAAGTTTGACAATTCAACCTCAATACGTTTCCATAGTAACCCAAGTAATTTTATTAGGAATTTCAAAGCACCATTTATTTGGGAATAAAATTATCGCGTTTTTTTTAAATCAATCAATATCTGTCGAATTTTAAATGATTTGCGGAAAAATAGTATGTTTACCTCGTAGGAAAAGCCACATTCCTGGACTCTGTGTTGCTAAGTCTCGGCTTGCGCCTCGACTTAGCAATCTTCACAGTCGTCCAGGAATGTTAAGCTTTTCCTACCCGGTAAACAATGTACTATTTAGAATACCAATTTTTAATATTTATGGGACATAATATAAAAAAAGTATTATAAAAACTACTCGATCTTTCAAATCAAAATAAATGTGAGTTTTAAAAACAAAAAGGATTTCCGATACCGGGAATCGAACCCGAGCCTCCAAATTAAATACTTGACATTGAATGATTTTTTGGAATAATAAAACTCAATGCATCCATGTAAAAGCTGTTGAATATTATATTGTCATTGAATTGAGCTATTCTGAAAATTTCAGATATCTAGCTAGTCGGAAGGTATGTTTAAAACCGATTACAAGATTTTTCCCGGACAAAGTGACAAAGAACAAGTGAAGTATATAAAAACGTTTTAAAAATTGGAGTACCACATTAACGATAAGCTGAAAAAAAATTATCTCAATAAAAGCTTTTAGTTAGCTACTACCTACTCCCAATCGTTAGCAAAATTTTTGAAAGATTGCTGCTACAAAGAATATACGCAGATCATGAATTCCTAACATTACTACCAGAACATCAGTTTGGATTTCGGCAAAATCACTCTACTACACAACAAGCCGATCGAATAGTAAATGATATATCAAAAACGCTCGAAGAAAAGAAATACTGCAACGCTGTATTCCTATATATCTCACAAGCGTTTGACAAAGTTTGGCACAGAGGTCTGCTTTACAAAGTAAAATTAGCACTATCTAGTAACTATTTTCTCCTAATCAAATTCTACTTATCAAATAGATATTTCTCAGTAAAATTCAAAGACCAACAATCTAGCCTCTGTTCTATTAACTCCAGAGTTCCGCAAGGTAGTGTTCTCGGGCCGCTGCTGTTCTCACTCTGCACAGCCGATATACCAGAGTCTCATAATACTACGATCGCTTTCTTTGCTGATGACGTAGCAATACTAGCTGTAAATGAAGATCACATACAAGCCTCACAAGACCTGCAACACCATCTGGACATACTCAGTGAATGGTACACAAAATGGCGAACAAAAGTAAATAAAACAAAATCATCTCAAGTAACGTTTACCAACCGCCACAACACATGCTCACCTGTAAGAAAGGAAAATGTACGAATACCAACAGTAACAGACGCTAAATACCTTGGCCTCCATCTTGACCAACGTCTTACTTGGAAAAAACATATCCAGACCAAAAGAAGACAACTAGACTTGAAATTCCGGCAAATGTATTGGCGCCTTGGACGCAGATCAAAACTCAACATCCAAAACAAAATTCTTCTGTACAAAGCAATTCTCAAACCTATTTGGCACTACGGACTACACCTCTGGGGCTATGCAAAGTCAACATCACTGAATATCATCCAACGATTTCAGTCTAAAATTCTAAGATCAATAGTGGATGCACCATGGTACGTAACTAATCAAACACTTCACGAAGACTTAAATATACCTTTCATCAGAGAAGAAATCCATCGAGCCACGGAGTCACAAAATGAGCGTACCATTCACCATGACAATGAGTTAGTAAGGGAATTATTCCATAATAGCCCTGCCACAAGGAGACTAGATAGAACTTGGCCTCAGGACCTATTTTAAAACTTAAACATAAATAGAATAAGATGAGACATCATTGGAAGTCTCTTCTTCATGCCCAAAAACATGGAACAAATTTACTTAATACTCTTTTAATTATGTAGATTGTAAATAAACATAATTACATAAAAAAAAATAAAAGCTATTAAAGAACCGTATATAATGCTGTAAATAAACCTACAATTTTTATCAAAATAAAAAACTTATACCCAATACATTATTTTCCTTTGGTCGAATTCGTGCGCAGCTGGTCTAACAATAGATTATAGTAGACATGAAACCTGTCGTACATCATTACTGATATCCCGTGTTTCCTTCATAAATTCATTCACGTAGTTCCAGTATTGATTTTACGAATTCTTTTTGTAATAAAATGAAGATCGTTTTTAATCCCCCTTTTGTCCGGGACTTGATAAAAGGAATAAAAGGTAGGTACAGGCAAAAAAGTAGGGTTATACAGTAATACAGTTTAAGAGTTCGGTAATAATTAAATAATAATTATTTATAGTTATTGAGTCGCTCCTGCTGGAAATTGAAAACCTATTTTAACCTTATTTACCATTGATCAAAAGTGAGATTAGCAGAATTCGGGTGTCTTTATCTCCATGTTCTTCTTTGAAGAATTTCTTTCGACTTATCATGGCATCGCTATATAAACATGATTAAATACATCTAGCAAAATGCGACAACAAGCGTTAAACTGGCAGATAAAAAGACCAACACATTTAAAATACAGTCGAACCCGCTTATTACAGTACCCCCAATAGGAATATCCCGGTTTAAGGAATAGAATTTTGAGGTCCCGCAACGTTTCCATTTACTTCTTAATAAATTTAACCGCTTATAGGAATACGTTTTAGTAAAATAGTATCGCTTAATAGAATATTTTTTCAAGTAACCAAAAACTTTTTATATATAATTTCCTACAAATTTAAATGATTTCTGGTTTATAGGACCTGTCGATAATAAATACTTTATACAGTGGAACCTCGATAACTCGGATTAATCGGGACCGCGGCCGAACCGGGTTATCGAAAATCCGGGTTAGCCGGAGAATATGGGAAAAATTAATAAAATACCGTTAGAATTGAAATAACATGAAATATATATATAAATATGCACAGTACCTACACATTTAAATTACTAAAAACACGCAAACACAAACCTAAGCAAACGGAAGCGAACAATACAATACTGTATTCATACAGTCACAATCGGAACGTGTTTTGTTATTATGTATTAAGAACAGTGAAAACTAAGACCATTGATTAAAAAAGAATTTTTTAAATAGTCTTTCTTAAACAATGCTAACACAGTTTGAAATAAAAAATAAAGGAATACTACAGACAGGTGCCTGTTGTTTCTGCCGGCTTGTGCCATGAGTCATTTTTACTATAGTATAGTTCAAATTACACAAATACACATTATCTCTCAAATATCATATTACATACATACATTTTTATTGTTGAAATGTTTATCTGATAATTAACTATTTTGATGGGAAATAAGCCACAATTAAATTGAAAAAATAATTTTATTAACATTTCGACGCCCAGAACGGGTGTCATTGTCAAAATACAAAACATGTACTGAAAATCAAAATGTTTATCTGATGAAAATCGGTCCGGGTTAACCGGACTTCCGGGTTATCGGGGGCCGACTTATCGGGGTTCCACTGTACTTACTTTATTATGGGCACCAATTCTACCGTCCGCCAAACATTTACCGATCATAAAGTAGGTACTTTTTCATTTGTGTAAATATTCTTATTGCTCACCCACCACCCACGTCGTTGTCTGTTTAGATTTTTAGAAACAGTTAATTTAGAAGTCATAACCGCTTGTATATAATAACCGATTTATAATATGTATTATAAGACATTTTCTGGAGGGTAAAACCAATATCAATTTTTTAATTATTATTTTAAAGCAACAAGTGAATAATATTTTATTTACTAAAAAAATTAGTCTCAGATTACAGATTATTTTTCCAGAAAAAAAGTAAGTATGTTGTATGTATGTTAATAAGAGAATACCTATATCTACATATTGCATACATTTCATACTTATTTGTGTATGGATGCACAGTTAATGTAGTTTGGTGTTTTAATAAAATAAGTAATAGTTACACTAGGCACTGTATTATTGACATAAAAAGAAATAAAACCATATACATAGTATGTACATGTAGAAAGTGTGTTGTACTGTTATTACGTATATTCGGTACATTTATTTCTACTAGCCACCACTGATGGGTTATTAGAATATACCGGTTAACCGGTTATAGGAATATTTTTGCTTGACACGAAGGCTATTCCAATAAGCGAGTTCGACTGTAAAACTGTAAAGCGACAGTGACCCACAATTTCGCCAAAACTGTTTACAAAATTATTAGGGCATAATATGATTAAGAACATAAACCTGAGTGAAAGAGGAATGTCAACGGAGAAATACTTAGTCATTAGAGGTTCGCTGACGATATTGATCTTTTTGCTGACAGCATCGATGATGCAGTATCGCATCAACTGGAGAAACTATACCTAGCCTCCCTAAAAGTTGGATTAAAAATCAACGACGCAAAAACACAAATCATAACAAATCTTGTGTTAAGCGAAAATATTTCAAGTAAATGGCATGTATATCGAAGAAACCACCTCTTATAAGTACTTGGGGCATGAGATACGCATAGGAAGAGATAATCAAATGTGCGAACTAAGCCGCCGCAAAGCCTCTCTTGGATGGCATTCGGCAAGCTGAGCTATATCCTTAAGTCAGAACTGCCTATGTGGCTCAAAAGAAAAGTCTTTAATCAGTGTGTGTTGCCAGTACCTACATGTGGTGCAGAAACTTTAACAGTAAGCAAGAAAATAAGAAATAAAATTTGTCTTACACAAAGGGCCAAGGAACGCTCGAACCCTCGATGTTAGGAATTTCTCCTAGGGATCGAATTACGAACAAGGAAATAAGACGGAGAACAGGAGTAACAGACGCCATAGAAAGAATTATGACCCTGGACATGGGCGGGGCACATAGCTAGAATGTCGGATAACAGTTGGACACAGCGAATAATACACTGGAGACTAAGACAAGAAGCATATCGGAGTAGAGGTCATCCCCCCAATAAGATGGGGAACAGTACAAAACAGGAATACATGGAAAAGACTGAGAGAGACCTTCCAGCAGTGATGATCATGGCAAACTTTGTTAAACGCTTTTTTAGAATCTATAAATCGGAATAAAGTACATCACATCATAAGTTAATCGAACAGGTAATCTGGGTGTGGAAATATCTAGCGACAGGTGTAGCAAGAAACAAAAGAGTAGGCAAGGAAAGCAGCGAGAATATCTGCTTTCCTGAGGGATATAATCTGGCGGAATAAATATATGAGCACTGAAAGCAAAGTTCGCATTTATTAAGTCCGCAAGACATGTGTTAGACCCGTACTGACTTACGTAGCTGAGACAAGGGCCGAGACAACAAAGACCAAATAAAAAATGAGAACAACAGAGATGAAAACCCTCAGATCCATAATAGACCAGGAGGAATCTGTTTTTAGGTGGAGGTGAGAGGTGGCATTCGGATTTTTGCGGATAAAGTTAGGTGATAACTTCGTTAATAATAATTGACTTATGCTCCTATTTTCTTTGCATACAACTTTAAAAACGATTCCTTTTGGAACAAAGTCGTATAGGAATAAAACAAAGATAATTAAATGTTCTATCAGATACGATTGGTTCAAAATGTCTTAATTTAACACTCTTGCTGCAAAATAGCAATAAATATAAAATAAGGGGGCAAAACAAGCCTGTCTTTATTCAATGTTTTTCCATCACTTAGGTTACATTTGGAACCTTCCTAATTCGCTTAGAAAATTTTTGTAATGTGCTAAAAGCGTCCACCAAATTTCATTAAAATTGACTTACTAGATTTTGCATAATAATTTTGCAATCTAAACTTTTTTTTAAGTTAAAATTTTTTAAAATCTTGCACAACAAAAACTAGAACATACAAAGATTTGTCAATTTTTTTGCATATAAAGAAGCACTCCACCTATCTAATGCACTTTACCGAATTAAAATCGGATTATTTAAGCAGCATCAGCAATGTTTTAAAATTATAAACAGTTTTTTGGCTTATAAACAAATTAGTTCTGTGTCCAGAAGGGGGTTCTACGGGCTCCTTTATTTAGATGAACTTACCCAAGTTTTTTATGTATTTTGACCCGTAGAACACGAATTTTTTGGGTAACAGTTGATCCGGATGTCGATAAGATTATTATAGTCAAAGAACTTGAGGAATTACATAACATCGATTTTTTGCAAAATAAAACATTTTTTTGTATTAGCAAAAAATGTTCTTGCAAGTTTTTTCGTAGGATGTATAGTTTTCGAGATAAACGCGGTGGAACTTTCAAAAAATCGAAAAATTGCAATTTTTGAACGAGAATAATATTGATTAAAAAATAAAATAGCAATTCTGCTGAAGCATTTGAAAGTTTAAGTCAAATTATACCGGTTTTAATTATTTGCATTGCTAAAAATTATTTTTTTATTATTAAACAAAGCTATTTGTTTATAAGCCAAAAAATTGTTTATAATTTTAAAACATTGCTGAGGCCCCTACCTTAAATAATCCGATTTTAATTCTGAAAAGTGTATTAGATAGGGAGCACCTCTTTATATGTAAAAAAAATAGCCAACTTCTAAATGGTCTACTTTTTGTTCAGAAAGATTTTAAAAATTTTGAACTTTTTTAAAAACATATATATTGCAAATTTATTATGCAAAATATATTAGGTCGATTTTATTGAAATTTGGTAGAACGTTTAAGTAAGTTATAAGAATTTTCTAAGCGAATTACCAAGGTTCTAAGTACCACCAAAGTGGTTAAGAAACATTGAATAACAACAGGCGTATTTTGCCCCCTTATTTTGTATTTATTGCTATATTGCAGAAAAGGTAATACCTTAAGATATTTTTGACCAGTCGTATATCATACAAAATTCAATTATCTTTATTTTATTTTTCTCCGACTTTGTTCCAAAACGAATCGTTTTAAAGTTATAAGCAAAAAAGCAGAAAAAATCGATGTTTTTCGAAATTTTTAACTATTTTAATTTTTTTATTAATGTTCCGGGCATATTTGAGAAGGAGTATAAGTAAATTATTATTACTGAATGTGTCACCTAACTTTATCTGTAAAAATCCGAATGCCACCTCTCACATCCAAAAATACACGTTTTTTTACAGATTAGTCCTGGTTTATAAGAGGTATAACAGTCAGATATAGGATACGAAACAAAGACACATTGAGAAAGCTAGGCGTTCAAGACATGGTCCTACTAGGTAGAAAAAATACCTTTTACAACGTTCAAAAATCTATAAAAATTTGTACGTGCAATCAATAATTTTTTCACAGCTATACCTACTGGAGTCTGGAAAATATAATAACTTGTCTGAAAAAAGTCAACGAAACAGGAACAAAAATAAATTTAATATGGTATATTACCTAACTTTAATAATTAAAAAATCACCTGCTATCATATCAAAAATGTTTCCGAACGTTAAACCGAACAAAAAGTTGATTTATATTTGACAGTTGACATTTATATTGTACCTACTTGTTAGTTTTAGTTTTAATAAATTTTGTTGGATAGTTACATATATACAATAAGTAAAAATGAAAAATGACTTGTTATTAATTTGAGGAAGGTGGAAAAACCATATTATGTATAACATGGGAGTAAAGTGCCTTTTCCTCCCTTGAATGATTACTTCATTCTCGGGAGGAAAAGTAGCTCTTTCCTCCCTTGTTATACAAATAGCTATTACGTGCAATCAATGATTTTTTCACAGCTATACCTACTGGAGTCTGGAAAATATAATAACTTGCCTAAAAAAAGTCAAATGAAACAGGAACATAAATAAATTTAATATGTTATATTACCTAACTTTAATAATTAAAAAAGCACCTGCTATAATATCAAAAATGTTTCCGAACGTTAAACCGAACAAAAAGTTGATTTATATTTGACAGTTGACATTTATATTGTACCTACTTGTTAGTTTTAGTTTTAATAAATTTTGTTGGATAGTTACATATATACAATAAATAAAAATGAAAAATGACTTGTTATTAATTTGAGGAAGGTGGAAAAACCATATTATGTATAACATGGGAGTAAAGTGCCTTTTCCTCCCTTGAATGATTACTTCATTCTCGGGAGGAAAAGTAGCTCTTTCCTCCCTTGTTATACAAATAGCTATTACGTGCAATCAATGATGTTTTCACAGCTATACCTACTGGAGTCTGGAAAATATAATAACTTGCCTGAAAAAAGTCAAATGAAACAGGAACATAAATAAATTTAATATGTTATATTACCTACATTTAATAATTAAAAAATCACCTTCTACCATATCAAAAACGTTTCCGAACGTTAAACCGAACAAAAAGAAGCGTGTTATTGTTCCAAGTTTGATTCCTGTTTGTTTTCCAATATAAAGAACACATTGCTTTTACAAAGTCGACAAAGATTAACAAACAAAGGAAAAGCTACCAATTCCAAATTTAGCCAAAAACATTATCGCAAAACCGTAGCAGGTTATGATCGATTTTGTGGCTTGTTATCGCCGAGCCACAGTCATCGTATTTTGCTTTTTATTTATATTTAGAAAAATGAGAAATAATACGGAATTTACCTGTGGCTTAAAAGGAAATTGAATTAGATTATTAAGGAAACCGAGATAGATGTAAACCAGTGAATAAATTAATAATATCATCGTTGATAAAAGATAAATTAGTACGAGAAATGGGAAGTCCCAGATGTAAACAATAAATCCGAAAATTTTCGTGGAACCACTTTCTGGTAACATCCTTAAACTCTGCCTTTTACAATTTATAAGGCAAGGAGACGTCGAATAAAGAGGTTGAAAGGGAGTCTACAATATGCAGTCACATTCCGTCTATTTGTCAAGGAAAAAATCCATCTATTTGTCAAGGAAACAATTTCAACGAAAGTTGTTTCCGTGTACTCAAAATATGAGTAAAGTGACATAATAATATTAGTCGAAGAAATGAAGCATTTTGGCTAGCAATTTTTTCGTCCAGCATGGATTTACTTGAAATTTTCACAGAAGGTAGGGAATAGTCCAAGGATCATTTTCTATATCATGCTGCTGTACACTAAAACCTTGGGGGTGGTTGCCACCCCATCTCGGGGGTGGGAATTTTTTATTACATTTTAACCATGTAAATCGATGTAAAAAGTGACTCTAAGAAAAAAATGTTTTTTATATTTTCTTCGTAAAACTAATATTTTTCGAGTTATTCGCGCTTGAAAGTAACAGTTTTTGGTCGAAAAAATCGACTTTTTTAAAGGGTTCTTTGAGAATACCTCGAAAAATACGCAATTACTTTTAGTAACATAAACTAAATTCTTTTTTTATAATATCTTTAAGAAGAATATAAACCGAGATACGGCATGTTAAAAGTTAGCTTAAAGGCCCATTTATACATATCAGGGCCGTGTCCGTTCCGTGTTAAGACAGGGCCCGGTCCAAAAAAAAAACAATATGTACTCTTATGAGCATATTTATACATTGGCGTTTCCCGGACGGGGCCCATCCGGGCCCGGTCTGAAATTAATCCCAGCCGATATTTTTGCTGTCGGCACTAGCGATGCACGAAAATGACACGGATCGCAGGGACTTGTAGAAACACGATTTTATTGTTTTGTGAACGCGACTGCTGGAAAACAGACAAGCAATAGATATTGTGAGGTGAGATCTTCTATCCAAGCCGAAATATTTTCAACTATCTTTTACACAGAGATATGTAATAACGTTTTCCTCTCTTATTCGGCCCGGTACGCACACTGCCACAACCCGGTTGTATGTAAATATTGCACTAAAAATACCCGGACTCGGCACTGACTCGGAACGGACACGGCCCGGGTATGTATAAATGGGCCTTTACTCGTCAAATGCATAATTTGAAATATTCAAAACCAAATAACGGGAAACCTTTGCATTTTTCGAGGAAAACTTAAATAATCTTTTTTCAAGTATATAATTAATCCTTTCAAATAATAATAATAAAAAAATTCTAGCATGAAAATGGAGCGACTAATGATCAAAAAAATGTCGGTACCTGCTTTTCTCTACGAAAAAATCAGTGAAAATAACCCCCTAACTACCCTCCTTATTAAAAATTGGTCTCCACCTTTCTACAATTCCTTGTATATTTTTATTTTCAATATACCCAAGAAGTTTGACCTATTTAAGAGGCCTAATTTTAGAAAAATTGGAGTTTAAAGAAAAATTGATTTTTTGCAATTTCGTATTTTTCACATTTTACTTCAAAATATCTCCGAAAATACTGGAGACATGACAAAAGTGATAGACAACTTAATTGTATCTTTTTTAATGATTAAAATAATATTGTGCATCGATTTCCATTAGAGTGAACAGTTAGCGACATATAGCTGTTTAAAACCTCTATTTACGAGCAAACACCCTCTTATTCGAGCTCTTTAAACCCACTCCAATTAAAAACTAAGGGATCTAATGGAATTTAATTTACACAGTCTTATAGCTCTTTAAAAAATATTAAAAATCATTTTTGAAAAAACTTTTTATCGCCAAAAATGAAGGAGCTATGTTTATTAAACCATTTTTATTAAACCATATACAAACCATTGTATAATACCACAGAACTGGTTCGAATACTGAAAGATGACTTAAAACTATTTGTATTTGTACTTCTACATATTTGTAAATTTGTATTTTTGTGTAAATAAATGTTTTTGTAATTCTATTTTTTTTCTGTATAGATCTATTAAATTATCTACTTATAAAAATTGTAATGTTCTTAAGGGTGGTTTTTAAGGGTTGAAATATTTTGAAATTATGTCCTAAAGCATAAAACAATCATTATTTTTAGCCAATCAAAACCAAATTTTACCCATATTAAAGGTTACGATATGTTTATATAATTTTTGACAATAAGGGGTAGTTTACACCCCTAAAAATAATCTACGCTCTTGAGCATGTTATAGAATATGAAGTACAGGGTGAGATGATCCTAATCTCAAATTTTTATGTAAATCGATGCATGCCGAAATTATTATTTTAGGATAAGTCAATTTTTTATATATAGCTTCAACAAGGGAGGTTTTAAGGGTTGAAATATTATGATAGTATATTTTGAAGCATAAATCAATCATTACGTAACTAATAAGAACCAATGTTGACAATATTAAAGTTTAGAATTTTATTTTATAATTTTTTACAAATAGTTTTTTAGGGGTAGTTTTCACCCCTAAAAAACCAAAAGCGTACAACGGGTCAATATAGAAAATGAACTAGAGGGTGAAATGAGCCTAATCCCAAATTTTTGTACACATCGATGCTGGACGAAAAAATTGCGAGGTTTTGCCATTTTTTCAGCTTCATTTCCTCGACTATATATTGAAAAACAGCTTATGTTTCATTTCGGTTTAGAGGTAATCCACCATCCCCATACGTACGTTTCTGTCTCTCCAGACGTCTTCAGTGGGGATAGCTGAACACCTCCAGCTGTATAGTTACTGTATTTAGAGATAACATTTACTTAAAACGTCCGTTTTACCTACAGGAACTAAGAAGGATCCTCAAACAAAATAATAATACTGCTCCTGGTAAAAACAATATATACTCAGGGACATTAGAAGTGTTACACGCAGAAGGAATCACTTCTTGAGCTTAATTTTTTGGCAGCACAATGACTATATTTAAGGCATGATATGATAACAATATCAAAGTTTTATCTTTTATAGTTTTTGTAAAAATAAAGTTTAATCTTTAATTTTTTTTTTGTGAAAAGACCAATTTATAAAGACCGGTTAGTACAGATATTTTTAGTTATGATTCCTCACTCTAATTGTATTCAGTGCAAGAATATGCCTCGAGTTCGAAGACACCAAAATTATCACCATTTTAGCGATTTTGACAGGGGTAGAATTATTGCCTTAAAGATATGGGTTTGTCGTATCGCGAAATTGGCCGTCGTGTTAATTGTACGGCAATGACAGTTGACAGTTGAGAGTTGAGAATTGACAGTGTGTGGACAAACGAAAGTAGAGGAACACGAAGAAGACCAACTGGTCAACCGAGGCGCACCACAGGGCGTAAAGATAGGTGCTTTAGACTCCTGGGTCTGAAAGACCGTTTTGCTACTACGAGTCAAATAGCTGACCAATGGTTTGGAGTAAAATGTAGACCTGTTACTAGACGTACCCTATACCGTAGCATTTGAGCCTATGGACTGGTTGCATTTCGCCCATCACGAGTGCTTCCCTTTGACTGCGGACCACTGTCCTCAACGTTTGAATTGGTGCAGAAAACGGCAGCATTGGGTGGCAGAATGGCATAATGCAGCATTCAGCGATGAATCGCGATTTTGTTTAGGTATGGATGATGGTCGTAAGATGATAAGACGCCGCCATACGACGCCTTATCACCAGACGATAAGTCGACGAGATATCGGGTTTGCTGTTGAGAGGCATCTACACAGGACAGTTGGAGTAATGGTTTGGAGGGTTAATGCTTATGGTAGCCGATCACCACTTTTGTTTATTCGAGGCAGTATGACAGATGC
Organism: Diabrotica virgifera virgifera; assembly: GCF_917563875.1. Taxonomy (NCBI): domain Eukaryota; kingdom Metazoa; phylum Arthropoda; class Insecta; order Coleoptera; family Chrysomelidae; genus Diabrotica; species Diabrotica virgifera. Next base: position 236,416,351 of record NC_065447.1, read on the forward strand.
GCCTTATGTTGATGACATCTTACAAACCAGTTTACTGCCTTATCTAGACGGCCGTCGAAACGCCCTTTTTCAGGAAGACAACGCACGTCCCCATATTGCTCGTCAAACTATGGACTTTTTCCAAAAAGCTGGCTTTAATTTTTTGCTGTGACTTCCCCGTTCGCTGGGTTTAAATCCTATCGAGCATTTGTGTGATATGATAGGGAGGAGACTGTCCACTTTGCACCATCCTCCACAGACTCTGGCACAGTTAATCCATGAAATTCAAGTTGCTTGGAACGAGGTGCCACAACCAGATATCGATCATTTTGTCAATGCTTAGACGTGTACAGGAGTGTATTCAGCTAGGGGGTCGCCAAACATATTATTAATTTTTTTTTATTACATGTCAATAAAAGTCTTGCCAATGTTATCGTTTCATTCTTAAAGAAAATGTAATCTGTTGCCAAAAAATTAAGTTCCAGAAATGATTCCTTCTGAGTGTAACACTTCTAATGTCACTGAGTATATCAAAAACAATAAAAGATATCCACTTCTGGCGGAAAGCTACAAAAACCATTCAAAATTTATAAAGAGGTTCTATATAAGGTTCACGAGATAGGAAACAAGTTCGAAAAATCTGAAAAAACATAACGTGCAAGACCACTGGTTAAAACTGTTAATAAACGCAATCAACAATGGATGACTGATGGAATATTAGGATTAATGGAAAACAGACGTAAAGAGAAAAATAAAAACACTGAATAATACGGCAAAATTAATAAAGAAATCAGAAGGAAAATCCGGGATGCAAAGGAAGAATAGTACAGCATCAAATGTCTTGAAATAGAAGACACCTTTAACTGAAGAAACTGCAGAAAAAGAATGAAACGTTTAATACGTACAAAAAGATGTAAAAAAATAACTGGATCGTATAGGTCAACTGCAATTAGTTTACTTAATAAACAAGAAAATATTATAGTCAATGGACAAGACAGACTGGAGAGGTGGAGAGAATATATTGAGTAACTGTTTGATGATGATAGAACGGAAATCCAAATCGAAAATAGATCAACTGGGCGAAACATAACCTTCGATAAAATGGAAAGAGCTACAAAGCTAGGAAAGTAAAGCTAGTAACTTTGATACAGTTTGAATTTTGAAACTATTTTGTGGCGCGTTTACTTCAAATTTAGCAAATATTCTGGAAAAATCTTTTAAAACAAAACTAGAATTTTGTTTTGCATCAAAATGAAAATACATTTTCGCGCCACGTAATATTCATATCAGATCTTTTGCAGCTGGAATATTGTATGCGCCACTAATTTTTACGGCGTTTAGCGGTTTTTTATTCTTGTATCAGGAGTTTTTCAAAGTTATTTATAAATTAAATGTATGAAGTTAAATGCAATGTTTCTCGATTACACGTTAAGCTTTATAAATGGTCGCCTTTGTCGCATTACCTCCCAAATGATCTAGTGTCCATCGAATGTACACTAGATTTTTTTTCAATTCGAAATAGATTGAAAAAATAATATTGGGATGGCCGGTAAATAAACTTGGATTGCCCGTTGCCAGATCAAATTTAGCGGTAACCACTACAACTACATAAACCATTTCGGGAATAATCGTTAATTGGATTATACTTTTGTAGCTTAATACCTTCTAAACGGCTTAACCGATTTTGATCGCTAAACATGAGTTTGAAACGTATGGACAAGTAGTATCTGTTGCATCTAAGGTCAAGTATGATAACTGATGCTATTACAGGAATTATTGAGCTTGAAAAACCGTTTTTTCCATAGATAATAGATTTGATTATATTTATGAAGCCTATAACTTAAAAATTAAAATTTTCCCAGATATGAGGTATACACTGTTAGATTCGTCTAGAGTCCTTCTACAAACGCTCAGTTATTGGTACAATTCGTAGGTTGAAATTTTAAGTAGGTAATTGTCGAAAAACTAAAATTTTCAAAGCTTAGTTTTTCAGTTTTTCGGCTATACTGAGCTGTACGTATGTCTAATCGTGATGTCTTATACACCATTTGAAATCTTAACTGAACACTATTGATTTGTTGTATTTGCGGTTCTCCTGTCTCTTCTTAAACTGAAGATATAAACCCCAAAAAATATGCCGTTTTGTACCTACCAAGTCCTATAGTTGGCTTATGGGTGGCCAAAAGTCATAAACCACACCGGTTCTGAATCGGCCCTGACCCCCTCTTCAAACACAGAAAAAAAATTCAGATCGGTTTAACTTTTCCAGTCACATACATACATATTCACAAACATTTTCCCTTTTTTAAATAGAAATTGAATCATATTTCTGAGCTCGGTAACTTTTGAATGGTATAACCGATTTTCAAAATTAGACATGCGTTGGAAAGGTAATGATCAGTACTATTATAAACCACAAGGATCGGACTTAAATTTTCGAAGTTTTTGGGAGTTTTGGGGATGAGAACGAAAAACAGACACTAAATAGAAAGGGCCGTAAAATCCACACCCTTGGACCAAAATGGATGGTTGACATAGGAGTGGGTGAGTCTTTTCCTGAACTTTAAGATGAGAGTTGACCCAATTTTCAATTCAGTCAGATGTAGAAAATCGAAAATTTCGTGTATATATAGTGTTGCGTGTAGGGGGGTGTGAGTGTGCGCCACTGGCGAGAACTGCGGTTCTCTGGTAATATGGATGTATAGAAACCTATACCTAATTTGTAAACGTTAAGATATTTTTTGCATAAAAACGGCGCGTCGTATGAAAAAAGGGGAAGATATATTTTTTGTCACAAATTGAATGAGTAATTCAAAAATGATTTTTAATTTGAAATATCTCAGTGGAGTACTATTTATTTTTAGAAAATTTCAGACCATTACCCGTATATGCGCTAATTATGAATATAATTCACCGTTCTTAATTGTATCTAAAAAAATACAAAATAACTATCTCTTATAACCCAACAAATTTCATTTGCATATTTCGGCCGGTTTTAGAGCAATAAATAAACCGTCAGTTTGTAAGAAAAATTTCAACACCCCGTATCTCGGAAAAGAAGTATGTGAGGACATATATTTTTAGAGCAAACTGTCATTATTTTTTCAAACCCCTTTAAGTTTATCATACTTATTTATAAAAACCCTGTATAGTTAAATTACCACGGCAATGATTGCACTAGTTCCGAGCCGAGTTGAACGGGTCTGGTCGGCTACTGAATTCCTTTGAACTGTGTAATTTTACCGACAATTCACGGGAAATAAAGCGCCGCTCCACCAAGGCCAAAAATAAAGGGTTCCGTGTTAGCTTAAGGATCATAAATTACAAATTTTGAGAGAAATTTCGCTATTTCACGTTGAGTTGATTCCCGTCTTCAGTTTTTATCTTTTTCTGTTACATTCTATTTTTCTATTTCGCAAAGTGCGCTTCGACACGCCCCATCGGAATCCTTTTTAATAGGTTCGTGTATATTAATATTGCGGCGTAATAAATAATAGTCTCCTGTCTTTTATTTAAAACCCCATAAAATTAGTACACGACTATAGCTGAGTTATTACGCAGAAATTTGTCATTACGGTGATATTTTATTATCGATAACTGCCGTAAACGCGACAACAAGAAGTCATAAAAGTCTCCCCCTCAATGAATATCATCCCTCTTTGACTATAGAAGCTATACATTAAAAGACCGGTGCCCGTGGTGTGACTTGGGGGAGTTTGCACCACTGAATGTAGTGTACAGAGTGAATCAGCGATCTTTCTTTAATAGTGATGTAATCGATCTTATAAAAGATAGGGCATTCGTCAAGTAACTGCAATAAAGTACCTATATTATAAATGATGAATTCTACTGGTAGTTGATGGAAGTTCATTTTATCTATTAAAACACTAAACTGTTGTTTTCAATCTCCTTCTTTACGTACCATCTCCGCGACAGAGGTTGGCAATCATCATGGCTATTCTAATCTTAGATGCTGCTGCTCTGAATAGTTCGATTGATGTGCATCTGTAGCATTCCCTTAAGTTACGCAACAATGAGATCCTTCGCCTTCCTACACTTCTCTTGTCCTGGATTTTCTCTTGTATAATTAATTGAAGTATGTTGTATCTCTCATTACGCATAACGTGCCCCAGGTATGCTTTCGTGTCTTCATGGTTTCCAATATCTCCATTCTTTTGTTGACTCTTCTCATGACTTCGTTGTTTGTTACATGACACAGTTCAAATGCTTCCAACTTTTTAGCAGTCGACGCGTTAAGTGTCCACGCTTCTATCCCGTAAAGCAGAGTCGAGAAAAAATAACACCTTGCCAGCCTAACTCTCAAGTCTAATTTCAGTTCTCTTGCACAAAGTACCATTTTATTTAAGTTTGTTCGTGCTTTCTCTATTCGAACTTTCTTCTTCTTTCGATTTCTTTGGAGTAATCGTTTGTGTGATTAATTATTGTGCCAAGATGGTTGTAGTTTTCAACTTGTTTTGAAGTTTTACAGTTAATTGTCAGGCTTTCATCATTATTTTGAGTTTTTGATATCCTCAAAAATTTAGTTTTCTTATGTTTATTGGTAATCCATATTCTTCTCCATATTTAACTGTTCATTAGCTTTTAGATGTCTTGGAGGTTGTCCGCTATTATGATAGTATCGTCCGCATATCTAATGTTGTTAATTGGCGTTCCATTGACCTTTATTCCTGCTGTTTCTTCCTCAAGAGCTCTTTTCATAATTTCTTCAGAGTATACATTGAATAGTAGTGGTGACAACACAGACCTTTCGCACTGCTCTTTTAATTTCGAACTCTTCTGATGTGTTCGTTAATGCGTATGTTTGCCTGCTGTTTATAATATAATAATATAATTCGAAGGTCATTTTATTTTAAATGTTTTGCTTTGAGGACGTCAATTAGATCTTTTTGGCGGACTTTCTTTTCATTTTGATTAAGGATTTATATTAAAAACCTTAAATTCAATTAGGCAAACCTTAAAATTCTCGAAAGAATCAACGAAATTTCGCTGAATTCATTGTTTTAAGAACTCTGTGAACTAGTGTAGTGTTATAAAGAGTTTCTGATATATCTTAGTATTACACTGGCATCCTAAAAGTAAAGTGTATACGTATGATTGAAAAGTATCGAAAGTCTGTTCAGATTGTTACATTGCTGGAAAATGGAGAAAGCCAAAGAGATAGCCAAAGACAATTGAATGTTAGTCATCCAATTGTACAGAGAGCTTACCAACGATTTTTTGAGAAGGAATGTCATCACTGATGAAGACAATGGTCAGAGATGATCGCGTTCTCACTATTCGTGCATTGCGAAACTGGTCGCAAACTGCTATCATGTCTCAAAGCCATATTCAGCAAGTCCAAGGACCAGCACTCAGATTTTCTACTATTCGACGAAGGTTAAGAGAACAGGGTTTGACAGAAATCCAGCAACGAGACCATTACTATTGCTGCTCACAATTGACGCAGACTTGCATTTGCCCTTGAACACGTCAATTAGACAATAGACGATTGGAAAAAGTGTTTTTTACCAATGTGTGTAGAATATCAATTTATGATAAAGATGGTGATATAAGGTCTACGGAAAGGATGGACAATGTTATGCTGCCTGCACTCGTTCACACCGGGTTGCTTTTGGTGGTGGCTCAGTAATGTTTTGGGCAGGAATTTCTTTTGAGGCACACACGGATCGCGGCTTGATTGAGAGAGGCCCAATAACCACACACCGATACAAACAGAGATCCTACATCATGCTACGCCATATGCTGGGTTCATTTCAAATGGTTTTCTGCTAATGTAAAATAATGCAAGACACCACACGGCAAGGATTGTAACATAGTATCCTGAAGACGTTGCTGGTATTCCAAAAATGGACGGTTCTGCTCAATGTCCAGACCTTACTAGTATTGAACATAAATGGAGCCATCTCAAAAAGTGTGTAAGACGTCGTATACCTGCTCCTACAACATGTGAAGAGCTTCGAATGACTCTCACTTAGGAATGGACTATTATTTTCCCAAACGAACATTAAAAACGTGATCAGTTCTATGCGAAATCGAGAACCCTGGTGGCAACACATTTAAGTTATTGAAGTGAGTGATACCTTCTTCCCTTTTGTTAACTCTATAATTCAATAATTATCGGTATAACTGTTAACTGTAAAGGTAAATTAATTTTTCCTTCTTTTCTATTTGTTAATAATAATAATGTCTGCTTACGTGCTACAAGAGTAACTGACTCAATACACAAGAGATATGATCTTATATATAAAAATCAATTACTGTTCGTGTGTCTCGCTAAAACTCGAGAATAGCTGGACCGATTTGGATAATTTTGAAGTTGAATTATTTGTAGAACTCCAGGGAAGGTTTATGCGGATTTATATAGTCATTTTAGTAGTTACCAAAATTTTTACATCTATATGTATAAAATTCTCTTTTCACAGTATTTGTTGCCATACTCCTCCAAAACGGTGTGACATTATGAAATTTTACACGTGTATTTGGCAGGTCTAAGAATAGGTTGATATCTGTTCTTCATACCCGTACGTCACAAGGGAGGTTACTGATGACGCCATAACTCTCATAATAATGAGGTGAAAAATACGAAATTGAGTACGTAGACTCCTTGCTGAATTCCGAGCAGAACCGTACTAAAATTTTTTCTGTAGCGCAATCGGTGTCCGAAATATGATATCTCAAGCCATGGAAATATTCTGAGGACAGAAGAAGAACGAGCGACAAATTTCATAGAAGAAAAGTGGAACAGTTTAACTTTGGGACTCAAATTGGGCAAAATATGAATTTTTTAATTTTGCGAAATTTTCAAAAAATATCTCTAAACGGAACTTTTCTGACGAACCGTAACCAGGAGAAAAAATCTAAGCACACGAAAAGAACAAGCAGCAAATTATAAAATTTTATTTAATTTTAAATAATTTTGTTTAATTTTATTTAATTTAAGTATTTTATTTATTTTCGTTTATTTTATTTTATTCCATTTTTTAATTTCATTTATTTTTTTTATTTTATTTCATTGTATTAAATTTTATTTATTTTTATTGGATTCTATTTACTTATATTTAATTTTATTATTTTTTAAATTTATTTATTATTTTTTTTTATTTATTTATTATTTTTGTTTCATTTTATTTAATGTTATTTAATTTTAATTTAATTTAATTTAATTTAATCAACACCTATAGGGTTGGAACCACCCCGAATCCAATTATAAATACAGGGTTGTTTTGAATGTAGATAAAATAAAGCTGTTATATTCATTATAAGATAAACAAATTTAAGATTGTAACTGTTGCACTACAAACTTTATTTTGTTACTTCTAACTAAACTTTATTACTTCAAACATCATGTGTAATTCATTAAAAATAATAATAAAAACTCATTCACATCGAGCATTTTTTGTTTATTAATTACGAATTCCTTTTGTTAAACGCTTTTATTTAGTTCAATCGTTTGCGTCAAATTTTTAGACGTTAATTTGACTGCCTTTTTTTCAATGGAAATTAATGAAATTTTGCAGACATATGGATTCGCGGGAACAATATACGAATAGACAATCAAAAATGTTTTTATGTTTATGAATTGTTTAAATAAAAAAAAAACGATTTTAATGAAAAATGCTTAAATTCTCTTGTTTTTTACAATGTAGAAACTTGAAACTTTTATAGATTGTAGCTAATTATATGAACTATACATAATATCACTTTTTACGTTATTTGTTTACGTTATGCTTCATATATAAATAATAAAGTTTCAAATTTATCCAGTTTCTGTCCAATTTCTTTCCAGTTTTCAGCGAAAAAAAGTTATGACACCGCAGAGGGACAAATGCTGCCCTTAGTATTGTCGTGGGCTTCGACTGTTCATAAAACGCAAGGTTTGACTATTGACTACGCCGCGCTGTTGTGAACTTGGGCCCGAAAGTGTTTGCGTAAGGACAGGCTTAAAAGCCTGCATTGAGCCTGCAAGGTTTACGTTTCATTGAGCCGAGTGCGATCATTAAGGTACGTATCCATGCAAGGGTGAACCCCGCTCGGTGTAGCTGCTCTAATGGATACACGATGCGCTCCCTTACATATAAACCGCAAACCGGTTGAAACGAAGAGTGTACACGCCAAGCGGCGATCACCGACGTATCCACTAAGTGGAGCTACTACACCGAGCGAGGTTTGCCCTTGTATGGATACGTACCTTTAGACGGCTTGCGCATCGAAAAACTGCATTGCGAGAAATTAACAACGTCTACACCGTGCAATAGTAAAGTATTACAAGAGATAGAAATACTGCGAAAACTGCAATAGTCGTAAATAATGATTTTGATTTAGAAATGTATGAAGAAATTACAGAAAATGTACAATGTATGTATCAAAAGTTAAAATAAATGCAAAAAAGGTATCTGTCAAATACCTACATGCTTTTTTTAAACATGACGATATATTTTAATGTTTGAAAAGTGTAAGACTAAAAAGTAAAAAATAAAACAATATGAAAAAAATTTTCTTAAGAAACGTTTTTATTTAGTTATGAGTTACTAAAAGTTAAAATATAAAAAAATGAACTAAAAAGCAAAAAATAGAAAAAATCAAACTCGACGGATTATTCTAAAAAAACGTTCGTTAAAAAATAAAAAAATCTAACACATTCGTTAAAAAAAAGCGTGGGGCGCGTCTTCATCGAATAAACGGTTTTCTCCCCACGCTTTTTTTCAACGAATGTGTTAGATTTTTCATTTTTTTAACGAACGTTTTTTTCGAATAATCCGTCGAGTTTGATTTTTTTTATTTATTGCTTTTTGGTTAATTTTTTTATATTTTAACTTTTAGTCACTCATACTAAATAAAAGCGTTTCTTAAAAAAAATTTTAATATTGTTTTATTTATTTTAAGTTTATTGTATACAAAAGTTTGTTTTTGGAGTTATACTTCTTTACGCGCGATATGAGGGTGAATTTTTATATGTTAAAACCTACGATCCCGGCGCATGCGCATTATAACTTTGTTCTGATTGGATGTTCAAATGACATGTCAAAAATTATCCAATATGGCAGTTGTAGCGCAGCTGTGGTTTGGACGGTTGACGGTTTGGTTATGTATGGTTGTTGCGTTTTAAAATTTGTGGGAAGAGAAACAACAAAGGTTAGTTAATAGTTATACTGCCTTTTTAAATACTTTTCATATTATATTTTTGAAGTTATACTTCAAAATGTTTTAATTTATGTATGTATCAGCCCAGAAAAGGTGTGGAAAGAATATATTAGTGTTTTTAAATATATTTTTCTACAAACGTGTTAAAAATGCAATTTTTAGGACTCCATAGGAGCGTTAAAAATGCTACTTTAAGGCACTAGTGCTTTAATTTTTTTAAGGCACTGCAGTTGAAAGTGAATTGTCAAATTGTGAAACGTCAAAATATTTATATTTCATTTATTAACATTAATATTAATAATACAACTTGCGCAATTTGAAAAAAGTGGTTTAAAAGGTTTTTTATTATAATCTTGTGTCTTTGGATTTGTCTTCCTTGGGCGTAAAATAATAAAACATCTATTTTTATATTTCACTTGTCACCGTGATGTATAATTAATGTATATCTGAAAGATAAGTAGCATGCGGCTTGATGGCCTTGTTGGTAGAGCATTGGACCAGAGATCAAAAAATCGCGAGATTGCGGGTTCAAATCCCGGACGATTCATATTTTTCCTTTTTTTTTAATATTTGGCATTGTTAAGTTTTGGTTCATTTTTGGTAATTATTGTTAATTTTTTGTATTGTAACTGTTAAGTAGGTATATTTATTTCGTTGAAATTATATTATAATAGAAGTATAACTTCTTACGTGCGTACAAAGTACACACACATTCTTTTTATCTATTGAGGCAGTACGAAGTCTGCCGGGTCAGCTAGTTTGATATAAATAACAATCTAAGACGAATAACGATTTACACTCTTTTAATAATTAATAGGAATTAAAATAATAAATTAATATGAATAATAATAGTAAATTTTTCGCGCCTATTTATATGGGCTCCACTACTAAAGGGCCATATTACTGTATTAACGAGACAGGAGGGCCGTAGTGGCTCGTAGTGGAAGCACAACCGTGACTATTGATCCGTTTCCGAACCTTATCGTATTTTCACATGAATTACTCCATTACGGTTCTCATCCGGCGTTCGATAAATGCGTTCTCGTTTACTTTCTGTTCGAATCGGATATCTATTCTTTCGACTGGTAATGATTTTTCAAATTTCACACTAGCCATCTCTAATTTCCAACTTTCCGTCAAAGATACAAACAATTGGCAATTTCGGAATTATAAAGTTTGTGTCTGGCGCAATTTGAAGATAAGCTGTCATTTCCATTTGAATTGTTATTGAAGGGTTTACAAAGTTGCACATCATCACTATTGTTTGACAAATACCATTACGAAGATTTTACTAATATTATATTATAACAAAAAGTATAGAAAATATCTTACCCTTAAAAGGGGTTTCCACAAAAAAAAAAGAAAATCGAACTTCACTTTCATCTTAAGGATAGCGGAAAATGAAATAAAATTAAAAAGATGCATTTTTTTATTAGTTCAGAGAAATAAGGAAAAAAAATATCCTGTTGGTGACACAACCCCCTCCAGGCCGAAACTAAATTTTTTGAGTAGTATGGACATCTATAATAATAACCTATATGTTTCCTGCAGCCGATTTTGATGTTATACATAGTTATAAACAAATGAAGATCAAAAACGGTAAATTTTCGCTTTTTTCGTCTATTACCAACAAGTTAAGCATTCTAAACAAATGTGAGAGTAAGAAACTGATAAATCGTATAAAAAAACTTCAATATGGCGTTCGCTTAATATGTCTATCCTTATTGGTTGCTTAAAAAATTGCAAAATAAATCATAAATTTTGAGTTTTTACAAAAATATTCATAACTTATGTAAAAGTTAACTTAGAACCTTCTTATTACACGGAATACTGATACTTCTGGTGCTTAAATCGTACCTTAAATTTTAAAGCAATTGGTCAAATAGTTTAAAAGTTATTTGATTTGTTTATCCCAGCGTTTCCCAACCGGTGGGTCGCGACCCACTAGTGAGTCGCGGGCGGATTTCAGGTGGGTCGCGGCGGGGCTCTTACAGTAGCTGATAAACGTACATTCATATCATCATAAGTGAGGGATGGGTCGCGAATATGAAAAACACCAGAAGGAGGGTCGCCAGACATAAAAGGTTGGGAACCCCTGGTTTATCCCAAATTAATTTTTTTTTGCAACACTGTTTTACGGTTTTAAGTTAAAACCGGTAAGTTTTTCCCATCCCTAAGTAAACCGATAGTAGTACCTAGTAGTTCTTTACTATTTTGCGACAATCATACTCTATAAAAAATGGCACTTTGTGTATAGGTATATAATGCTTTTTAAATAGCTTTTGATGCTCTCTAATTAAGATTTAAATTGGCTGGCGCATTCTTGCACCATAGGGAAGAACCGTGAACCTGATATGGGTCTGATCATTCAAATCTAAATAAAAATGATAAATATGACAAAATCACACCTTTTATAAATATAATAAATAAATGAAACATGCAGTGGGGAAATTTTTCACACAATTTATCAATTGATAAACTGAAAAGGATCAAAGAAGAACTCTTGAACTTTCTCGGAATTATTTTATTTTCCGGATACCATAACTGTACAAACAACATTTATTTGTCTCTGACCGAAACAAAAATGATAAATACATAAATACCACACCTTTTATAAATATAATAAACTAATTAAACATGCAGTGGGAAATTATTTTTACACAATTTATCAATTGATAAACAGACAATGCTCTATTTGCAAGACATTCGTAGAAGATACAAGAGGTTCATAAGAGGAAAGCCTGTAAAGGTACGTATCCATTGCGTTGGTGCTCCGTGCTCCGAGTGGATACGGCATGCGCTCCTCTACATAAAAATCGCCACCGATTGGATCGCCCGGAGCGGCGCTCACCCTCGGCGATCAAATCGGTTGAATCGGTGGCGGTTTATATGTAGCGCATGCCGTATCCACACGGATCACGGAGCACCAAGGTAATGGAAACGTACCTTAACGTTTCAAATGTTGGTGTCTTTTTTCTTAAAATATCAATTTTTTTTATAGCATACCGTACCAAGGAGCATCGATAATCGACGAGCAATCATAATAATTTTTATAGGGCTTTCCATTCACAGTCATTTGTTTCGAGCTTCTGTCATGTGTCACATAATATTAATATATCCATGTCATACATTATTATATATACCAATGATACAAACCAAAGACGTATGTCGTAGATATATTAATATTATGTGACACATGACAGAAGCTCGAAACAAATGACAATCGATGAAAAGCCCTATTCTTGATATTTATGTAAGGATGTTTTGGTACAATCCGCAAAAACAGAACAAATCATTGTCCACTTGAAAATAGTAAACGTATCTGTAAAAAGAAAGGAGGTGTAAAAATTTCATTAGTACGAAGGAAATAGAAACTGCTCATCAGAAGTTAGGGATATAGAAAATTATGCTCATTTTCATAATTGATTATTTAGTGAACAGATTAACGAATTCCGCTGATTTTTTTTTAGTTTTTTTGGCAACTATTAGTGGAATTGAGTTCGTTAAGGAATTGTAAGAAAGAAGTAAGAAGAAAAAACAATTTATATACTTAGTACATTGTCGCAAAATTGTGTTATAGGCCCTTTGACTATTTATCCTTGTAGCAGCTAGCAATGGAAGGAACTCCCCATCAGTAAATTGTTTGTTAAGCTCCCAGTTTATCCAGGATACGCTGGATACTTTTCTTATTTCGTGCATTGTGTTTTAGGGGATTAGGTAAAAGCAATAATCAGTATTACAGTGATTGAAGGACTTCTCTTTCTGTACTCTCTCTGTTAGCTGTAGTTGGTAATTCTGATGTAATAAAATAAAATTGAAAGTAAATAATAAAATGTATGCTATTCAAACTATTGTTAAGTAGTTTCGTATTGTTTTTAGGCATACACAGGCGTACATTGGCATGTTAGGTTACTACAGGGTGTCCCGAAAAGATTGGTCATAAATTATACCACACATTCTGGGGTCAAAAATAGTTCGATTGAACCTAACTTACCTTAGTACAAATGTGCTTATAAAAAAAGTTACAGCCCTTTGAAGTTACAAAATGAAAATCGATTGTTTTCAATATATCGAAAACTATTAGAGATTTTTTATTGAAAATGGACATGTATTATTCTTATGGCAGAGACATCTTAAAATAAAATTATAGTGAAATTTGTCCACCCCATAAAAAATTTATGGGGATTTTGTTCCCTTAAACCCCCCCAAACTTTTGTGTACGTTCCAATTAATTAATTATTGTGGTACCATTAGTTAAACACAACGTTTTTAAAACTTTTTTGTTTCCTAGTATTTTTTTGATAAGCCAGTTTTTATCGAGATGCAATCGAGATGTTTTTATCAATATATTTACGTAAAAATTTTATGGGGGTTTTGTTCCTTTAAACCCCCCAAATGTTTGTGTACGTTCCAATTAAACTATTATTGTGGTACCATTAGTTAAACGCAGTGTTTTTATGACTTTTGCCTCTTAGTCTTTTTTTTATAAGTCACCTATTATCGAGATGTAGCTTCTTTTTCAAAATATACCTAAAAATGTAAATTATAAATAAATTTTCAGATTATTAACAGGTCTCTATAACCGTACTTAACCATATACAAATATGTGGTGGATTCGACAATTATTCAAAATATCTCCATAAACACTGACTTATCAAAAAGTACTAAGAGGCAGAAAAGTTTTAGAAACATTGTGTTTAATTAATGGTGCCACAATAATAATTCAATTGGAACGTACACAAAAGTTCGGGGGGGTTTAAGGGAACAAAACCCCATACAATTTTTATGGGGTGCACAAATTTCACTTTAATTTTTTTTAAGATGTTGCTGCCATATAAATGCGACATGTCCATTTTCAATAAAAAATCTCTCAGAGTTTTCGATATATGAAAAAAAATCGATTTTCATTTTGTAACTTCAAAGGGCTGTAACTTTTTTTGTGTGCACTATTATATATAGGTAAGTGAGGTTCAACCAATATATTTTTGAACCCAGAATCTGTGGTATAATTTATGACCAATCTTTTCGGGACACCCTGTATAACAGTCATATAGATAAACAGCATTTTAATTGTCGAATGCTGAGGGTTCAAGCCACGGGAGAGGGGAGAGGGAAAATGAGGGTTCAAGCCACGTTAAACGAGCAAGTGACTGCAATTAGATACGAATCGAACGAAGAACAAATGATCAAACAGATGACTTAAATAGATCAAAATGTAAAGGATAAACACTTAAAAGCGGATAAAATAACCAAAGAAGAAATCATGGATGACCGATGAGATCCTGTGACTAATGGACGAAAGAAGAAATGCCAAAAATGACCCCGATACATATAAAACAATCAATATATCAATAAGAAGGAAAATTAAAGAAGCGAAAGAGAAAGAAGCAATGGAGAGATGCTAAGAAATTGAGACTCTACAGTCAAAGTACGATACTCACAACGTACATAGGAAAGTTAAAGAACTCACAGGTCGACTAAGGCGGAGACAGAAAGGAAATCTTACTGATTCTGATGGAAACATCATTATGGACAAACAGAGTAAAATAAGAACGTGGAAAGAATATCTAGTAATACTATTTGAAGACCAAAGACATAACACCTTTGAGTTAGAAGAAGAGGTAAATGATGAACCAATAATATTACAGCAGGAAGTTTATTCTGCCATAACACAGCTAAAGGATGGCAAAGCGGGAGGTCCCGATAATATACAAGCAGAACTACTCAAACTAATGAACAACGAATCAATAGCAATAATCACACAGATATTCAACAACATATACAACTCTGGAGAAATACCAACAGAATGGCTGATGTCTGAGTTTATTGGACTTCCAAAAAAAAACAGTAGCCAAAAAATGCGAAGAATACCGTACGATAAGCCTGATGAGTCATCTCCTAAAATTACTCATTAAGGTAATCCATACGAGAATTTACAAGCTATGTGAAAGTCAAATTTCGCCCAACCAGTTCGGGTTCATAAATGCTGTTGGTACGAGAGAGGCTTTGTTTTCAATACAACTCTTATTTCAGATATGCAGAGACGTCAATTTTGACGTATACGCATGTCTGGTTGATTATGAGAAAGCGTTTGATAGAGTACAAATACTAAAAGAAGCAGGAATTAACAACCAAGATCTGAAAATAATTAGAAACCTTTACTGGAATCAGACTGCAAACCTCAGAGTTGACGGTGAACACACCTAATATGTGAAAATCATGCGTGGAGTGAGACAAGGCAGCATTTTGTCCCCCCTAGTTACTCTGAAAGAATATTTTCGAAGCTTTGCACGAAACTGAAAAAGGTATCCTACTAAACGGGTACCGACTAAACAACATCAGGTATGCAGATGACACCATAGTATTTGCGGACAACCTTGAAGATTTAGAAGTCCTCATGAACAAAATCACATATTACAGTCAACAATATGGACTCAATAAGGTACAGGTCAACAATACGGTAAGCAAGAAAAATATAACAGAAGGTCAACTCTACATCAACCAAACCCCTGTAGAAAGAGTGAGACACTACAACTACCTCGGCATCATAATAAACGAAGAATGGATGAACAACCAAGAGATAAAAGCGCGCATCGGAAAAGTGAGATCAATCTTCAACCCCATGGGGGCCTTTTTCAAGAGCCACAACCTTTCTCTTGGTATAAAAGTAAGAATGTTGAGATGCTACGTCTTCTCTGTTCTTTTTTATGGTGTTCAATCATGGACCTTGAACGAAGATAGGTGCCGAAAACTGGAAGCATTTGAGATGTGGCTATACCGAAGAATTCTTAAAATCCCATGGACTGATCGGGTCACAAATGAGGAGGTCCTTGGAAGAATGGGGAAGAACCGAGAAGTACTAACCACTATCAAATCTCGAAAGTTGGAATACTTTGGACACATTATGCGAAATGAATCCAGATATGCCCTCCTACAAGCCATCCTGCAAGGAAAAATATTTGGAAAGCGAGGTCCAGGAAGAAGAAGAACATCCTGGCTAAAGAACCTCAGAACCTGGTTCAACACAACATCTGTGCAGCTTTTACGCGTTGCTGCAGATAAAGTGAAGATTGCCATGATGATCGCCAACATTCGTCACAGATAAGCACATCAAAAATAAGAAGAGAGATTACGTGTTTGGAAAAGAAACATCCTAAGGAAGATCTTTAGGCCTGTGCTTGATGAAGCAGCAGGACACTATAGGATAAGAACTAACAAAGAGCTAGAAGAATTTTACCCAGACGCCAACATCATAAAAGACATAAAGTCGAGAAGACTCTAACAAGCAGGACACTTCAGAACACATTCTGGCCAAAGAACATTCAGGCTGGTGTGGGAGGAAGTCCCAACTGGGGGAAGACCACGTGGACGCTCTCGACTCCGGTGGCGAGGAAGCTATGGGCGCTAAAACCTGGATAGAGATTTCTCAAGTCAGAGAAGAGTGGATGTATGTTGATGTTGTCGAGTCGGCTAAAACCCACGAAGGGTTGTATCCAGGCCCGCCGAGAGGGCGGTACAGCCGGTACATTTTACCGGGGCCCGAAGATGTAAGGGGCCCGGCGTCGACCAGATCAAAGACATAATTTTTCCATAAAATCAGAAATTCATGATCTCCCATTGTTAAAGAATCTAAATTACTTGCCGGTATTTATGAAATAAATCCAGGGCTAGTAGTACCTGGGCCTAGTAGTGACGTGACCGAATAATTTAGAGCCCTACGTAATATTTAGCTGTGAAATATTTGATATTTTCATTGATTGTATAAGAAATTTTACCAGAAAATTTAATGCAGCAATGAAATTTGTTCGCTGTTTAAGATTTTATGGACTTTCCTAGATGAAGATGACGACAATTTTAAGAAAAAAATTGATATATTGCGCGTTATAAAGAAGACACCATTTAACAATTGATAGATGAATTTTTTCATTTGGGAGCGATACACAAGAATAATATTGGTGAATTTCAATTTTTTCCAATAGATTTACTTAATAAAATTAAACATCTCAAATTGGATTCATTATTTCCTAAGCATCGCCGTCGTTATTGCCTTAAATAACTATTTTGCACATTACCCGTGACAGTCGTAGAAGAGAAGCGAAAAGATCTCTTAGGTGTCTTTCTCGCATAAAAAATGCTATGAGATCTACAATGAAACAGGATCGGTTATCAGACCTAGCAACTTGTGCATTGAGAATGATTTGGTAAAATCGTGCGATTTTTCAAAAATTATAGACATCTTTGCCAATAATTAGAAAACTCGAAAAAGCACCTGTATTATAAAAATGTTTATCTACTCTATGTCATATTATGTATAAGTTTTTAGTTTGTGAAAACTGTCACTATAGATATCAGTGCGTAAAGGGTTTAAAGTGTGCGTGAAGTAACAATGTATTTTAAATGGGATTTACTTTTTCGTACACTTTCAATGGGTTTTTTAGCACACTTTCATATAATCAAATATCCTTAACTTCCACGTTGTCATGGTGATGACAATATGAGCAATGACTTACAACAAAATTTTTGACAGTTTTGTGGTTTGAAAGTATGATTTTTAAATGTCAAATTTCTAAAAATTGTAGAATAGAAATGAATTCCAGTGACGAAGAGTTACTTTTTATTTGTTTATCGTAGATAAAATATTGTATGAAACTGTGCGTGAAGTACTTTTTGCGAACTTACGCGATGTATCGCACTCGCTCCGTTGCCGCTCGTGCTCTAAAATCCGCGTGCGTTCGCAAAAAGCATACGTCACGAATTGTTTCATAAATAACTATTTCACTATTATTATAAATATAATCAAAATTTAATAAAATTTATATTTGAAATGTTTCATATTATTATTGGTAATTTTATTTCTGTAAAAATTAAACAATTTTTTCGCTCTTCACTTTTCGCCGGGGCCCGCTCTTCATTTGTTACCTGGGCCCGCTCATTCCTCTCGGCGGCCCTGATTGTATCGTTTCGGAGTAAGTAAGTAAAATACACCTTACGAAGTAGAAATAATAGAGGAAGATTAAGATCATTGTTAAATTCTGGTCCGATTTAATGAAAAATCCAAACCAAACAGAAAAAAAAAACAAATTCTTGAATAGAAACTTTTTTAACATAGATACAACAAAGAGAAGCTATGTAATGCTTAATAATATAACAGGGACCAAATCTGATTTCCATTATTCAGTATTTACTCTAATTATGGTAATTAATTAATTCTATGCAACTTGATAAATATTATACAATAGGATATTACAGGTTAATAGTAAAAATTATTTTTAATACAATATAATATTAATTTCATTTATGTAGATTGTATTGCAAATTATAAAATTTAGGTCAAGTATGAAACTCGCATAAAACCATAATAAAAGATATGTTTTTTCTTTATTTAAATATACACAATGCACAACATATTATTTCATATTATTCATGCCGAATTTTTCTATTTTAGTCTTTTGGTGGTATTTGCACTTACTTGTTTTCCATTGTAGAGTTTCCATCGTAGAGTGGTGATATCATTTCAAACTCCCATGGATTCATCAGACACTGGGACTGAATACCAAATCAAATACGGCAAGACAAACGCATGTCTAAATTTTTTCCCACTCAAGTGTTAGCATATAAAGGTATCATGTACTTTGGTGGCATGAACGAAAACCTAATAATATAGTTTTGTGTTCTTTGCGCAATGTGAAATATTAAAAATTTCATATCTTCTAGAAAAAGCTTGTACAATTGAGTCCACGAGTCTTTACCCGTGCGTCATTCATACCTGGCGAGATAAAACACATACTTTTTATCTAGCATCATTCTTTTCCACGCATGAAACTAATGACAAACCAGCTACTGGCTGTTGTTAAGTAAAAACACATATTATTTTTATGAACGATCTAGACTCAGTACATTGAAAAGAGATTGATACGAAAAAGACGATTGGGGATGTGTTCACATATTTTAAGTACAATTTCTGACGTTTTGGTTTGTTTACTTTTGTGGCTTTCAGTTTGTTGAATTAATGGCTGTTATTTTATGGAATTTTTGCGTTTTGAAATTTTTTATAGTATACAAACAGTTGTTTTCAGAACTAATTTTATATTGGAGTTTGAAGTTTTATCGTTAGATTATGTTATTTTACGATTAATTTTGACAACGTACAAAGCTAACCTCATTGAAACAGTTAAAGAATGCTTGTGTTTCAAATGGAATACCAAAGTGAATAAAATAACAAAAAGAAAATATGTTATTGAATTTTTTTATAAATTATTTATTTATTTATTAATCAAAGATAGTAAAAGAATTTATTAAGCTTCTTCAAATGTAGCTGTAATTATGCACCAAAATTTTAAAGCAAAACTTAAATTTGACATTCTATTTATTTGATGACATCAAATTTTATACTATAATCCGTGATCGGAGTAACACCCACTTTCTGCCACTTGCTGTTGCGTTTAGTAAATTTCCGACTTATTTCGTATGCTTTAAATGATGACGCATGGGTAAAGACTCGTGGACTCAACTGTATATGGTGTACGAAAACAATACAAAAAATAGTTATTTTTTATTTTTATTTCTTCCATTATTTACTGTATTGTCAACATTAAATGGTTTAATTTAAAATAAGGAGAGATAGGTGAGCTGAGAATAACTGGGAGAGCTTCTCAAAACAGATAGAACACTTCTACAGAACACAGAAGTACATATTTAGAATGATCAGAGGACAAAGAAAAGAGATGAACGAACTAATAAAAACAAAACACATTTACAAGGAAATATGGGAAGACTACTTTCGAACAGAATGCCAAAAACTGCCACAAGAATAGAGGTCAACCATCCTAATAACTCTCTTCAAAAAGAAAGACAAATCGAACCCGGAAAACTACACAGGAATTAATTGATTAAACACAACATTAAAATTATTAACAACCAAAGTGATAACAAACAAAATGACTAAAATTATAATATTAGTAGAAGAACAAGGTTTTAGGTCGTGAAAATCATGCACCGACGCTATACAGTGATGAGCGCGCTAATAACCGGCAAAATAACGCAAAAGATGGAAAACATATTAGAATCAACGATATTAAGTTGTAAGATAAAAAGAAATGAAACTAGTAGAGGTAAGAAATTTAGCGATAAGAGCGAATAAATATACATTCTATTTTTTATTGTTTCCCACCTTTAGACGTATCAGAGGAGTATGTCAATCAAAACTGTCACTATCACAGAGGCAGTTGCCAAACTCGTCCGATACGTCTAAAGGTTGGAAACAATAAATAGAATGTAAATTTATAGGTTTTTATCGCTAAACATCCCAGCTCTACTAGTTTCTTTTTTTATTATCTCACAACTTAATATACCTCGTCCAATTTACTTACCGTTGCACGTCATCCGCGCCATAGCCTGTGAGACGATACCAACTCGAAATATTTAGGCGGCGAGTGTGTTCTTTTTTAGAATCAAAATTATTCTAAAGGGGAACACACCTACCGCCTAGATATTTCGTGTTGGTATCGTGTCACAGGCTATGGCGCGGATGACGTGCAACGGTAAGTAAATTGGACGAGGTATATGTTTTCCATCTTTTGCGGTATTTTGCCGGTTATTAGCCCGCTCATCACTGTAATGATAATGAGGCAGGTTCAAGAACAGATATTAAAATACAACAAACCGGTACATTTATGTTTCGTGGATCTTAACAATGAATTTGGCAGGGTCAAATTAAAAGACGTTATCCGTATACTGTACGCAAGAGATGTACCTCTAGAAATATTCCAAATGATCGAAGATATCTACCAGAACAACACAATAAAAGTAAAAGTAAAAGAAGAACTAATCGACCCAATTGACGCGGACAATGGGATAACATAGGGGGATTTCCTGAATCCTTTATTGTTCAACCTGATCATGTATGAAATATAAAAAAAAAGAACTAAAAAAAGATACGTACCAAATGGGAGAAAAACAACTTAAAATAACCTGCTATGCAGACGATGCAGTACTAATCTCTCAAAGTAAAGATGATTTACAATGTATGCTGAAACATACAATGATGCTTTACAATGTATGAAAGAAATGAAAAGTAGAATTTACAAAACGGTCATCAGAGTAATCAGCTTCTGTCGCGGCGAAACACGACCTGACACACAGATCTGACAAAATGAATGGTAAAAAGAGCAAAGATGAAAACCTTTAAAAAAATCGATGGTAATACTCCATACAACAGAGCTAGAAGTACAGATATACGACGGAGATACATGGTTGGCGGACAACATTGATAACTGGGTAAAAAACTGAAGAGTAGAATGAAATGACTACATAATCCGAATGACAACAAATAGAATAGTAAGGACAGCGAGAAACGGTTCCCCAATAGAAGACGATCAGTTGGAAGATCACGAAAACGATGCAACGACAAATTACTGGATGCACATTGAAAAATTGTCATGTCGTCTACACAAAAAGAAAAACAAGAAGAATTTAAAATAAGAATAGAGTTTGCCATGAATAGGATATATCTTCCTTTTTTTTTCATAATAAGGACATATTTTTACAACAAACATCATATTATAAAAAAGCAAACGCATCCACAAAAACTATATTTATGGATCTAGAAAAATATTGAGTATTGAAATAGATGGTAGGGTACATAATTAAGGATTTAGGAAATACGAATTCAAAAAATATTTTACAAGAATATGATAAAACGATATAATCCAGGGCTCATCTGTTTTGAGATGGACGTTGAGAGGTGACTCAAATTTTTTTGCAGGTATTGCTTAAAAATAACTCAAATAATAATATTTGAGTTATCCTCCCACTCAAAATGGTCCGGAACATTGTTTAAATAATCAAAATGTCAAAATATGAAGGAAAAATTCGATTTTTTTATTGGTTGTTTGAATGTAACTTTAAAATTGTTCATTTCTGAGAAAAGTTGTACTGACATAAAAGTTGTGTAATTAAATTTACTATAATATAGGATTGGTTAAAAATTTAAAAAATAGTCATCCTTGTTGCAAAATAGCAATACTTGCGAAAAAAACCATACAAAAACAAGTATTCGCATTTTACGTTTTTCAACCATTTATGCTACACTTAGGACCTTCATATTTTACCCAGAAAAACTTTATGATATAGTAAAACAACACTGTAAATTTCATTAAGATCGGTTTAATAGATTTTGCAAAATAAATTTTAAAATCCAGCTTTCGCAAAAAAAATTCATTTTTAAAAATGTTGCAGGACTGAAAATAAAGCAGATAGTAAGTTGATTTTTTTTTACTTATAGAAGTGTACTGTACCTTTCATTTGCAGTTTGCAAAATTAAAATCGAATAATTACCACGGCGTCAGGAAATTTTTTAAATAAACATTAATTTTTGGTGCTGCGTGCAGGACAGCGGTGTTCGATTCACACAAGTTGATTTCCATCAAAATTTCTTCTAATCTTTATTTAATATATTATCTTCTTACTCTATATTTTGTTGTATTTTATATTTTAATTCCACAAAAAAACTAATTTTATTATTGTTTGTGAAATATTGTTTAAACAATTGCATATGTTTAAAAATAATAAACTTTTATTCTCTAAGTTAAAATATATGAACAAAGAAAGTTTTTGCTAAAAAAAGTGTTATTTCAAAGGATAGAGTATGTGTTTTTATTTTGCAATAAGCAAATTTATTTATTTATATCGAGATGTAATAAAAATTAAAATGTATCAATCATTATCAAAGGTCATTGAAATGCCCAATCAGAGCAAACTATCCGCTGTCCTGCGCGTAGCACCAATAATTAATGTTTATTTAAAAAAATTCGTGACGCCGTGGCAGTTAATCGATTTTAATTTTGCAAATTGCAAATAAAAGGTACAGTACACTTCTATATGCAAAAAAAATTCAACTTGCTATCTGCTTTATTTTCAGTCTTGTAACAATTTAAAAAAACGAATTTTTTTGCGAATGCTGGATTGCAAAATTTATTTTGCAAAATCTATTGAACCGATCTTAATGAAATTTACAGTATTATTTTACTGTATCATAAAGTTTTTCTGGGTGAAATATGAAGGTCCTAAGAGTAGCATAAAAAACGTAAAATGCGAATACTTGTTTTTATACTCAAATATAACTCAAATATTATTATTTAAGTTATTTTCAAGCAATTTCTGCAAAAAAATTTTAGTCACCTCTCAACGTCCAAATGTACTAATATTTTTACAGATCCGCCCTGTTCTAATAATGAAAACTACATTTTGTATATTTGTACTTATCTATTTCTCCCGTATATTCATCTGAAATTCTAAATGATTTATTCAACATTATGTGAAAATTTCACATCTAATGTAAAAACTGGTAAAATAGGGTTCGCTTAGAACAACGATGCATTGTCTTGTCGTCTAATAAAAGAATTAATTAAATTTTCTTTTGTAATATGATCTCAAAGACGGCAGTAATTTGCTTCGTAGGTTTTTCATTACAAAACAATAGGTGAAACACTTATTGCTGGAAAGACAAAAGTGGGTTAGGATGACTATTTTTGTACAGAAGAATAAGAAAATGTACAATGTTTGGGAAATAATTTAGATAACTAATAATTTATTTGTAGCATTTCAACGTATTTAATCAACAACAAAATTTCTCATATTTATATTCTCATATCATCGGCCTAATATGAAAAATGCATAAGTCCAAAATATTTAATTTTAGACTTTAGGTAGCGTCTCCTCTAATTAGGTTGGTAATCATTACAGCTATTTTCACTTTTGAGATTTAGTAAAGTCACTGAAGGTTTTCACATCCGCTTTCGTTGAACCTCCATCAATTTTCATGAAAATTGGTGAGTAGTTAGAGGATACCTCAAGCAACAAAGGTGACATGATGCAAACTTGCGGTTTTACCTTGGGGTGGAAGCCACCCCTTCTCGGCGGTGAACATTCTAAGCAAAATTTGTTATATTATAACGTTATTAATATCACTCAAAGAACTAAACTAATGTTAAGTCAAAGTGAGTTATGGGTAAACAAATGTAAATTTTTTTCGACCGGTATTCAAATCTAATTATTCAAGCTTAAATAACGGGAAAACGATGCATTTTATAAAATATACCTGTTAAGGACTTGTCAAAGCACTTCGGATTACCTATCAATTGAGCTTCAGAAGAAGTTAATAGCATTAAAATTAAGCAAGTTAAGAGAACCCTTTCGAATTTTTTAGGAGAAAGTGAAAATAAAACATACTCCGTTTCCACAGAAATTAAAATTTATAGTAATCCTTACAATAATTTCTTTATATTAGCATAAGTAATTATTTCAACAATTTTTACCGGTTTAGATTGAAAATTTGTGAAAAAAAGGTATAATTAAAAAAAAAGAATGTGTGTGTACTTTGTACGCACGTAAGAAGTTATACTTCTATTATATGATTTCTTAAAAATAAATATACTTTAAACAGTTTGTTTTAATATTTTTTAAACACCAAATTAATTTTGTTCTTACCGCTTTCAAAAAAATAAAAAAAAAGGTATAGGATTGCACTGGATTCGAACTCAAAACCTCTCGATCTCTGGCCGAATACTATACCAAATACGCTACGAAGACTGTGTCTGTATCGGTTCGAACGTACCTAATGACAATTCACGGTAACAGACAAGGTGATGTATAATAAATATACAATAAAATGTTTTATTAATACTCATCTTACTCCTGAGGAAGACAAATCAAAATACACAAAAATTATAATAAATATTTATATTTACTAAAAACACTAATATATTCTTTTCACGCCTTTTCTTGCACTGATATATTTATACATAACTAGAAAGATTTAGCAACTAAACGTCATACTGTCTGTGTGCGCATGCGCGCAGTATTATGAAATTTTACTCTCAATCGCGCCTAAAGAAGTATAACTTCAAAAATCAGAATTTTTAGAATGATCGTAGTTTTCATTTTCTTTTGATAATAACTCCAAAAATACTCAATATACTTAAAAAATTATATATAACCAAATTTTAGTTTTTTCTGTATCAAATATTTTCTTTTTTTTATTATTTCTCTAGGGTAAGAAGTAACCGAGATAGAAACGTTTAAAACTTAAATTTACTGCCAGAACCATGTAACCGGGGCAATTTAACCTTTTATTTTTAAAAAAGTAAGGAGTTTAAAGGATTAAGTTCAACGTAGTGTAATTGCCTTTGCAGTTTGCAATTAACTTTCAAATGATTTTTAGGTGAACCTGATATCCTAAAAATTAACGGAGTTATTTAAAAAAAAACAATAACATTTTTTGGAAAAATTTTAAAAAATAAATTTAGAAAAATTTTTGGAGCATAAATTTTAATGCTATCAACTTGTTCAAAGACTCATTTGATAGATATTTCTAAGTACTTTGACAAATATTTAATTAGTTTATTGTATATAATATGCATCATTTTCCCGTTATTTAAGCTTGAATACTTAGATTTGGGTACTCGCCGAAAAAAATATACAGGGTGCGCCAAAGCTCTGGTTTTCTTTGATTACGGCTAAGTTATGGGATATACAAAAAAATGTTTTTAACAAAATTAATGTATATCGAAACCGAATATACTTTAAAATTATTTTCGATTATACAGGGTGACTCAGAACGACGGTACGAACCAAAGTTGTGTTTTTTAAATGGAACACCCTATATATTAAATCATTTTTGAATAAATTTTTTAAAAATATTAAGAATTTCTATAAGGTATTATAGGCCTAAAGTTAACAATTTTCGAAATATTTACACTTTTATTGAGAAAAATGGTAATCCAACGTAGAATGAAGTAAACACTTCTGTTGTATGTAGGTATTTTAATTTATTAAAATTCTTTAAATTTATCCACAAGGGAGTGGGAGTACAAAACGTTTTCGGTCAAACTGACCATCATCAGTGTAAACGTCCAGTGTACAAGTAATTGAAACTAGCCACTTCAAAAGGTGTAAAAACCTCTAAATAACATTGTTGCTACATTATAAGCTGTATAATAATCGACATTAAGTCGATGTCTTAAGATTATATAAATATCACATGTGGATGTATGTCATCCTTGCTCGGAAATTGCACAAGGTTACTATGATCAGGTGAGAGGTTAACAACCAACTGATTAGACAGAATGGTGCCTGAAATTTTATATAATTTTATAAAATTTTAAATTTTATCCCTGGCGACAGGACTATTAATAATTATACACTTAATTTCATTCTCCAAAAAAGAAAGCCAAGGAAAGTTTATATGTTTAAAATGTTAAGTCTCTGTTAAAAGATTTTTCTACATCCCACTTTTCTATAATATATAATCTGGATAAAACGGCGTGTTTAATCTCCTAATGGAAACAGAATTATTTCAAAGGCACATTAACTTGTCGCTATTAATTGTGTTCTTCTGATTCATTTTACTAGACCCTCGTTTCAACGAATCGGCTTGAAATTTTTCTCGACGATACAAAAATCGTTTTATTCTGATTACATTGAGCTCAAAGGGAACTTAGTTTAAACAAGTGTGATTAACTAATAATCAAACAAATATTTAAGCAATAAAATAAGTTACAATTTACTATTTTAGTTGGGAATCAGCCACAATTTTAATTTGAAATTAACTTTAGTTTAATTTTTTTTAAGCTGTAAAAAGTGAGTAGTCGGTATACCGAGATCCCATTCACATCTACTCCAAAATTCATATCTGCTCCAAAATTGAAAATATATTCTGAAAATATATAGTGAAACTTGTTTGATTTTATTACAATAACTCTGTTAATGTTAAAGATACTGTATCCATTCAAAAACCATTTTAAAGGAAATTTGAAAGACTATAAACACACATTAATTACATCAAATCAAAATCTTTAGTTTTTAAAAGTTAAAGGGTTAAATGCGCAAGAAATGTGATACTCGCGCTATGAACCTTACTTAAAGGAGTGATATCACTAACAGTATTTTATGCTACAGTAATGAAAAATTCAAAATTTTTGTCAAAAAATTCCTACATTTTTGTACTGACTCATTTGTTTCTTATGTCTTGTCATTTTCGAGTTGGATGGAGAAAATGTCATATTTTTAAGAAAATTTAATAATTACCTCTATAATTTAATCCAATTCTTTTAAACCGGTCCAACTTCTTGAGGATAGAAATAATACTAAAATAAAACGTAAAATAAAAGGTAGTATAGAAGGAAATCGATGTGTTTAAATTCTGGTGGATACGAGGTTGACTAGACTGGTCATTTTTTCTTAAAATTTATGAGTGATCAATTCGGTAAATTATATTTTACAAATTTTATCTTTTTTTCTTTGTAAAAAGCAAAATCGTGCTGCGTTTTTTCTATTTAAAAGTATCTTAATTTTTTCATTTAATGTTTTATTTCCACTTTTTTAGATTTTTTCCTAGAGCTCATTTTCTTTAATACATTCCTTATTTCTTTCGTTGTTATAAAGGTTTTTAATCCTTAGTTTGATGTTACTTTCCTCGCTGTCATTGGAGGTTGTGTACCTACTTACTCCATGTGTGTCGGGATCTGTAGAGCCCCATGTAGAATTCTTTTATTTTTGCTAGTATTTCCTCATTTCTCTTGACCTCTTTGCTCTGTATTTAATCTTATTTTTTTCCGATTTTCCATTCTGAAAACTTTTTAAACTCATCAAATTTTTTTTTCGTTTATCGCTTGTTTTGTTTTCTATATGTACCTATTTATTTGTGGCAGCTAAAGTTTACCCAGGGCCAGGTAAACATTGAACTAATAAAATAAACTGCAGTGGAGTAAAAATAAAAAAAGATTACCCTAGGATTCTGCGTGAAGTTAATATTAATTTCGTAATTATTGCCTGGTAATTAATTCTAAGCGAAAGGCTAAATAAGTATGTTATCTCCTGTACAGGAGAACTTGAAAACATGTATAGTCCATGTGGTGACACCGCTGCCGTCTGAAAAAATTTCTGATTCAGTTTCTTTGTGGATTCCTATTCAAAAATATCTCCTTTAAACAAATCTGAAGGGTGCCCGGCGGAATTTTTGGGCAGAAATTGTTTAAGCAATTTTTTTAAACAAATACAAAAGATCACTTTTTTTGACCCGAAGAATAATTTTTTAGGTTTTTTGGGTCATTCTAATTAAAAAACATATCTCGTGATTTTTCTCAAAAATTAATAGTTTTCGAGTTATAGGCGATTAAAAATCTGAAAAATGCCAGAATACGCATTTTCAAGGCTTAAAAACTCATATTCAAATTAGTGTTTTTAAGGTTGCCAACTACTTGAATTGTAGTTCAAACATTCATTTTCACGATTCTTTAGACTGTTCATGTCTAACTTAAATTTACACTGTTGTTATCTATTTAATTGTTAATATTGCGTGTCCATCCGATTTTTTTGCCGGTGCAGCGCGCACTATTTCCAAAAATCTCCTATTTTCCTCCGAAAAATATATTTTTTAGATTTTTTGGGACATTCTAAATAAAGTAGGTTTCTTGTCATTTTTCTCAAAAGTTTAATAGTTTTAAAGTTATAAGCGATTTAAAGCGCATTTTCGGATTTTAAATCGCTTATAACTTTAAAACTATTAACATTTGAGAAAAATGACAAGAAACCTATTTTATTTAGAATGTCCCGAAAAATCTAAAAAATATATTTGTCAGAGGAAAATAGGAGATTTTTGGAAAAGTGCGCGCCACACCGGCAAGAAAATCGGATGGACACGCATAATTAACAATTAAATAACAACGGTGTAAATTGAGGTTAGACCCGATCAGTCTACAGAATCTTGAAAATGAATTTTTAAACTACAATGCAAGTACTTGGCAACCTCAAAAATACTAATTTAAATATGAGTTTTTAAGCCTTGAAAATGCGTATTTTCGCATTTTTCAGATTTTAAATCGCGTATAACTCGAAAACTATCAACTTTTATGAAAAATCACAAGATACCTTTATTGTTTAGAATCACCCAAAAAACCTAAAAAAATATTCTTTGGGTCAAAAAAGTGACCTTTTGTATTTGTTTAAAAATATTGTTTAAACGATTTCTGCCCAAAAATTCCGCCCGGCACCCTTCAAATTTGGTTAAAGGGGACATTTTTGAATATGAATCCAGAAAGAAACCGAATAAGAAATTTTTTCTGACAGGAGCGGTCTCACCACATGGACTAGTAGTTATTGAATAGACCCACGTAAATAATATTATTCCTGTCTACTGAAGTTAAATAAGATCCAGCCATAAGATACATTTAAAAGACACCTATTATCAAATATATGAAGAAGGCCCTTTCATACATTTTGAGAGCCTATTTTCTATTCGAGAAAATATGTCAGGTGGAATTTATATAGAACATACATTTTAATCAATACATGTCGTAGTAACTAGTTGATAGGTTTGTGAAAACTACTTTATAATTTACAAAATTTCAAAAAATAACCATTTGGCGCCCAGACGATACGCTCGCGAACCCCATGGCGTCATGTTGCGATGAAGAGCAAAGGGAGAGAGAGTCTGTCCTCTAGGGATGTAATCTACATGAAAAGATTGGCAGATATCGTTCAAGAGCAAACACAATCACTGCCTGAAATCTCTTTATATTCGAAACTCGAATGCCGAAAAATCCACAGATTCACGAGATGATATGAGAGGGTGTTTAGAGATTTACAAATCCATATAAAAAACATTGCAGGTTAGATTTGGATTCTCGACAATAAATTCACTGATTTATAGCAGCAGAGTGAATATAGAAAGATATACAGTTTTATTGCATTTTTCCTCATTCCTTATTCTATAGATATACATAAAACGAATTTTGCGGTTCTAGTTTGAGTTTATTGGTACTCGAGTATGTAGGACTGAAATTAAATAGAATTGTCATGTTTTAGAGCTTGTACCGCGTTTCTATTTTAATAAGCTACTGGAAGAAACATCAAGTTACATTTTTACAATCATATAAAATAAAAAAGCATAATATACAGTGATGAGCGCGTTAATAACCGGCAAAATAACGCAAAAGATGGAAACCATAACACATTACGAAGTAAAAAGAGATGAAGCTATTAGAGGTGGAAATTATCGATATAAACATATAAATTAACATTAGATTACATCAGGGGTGTATAAGTATCATTATAAAAAAAACCGGAATAATAATAAAAAAGTTATGTCCACTCTCTTCTTCTTTATTGGATTGTTGATGCTGACTTAATGAAAAAGCTTTAAGCTTTTGAGATGTGGCTTTTTAGGGGAATTATGAAAATACCATGGACCGATCATATTACGAACGAAATGGTGTTGAATGGAATGGAAAAGGAATGGAGAACTTTTGACCATCATTAAAAGGAGCAAGACATAATTTGAAATTAAAAATCACACTAAATTTTTTCTTTTTTTTTTCACCTCTGTGATAAACATTATAGAAGTTTTCAGGGACTTTCGGCCCTCGGTAATAATGTAATATTTCATTCTTCGTTTAAATTTTTAAAACTACTTAGTTTCTCAGGATTCGAAAAAAATGAAGGCATTACGCTCTTAAAAAAATTGCTTGCGGGATTTGTTAATGGGCCGGATAAAGTAAGCAAAAGGACCGAATCCGGCCGGCGGGCCGGCTTTTGCCCACCTCTGCATTACGTAGTCCCACCTTTAGACGTATCGGAGGAGTAGGTATGACAAAATGTATTACCTACACTAAGAGCTGGTATAAGTGAAATTTGCTAATCATTTTAGGCACGAGAAGACCCTATAATTTAAATAGTAGAACCTAAAAGAAAACGTATGAACACTGTGCCGTCATTTTTTAGTGGCACATGCGTTGACAGTGGCCCATTAAACTTTACACTTATGGTCGGGATAAATAAATTAAGAGGCACCCTCCCTCACTACCAGAATTCAGTTTTTTTGATTTTTTTAAGTTCTATGTGATTAACAAATCAGACTCAGCCTAATTTTAACCCACCACCCTTCCACCTTCCTCCACCATCAAAAACTTCATTTTTCGTTTTTATTTTTTTTAGGTGCGATGCAATAAATTTTAAAATTTAAAAAAAATTCACTTGTATAATTAAGGCTTGTACAAAACATGTCTATTTTTTATGGACCCGTAAGTTGAGTGTACATTCCCCTTGGTAAGGGTACCCAGAGTTCCACCCTGGGCCCCCTGGGTTTTCTCTAACAGGTACTTTGGAGACCATGGCCGACATGAAATTCGTGTTCACCAACCCCCAAAACCTCAGAGTATAAAAATTGCACTCATTTCCGTCAATATTTCACTAGTTCTAGATTTTTCATATTCCATCTCTTCGAGATTCACTCTGAAAATGCGTTTTTCTTATTTTTATTACGCCCAAAACACAAGTTTCTCTCCCGGAGGTCAATTTAGTTCACAAAGTTTTCTGACACTGCCGAATCGAATGCAAAAAATTGCATGACGATTCATCTTACTGTCTTACTGTACAAAATTCCTGGGTTGAATGCTTCGTTGCCTCGGCTAACTAAAATCTTTATAAAAATTAAAATCATTTTATCCCCCTATTAGTCCAGAAAGCCACTGCGCATCCGCTAGGGAAAATATTCTAATTCGTATTTTTTGCACAATTTTACTCAAAAAGGACACCTTTTAACAAATTTGCATGTTGCCAGGACCAAAAGGTGGTCAAAAATTTTTTAAACGTTTTTTTTTTGTTTTTTTCCTAAAATTATTTTTTTTGTATGGAAAAAAGTTTTTTTAGGTTTTTTGGATCATTCTAAACAGAAAAGGTCTTTAGTGACTTTTCTCTAAAAATGATAATTTTTGACATATAAGCGAATAAAAATTGAAAAATTGCGAAATCGGCCATTTTTAGTCCTCAAAAACTATGTGAAAAACTGAAAATTTGAATGTTGCCAAGGTAGGTAGATATTCTTTAAACATCGATTGATGAAATCCCTAAGAGTTTTTGCAATACAATATTCAAAACTTCTTTGTTTTTTAATTGCTAATCAAGCGTGCGCGACACTATTTTCCACGGACAGTATGGTGCAAATAAAAGGAATAAATTCGTTATTTCATAAACCGGCGACTTTAAGGAAGAATCCCAAAACAGGTCGATTTTTATTTTTAAGTTATGATATTGTGGTATATATGATATACTAGTGACGTCATCCATCTGGACGTGATGACGTAATCGATGATTTTTTTAAATGAGAATAGGGGTCGTGTGCTAGCTCATTTGAAAGGTTCTTCAATTATCTATTCAGTAATAAAAACATTTACATAATTATTTATACAGGGTGTCCAAAAAAATTTTATTAAATTAAATTATTTGACAAAAAAAGAAGTAGAAGAACACCCTGTATAAATAATTATGTAAATGTTTACATTACTGAATAGAGAATTGAAGAACCTTTCAAATGAGCTACCACACGATCCCTATTCTCATTTAAAAAAATCATCGATTACGTCATCACGCCGAGACGGATGACGTCACTAGTATACCATATATGCCACAATATCATAACTTAAAAATAAAAATCGACCTGTTTCGGGATTTTTCCTTAAAGTCGCCGGTTTACGAAATAACGAATTTATTCCTTTCATTTGCACCATACTGTCGGTGGAAAATAGTGTCGCGCACGCTTGATTAGCAATTAAAAAACAAAGGAGGTTTGAATATTGGATTGCACAAAACTCTTCGGGATTTTATCAACCGATGTTTAAAGAATATCTACCTATCTTGGCAACATTCAAATTTCCAGTTTTTCACATAGTTTTTGAGGGTTAAAAATGGCCGATTTCGCAATTTTTCAATTTTTAATCGCTTATATGTCAAAAACTATAATTTTTAGAGAAAAGTCACTAAAGACCTTTTCTGTTTGGAATGATCCAAAAAACCTAAAAAAAACTTTTTTCCATGCAAAAAAAAAATTTTAGGAGAAAAACAAAAAAAAACGTTTAAAAAATTTTTGCCACCTTTTGGTCCTGGCAACATGCAAATTTGTTAAAAGGAGTCTTTTTTGAGTAAGATTGTGCAAAAAATCTGAATTAGAATATTTTTCCTAGCGGATGCGCAGTGGCTTTCTGGACTATACAGAGAGAGTCTGTAATTTGGAATAAATTCAATATCTCAAATACTAATTGTTTTTTTGAAAAATGCTCAGACCCGTCGATTAGTATTTCAAATTGTCCTTTTTGACATTCAATAATAATGTATACAGGGTGTCCCAATTTAGAGATATGACGTCATCGTTGATTTCTTTAAATGGCAACACTGTCATTTTGATAGCTATTTTGATATAGTGTGTAAATTTATACACAATTGCAAAATATCAAATTTTTATTCTCCACCATTTACAAGATAATAGAAAATAACAAAGTTATGTCTGTAATTTGGAATAAATTCAATAATTAAAATACTAATTGTTTTTTTGAAAAATGCTCAGACCCGTCGATTAGTATTTCAAATTGTCATTTTTGATATACAATAATAATGTATACAGGGTATCCCAATTTAGAGATATGACGTCATCGTTGATTTTCTTAAATGGCAACACGGTCATTTTGATAGCTATTTTGCTAGGGTGTATAAAGTTATACATAACTGCAAAATTTCAAATTTTTATTCCCTACCATTAACAAGATAATAAAAAATAACAAAGTTATGAAAAGCAAGTAATCAAATAATAATTGAATTTAATTATTTCAATTAAGAAAATGCTCATAACGTTGCCCATTGACAATTTGACAATAATTGAGGGCAACATTATGAGTATTTGCTTAATTGAAATAATTATTAAATTCAATTATTATTTGATTACTTGTTTTTCATAACTTTGTTATTTTTTATTATCTTGTAAACGGTAGGGAATAAAAATTTGAAATTCGGCAGTTGTGTATATCTTTACACAACCTATCAAAATAGCTATCAAAATGACAGTATTGCCATTTAAGAAAATCAACGATGACGTCATATCTCACAATATATACAATAATAATGTATACAGGGTGTCCCAATTTAGTCAAAAATGACAATTTAAAATACTAATCGATGGGTCTAAACATTTTTCAAAAAAACAATTACTATTTTAATTATTGAATTTATTCCAAATTACAGACATAACTTTGTTATTTTCTATTATCTTTTAAATGGTAGAGAATAAAAATTTGATATTTTGCAGTTGTGTATAACTTTACACACTCTATCAAAATTGCTATCAAAATGACAGTGTTGCCATTTAAGAAAATCAACGATGACGTCATATCTCTAAATTGGGACACACTGTATACATTATTATTGTATGTCAAAAAGGACAATTTGAAATACTAATCGACGGGTCTGAACATTTTTCAAAAAACCAATTAGTATTTGAGATATTGAATTTATTCCAAATTACAGACTCTCTCTGTATATCTTAATAAATAACCGTTAAGTTCCTGTTTTATATTTTTTATCTTTCACTGATCTATTTATTATTAAGACCCATGTAAACGATATATCACGTCCTGAAAAACTACTTTGCTTTGCTTTTACGGGCTCTATCAATCGATTCTGTTCGGTCATTAATATTTGTTCAACTCCCTGGTGGCATACCAAAGGGAAGGGTCGTCAGATATATCGCATTTCATATCTTTCTACTTGCTCACAATTTATTGGAACTTCAATAAAAAAGTGAAAATCGGTTAAAAACTAGTAGTCCAAGTAATGAAGCTTAAAATAGTACAAAACCTCGCAATTTTTACAGAATGAATCGATTTGCTTGAAAATTTGAGAATAAGTAGTGGATAGTCCAAGGATCAAAATCTATATCAGGCCGAAAGGCGCTTTCACCATGGGGGTGGTTGCCCACCCATCTCGGGGGTGGAAAATTTTTATTTTATTTTGACCGCAAAAGTTGGTAAACACATTTATTCCAAGCAAAAAACGTTCTATACATTTTTTTGATAAAAGTAATAGTTTTCGATTTATTCGCTATCGAAAGTGTTGGTTTAAATGGAAAAAATCATTGTTTTTAATCAGTTTCCTGCTAATAACTCAAAAAGTTTTCGTCCTATCAAAACAAGTCTACTTAACAAAAATGTACCTTTTGAAAAAATAAACATAACCGTTTTTTATAATTTGAGAGTTTTTTTTTTTAAGGCCAATAGTAATCGAGCTATACTTCATTATATGTTAGCTCTTCTTCGTAAAATGCTAAATATTGTAGTTTCAAAGTCAAAAGACGGGAAAACTATGCATTTTTCGAGGATAACTTGCTCAAGATAATTTAAAGTATTTAAAAATATCTATCTTCAGAAATAAAAAAATAGTCCCTAGCTCAAAAATTAAGTGACTTATAGTAAAAAGAATGTCAGTCCCTATTTTTTTCAGCGAAAAAGTGATTGGAAACTTCCCCCTACTCTCCACCCTAATTAAAATTGGTCATTAACCTTATTTGGTCTTCTTCGCTGATGTATTATTAATAGGTTCTAGAGGTTTCACCGGCTTAGAATGATTAGTTTTTAAAAAAAATTGAGTTAAAAACGAATAACGAATTTTTGTAGTTTGGTAAAAAATGCCCTTTTCTTCAGAATATAAAATAGAGATACAGAGATACGAAAAAATATTTAAATATAAAATTGTAGCTTATTTAATTCCTAAGAACTTGGTTTATATAACCTCTTTCTACGGAGAAAATTGAGTGAGCTATTGAAAATTAAAACTTGTAATAACATGCAAAAACCACCTTTACCAACCCTTTCAAAGTCACCTCTTTTTGCGAATGAGGATTTTAAAAGGATTTAATATTAATAGCCTTATAGGTCCTGTAAAAACCTACAAAATTCTTTTTTAACAAACTTTCTAGGATAAAAATAAAAAAGTAACGGTTAAAAATCAATATATTTTTTTGAAAAAAAAAAGGAGATATTCAATTGGAAGCATAGTAATGTAAGTTAGCTGTGTTCTTAGTCATCGGCCTTATTCATTCTTCTTTATTTATGTATTATTAATAGATTTCAGAAGTTTGACTGGCTTAAAATGATTAGTTTAAAAAAAATGGAGTTAAAAGCGAATAACGAATTTTTGTAGTTTGGTAAAAAATGCCCTTTTCTTCAGAATAGAAAGATTGGCATCAGAGATACGAAAAAATATTTAAATATAAAATTGTAGCTTATTTAATTACCAAGAACTTGGATTGAAAAACTTTTTTCTACGGCAAAAATTGAGTGAATAGTAAATGAGTATATTACCGAAAAACATTGATTTTTTCGATATAAAACTAACACTTTCGATAATGAATAAATCGAAAACTTTTAATTTTATCAAAAAAAATTATAGAACATTTTTTGCTTAGAATGAATGTTTTTATCAACTTTTGCGGTCAAAATATAATAAAAAATTTGCACCCACGAGATGGGGTGTCAACCAACCCCATGGTAAAAGCGCCTCTCGGAATCATATAGATTTTGATCCTTGGACTATTCACTATTTATTCTCAAATTTTCAAGCAAATCGATCAATTCTGTAAAAATTGCAAGGTGAAAAGCTTCGGTTCCTGGACTATAAATGTGATATAACAAGCAATAATTGCTTGGACTTCGTAAGTCCTAGGTTTTCACCCACGTGACCGGAAGTAGAACTGGAAGTCGATATTTTGAACTCTTTGTTCTATTGATATATGATTTCATTAATTTTGAGTAATTTTTGACAAACTTCCGGTCATAACTTTTTAACTGGAAATGACATCAAAAGCAGAACTTGGACCTACATGCGTACAAAATTCAAATGCCCCGGAGCTAAAGCTGGATCGCCTCTCGCTGTAATGACTTCTTTATTTGTTGTCATTCGGCTTATGTGGTAATTCCATTTTATTCTTCTGTTTCTTACCCAGTTACTAATGTTATCCACCTTGCATCTCAGTCGTATATTTGTACTTCTAGTTCTGTCCCATAGAAACTTACCATCAATTTTTTGAAGGGTTTGCATCTCCGCTGTTTCGAGCAATCTTTTTGTTCTCTCTGTGTGGGGTCGTGTTTCTGCCGCATATGTCATTATTGGCCTGATGACTGTTTTGTAAATTCTGCCTTTCATTTCTTTTCCGATATTTTTATTTCTCCATATTGTGTCATTCAGGCAACCTGCGGCTTTGTTTGCTCTATTCACTTGATCTTCCACTTCTGTTTTGAGCCTTCCGTAGCTAGATAGTGTGATGCCTAGGTATTTAAACTCCATCACTTGTTCTATTATCTGAACTTCCAGCTCCAATTTACATCTTATTGGATCTGCTGTTATAACCATGCATTTGGTCTTTTTGGGGAAATTAACATGTTAAATTTTCTACATGCCTACAAAATTCAAATGCCCCGGAGCTAAAGGTAAACCCAAAATAAATACATTAATTTTGATCGAAAAATTTTTGGATGAACGGGTACGTTAACAAAAAATATAATTGTCTAATTTGGGATTCAGATAAGATCCTTCTTCTTCAGGTTCCTTCCCCTATCGGAGGTTGGAAATCATCATCGCTATTTTAATTTTATTGGCCGCACTTCTGAATAATTCTAATGAGCTGCAACCGAACCACTCTCTCAAATTTCTTAGCCAGGATATTTTGCGTCGTCCTGGGTTTCTCTTCTCGTGTATCTTCCCTTGCATAATTAACCTAAGTAATACGTACTTCTCGCCCCTCATTATATGACCCAGATATTGAATCTTTCTAATTTAAACAGTTTTATGACTTCACATTCTTTCTTCATTCTTTGTAAAACCTCTATATTAGTTACTTTTTCAGTCCACGATATTCTGTGGATTCTCCTGTAGCACTACATCTCAAAGGAGTTTAATTTTTTGATTTCAGACTGTTTTATTGTCCACGCTTCCATGCCATATAGTAAAGTAGAAAAAACGTAACAACGTAGCATTCTTGTGCGGATCTCTAGATTAAGATTACGGTTGCAAAGTAAGTTCTTCAATTTTATGAACGTGTTTCTTGCCATTTCTATTCTAGATCTGATTTCTTTTGTTTAATCTCCATCTTCGGTTAGTCACGTTCCTAAATATTTATATAATATGTTGTTACTCTTTCGATCGTTGTATTATTGATGATCAGGTTATCTAGATTTTGTGGTTTTTTTGAGAATATCATTGATTTTGTTTTCTTGAGATTCATTTGCAGTCCGTAACTTTCACATGCATTGTATACATGTTATATTATGTACTGTAAATCTTCCATGTCACTTGCAAATATGACCGTATCTTCCGCATATCTAATATTATTAATGCTATTGCCGTTGAGCAAAATACCTTCCAAAATATCCAATAAAGCTTCTTGAAATATCACTTCACTGTAGACGTTGAATAAGAGTGGCGAAAGTATGCACCCTTGTCGAACTTCTCTAAGTATACTTACTTCCTCTGTCAGTTCTCCTTCGACTCTTACTCTTGCTTTCTGATTTTGATACAGATTCGATATAATTTGTAGATCTCTACTATCTATGTTTTTGCTCTTAAGAATACTTAAAAGCTTCTCATGTTGAACTCTGTCAAAAGCTTTTTTAAAATCTATGAAGCAAGCATATATGTCCTGATTTACATCCAAACATCGTTGTGTCAGAACATTGACTCCAAATAATGCTTCTCTAGTTCCTAGACCCTTTCTAAAGCCCATCTGTGAATCACTTATTTCTTGTTCTAATTTCACGTAGATTCTGTTATGTATGATTTTAAGGAAGGTTTTAAATGTGTGGCTCATTAATGAAATTGTCCGATAGTCATTGCAATCTTTAGCATTTGTGATTTTGGGAATCGTTACAAAAGTTGAGAGAAGAAGCCATTCTTTGGGTATGTGTCCCGTCTTGAATATGGAGTTAAAAAGGTCTACCAAGACATCAATATTATCTTCATCAATTGAATCGTTTATTTCAGATAGGGGTCAAGTGACTAATTTTGACAAAATGAGTTTTTGGTGGAATTTTTTAATTTAAACGTAAATACAGCTTTTGTTGCAGAAAGGAATCAATTGCTGCCATAGTGTTGCCTTGGCAGCGCAGAGAAATTAGCGTTTAGTGCAAAAAGGGGCCAAACAACGCATGACTCCTTGCTTAAATTGTGTAACCACCAACTTTATTTCAGAAAGGGGCCCAGTGCAAAAAATTATTTATTTTTTTTAAACAAATTAACAAGATACATTTTTGAAAAATACAATACTTTTTGACAAACACTACAGGCTATTAGTGAGAATTTTTATTTTATATAAATAAAATTTTTGTTGAATGTAAACACCAACTTTATTTCAGAAAGGGGCCAAGTGCAAAAAATTATGTATTTTTTTCTTAAACAAATTAACAAGATAAATTTTTGAAAAATAAAATACTTTTTGACAGACACTACAGGTTATTAGTGAGAATTTTTATTTTATATAAATAAAATTTTTGTTGAATGTAAACACGTTAAATAGTTCAATTAATATTTCATCGGGTCCTGGAGCTTTTCTACCTTTTGTGTTTTATGGCATAAATAACTTCATCTTTCATTATTTCTGGTCCCGTGGTTTCTCCGTCAACTTCTAATTGTTCTACTTTTTGGTCATAAAATAGGTCTTCAATGTATTCTTTCCATCTATGTAATTTGTCTTGCGTTTCAGTTATAGTGGTACCATCTGCATTTGTTAATATCCCGATTGGTTTGTTACGATTTCCTGAAATCATTTCTTTAACCTTCTTATGGGTGTTGAAAGTGTCATTCACATTCCTCAATTTCTTGACATTTAATGGACATTCATGTTTCCTTAGCTTGTTTTATTTTCTGTTTTATTTGTTTATTAATTTCTTGATATTTAATTTTATCTTTGTTTTTATGTATTCTTCTTTCATCCATCTTTTCGAGAACTTCTTGTGTCATCCATTCTTGTTTGGCAGCTTTTGTAAACGTTAATGTTTTCCGTCCCACAGTCTCTATTGTGTTCTTTATATTCTTCCATTTTGTTTCAATATCTGTAGTTTTCTTATTTTGTTGTTTTATTTCTTGGAAACTCTGATTTATTTTATTTCGAGTTTCTTGGTATGTATTTGCTTCTCTTAGTTTAACAATGTATATTTGTGGTCTAAATCTTTTCATTAATGGTTTTCTCAATCTTACATTCATATTTGCTACCACTGGGTTGTGGTCCGAGTATACATCTGCTCCAGGGTAAGTCTTCACTACTGTAATAGAGTTCTTGTACCTGTTCCTTATCAAGATGTAATCTATCTGATTTCTTATAATTCTATCTTTGTTGTCTCCAGGAGCTTTTCACGTGTAGTGCTGGCGATTTGGTAATTTAAACATTGTACTCATAACTACCAATTCTTCTGTTTGGCACATCTGAATCAGTCTTTCACCACGCTCATTTCGCTCTCCCAATCCATACATTCCAACACAATACTCCACACTTCCTCTGCCCACTTTGGCATTGAAGTCACCCATTAGTATAAGAACTTCACGTTTTTTTGTTGTTTTCATTATTGTTTCCAATTGCTCGTAGAAGTCTTCTATTTCTTTCATTTTCCCCATATTGGTGTTAATTTGTAGCATTATAATGCGATTCGAGAGCGAGGTGAAACCAAGTTCGGATTTGTCTATTTCCTTGTTTACCATTATGGCCACACCATATCAGTTTGTTCTGTCAGAATATCCACTATAATATATAGCTCCGTTTCTAGTCCGTTGTTTTCCAGACCCTGGCCATTGTACATCGCTTATTCCTAGAATTTCGATATTTAATCTTTCCATTTCTATCGCAGTATTATCTACTTCAAATTTCAATTCTACATTTATATCGCAGATGAGATCCAAAAGGATCTAATTGGTTCCAAAAAAGGCACAAAAAACGTGTAGGTTCAACAGGACATTGCTAGATGCCATATAGTTCATGCTACATTTCACAATATGTACGAGCAATTTGAGGGCATGTTTATGCTCTTAGACTCTTTCTTGTGAGGTTTTCTCAGTCTCAGGTCTACTCGAATACATCACAAATCATAGCACCCCTCGAAGCCTTTCAAAGCAACAAAGAATTTCGATGATATCACATACATGCTTAGATTAAATTTAAATATAGTAAACTCTTAATTAGAGGTTCTATAGTTAGGCCCTATCTTCAATAATACTAGGTCTGGATCCCGTTTATAAAAAAAAGTTGATTAATAGTAAGCTGAAAATTTGTTAATAGCTTAAGGGTGTCTAGTCGGAAAAACTTTGATATATGGGAACACTGGAACAGGGGAAGTTTTAATTGTGGAACAGGTTAAAAATTTGGAACGGCCATACCACGAAAACGTCACATGAATTTTTTCCGACAGAACTTCCAATTGATTTGTTATCCGTTCATTAAACTCTGATGCAAAAATCAGACTGCTATTTATCACTAAATGGGCATTTTAATGAGTGGAACACGTAGAACATGACAAATGACAGGAATTATGACAGGTGATAAATAGCAGTCTGATTTTTGCATGAGAGTTTAATGAAAGGGTAGCAAATCAATTGGAAGTTCTGTCGGATAAAATACATGTGACGTTTTCGTGGTCTGACCGTTCCAAATTTTTAACCTGTTCCACAATTAAAACTTCCCCTGTTTCAGTGTTCTCCTATATCAAAGTTTGTCCGACAAGACACCCTTAAGCTATTAACAAATTTTCAGCTTGCTTAAGTTTCTTTCATACGCGGGATCCAGACCTATAGATTCAACCACAAGTGTAAAAGATTTGTGAGACAGTTCGGGAATGATACAAGGTACAGTAGAGCTTTATTAATGCAAAACACAATTAATTACATTTTAAGCATTTTATATTTTTTGTTAATTAAACACTTCTTTAGCTTTTCCCTTCTTCCTTATTCTTCGTCACCACTCATTTCTGTCTATCGTGTCTTCTTTATTTCAACCTTTCTCTCTCAAGTCTTCTGTCACACAGTTCTACTCATCATTTTTTCTCTACCTCTCTGTTCCTCAAATTCTAACAGTTCTATCGTTCATCCACAGTACATCTATAACAACCGTCCCTAGAAAACTTTCAGAAAATCCAAAAGTCCTTATTTTGGTGTGTAAGCTGCCTGACTATAAAGAATAAGTAAAAGTTGATTCTACTTTGTTACTTCTTCTTCTTCTTGTTCCTCTTTATAAGCGATTCTGCTTGTTCAATGGCCGATTGATACCTCTATGGAAGGTTGTCAGTTGTCACCAAATATTTTGCGCGGTCAGCCGATACTAAACTTCTTCTACCGATTGGTGATTTATCTCTTGCTATTTTAACCACATGTGTCTCCCCATTCTGCTTGTGTGATTATTCCATTTTTTTTTCTATTTAGTGTCCATTCATTTATACAATGAGCGTTACATTATCTTCTAATGTCTTCACTCCTCTTTCGATTTCTGAGCCTA
Organism: Diabrotica virgifera virgifera; assembly: GCF_917563875.1. Taxonomy (NCBI): domain Eukaryota; kingdom Metazoa; phylum Arthropoda; class Insecta; order Coleoptera; family Chrysomelidae; genus Diabrotica; species Diabrotica virgifera. Next base: position 236,458,838 of record NC_065447.1, read on the forward strand.
TTTCCTGTAGTTCTTCTCAGGAGGTACTCTCATCTCCGCCGTTTCCAGTAGTCTTTGTGTTTTGGCTGTAGCGAGTCTTATTTCTGATGCATATGTCATTATTGGTCTTACACTGGCTTTGTAAATTCTTGACTTCGTGTCAGTGTTAATATGTCGGTTTCGCCATAAGTATTATTAAGACATCCTACCTGTCTATTTGCTTTTTATACTTGATTTCTCACTTCTTTGTCCAGGTCTTGACAATATAATTCCAGGGTATTTTATTTCCATTGCTTGTTCAATATTGATACGATCAATTTCTATTTTACATCTGATTTTTTCTTTACTGATTACTATTCTTTTAGCTTCCTGAGATAAAATTGTCATATTGAATTCTTTTGCTCTTATGTTAAACCTGTGGACTAATCTTTGCATACTATCTTCATCTTGGTATTTTTCACAACATGGTATTTTTATTTCTTTGTTTCCCATTCTATATCCTCTTCCTTTGTTGACGTTTTTGATGATTTCGTCCAAGATTAAATTGAAGAGCATAGGACTCAATGAGTCTCCCTCTCTTATTCCGCTGCGTATGTCTATAGGTTCTGTAAGTTGTCCATCTATTCTGACTTCCATTTTGTTGTATTGGTAGATATTTAATTACCTACCTTTTTAAACCTTTTTTAAAAAAATTAAAAATATTACCTATTTTTTTTAGATATTGATAATTTTAACAAGTGAAAATTTCTTCTTTAATGAACCTTTTAAGCATTCGTATTTCGGTTACGATTTACTTCGCTCATTGTAGACGTACATACAATGAAATTAAAAGGAATGAAAGATTTTGTTTGAATTCAACTGACATTTCTAAATGACATTTTAATCAAACCTCCTTTTTGAACACAAATTTATAAATTCTCAGTAACCCATTTTCCCGTAATTATTCGCCAAATTTACCGTGAAACCCAACCAATAAATCACCATGGCTTTCGTTTGCCCGCCAAAAGAATTCGCCGAACAGAAACTAAAGGATTTGAGAAACATCAGGGATGCAATCGAAACTTTGGAGAAGTCCATGGTAGTGGGTGTAAAACCGCTGTGTGTGCCCACGCTCCAACCGATTGCAGATTATCCAACTCCCACGAAACCATGCAATCATTGTTGTGCTGCCCTTCCAGACCCTCCCCCAAAACCAAAACAACAAACTCCGGACGTCATGGTGAGTAAAATTGATAGAGAGTAGTGGTCTGCATAACATAAAAATACTTCAGCTTTCTCAGAAATATTCAAATCTATTATAGATTATACGAGAGTAAAAAACACTAACCGCGATAAAGATTAGTGCCGCACACAATATTCCAGCTACAAAAGAGCTGATATGAATATTAGGTGGTGCAAAAATGTATTTTCATTTTGATGGAAAATAAAATTATAGTTTTATTTTGAAAGATTTTTACATAATATTTGCTTAAGAGCATGGGCGCAAATATTTTACGGCTATCCCTACTTTTTCTGTCTTTACACGGCAAGTTATGTGTAGTAAAATTCTCACTGGTATGGATATGTAAACATTACTTGACAAATGTCATCGTTAACTTTAAAGATATGGCTTTTAGGTCTGGATCCCGCGTATGAAAAAAAAGTTGACTAATAGCAAGCTGAAAATTTGTTAATAGCTTAAGGGTGTCTAGTCGGCCAAACTTTGATATATGGGAACACTGGAACAGGGGAAGTTTTAATTGTAGAACAGGTTAAAAATTTGGAACGGTCAGACCACGAAAACGGCATATGTATTTTGTCCGGCAGAACAGACTTAAACTCTTCGAACAGAGATTAAACGCTCATACAAAAATCAGACTGCTATTTATCACCAAATGGGCGTTTTAATGAGTGGAACATGTAGAATATGTCAAATGACAGGAATTATGACAGGTAATAAATATCAGTCTGATTTTTGCATGAGAGTTTAATCTCTGTTCGAAGAGTTTAAGTCTGTTATGTCGAACAAAATAAATGTGCCGTTTTCGTGGTGTGACCGTTCCAAATTTTTAACCTGTTCCACAATTAAAACTGCCCCTGTTCCAGTGTTCCCATATATCAAAGTTTATCCGACTAGACACCCTTAAGCTATTAACAAATTTTCAGCTTGCTATTAATCAATTTTTTTTTCATACGCGGGATCCAGACCTATTTTGAATGTTCTTTGATAAGTGTTACTGGTATAATTAAATCATCAATTCAGTTAACTAATATGATAATTTTTTCACTAACTATGTATTCAGTGGCTGTAATAATTTCTATACTGTACAAAAAAAACTAATACTCAATCGAGAAAAGAGGAAAAGTGATAAAGTGATTTTTTAATAATATATTGTTACTATGGAACGCTTAAAATTTTGAACATCTTTAACAACAAAATACTTTTTTTTCTTTTATGGTCTTTGGGAACTGCGCCCATTTAACCAGCAACACTTCTTGAAATCGGCGCCTCACCATACACCAAGACCATTACGAATCCATCATCTCCGAATCCATTACAAAAACAATCCAGTGTAGGTAAGGGCAAAAAACTTTTAGCACCCAGATCGTTCAGGGTGACTAACCACATACTAAGTAAGTAGGGATACGGGGTATTATTAATTTACACGACTAATTTTATAACCTAAAATTTCAATTTACACGACAAAATACTTGAATCACAGAATATATCCTGCTGTATTTTCTGCTTGGATCTTCCATAAATAATAAACAATAAATAAATTTTTATTATGTTCATGTCTTAAATTAATTATTTATCAAATCTTCTTCTTCTTAAAGTGCCGTCTCCTCAATGGAGGTTGGCTACTACAATTGCAAACTCTTCTATGTCTTCAGCTGTTCTTATTAGCTGTTCAAAATTTAGCCCTGTCGATTGTCGGATATTTCTGAGCCACGATAGTCTTTTCCTTCCTAGTTCTCTCCTTCCCTCGATCAAATACACTATCAATATTATTTAATAAACAACTGAATATATTCCCGATGCCATGTCAAATATTTAAAATTGTCACTGTCTTGTCACCATATTCTATTCGACTCGGTGCGTTGTATGAACCACGGACATGGTGTCCATTTTTTTCGAATCCTGAAAAACTAATACATATTTCTAAAAAATTGAAACGCAGAATAAAAGAATAAATTATTATCGAGAGCCTAAAGTCCCTTAGAATAAATAAAAAGTTTCTTCTGAATGAGATATTTGAAATTAAAAATCATACTACATATTCTCTTAGTTTTTCACCCGTGTAACTTATTAAAATAAACATTACAGAAGTTTTCAGGGACTTTCGGCCCTCGGTAAGAACGTAATCTTTCATTTTGCGTTTAAATTTTTCAAAAATACTTATAGTCCAGAAAGTCACTGCGCATCCGCTAGGAAAAATATTCTAATTCGGATTTTTTGCACAATCTTACTCAAAAAGGACTCCTTTTAACAAATTTGCATGTTGCCAGAACCAAAAGGTGGTCAAAAATTTTTTACACGTTTTTTTTTTTGTTTTTTTCCTAAAATTCTTTTTTTTTGCATGGAAAAAAGTTTTTTTAGATTTTTTGGATCATTCCAAACAGAAAAGGTCTTCAGTGACTTTTCTCTAAAAATGATAGTTTTTGACATTTAGGGCCGGTTGTTCGAACGCTAATCAAGAAGTTGATTATAATCAAGCAGTTTATTGTAATCAATTTTCTTGATGGGAATCAAATCGAGACATCAAAAATACATGTAAAGCACTAATCATTCATTGATTGTAGGTAAAGCAGTAATTAAAATATAGCCGCAGCTCTTAAATTATTAAAAATGGCTTATTATTATTATTGATTTGTAAGTAAAAACAAGAAATTAACACCAGAAAGAGTTTAATTATGGTTTATTTCAAATTAAAACCAAAATAATAAAATAAATCAGTCCACATAACCTCAAAATGTGACATCTGTCAGAAGTACGCTTAATCAAATATAACTGTTATTAAATATTTGATAATGATCAGTGGATTCCATTTTTGATTAGCGTTCGAACAACCGGCTCATAACCGATTAAAAATTGAAAAAATGCGAAATCGGCCATTTTTAACCCTCAAAAACTATGTGAAAAACTGAAAATTTGAATGTTGCCGAGGTAGGCAGATATTCTTTAAACATCGATTGATGGAATCCCGAAGAGTTTTTTGCAATACAATATTCAAAACTCCTTTGTTTTTTAATTGCTAATCAAGCGTGCGCGACACTATTTTCCACCGACAGTATGGTGCAAATGAAAGGAATAAATTCGTTATTTCGTAAACCGGCGACTTTCAGGAAAAATCCCGAAACAGGTCGATTTTTATTTTTAAGTTATGATATTGTGGCAGATATGGTATACTAGTGACGTCATCCGTCTGGGCTTGATGACGTAATCGATGATTTTTTTAAATGAGAATAGGGGTCGTGTGGTAGCTCATTTGAAAGGTTATTTAATTGTCTATTCAGCAATATAAACATTTACATAATTATTTATACAGGGTGTCCAAAAATTTTTATTAAATTAAATTATTTGACAAAAAAGAAGTAGAAGGACACCCTGTATAAATAATTATGTAAATGTTTATATTACTGAATAGAGAATTAAATAACCTTTCAAATGAGCTAGCACACGACCCCTATTCTCATTTAAAAAAATCATCGATTACGTCATCACGCCCAGACGGATGACGTCACTAGTATACCATATATGCCACAATATCGTAACTTAAAAATAAAAATCGACCTGTTTCGGGATTTTTCCTGAAAGTCGCCGGTTTACGAAATAACGAATTTATTCCTTTCATTTGCACCATACTGTCGGTGGAAATTAGTGTCGCGCACGCTTGATTAGCAATTAATAAACAAAGGAGTTTTCAAAATTGTATTGCAAAAAACTCTTCGGGATTTCATAAATCGATGTTTAAAGAATATCTACCTACCTTGGCAACATTCAAATTTTCAGTTTTTCACATAGTTTTTGAGGGTTAAAAATGGCCGATTTCGCATTTTTTCAATTTTTAATCGCTTATATGTCAAAAACTATCATTTTTAGAGAAAAGTCACTAAAGACCTCTTCTGTTTGGAATGATCCAAAAAATCTAGAAAAACTGTTTTCCATGCAAAAAAATTATTTAAGGAAAAAAACAAAAAAAAACGTTTAAAAAATTTTTGACCACCTTTTGGTCCTGGCAACATGCAAATTTGTTAAAAGGAGTCCTTTTTGAGTAAGACTGTGCAAAAAATCCGAATTAGAATATTTTTGCTAGCGGATGCGCAGTGGCTTTCTGGACTATTATTAGTTTTCTCAGGATTCGAAAAAAATTAATCCCCATTTGAGTAGCATTGCAGCCGAAAATACGTACCCATCCCCTTAAAAGGTACTAAATAATGTATCCGTATTGATTATTTTGGTAAAATACTTTCTGTCAATTTTATATTAATTACATATTGCTAGTTAAACTCAGTAGACTTCAACAAGTTTTAAGCTTTACATTAAACAAGTATAGGCTCTAAACAATAGGCTCTGTCAAAGCCATTTTTCAGAAAAAAGCTTTGCATTAAATATTCATACTTAATTAATTTTACCATCGATATCGAGATTGGGTTTACTTTAAAGGGAATTTTAAAGTAAGGTTCGTATATTAGACTTACGACAATGTTCTTGTTCTTTGATGTGTCCAATATCATAGTTATAAGTACTTTGACAAAAGTGCATTTTAAATCCATTTGCCACATAAACAAAATTGTGTTATTAATTATTCCCTATCGTAGGTCTGCTACAAAATTTGTCCAGCAACTGTTCCTGAACCTGAAGAATCACCCAAAATAAAGTGTAACGGTAGAGATAGAACAAATAATCTTAAGGCTACAAAATCTAGAGAGCTTAGAGCTGGTATTCTGTATACGGGATGTGATTGCTGCAAATGGGCTGGTAAGTCGCAACCAAATAATCATAGTTTTTACGCCTCAAGTTTCAAAATGCCTTTATTTTAGCAATATATGCCTAAAATACCTAAAATAGTTAACGCCTAAAATAGTTAATGCCTAAAATAGTTATTTAATTTGAAATGAAAAAAGTAAAGTAGATTTAACCCGGGACCAGTCACGCCGTGAGAAAAAATCTCACATTTTATCCTTTTCCGTGATAACTTGATGATTTTTTTTTATTTCTTTTTATTTTTTTATTTTTTTGTGGAATTTATGGCTTTGATGAGAAGTAATTAGCTTTAAAATTGTTATAAATAGATATTATTTAGCATAAGAAGTAAATAAAAATATTATAAAATAGAAATTCGATATAAATTCTTATGTAAATCTATATTGTGAGATTTTTTCTCTACATGCGACTACTTACGTTACAGAAGTGAGTGCGACTGCTCCCGGGTTAAATAAGTGGTATAATATTAACTTTATTATACGATTGCCACTAACTAAATGTGTGGATATCGAATTGACATGTAGATATTGAACATTTCGAATGTAAAATATGTACTTGGAATGTAATTATTGAAAGAACACATGTAACCAATTTTGTTCTTGAAAGAGCCGTCTCCTGACTTGCAATCGCCAATTCGTTCGGTCGTTCCATAGGTCTTCTTCTATGATTCTTTCACTCACCTCTTTGTCTATTCCATTTCTCCAACTTGTTCTTGGTATACCTCGTTTTCTCTTGTCTTCTGGTAGCCATTTTAGTATTCCCTTTAGCCCGAATCACATGTTGTTTTTTTTTATGAGTCTTCTATGATTATTTGTTTGATTGTCATTACTTCCCTAATGCGTTTGTGGGTAATCCTTTTTCTTCTGGATCTTTCTACCGCTCTTGCATTTTGGTTGTCACCGCGTTGCCAAAGTTCTTTTTTGTCAATGACCATTCCTCAAAGCCGTATAATGCCATACTTTCCACTATAGTCTCATATATCCTCTTGTTAACAAGAAAGTAGCTCTCACACATCTGACATAAGCGAAATTAGCTATACGATTAGCTATAATGTATGAAATAAAGCAAAGCAAGCTAAACGTAATCCGAAACAAGTAGTGTGTTGTGTGACAAAAAGATTACAAATACAATAAAATTCAAATCCTCTAAAGCTGCTATAAGACTTATGATATACGTCACTGAATGTTGGTCAGTTGGTCACGAAAATGAATTATTGCAGTGCAAGTTTCTGGACGATGTAAGAGAGAGTAACCAAAGAAACCCTTGTTACGGACATGTCTGTTAAGGGACCAATATTGTTATGATCCAGGATAGAAACCTAATTAGGGAAGCAGGCCTCGCATAAGGATCATAATGAAGGGAATGGTAATGACCATTCCTTGTTGAATTTCTCGTACAAATTATGTGTATCTTCAAATAAATAGTTAAATTTCGGATTTTGGGCATATGATGTATTTAATGTATTTACCAAAACTTCATTCATACTTTTAAACATTTAAAGTACAGTTCTGATAATTGTTTACGAAACTTTATTACTAACTAATATAAATTTTATATCCATTAGAAATTTCTCCTATTTTCCAGAAATATTTTATTTTTACTGGAAACGTCTAATGATCTCTTAATTGGAATGTCCTTCTTCTTAAGGTGCCGTGCATTTCTGCGTAGGCGTACACCGTTCATTGTCTTGTCAGGCGAGATCTGAGATAGTCAGGATTAAATAATTCTGTTTTTAGCAGCATTGCGAAGAATTTCGTAGCTGTGGATTCCAGTCCATTGGCGAATATTACGCAGCCATGAGATCTTTTTACGTCCCAGACATCTCTTACCCTATTTACCCTTTATCTTTCCTTTTAGCATCTTCTATCTTCTTCTTTAGCCTATTTGCATCCACTACTGGAAAAGGCCTCCCCATGAGCTCTCTACTCTTCTCTGTTTTGTGCAATTTTAGTATCATGTGCTTTTAGTATCAGTTGCTGAAAAATGTATCGATCTCATCGTAATATGTCCCCCAGGTATGCCGTTTGTAACTTTAACAAATTTACCATTTTCCCGATATCTTTAGTCAGTTTGGTTTTTTAAATGCAACCCTCTGCATATTGTACCTTTATTAAAATCTCCGCTTAAAAACCAGTTCAACTACAGTCGGAAAAATGAAAGAATACCTATGAACGATCACATCAATCACTTATTTTGTATTTGCTATCCTTTTCTATAACAAACGTTTGTTATGTATAGAAAAAGACAGCAAATACAAAATAAGTGATTGATGTGATCGTTCATGGGTATTCTTTCATTTTTCCGACTGTACAGGGTGAGGCAGATGAAGGGCCCATTAGAAATATTTTGAGAACTAAAGGCAAGAAAATCATGAAAATTAAAATACAGGGGTCTTGAGGTGTGATCTATTTAATGAAAATATTTTGGTCTCTTTGCTACTTCCGGTTATACCGGAAGTTGATTGTAACTTCGTTTTTTTAAATGGGACACCCTGTATATTTTTATATTTTTGGATTATCCTCGATTTCTTCTTTCTTTAAATATAAGGTTTTGTAGTATTATACAGGGTAGACTACCTTCTTCTTAACGTGCCCTATCAAGTGCCCTTGACGTTGGCGATTAACATGGCGAAACTGTCTCTGCCTCGAGCTATTGTAAATAGGTGTTCTGCTTTCTTTATTCCTGTCCACTCCCGGATATTCTTCAACCAAGAGGCCTGCTTTCTACCAATTCCTCTGCATCCTTCGATTTTACCCATCATAAAAAGTTGAAGAATATTATACCGGTCTCCCCTTACTACGTGTCCAAAATAGGCCATCTTTCTATATTTGATGTTATCAAGCAGCTCGCGGGTAGCATTTGCTCTCTTAAGGACTACCACATTTGTCAGCATAGCTGTCCATGGTATTTTCAGAATACGTCTGTGCAGCCACATTTCAAAGGCATCCAAACGGTTAATGGTGGATATTTTTAATGTTTTCTTATTAATTTCGTGGCAATATTCACACCCTGTAGGATTGTAGTAGTTTGACATAATAAACGCTATTTATATTCAAATGATTTTTAATATAGTCTACTATTGTTAGGAATGATTGGTATAGTTAAATTTTTCATTTTAGTATACAGGGTTGGTCGAAACTCGGAATGAGTATTTTCAGAGTTTTCATAAATGGAACACCCTGTATCTTAGTATTGTAATGAAATGTTATTTTATAGTACTTTTTAATTTCTTAAGCATTCTCTATACCTAACTGCTTTAATTTTTGAGTTATGGGTGATTCAAGCCAACATTAATTGCAACACAAAATATGTGAAGTTGTATTAGGTTGGCCGTAAAAATATTCAATCACAAATAATTTTTCGGAAATAAATACATATTAATCTAGACTGATACTTAGAATTGCCAATAATGGTTTAGCTATCAAAATACCATCGAAGTTAAGATTGTTGGTGCGATTAACAATTAAGCACAAATTAAAGCAGTTAGGTATAGGGAATGCTTAAGAAATAAAAAAGTACCGTGAAATATCATTTTATTACAATACTAAAATATAGGGTGTTCCATTTAAGAAAACTCATTCCGAGTTTCGACCCACCCTGTATACTAAAATTAAAAATTTAGCTATAATACTAATTGTTAACAATATTAGACTAAATGAAAAATCATTTGAACATAAATACAGTTTATTATTTCAAACTACTACCATCCTACAGGGTGTGAATATTGCTAGGAAATTAATAAGAAAACGTAGTTATCTTTTAACATACCCTGTATAATGTTACAAAACCTTATATTTTAAGAAAAAAGAAATCGAGGAGAATTTAAAAATGTAAAAATATACAGGGTGTCCCATTTAAAAAAAACGAAGTTATAAGCAACTTCCGGTATAACCGGAAGTACCAAGTAGATGAGAATATTTTCATTAAATAGATCAGTCTTCAAAACCCCCTTGTTCCAATTTTCATCATTCAGTTGTCTTTAGTTCTCAAGATATTTCTAATAGGCCCTTTATCTGCCTCACCCTATATATACAATGCTTTTGATCTTATGTAGCCAGGAACAGCTTAAAAAAATAAAACAAAAGCATAGAGGCTCTTAATCGTCTCAACACATTTTTTGATTTAAACTATGTACAACTAAATTTGATCATAATAATTGAAAGTTTTTTACATTCCTAAATTAATAATGTCTACCTAATCAAGTCTTCAAAAGTATCCTAAACGTCTATTACACTCACTAATAGAATGTGTCTATTACATTTCTCCATGTTTCTCTAGAAATTAATATGGATTCATTGATAATAAATTCTTTGCCTTAGCTCTGCAACACTTACGAGTTTAATTTTATAAATTCTATTTTTTCAAGTATCCCCAATAAAATAATCTTTAGGATTAAAATCGGATAAACGGAGTGGTAGGCTATTGATTATGTACTATAGAAAGGAACTACAACGTTAACGGGGTTTTATTATTTCATATGGTTAATGAATCTCTATATATGAAAAAACCGCGGAGTGCTACCATTTCAAGGGGTGCGTTTTTGAGAAATGGGTGAATTAGTCCCTGGGCACAGGTTACATTAGGGTGAGTTCTATGCACTTTTGGTACAAACACATCTACATAAAAATTGTTCCTGGTTAAATTTCCTATCTAAATATAACTTTTTAAAGTCAAAGATACTTTTTTTTACAAAAATATATTCAAAAGAAAAAGCACAAAGAAACCCAAAAGAAAGAAATTTTGTTTTTTGTCACATAACTTTTGTCCACGGGGATATAGGTATAGACATTGCTTTACAGGAAAAAAACCTACATATTTCTTCTTTAAAATGTTGTTTAGTAGAGGTCATTAGGATTTACAGTTTTCGAAATATGATTTTTCGAAGTTCGCCACTCACAGCAATTTTGGGCAATTTTCCTTGTTATTTCGCAAATATTGTTCTGTAACTTTTTTCTACGTAACTTTAGGCATATGCAATGGTGCATGTAAGAGGAATATAAATAAATTACCTTTAAAATGTTCTGCTGTATAATGTTGTACGTCTTCTTTTAAAGGGGTTATCTTTTTCAATACTTTATACTTGTAACGAGTTTTTATATTTTTTACGATTTTTTTTTTAATTTCCCATTATAACTTTTTTTTACATTTAGGTGTAAATTATACATATAATAAAAAAAGAAAGTTTATTCTTTTTACTTTAAAATGGTGTATTATAAAAAATTCTAGGATTATTTTTGAATAAGATATGCTTTTTCAAAATGTAATAAGTACTTGCAAAGATTTTTGATTTTAGGATTATTTTTTAAATTCCTCATTATAACTTTTTTATGTGAGTGTGTTATAATTGGATCTTATTTTTTATAGGTAATACCGTTGATTGAAATATCTCCAATACCTCAATCAACGGTAATACTTTGGATTCAATTCACTCGGCCAGGCAAACTTTAAAATATGGACTAAAAGGGGTAGTACCCTGGGTTGGCTGTATACCTTATAGTTAAACAAACTGGAACATGAAGTAAAACTACTTCTATGTAAAAGGTATATTTTAGTAAATATACCTTTTACATAGAAGTGGTTTTACTTCATGTTCCAGTTTGTTTAAAATATGGATTAATTCCAATATTTCCTCTCAAAGCTCCTGCACCACAAGCTTTGCTTGAAAAAATAGCATGTAAATGTACCAAAGGATGTACAAAAAACTGCGGTTGTAGGAATATAGGAATTAGTTGTTCAATATTCTGCAAAGGGTGCATGTGCATGGGTACTAATTGTGGTAACTCTAAGATAACTGAAGTGTCAGAGGAAGATATTGAAGCTAATGCTAACAAAGAGATGGACTTTGATTTTGAAAATTTTTTAAATGTCAACGTTTAAATAATTTTAACTAAAGTTATGTTTTCTAAGACTAATGTTTATGTAATTTTTGAAAAAGAAATAATTTTAAATAATACAGATAAAAAAATATCAAAGAATCACTCGGTTTTCATTACATATTTAAATATAGATGAACCATTTTAAAGAACAGAAAGATGAGAAATGAGAAATTTCAAAAATAATCGTAAAAAATGTAAAAAATAATATTTTTTTTATATTAGGTACTATATAATATATAATATAATATTATATTATATATACTATATATAATATAATATTATTTTATTTTCATATTATATTATAAAAAATCGTTAAAAGTATAAAATTTTGAAAAACCATAATCTCTTAAAAAAAAAGCGTATAACGTTATACAGTAGACCGTTTTAAAGGTAATTGATTTCTATTCCTGTTACGTGTCATTGCATATACTTAAAGTTACGTAGAAAAAAGTTACAGAACAATATTTGCAAATTAACAAGGAAAATTGCCCAAAATTGCTGTGAGTGGCGAATTTTGAAAAGTCGTATTTCGAAAACTGTAACTCCTAATTACCTCTACTAAACAACATTTTAAAGAAAAAATATTTAGGTTTTTTTTCTGTAAAGCAATGTCTATACCTATATACTCGTGGACAAAAGTTATGGGACAAAAAACAAAATTTCTTTCTTTTGGGTTTCTTTGTGCTTTTTCTTTTGAATATATTTTTGTAAAAAAAAGTATCATTGCCTTTAAAAAGTTATATTTGGATAGGAAATTTAACCTGGGACAATTTTTATGTAGATATGTTTGTACCAAAAGTGCATAGAACTCACCCTAATGTAACCTGTGCTCAGGGACTAATTCACCCATTTCTCAAAAACGCACCTCTTTAAATGGTAGCACTCCGCGGTTTTTTCATATATAGATGTCCTTTGACCATATGAAATAATAAAACCCCGTTAACGTTGTAGTTCCTTTTAGCTATAACTAAATTTAGTCGACTATACAGGATATTTGGTAAAAAATGGGCTATAGCTTAACCCTAGATTTCTGAGGTTAAAATAGGTCGATTTAAGCTAACTTACCTTAGTACAAAAGTTGATAATAACCTAAATACAGGGTGTCAAAGTTAAACTTTTATTTTATTTATTTTTGAATATTTTCTGACAGGCACGGGACAATAACACGAAATTTGGTAAGTGGTGCTGGTATTGTACAATGTACTAAATTATGTTAAACAAACGTTTCTGACTACTACCAGAGGCGTACGACGGGGGAACGTGAATGGCTGACCCTTTCCAAATTCTACGCCACTGTCGGAATTGCTATTTTAGTGCAATTTTTTTATTATCCAATACTTTCTACGTAAAAAACATACTCTTCATTCGTAACGATAAAGCCATTAGTTTTCGAGACATTTTAAGCTAAAAACGAAGGAAAACGAAGTCGAAAACTATTTACGTTACGAATCAAGAGTATATTATTTGCATAGAAAATATTGGAGAATCTAAAAATTATGATAAAATAGCAGTTTCATCAGTGGCGTAGAACTTGGGAAGGGTCAACCATTCACATTCCCCTGTCGTATGCCTCTAGTATTAACCACAAACGATTATTTAACATAATTTAGTAGCGTGTACACTACCTACATTTTCTGATAAGTACCATAAGGATATGTCAAATAGTTTTATAGTACCGGGCACACATAGTTCTTAAAGTTTTAAATAAAGAATAAATTATTTAAAAAAAATACTTTAAAATAATTTGACATATCCGTGTGATACTTGGCAGAAAGTGTAGGCACTATACACCCTACTAAATTATGTTAAATAATCGTTTCTGGCTACTGCCAGAGGCGTACGACAGGGGAAAGTGACTGGTTGACCCTTCCCAAACTCGACTCCACTGATAAAACTACTATTGTAGCATAATTTTTAGATTCTCCAATACTTTCTTTGCAAATAATATACTCTTCATTCGTAACCATAAAGTCATTAGTTTTCGAGATATTTGAAGTTAAAAATGAAATAGTACACTTATTTTGATTAATGTATTATGCTCCTTCGTTTTTAGCTTCAAATATCTCGAATACTAATGGCTTTATCGGTACGAATGAAGAGTATGTTTATTACATAGAAAGTATTGGAGAATCAAAAAATTGCACAAAATAGCAATTCCGCCAGTGGCGTAGAATTTGGGAAGGGTCAACCATTCACGTTCCCCCGTCGTACGCCTCTGGTAGTAGCCAGAAACGTTTGTTTAACATAATTTAGCAGATTGTACAATACCAGCACCACTTACCAAATTTCGTGTTGTTGTCCCATGCCTGTCAGAAAATATTCAAAAATAAATAAAATAAAAGTTTAATTTTGACACCCTGTATTTCGGTTATTATCAACTTTTGTACTAAGGTAAGTTAACTTAAATCGACCTATTTTAAGCTCAGGAATCAAGGGTTAAGCTATGGCCCATTCTTTACCAAACACCCTGTATATTTAGTTTCTTTGGTTTTTGAGATGGTTTTCATGTATCTGAGAAGTTTTATTTATTGAATACCTTGACCATGACTAGATAAAATACCAAAAGTGTTACATGTTCATACACACACAATCATACACTATACAGAGTGTTTTTTTTAACCAAAGTGACTAATGCTATCAGAAAAATTGTAAGTATTAAATTTAAAATCTTCATATTGCATAATAGCCGTATCTTCGGTTTTGTACAATTTGAATTGTTTCCAAACTTTGGGTTCACTCTGTATATTCCATAAACTTTGTACCCATCAGACGCAGAAAATAATATAAATTGAAAATGCCACGAGTAAATAACGTTTTTAACCGCTGAATGTATCTCCCCAGGTTTACAGGATGACTGCCCACGAACTGGATGCCATGGTTCCCCCGAATGCCTAACAAATCCTCCAACCTGTAGTGCAAGTCGGTTTTGTTACGGAAAACATTTAGGCAAAAAGAAGCAGAAGAAGAGACAGGGGCGTAGCTCTAGTAAACCTCGAGCTCAAACTAAACAGTATTTTAAATGTTTTCCCGCTATCATACAAGATCCTCTTGTCTTGATTGAAAAACTTTAATTGAATAAAAATGTAACAATAGATTAAAACCGCGCGTTGAAATAATTAAGTTGTTTGTTAAGTGACAAAATAAAGTTCTGATTTTATATTTGTTTTTCGTTGATTTTATAAATAATTATTGGGATGATAATGTATGTACTGAAAGAACATTTGGAAAGTACGTGTGTGTCTGACCAAAGATGCTGCTACTAGTATGTACTGAATGATGCTGAATGCTACTACTGATGATAATGTATGTACTGAAAGAACATTTGGAAAGTACGTGTGTGTCTGACCAAAGATGCTGCTACTAGAGTTGCGTAAACAACTAGAAGAACGCGATAAAGACTTCAGCGGGTCCAAGAAGTATCCTTCAAGAACATCTTAGCAATGTTCTCAACAAGAATGGAGAGGACCCAGAGATATTCCATTTTTCAGTTAGCGAAAGAAGCAGTTTTAACCAAAATAATTAACGTAATATAACGAATAAACAAGTTGCCAAAAGGTACAAAAGTTGTTCATATAAATCGTCTTTCACCATAGGCTGGCTCAAATGAAACGGAAGAAACATGAATCTTCCAACATAAGATGAAAGATGACGGAAAGATGACAAATTACACACAGAAAAATTGCTAGATTCGGTGTGACCACATAAGTTCAGAAGACCTTTTTATTGCTCCAGAAAACCTCTCTCTAGCCCACTGTGTTGTCCAATAATGACTAATCCCAGAACGACTATAAGAATCTATTGCTATTCAATAGGAAGTTCGGTTGTTTGGACAAGTTAAGAAATCAGCAGACTAAAGTTGGAAGAGTACTGCGATTAGAAGATGGTCCTCTATCTTTGGTGTAAATGGTGACTAGGAAGCCTTATAGAGACAAAGCAAGCTACGAGAGCACATGGTGTGCTATAATAAATTTGAAGAAAATTGTGTGTAATTATGACATAAAAAATTTGACTTTGCCAAAGATAGGCCATGCACTAGAAAATCTGGATTGCAAGATTCTGAGAAGCATGCTTGAAATGATCTTCCGAGAAACAGGCGTTTTCCGAATTACTGCATATTGTATTAACCTGAAGAGGTCGTGCCCTTTAAAGACAGTAGACTGGTATTTCTTATTGAGGAGTGTATACAGAGCTGGAGAGCTCTGAACATTCCGCTATTCTGAGCCTTCATCTAGAGTTGTTGCTCTTAATAACTCTACATGAAGACCCAGGATGGACGGTCAGATCTAAGAGGGAGCAGTGTAACGAAAAAGTTAATTTCGACCGACTTTAAATAACGGTTGCAACTTTGTAGACTGATTAACCCGGAGTTTAGATAATTTTCGCATTCCCGAGAAGTGGCTAGGCCACGCGATCAATAGATATCACTATAATAGGTATCACTCCAGATGATTCCAGAATTCACCAAAGAAATTGAGAATGTTTATACAGTTTTATATTAATTCGAACAGCTAGTTTTGTTTGAACGTTACAGTAGGTCCTACATAATATAAAGCTGAAGAATAAGCTGATAATATACTGTTAAATATATGATTATCTACTTACCAGAGTGAATTGAAGACACCAATCCAATAATGGCAAGGACCTCAACACTTCTCATCGTGGCATTAAAACGGTGTAGACGATCACTTAGCTCAACTAGTTACCTACAATTAACCATGATTAGTTACTGTACTTTTAGAAAATACATTTGCATTTTTTTATCTTTCCTTTTTATGCAGAGAATTTATAGTCATTTAGTATTTATTCCGTTAAGTCGGACATACTACGCAATAAAAATAACCTCTGTAGTAAAACATACCCAAATATATCTATTAAAGCAGACCAAACACCTTTACAAATGCAGGAACTGAACAATTTAAGAAAAGAACTGGATTCTCTCAAGCGAGATGGAAAATCTGTTACCATACGCTACATTAACAATGTTCCAAAAATTGTGGCAGCCAATGAAAACGTTAACAGCTCCAAAAGAAGCAGGGATGAAGAAATATCACCACCAAGAGACCGAGGATCAAAATCATCAAAAAATACCACAACTTCACAGGAAAAATAGCAATCATTACAAATTGCTTTTTGGAATTCTACTGGCTTTTCCCATATTGAAGATTTCGTGAATTCTAATTTTTCTAGGGACATCTCGGTTTTTTGCATATCTGAAACATGGTTGTTGTATCAGCCATCATCCATATTTTTGGACAATTACAATGTTTGTTTTTCTAACGCCGTTCGTGATAAATCTCGCGGCAGGGCCAGTGGAGGTTTAATAACTTTTGTGAAAAAACCTTTAAATGTGTGTGTTTTAGAAAAGTCACTGTACTGGTTAACTTGTTTAATATCCTGTAACAGATGGGAGATAATTATAAGCAATGTTTACTTTAAGCCTAACTTAGACATTGATAGCATTTTAGAACTTTTCAATTTTTCTTTGCAAGAAGTAAACAATGCGTATCCAAACACTCCTGTTTTGATAGGTGGAGACTTTAATTGCCGAATGGGGTCTTCTGGTGAAGTACCACTAGAACTAATTTCTTACAGTAATATTTTCGCTAATAGAATAAGTAGTGACGGTATTTTTAATCGCAAAGGTGAAATTCTTCTCAACTTTATGGACGAAAATTCATTCACTCTCTTGAATGGGAGAACTAAAGGTGACATACCGGGTCAATTTACTTACTGTGCTTCTGCAGGTAATAGTGTTGTCGACTTGCTATGGATGCAAAATATTCAAATTTCTTTAGTAGAAAGTCTCCAGGTTTTGGAATGTTTTGCCTCCTCTGGAAGTCACTTCCCTTTAAGGCTGATATTAAATTTACCGTCAGCTATAAATAAAAAATGTACACAGCATCCAACAATCCAGAATACACATTAATTACATCTTGGAATGAAAACTACGCATTAGCATTTTATCATACTTTAAAAAACTCACTAAACTGTATGCTTGAGCCAGACTTGGAAAACTCATACCAAAAGCTTGTTGAAACAATTACTAACACCTCTTTGCTTCTTGGCTTATCGAAAAAATTATTTAATACTCCAAAAAACTCCAGAAAAAATAATAAACCTTGGTTTGATCAGGAATGTTACAACTCAAAAAAATTTGTTCAGCAAAATTTGAAAATAGCAAAAATCAACAACTTTCTACCAAATTATAAAAATGCTTATTTGGTTAGTAAAAAGCAGTATAAGACAATGATTGATAACAAGAAAAAATAAATAATATTTCGCAAGAGAAAATTGTCGATAATACTCTTTTTTTTGACGTTCGTTGTCCTATTTTGGACGCCCCTATATCTCTTAAAGAAATTAGCAATACTCTAAAACAATACAAAAATGGCAAAGCCCCCGGACTAGATAATATTACATTTGAGTTCTTGAAACACCTCCCAAATTTAAGAGACTGCTGCATCTACCAAAAAATACCCCCAATACTTATGTTAGGCTAGAAGTTGGCCAAGTTCACTTAAAATACTTAATTTTTAAAATATCACTTAATTGGCTTGAGAGAATTTTACTTATGGACTCCTCTAGGTATCCAAGAATTTGTTATAACCGTCTTCGTCAGCTATGTAACAATAATGACAATAATGAGAATTATAACTGGGTAGTTCAGCTAAAAAATTATTTTTCTGAAATTGATGCAAAAGAAACTTGGGAAAATTTATCATGGGGGTTACTGAGGCATCAAAGAAACGGTTTGTTATTAAAAATGAAAGAAAAACTCTTCCAAGATGACTTATCAGCATTAACAAGTTCTCGCTATTCTTTGTACTATAAACATTTCTCACACAATAGGCAACCGCAAAGCTATTTACAAATAAAAACTCCCATATATATTACAAGACTTTATTCACAAATCAGACTTTGCTCTAAACTTTACATAAAATTTTATTATAAAGGGATTTCGTATCACATCGACCAAACTGAAAATTGTTCAATATGTAATTTACACAAATTAGAGACTCTTTCCCACATTTTGTTGGAATGTCCATTATACTCGTGTTTTAGATCACCCCTTATTCGATCATTCGTAGAGAATACCGAGAGCTTTTTTCTGTTTTTAAATACAACCCATTCTCCCACTGAGATTAAGGAACTGTGTACATTTTTTATTAATGCACTCAGATTGCGTTCATTTATATTAAATGAATAATTGTAACTAAATCTCCATTAAGCGTCGACTATTTATGTGTAATAATTTGTACTCAACCTCTTGTTATATGATTTTTCAATAGAAACAATAAACATATCTATCTATCTATCTATCTATTCCGTTAAGTCACGTACCCACTATGTTCGCGAACCTCTGGCGCTCAGCGCTTTTTGCAGCTGCTCCAATGAATACATCATGCGCTCCTCTACACATAAACCGCCACGGATTGGAGCGCTGAGGCGGAGCGCGCACCTTTGCATGGTCCGGGAGCGCGAAAGTATCCACTATGTTGAGCAGTTGCAAGAGTGCGAAGATGATGGATACATGCCTTAATGTTTACTTTTTGATGTGTGTAGAATAAACAATTTACTGACAAGTACACGAAATGCGAGGTATTAGGCATCCAGCAAAAATTACCACTATATGGAAGGACTATCAAATTTCAAGAGCGTTAAATATGAGGTTGATCAACTGCTTAATATTCCCAATACTGACCTACGGATGTGAATATTTGATCCTGAGAAATTCGGAAAGAAGAAATATAGACGCCACTTAAATGTTCTGTTGGAGACGAATGCTACGAATTCCTTGGACCGACCATAGAACAAATAATTCAATTTTAAGAGAGCTAAAAGTTAGCCAACGACTCTCCAGTAAAGTCCATCTCCCACAATTAAAATACTTTGGACATGTTATGAGAGGAAACACAGAAAACATGGAAAGACTCATTATACAAGGAAAGGTGGAAGGTCGAAGATCACGAGGAAGATCCCCAACAAAATGGATCGATCAAATTACGGGAATATGCAAGACATATGCATGAGTTAAAAGAAATGACCAGAGACAGAGATCTTTGGAGACGGACAATAGACGACATCACATCGACCACAAGACTTCCTCCGGGGGTCAGGATTGAAGAGAGATGCATCCAGGAAACTCACAGAGACCTAAATGCAGCGAGACGGAAAATCTCATAATATATCGAATTTTACATAATACAGGGTGTAACAAAAATACAGGTCATAAATTAAATCACATATTCTCGGACAAAAAATAGTTCGATTGAACCTAACTTACCTTAGTACAAATGTGCACCTAAAAAAAGTTATAGCCCTTTGAAGTTACAAAATAAAAATCGATTTTTTTCAATAGATCGAACACTGTTTGAGGTTTCTTATTCAAAAAGGAACTTGTGACATGTGACATTCTTATGATAGGAACATCTGAAAAAAAAATTATAGTGAAATTTGTGTACCTACCCCATAAAAATTTTATGGGGGTTTTGTTCCCTTAAACCCCCCCAAACTTTTGTGTACGTTCCAATTAAATTATCATTGTGGCACAATTAGTTAAACACAATGTTTTTAAAATTTTTTTGCCTCTTAGTACTTTTTCGAAAAGTTAGTTTTGTTTGAGATATTTTGAATATTTTGTCAAATCCACCACATGGTAGTAGAGACTAGGTAATAATAGTCAGTTCTTTAACGGTAAAATATTGCAAAACCTCTAAATTTTAAAGAACCGCTTGGATTGACATGAAATTTGACATACACATGGCTAACAAGTCAAAGAAAAAAGTGATATTGTGCCGATATGTGCTTTTGCCCCGGGGGTGCTTTTCACCCCCTCTTGGGGGTGAAAAAGTATTCGTGCAAAGTAAGTCCGGAAATTGATAAACTGACTAATTTTAAATAACTTTTGTTCTATAGAGTTTTTTCACTAAGTCAATACTTTTCGAGTTATTTGCCAGTGAATATGTTCATTTTTTCAACAAAATAACCACACTTTTAGACGGTTTTTTGCAAATAACTCAAATATTACGTATTTTATCGAAAAAACATTTATAGCAAAAATATAGCCTGTAAAAGATTTAAAAAAATGGTGTATATATCACGTTTTTATACCTAGTAGAAGCAGAGTTATAGCTAATTAAAAATAGGTTCATATTCGTCAAATTCCAAATGGAATACTTTAACGTGAAATAACCAAAAATGAAACACATTTCGGGGAAAACTTATTACAACTTATTTAAAGTGTTTAAAAAAAGCTTCATTTTTGTTTTATACAAAAATTTCTAGCATCAAAAGTAAACAAGTTACGCTCAAAATCAACTTAGTCCCTTTTTCTTTGGTAAAAAAATCGGGAAAGTCACCCCCTAATTAGTATCTCAAATGAACTTAATCGTTACGACTTCACAATTTTCTTGACCCGTGTATGTACTGTTTATATGATCTGTAAGTTTCATCGCTTCAAAGTCCTTATTTTTGAAAGGGCTGTAGTTAAAAGGGGTTAAACGAGTTACTTATCACGAATGTATGCAAATTTAGAAACACCAAATCTCCACCAAATTTTTGTCTAACAGAAAAGCAAAAAAATACATGATATTCAGAAAAGAAATGCTGACTTTTTTTGTTTTTCGAGATTTTTGGTATCTCTAACAATTTTTAAGTTATTTTGAAAAAAAGCATATTTTTCAAAATTAAAATTTTTAAAAATTTTACTTTAAACTAAATTTTTTCCTAAATAAGCACTTTGAATCGATGAAACTTACAGATCATATAAACACAACATAAGCAAAATAATTTGTGGAGCGGTAACGATTAATTTCATTTAAGTTGCTAATTAGGGCGTGGCCTTCCCGATTTTTTTTTTGCCAAAACAAAAGCGACCAACTTTATTTTGAGCATAACTTGCTTAAATTTAATGCTAGAAACTTTTTATGAAAAAAAAAATAAAGCTTTTTTTAAACACTTTAAAAAAGTTATAATGAGTTTTCCCCAAAAAGTGCTTAATTTTTTGGATATTTCACTTCGAAATATTCTATTTGAAATTTGGTGAATATGAATCTATTTTTCATTGGCTATAACTCTGGTTTTACGAGGTCCAGAGACCTAACGCGTACACCATACTTTTTACTTTTTACAGGCTATATTTTTGCTAAGAACGTTTTTTTCGACAAAATACTTACTTTTTGAGTTATTTGCGAAAAACTGTCTAAAAATGTAGTTATTTTGTTGAAAAATGAACATATTCACTCGCAAATAACTCGAAAAGTGTTGACTTGGCGAAAGAGCTCTATAGAACAAAAGTTACTTAAAATTAGTCAGTTTATCCATTTCCGGACTTATTTTAGACTTATATTTTTTCACCCCCAAGAGGGGGTGAAAGTCACCCCCAGGGCAAAAGCACACATCGGCACAATATCGCTTTTTTTCTTTGACATGTAAGCTATGCGTGTGCCAAATTTCATGTCAATCCAAGCGGTTCTTTAAAATTTAGAGCAAAAACCGTGAAAGAATGGACTATAATATGAAAATTTATTTATAAATTACAGTTTGAGGTATACTTTGAACCATATTAAAAAAGAAGCATACATACATCTCGATCAAAGGTGCCTTATCTGAAAAATACTAAGAGGCAAGAAAGTCTTAAAAACACTGTGTTTAACTAATGGTACAGCAATAATAGTTTAATTGGAACCTACACAAACCCTCATAAAAATTTTATGTAAACATATTAAAAAAGAAGCCGCATCTCGATTAAAACTGGTTTATCTAAAAAGTACTAAGAGGCAAAAAAGTTTTAAAAACATTGTGTTTAACTAATGGTAGGTACTCCAAAAATAATTTAATTGGGACGCACATATAAGTTTGGGGGGATTTAAGGGAACAAAACCCCCATAAAATTGTTATGGGCTGCACAAATTTCAATATAATTTCTTTTTAGGATGTTCATGCCATAAGAATGCCACATGTCCATTTTCATTAAAAAATCTCTAATAGTTTTTGATATATCGGAAAAAATCGATTTTCATTTTGTAACTTCAAAGGGCTGTAACTTTTTTTGTGTGGATATTTGTACTAAGGTAAGTTAGGTTTAATCGAACTATTTTTGGTCCCAGAATATGTGATTTAACTTATGACCTGTATTTTTGTTACACCCTGTATATCCACTTTTTTAGCTAAGAACATTGTTACGAACTAAGAAATTGAATTATTACAAATTAATCAATGTTTTAAATTATAATCCCTAGTGTTGACTTAGGAAAAATATTTGGAAAGCGAGGTCCAGGAAGAAGAAAAAAAACTGGTTAAAGAACCACAGGACCTGGTTCAACACAACATCTGTACAGGTTTTCCGCGCTGCTGCTGCAGATAAAAATAAATATTGCCATGTTGATCGCCAACATTCGTCACGGATAGGCACATCAAGAAGAAGAAGACTATTGACTCCCTTCGAAAGCCATGTTGAGATAAATGAATGTATGTTTCATAGGTGCAATTAAATACTCAAATTAATAGTCCGTTCTTTAACGGTAAAATATTGCAAAATCTCTAAATTTTAAAGAACTGCTTGGATTGACATGAAATTTGGCATACACATAGCTAACAAGTCAACGAAAAAAAGTGATATTGTGCCGATATGTGCTTTTGCCCTGGGGGTGGTTTTCACCCCCTTTTGGGGGTTAAAAAATATTCGTCCAAAGTAAGTCAGAAAATCGATAAACTGGCTAATTTTAAGTAACTTTTATTCTACAGAGTTTTTTCACTAAGTCAATACTTTTCGAGTTATTTGGCAGTAAATATGTTCATTTTTTCAACAAAATAACCACGCTTTTAAACGGTTTTTCGCAAATAACTCAAATAGTAAGTATTTTGTTGAAAAAAACATTCTTAGTAAAAATATAGCCTGTAAAAAATTTAAAAAAACGGTGTATATATCACGCCTCTACACCTAGTAGAAGCAGAGTTATAGCTAATGAAAAATAGGTTCATATTCGTCAAATTCCAAATTGAATACTTTAACGTGAAATTACCAAAAATGAAGTACATTTCGGGGAAAACTCATTACAACTTACTTAAAGGGTTTAAAAAAGCTTCATTTTTGTTTTATAAAAAAAATTTCTAGCATCAAAATTAAACAAGTTACGCTCAAAATAAAGGTTTTTTAAAAAACCTTTTGGTTTTGGTCACCAAAATCACAAAAATCTAGAAAATCACCCCCTAATTAGTATCTTAAATGAACTTAATCGTTACGACTTCACAAGTTTCTTGACTCGTGTATATATTGTTTATATGATCTGTAAGTTTCATCGGTTCAAAGTCCTTATTATTGAAAGGACTGTAGTTAAAAGGGGTTGAACGAGTCACTGATCACGAATGTATGCAAATTTAGAAACACCAAATCTTAGTCAATTTTTGTCTAACAGAAAACAAAAAAATACATGATATTCAGAAAAGCAAATCTGACTTTTTTTGTTTTTCGAGATTTTTGGTGTCTCTAACAATTTTTAAGTTATTTTGAAAAAAATGATATTTTTACAATTTAAATTTTTAAAAATTTTACTTTGATACCAAATTTTTTTCAAAAATAAGCACTTTGAATCGATGAAACTTAGAGATCATATAAACACAACATAAGTAAAATAATTTGTGGAGCGGTAACGATCAATTTCATTAAAGTTGCTAATTAGGGGGTGGTCTTTCCGATTTTTTCTTGCAAAAACAAAAGGGACCAACTTTATTTTGAGCGTAACTTGCTAAATTTAATGCTAGAAACTTTTTGTAAAAACAGAAATACAGCTTTTTTTAAGCACTTTAAAAAAGTTATAATGGGTTTTCCCCAAAATGTGCTTAATTTTTTGGATATTTCACGTCGAAATATTCTAATTGAAATTTGGTGAATATGAATCTATTTTTCATTGGCTATAACTCTGGTTCTACGAGATCCAGAGACCTAACGCGTACACCATTTTTTTTACTTTTTTATAAGCTATATTTTTGCTAAGAACGTTTTTTCGACCAAATACTTACTTTTTGAGTTATTTGCGAAAAACCGTCTAAAAATGTGGTTATTTTGTTGAAAAATGAACATATTCACTCGCAAATAACTCGAAAAGTGTTGACTTGACGAAAAAGCTCTATAGAACAAAAGTTACTTAAAATTAGTCAGTTTACCCATTTCCGGACTTATTTTGGACATATATTTTTTCACCCCGAGAGGGGGTGAGAGTCACCCCCAGGACAAAAGCACACATCGGCACAATATCACTTTTTTTCTTTGACATGTAAGCTATACGAATGCCAAATTTCATGTCAATCCAAGCGGTTCTTTAAAATTTAGAGCAAAAACCGTGAAAGAATGGACTATAAGTGGTTGCAAAACAATCAAACAGTATAGGTACAGGTAACTAATAAGATGGACTTACTTGTCTTCAACTTCAATATTGGTTTTTGGTCAATCTTATAACACACACGAACAACGAATGAAATTTTAGGTGTGTTTATGATTCGACTTTTTCCAACGTCCGGTGGGAATCCTCTCTTATCTGCTCTGGAATTCTCGCGAAAATACATGTTACCGATAGATAAGGATGGGTTAACCAGAAGTATAAATGTCTAAAGTTATCTATACATATATACAACCATATTCGAATTTAAACAAACGTTGTGTGTGTGTGTGTGTGTGTGTGTGTGTGTGTGTGTGTGTGTGTGTGTGTGTGTGTGTGTGTGTGTGTGTGTGTGTGTGTGTGTGTGTGTGTGTGTGTGTGTGTGTGTGTGTGTGTGTGTGTGTGTGTGTGTGTGTGTGTGTGTGTGTGTGTGTGTGTGTGTGTGTGTGTGTGTGTGTGTGTGTGTGTGTGTGTGTGTGTGTGTGTGTGTGTGTGTGTGTGTGTGTGTGTGTGTGTGTGTGTGTGTGTGTGTGTGTGTGTGTGTGTGTGTGTGTGTGTGTGTGTGTGTGTGTGTGTGTGTGTGTGTGTGTGTGTGTGTGTGTGTGTGTGTGTGTGTGTGTGTGTGTGTGTGTGTGTGTGTGTGTGTGTGTGTGTGTGTGTGTGTGTGTGTGTGTGTGTGTGTGTGTGTGTGTGTGTGTGTGTGTGTGTGTGTGTGTGTGTGTGTGTGTGTGTGTGTGTGTGTGTGTGTGTGTGTGTGTGTGTGTGTGTGTGTGTGTGTGTGTGTGTGTGTGTGTGTGTGTGTGTGTGTGTGTGTGTGTGTGTGTGTGTGTGTGTGTGTGTGTGTGTGTGTGTGTGTGTGTGTGTGTGTGTGTGTGTGTGTGTGTGTGTGTGTGTGTGTGTGTGTGTGTGTGTGTGTGTGTGTGTGTGTGTGTGTGTGTGTGTGTGTGTGTGTGTGTGTGTGTGTGTGTGTGTGTGTGTGTGTGTGTGTGTGTGTGTGTGTGTGTGTGTGTGTGTGTGTGTGTGTGTGTGTGTGTGTGTGTGTGTTATATAGTACCTAATATAAAAAAAATAATATTTTTTTTATATTAGGTACTATATAATATATAATATAATATTATATTATATATACTATATATAATATAATATTATTTTATTTTCATATTATATTATAAAAAATCGTTAAAAGTATAAAATTTTGAAAAACCATAATCTCTTAAAAAAAAAGCGTATAACGTTATACAGTAGACCGTTTTAAAGGTAATTGATTTCTATTCCTGTTACGTGTCATTGCATATACTTAAAGTTACGTAGAAAAAAGTTACAGAACAATATTTGCAAATTAACAAGGAAAATTGCCCAAAATTGCTGTGAGTGGCGAATTTTGAAAAGTCGTATTTCGAAAACTGTAACTCCTAATTACCTCTACTAAACAACATTTTAAAGAAAAAATATTTAGGTTTTTTTTCTGTAAAGCAATGTCTATACCTATATACTCGTGGACAAAAGTTATGGGACAAAAAACAAAATTTCTTTCTTTTGGGTTTCTTTGTGCTTTTTCTTTTGAATATATTTTTGTAAAAAAAAGTATCATTGCCTTTAAAAAGTTATATTTGGATAGGAAATTTAACCTGGGACAATTTTTATGTAGATATGTTTGTACCAAAAGTGCATAGAACTCACCCTAATGTAACCTGTGCTCAGGGACTAATTCACCCATTTCTCAAAAACGCACCTCTTTAAATGGTAGCACTCCGCGGTTTTTTCATATATAGATGTCCTTTGACCATATGAAATAATAAAACCCCGTTAACGTTGTAGTTCCTTTTAGCTATAACTAAATTTAGTCGACTATACAGGATATTTGGTAAAAAATGGGCTATAGCTTAACCCTAGATTTCTGAGGTTAAAATAGGTCGATTTAAGCTAACTTACCTTAGTACAAAAGTTGATAATAACCTAAATACAGGGTGTCAAAGTTAAACTTTTATTTTATTTATTTTTGAATATTTTCTGACAGGCACGGGACAATAACACGAAATTTGGTAAGTGGTGCTGGTATTGTACAATGTACTAAATTATGTTAAACAAACGTTTCTGACTACTACCAGAGGCGTACGACGGGGGAACGTGAATGGCTGACCCTTTCCAAATTCTACGCCACTGTCGGAATTGCTATTTTAGTGCAATTTTTTTATTATCCAATACTTTCTACGTAAAAAACATACTCTTCATTCGTAACGATAAAGCCATTAGTTTTCGAGACATTTTAAGCTAAAAACGAAGGAAAACGAAGTCGAAAACTATTTACGTTACGAATCAAGAGTATATTATTTGCATAGAAAATATTGGAGAATCTAAAAATTATGATAAAATAGCAGTTTCATCAGTGGCGTAGAACTTGGGAAGGGTCAACCATTCACATTCCCCTGTCGTATGCCTCTAGTATTAACCACAAACGATTATTTAACATAATTTAGTAGCGTGTACACTACCTACATTTTCTGATAAGTACCATAAGGATATGTCAAATAGTTTTATAGTACCGGGCACACATAGTTCTTAAAGTTTTAAATAAAGAATAAATTATTTAAAAAAAATACTTTAAAATAATTTGACATATCCGTGTGATACTTGGCAGAAAGTGTAGGCACTATACACCCTACTAAATTATGTTAAATAATCGTTTCTGGCTACTGCCAGAGGCGTACGACAGGGGAAAGTGACTGGTTGACCCTTCCCAAACTCGACTCCACTGATAAAACTACTATTGTAGCATAATTTTTAGATTCTCCAATACTTTCTTTGCAAATAATATACTCTTCATTCGTAACCATAAAGTCATTAGTTTTCGAGATATTTGAAGTTAAAAATGAAATAGTACACTTATTTTGATTAATGTATTATGCTCCTTCGTTTTTAGCTTCAAATATCTCGAATACTAATGGCTTTATCGGTACGAATGAAGAGTATGTTTATTACATAGAAAGTATTGGAGAATCAAAAAATTGCACAAAATAGCAATTCCGCCAGTGGCGTAGAATTTGGGAAGGGTCAACCATTCACGTTCCCCCGTCGTACGCCTCTGGTAGTAGCCAGAAACGTTTGTTTAACATAATTTAGCAGATTGTACAATACCAGCACCACTTACCAAATTTCGTGTTGTTGTCCCATGCCTGTCAGAAAATATTCAAAAATAAATAAAATAAAAGTTTAATTTTGACACCCTGTATTTCGGTTATTATCAACTTTTGTACTAAGGTAAGTTAACTTAAATCGACCTATTTTAAGCTCAGGAATCAAGGGTTAAGCTATGGCCCATTCTTTACCAAACACCCTGTATATTTAGTTTCTTTGGTTTTTGAGATGGTTTTCATGTATCTGAGAAGTTTTATTTATTGAATACCTTGACCATGACTAGATAAAATACCAAAAGTGTTACATGTTCATACACACACAATCATACACTATACAGAGTGTTTTTTTTAACCAAAGTGACTAATGCTATCAGAAAAATTGTAAGTATTAAATTTAAAATCTTCATATTGCATAATAGCCGTATCTTCGGTTTTGTACAATTTGAATTGTTTCCAAACTTTGGGTTCACTCTGTATATTCCATAAACTTTGTACCCATCAGACGCAGAAAATAATATAAATTGAAAATGCCACGAGTAAATAACGTTTTTAACCGCTGAATGTATCTCCCCAGGTTTACAGGATGACTGCCCACGAACTGGATGCCATGGTTCCCCCGAATGCCTAACAAATCCTCCAACCTGTAGTGCAAGTCGGTTTTGTTACGGAAAACATTTAGGCAAAAAGAAGCAGAAGAAGAGACAGGGGCGTAGCTCTAGTAAACCTCGAGCTCAAACTAAACAGTATTTTAAATGTTTTCCCGCTATCATACAAGATCCTCTTGTCTTGATTGAAAAACTTTAATTGAATAAAAATGTAACAATAGATTAAAACCGCGCGTTGAAATAATTAAGTTGTTTGTTAAGTGACAAAATAAAGTTCTGATTTTATATTTGTTTTTCGTTGATTTTATAAATAATTATTGGGATGATAATGTATGTACTGAAAGAACATTTGGAAAGTACGTGTGTGTCTGACCAAAGATGCTGCTACTAGTATGTACTGAATGATGCTGAATGCTACTACTGATGATAATGTATGTACTGAAAGAACATTTGGAAAGTACGTGTGTGTCTGACCAAAGATGCTGCTACTAGAGTTGCGTAAACAACTAGAAGAACGCGATAAAGACTTCAGCGGGTCCAAGAAGTATCCTTCAAGAACATCTTAGCAATGTTCTCAACAAGAATGGAGAGGACCCAGAGATATTCCATTTTTCAGTTAGCGAAAGAAGCAGTTTTAACCAAAATAATTAACGTAATATAACGAATAAACAAGTTGCCAAAAGGTACAAAAGTTGTTCATATAAATCGTCTTTCACCATAGGCTGGCTCAAATGAAACGGAAGAAACATGAATCTTCCAACATAAGATGAAAGATGACGGAAAGATGACAAATTACACACAGAAAAATTGCTAGATTCGGTGTGACCACATAAGTTCAGAAGACCTTTTTATTGCTCCAGAAAACCTCTCTCTAGCCCACTGTGTTGTCCAATAATGACTAATCCCAGAACGACTATAAGAATCTATTGCTATTCAATAGGAAGTTCGGTTGTTTGGACAAGTTAAGAAATCAGCAGACTAAAGTTGGAAGAGTACTGCGATTAGAAGATGGTCCTCTATCTTTGGTGTAAATGGTGACTAGGAAGCCTTATAGAGACAAAGCAAGCTACGAGAGCACATGGTGTGCTATAATAAATTTGAAGAAAATTGTGTGTAATTATGACATAAAAAATTTGACTTTGCCAAAGATAGGCCATGCACTAGAAAATCTGGATTGCAAGATTCTGAGAAGCATGCTTGAAATGATCTTCCGAGAAACAGGCGTTTTCCGAATTACTGCATATTGTATTAACCTGAAGAGGTCGTGCCCTTTAAAGACAGTAGACTGGTATTTCTTATTGAGGAGTGTATACAGAGCTGGAGAGCTCTGAACATTCCGCTATTCTGAGCCTTCATCTAGAGTTGTTGCTCTTAATAACTCTACATGAAGACCCAGGATGGACGGTCAGATCTAAGAGGGAGCAGTGTAACGAAAAAGTTAATTTCGACCGACTTTAAATAACGGTTGCAACTTTGTAGACTGATTAACCCGGAGTTTAGATAATTTTCGCATTCCCGAGAAGTGGCTAGGCCACGCGATCAATAGATATCACTATAATAGGTATCACTCCAGATGATTCCAGAATTCACCAAAGAAATTGAGAATGTTTATACAGTTTTATATTAATTCGAACAGCTAGTTTTGTTTGAACGTTACAGTAGGTCCTACATAATATAAAGCTGAAGAATAAGCTGATAATATACTGTTAAATATATGATTATCTACTTACCAGAGTGAATTGAAGACACCAATCCAATAATGGCAAGGACCTCAACACTTCTCATCGTGGCATTAAAACGGTGTAGACGATCACTTAGCTCAACTAGTTACCTACAATTAACCATGATTAGTTACTGTACTTTTAGAAAATACATTTGCATTTTTTTATCTTTCCTTTTTATGCAGAGAATTTATAGTCATTTAGTATTTATTCCGTTAAGTCGGACATACTACGCAATAAAAATAACCTCTGTAGTAAAACATACCCAAATATATCTATTAAAGCAGACCAAACACCTTTACAAATGCAGGAACTGAACAATTTAAGAAAAGAACTGGATTCTCTCAAGCGAGATGGAAAATCTGTTACCATACGCTACATTAACAATGTTCCAAAAATTGTGGCAGCCAATGAAAACGTTAACAGCTCCAAAAGAAGCAGGGATGAAGAAATATCACCACCAAGAGACCGAGGATCAAAATCATCAAAAAATACCACAACTTCACAGGAAAAATAGCAATCATTACAAATTGCTTTTTGGAATTCTACTGGCTTTTCCCATATTGAAGATTTCGTGAATTCTAATTTTTCTAGGGACATCTCGGTTTTTTGCATATCTGAAACATGGTTGTTGTATCAGCCATCATCCATATTTTTGGACAATTACAATGTTTGTTTTTCTAACGCCGTTCGTGATAAATCTCGCGGCAGGGCCAGTGGAGGTTTAATAACTTTTGTGAAAAAACCTTTAAATGTGTGTGTTTTAGAAAAGTCACTGTACTGGTTAACTTGTTTAATATCCTGTAACAGATGGGAGATAATTATAAGCAATGTTTACTTTAAGCCTAACTTAGACATTGATAGCATTTTAGAACTTTTCAATTTTTCTTTGCAAGAAGTAAACAATGCGTATCCAAACACTCCTGTTTTGATAGGTGGAGACTTTAATTGCCGAATGGGGTCTTCTGGTGAAGTACCACTAGAACTAATTTCTTACAGTAATATTTTCGCTAATAGAATAAGTAGTGACGGTATTTTTAATCGCAAAGGTGAAATTCTTCTCAACTTTATGGACGAAAATTCATTCACTCTCTTGAATGGGAGAACTAAAGGTGACATACCGGGTCAATTTACTTACTGTGCTTCTGCAGGTAATAGTGTTGTCGACTTGCTATGGATGCAAAATATTCAAATTTCTTTAGTAGAAAGTCTCCAGGTTTTGGAATGTTTTGCCTCCTCTGGAAGTCACTTCCCTTTAAGGCTGATATTAAATTTACCGTCAGCTATAAATAAAAAATGTACACAGCATCCAACAATCCAGAATACACATTAATTACATCTTGGAATGAAAACTACGCATTAGCATTTTATCATACTTTAAAAAACTCACTAAACTGTATGCTTGAGCCAGACTTGGAAAACTCATACCAAAAGCTTGTTGAAACAATTACTAACACCTCTTTGCTTCTTGGCTTATCGAAAAAATTATTTAATACTCCAAAAAACTCCAGAAAAAATAATAAACCTTGGTTTGATCAGGAATGTTACAACTCAAAAAAATTTGTTCAGCAAAATTTGAAAATAGCAAAAATCAACAACTTTCTACCAAATTATAAAAATGCTTATTTGGTTAGTAAAAAGCAGTATAAGACAATGATTGATAACAAGAAAAAATAAATAATATTTCGCAAGAGAAAATTGTCGATAATACTCTTTTTTTTGACGTTCGTTGTCCTATTTTGGACGCCCCTATATCTCTTAAAGAAATTAGCAATACTCTAAAACAATACAAAAATGGCAAAGCCCCCGGACTAGATAATATTACATTTGAGTTCTTGAAACACCTCCCAAATTTAAGAGACTGCTGCATCTACCAAAAAATACCCCCAATACTTATGTTAGGCTAGAAGTTGGCCAAGTTCACTTAAAATACTTAATTTTTAAAATATCACTTAATTGGCTTGAGAGAATTTTACTTATGGACTCCTCTAGGTATCCAAGAATTTGTTATAACCGTCTTCGTCAGCTATGTAACAATAATGACAATAATGAGAATTATAACTGGGTAGTTCAGCTAAAAAATTATTTTTCTGAAATTGATGCAAAAGAAACTTGGGAAAATTTATCATGGGGGTTACTGAGGCATCAAAGAAACGGTTTGTTATTAAAAATGAAAGAAAAACTCTTCCAAGATGACTTATCAGCATTAACAAGTTCTCGCTATTCTTTGTACTATAAACATTTCTCACACAATAGGCAACCGCAAAGCTATTTACAAATAAAAACTCCCATATATATTACAAGACTTTATTCACAAATCAGACTTTGCTCTAAACTTTACATAAAATTTTATTATAAAGGGATTTCGTATCACATCGACCAAACTGAAAATTGTTCAATATGTAATTTACACAAATTAGAGACTCTTTCCCACATTTTGTTGGAATGTCCATTATACTCGTGTTTTAGATCACCCCTTATTCGATCATTCGTAGAGAATACCGAGAGCTTTTTTCTGTTTTTAAATACAACCCATTCTCCCACTGAGATTAAGGAACTGTGTACATTTTTTATTAATGCACTCAGATTGCGTTCATTTATATTAAATGAATAATTGTAACTAAATCTCCATTAAGCGTCGACTATTTATGTGTAATAATTTGTACTCAACCTCTTGTTATATGATTTTTCAATAGAAACAATAAACATATCTATCTATCTATCTATCTATTCCGTTAAGTCACGTACCCACTATGTTCGCGAACCTCTGGCGCTCAGCGCTTTTTGCAGCTGCTCCAATGAATACATCATGCGCTCCTCTACACATAAACCGCCACGGATTGGAGCGCTGAGGCGGAGCGCGCACCTTTGCATGGTCCGGGAGCGCGAAAGTATCCACTATGTTGAGCAGTTGCAAGAGTGCGAAGATGATGGATACATGCCTTAATGTTTACTTTTTGATGTGTGTAGAATAAACAATTTACTGACAAGTACACGAAATGCGAGGTATTAGGCATCCAGCAAAAATTACCACTATATGGAAGGACTATCAAATTTCAAGAGCGTTAAATATGAGGTTGATCAACTGCTTAATATTCCCAATACTGACCTACGGATGTGAATATTTGATCCTGAGAAATTCGGAAAGAAGAAATATAGACGCCACTTAAATGTTCTGTTGGAGACGAATGCTACGAATTCCTTGGACCGACCATAGAACAAATAATTCAATTTTAAGAGAGCTAAAAGTTAGCCAACGACTCTCCAGTAAAGTCCATCTCCCACAATTAAAATACTTTGGACATGTTATGAGAGGAAACACAGAAAACATGGAAAGACTCATTATACAAGGAAAGGTGGAAGGTCGAAGATCACGAGGAAGATCCCCAACAAAATGGATCGATCAAATTACGGGAATATGCAAGACATATGCATGAGTTAAAAGAAATGACCAGAGACAGAGATCTTTGGAGACGGACAATAGACGACATCACATCGACCACAAGACTTCCTCCGGGGGTCAGGATTGAAGAGAGATGCATCCAGGAAACTCACAGAGACCTAAATGCAGCGAGACGGAAAATCTCATAATATATCGAATTTTACATAATACAGGGTGTAACAAAAATACAGGTCATAAATTAAATCACATATTCTCGGACAAAAAATAGTTCGATTGAACCTAACTTACCTTAGTACAAATGTGCACCTAAAAAAAGTTATAGCCCTTTGAAGTTACAAAATAAAAATCGATTTTTTTCAATAGATCGAACACTGTTTGAGGTTTCTTATTCAAAAAGGAACTTGTGACATGTGACATTCTTATGATAGGAACATCTGAAAAAAAAATTATAGTGAAATTTGTGTACCTACCCCATAAAAATTTTATGGGGGTTTTGTTCCCTTAAACCCCCCCAAACTTTTGTGTACGTTCCAATTAAATTATCATTGTGGCACAATTAGTTAAACACAATGTTTTTAAAATTTTTTTGCCTCTTAGTACTTTTTCGAAAAGTTAGTTTTGTTTGAGATATTTTGAATATTTTGTCAAATCCACCACATGGTAGTAGAGACTAGGTAATAATAGTCAGTTCTTTAACGGTAAAATATTGCAAAACCTCTAAATTTTAAAGAACCGCTTGGATTGACATGAAATTTGACATACACATGGCTAACAAGTCAAAGAAAAAAGTGATATTGTGCCGATATGTGCTTTTGCCCCGGGGGTGCTTTTCACCCCCTCTTGGGGGTGAAAAAGTATTCGTGCAAAGTAAGTCCGGAAATTGATAAACTGACTAATTTTAAATAACTTTTGTTCTATAGAGTTTTTTCACTAAGTCAATACTTTTCGAGTTATTTGCCAGTGAATATGTTCATTTTTTCAACAAAATAACCACACTTTTAGACGGTTTTTTGCAAATAACTCAAATATTACGTATTTTATCGAAAAAACATTTATAGCAAAAATATAGCCTGTAAAAGATTTAAAAAAATGGTGTATATATCACGTTTTTATACCTAGTAGAAGCAGAGTTATAGCTAATTAAAAATAGGTTCATATTCGTCAAATTCCAAATGGAATACTTTAACGTGAAATAACCAAAAATGAAACACATTTCGGGGAAAACTTATTACAACTTATTTAAAGTGTTTAAAAAAAGCTTCATTTTTGTTTTATACAAAAATTTCTAGCATCAAAAGTAAACAAGTTACGCTCAAAATCAACTTAGTCCCTTTTTCTTTGGTAAAAAAATCGGGAAAGTCACCCCCTAATTAGTATCTCAAATGAACTTAATCGTTACGACTTCACAATTTTCTTGACCCGTGTATGTACTGTTTATATGATCTGTAAGTTTCATCGCTTCAAAGTCCTTATTTTTGAAAGGGCTGTAGTTAAAAGGGGTTAAACGAGTTACTTATCACGAATCTATGCAAATTTAGAAACACCAAATCTCCACCAAATTTTTGTCTAACAGAAAAGCAAAAAAATACATGATATTCAGAAAAGAAATGCTGACTTTTTTTGTTTTTCGAGATTTTTGGTATCTCTAACAATTTTTAAGTTATTTTGAAAAAAAGCATATTTTTCAAAATTAAAATTTTTAAAAATTTTACTTTAAACTAAATTTTTTCCTAAATAAGCACTTTGAATCGATGAAACTTACAGATCATATAAACACAACATAAGCAAAATAATTTGTGGAGCGGTAACGATTAATTTCATTTAAGTTGCTAATTAGGGCGTGGCCTTCCCGATTTTTTTTTTGCCAAAACAAAAGCGACCAACTTTATTTTGAGCATAACTTGCTTAAATTTAATGCTAGAAACTTTTTATGAAAAAAAAAATAAAGCTTTTTTTAAACACTTTAAAAAAGTTATAATGAGTTTTCCCCAAAAAGTGCTTAATTTTTTGGATATTTCACTTCGAAATATTCTATTTGAAATTTGGTGAATATGAATCTATTTTTCATTGGCTATAACTCTGGTTTTACGAGGTCCAGAGACCTAACGCGTACACCATACTTTTTACTTTTTACAGGCTATATTTTTGCTAAGAACGTTTTTTTCGACAAAATACTTACTTTTTGAGTTATTTGCGAAAAACTGTCTAAAAATGTAGTTATTTTGTTGAAAAATGAACATATTCACTCGCAAATAACTCGAAAAGTGTTGACTTGGCGAAAGAGCTCTATAGAACAAAAGTTACTTAAAATTAGTCAGTTTATCCATTTCCGGACTTATTTTAGACTTATATTTTTTCACCCCCAAGAGGGGGTGAAAGTCACCCCCAGGGCAAAAGCACACATCGGCACAATATCGCTTTTTTTCTTTGACATGTAAGCTATGCGTGTGCCAAATTTCATGTCAATCCAAGCGGTTCTTTAAAATTTAGAGCAAAAACCGTGAAAGAATGGACTATAATATGAAAATTTATTTATAAATTACAGTTTGAGGTATACTTTGAACCATATTAAAAAAGAAGCATACATACATCTCGATCAAAGGTGCCTTATCTGAAAAATACTAAGAGGCAAGAAAGTCTTAAAAACACTGTGTTTAACTAATGGTACAGCAATAATAGTTTAATTGGAACCTACACAAACCCTCATAAAAATTTTATGTAAACATATTAAAAAAGAAGCCGCATCTCGATTAAAACTGGTTTATCTAAAAAGTACTAAGAGGCAAAAAAGTTTTAAAAACATTGTGTTTAACTAATGGTAGGTACTCCAAAAATAATTTAATTGGGACGCACATATAAGTTTGGGGGGATTTAAGGGAACAAAACCCCCATAAAATTGTTATGGGCTGCACAAATTTCAATATAATTTCTTTTTAGGATGTTCATGCCATAAGAATGCCACATGTCCATTTTCATTAAAAAATCTCTAATAGTTTTTGATATATCGGAAAAAATCGATTTTCATTTTGTAACTTCAAAGGGCTGTAACTTTTTTTGTGTGGATATTTGTACTAAGGTAAGTTAGGTTTAATCGAACTATTTTTGGTCCCAGAATATGTGATTTAACTTATGACCTGTATTTTTGTTACACCCTGTATATCCACTTTTTTAGCTAAGAACATTGTTACGAACTAAGAAATTGAATTATTACAAATTAATCAATGTTTTAAATTATAATCCCTAGTGTTGACTTAGGAAAAATATTTGGAAAGCGAGGTCCAGGAAGAAGAAAAAAAACTGGTTAAAGAACCACAGGACCTGGTTCAACACAACATCTGTACAGGTTTTCCGCGCTGCTGCTGCAGATAAAAATAAATATTGCCATGTTGATCGCCAACATTCGTCACGGATAGGCACATCAAGAAGAAGAAGACTATTGACTCCCTTCGAAAGCCATGTTGAGATAAATGAATGTATGTTTCATAGGTGCAATTAAATACTCAAATTAATAGTCCGTTCTTTAACGGTAAAATATTGCAAAATCTCTAAATTTTAAAGAACTGCTTGGATTGACATGAAATTTGGCATACACATAGCTAACAAGTCAACGAAAAAAAGTGATATTGTGCCGATATGTGCTTTTGCCCTGGGGGTGGTTTTCACCCCCTTTTGGGGGTTAAAAAATATTCGTCCAAAGTAAGTCAGAAAATCGATAAACTGGCTAATTTTAAGTAACTTTTATTCTACAGAGTTTTTTCACTAAGTCAATACTTTTCGAGTTATTTGGCAGTAAATATGTTCATTTTTTCAACAAAATAACCACGCTTTTAAACGGTTTTTCGCAAATAACTCAAATAGTAAGTATTTTGTTGAAAAAAACATTCTTAGTAAAAATATAGCCTGTAAAAAATTTAAAAAAACGGTGTATATATCACGCCTCTACACCTAGTAGAAGCAGAGTTATAGCTAATGAAAAATAGGTTCATATTCGTCAAATTCCAAATTGAATACTTTAACGTGAAATTACCAAAAATGAAGTACATTTCGGGGAAAACTCATTACAACTTACTTAAAGGGTTTAAAAAAGCTTCATTTTTGTTTTATAAAAAAAATTTCTAGCATCAAAATTAAACAAGTTACGCTCAAAATAAAGGTTTTTTAAAAAACCTTTTGGTTTTGGTCACCAAAATCACAAAAATCTAGAAAATCACCCCCTAATTAGTATCTTAAATGAACTTAATCGTTACGACTTCACAAGTTTCTTGACTCGTGTATATATTGTTTATATGATCTGTAAGTTTCATCGGTTCAAAGTCCTTATTATTGAAA